>NC_045432.1:45428030-46162365 GCF_902635505.1 Sarcophilus harrisii
AATTTTTTTTTTTGGTAATTCCAATTTTTGGGAAAAATTTTTTTCCTTTAATTTTTTTTTTTTTTTTGGGAAAAATTAGGGTTTTTAAAAAAAAATTTTTTAATTTTTAAAATTTTTTTTTGGAAAAAAAAAGGGGGTTTTTAAAAAAAATTTTAAAAAAAAAAAAGGGAATTTTGGGGGAAAAAAAGGGGAAATTGGGAAAAAATTTTTTTTTGGGGAAAGGGAAAATTCCTTTAAAAAGGAAAAAAACCCCTTGGCCCCGGGGGGGGCCCCCCTTGGGCTTTAAAAACCAAAACCAACCCGGAACCGGGTTTTTGGGGTTCCCATTGGGCCGGCCCCGGGCCGGGGCCCGTTTTCCCAGGGGGTTTAATTTTGCCCCCTTTTAGGGCCGGTAAAAGGGAGGGAAAAAAAAAAAAAGGGGGGAAAGGGGGGAAAAAAGGGGAAAGAACCCAAAAAAAAAAAAAAAAAACAAAAAGGGGCCCTTTGGGGCGGGAAGGGGCCCGGGGGGGGGGGCCCTTTGGGGGGGAAGGGGGGGGAAAAGGGGGGAGGCCCCGGGGCCCAAAGGGGGCCCAAAGGCCCCCCTTTGGGAGGGCCCAATTTTTAAATTCCCCTTTTGGGGTGCTTTTTCCCCCCGGTTTTTGGGGGGGTTTTTTGGGATTCTTTTTTGGTTTTTTGGGGGAAGGGGGAAAAGGGGGGGCCCGGGCCCGGGGCCCCGGGGGAAATGGTCCCTTTTCCCGGGGGCCCCCCCCCCCCTTTGCCCCGGGGCCCCCTTGAAAAATTTACCCTTTTAAAAGGGAAAAATTTTTTAAAAAAGGAAATTGGGCAATAAAAATCGGGTTAAACCCGAAAACTTTTTAAAAAAAAAAAGGGAAAAAAAGGGAAAAAAAAGGAAGAACAAAAAGGGGGAAAAAAAAAATGGCAAAAGGGGAAAAAGGGGGAAAAAAATTTTTCCCAAAAATTAATTAAAAACCCAAAAAATTTTTTTTTAAAAAAAAAAAAAAAAAAAAAGGGGAAAAAAAAAGGGAAAATTAAACCCCAAAAAAAAAAATTTTTTTTTAAAAAATTTCGGGAATCGAAAATTTGGAACCAGAAAAAGCGGGTGGGGAAAAATTAAGGGTAAGGCTAATATGGTATAAATAAGCGTTAAAATCAAAATGGGGTACATGACCTGCATAATTAAAAGATTATACCATCAAAAATTGAAGAGACCCAAATCATTAAGTTTCACAGTTTTAGGTTGCGAGCAGATAAATTCTTAGGCAAAAGCAAGGATTGAGGTGAGTACAAAAAGGAAATAGATGACTTTTAAAAAGTTTTTCTTTGTTTAATGAAAATTAACAACTGTATTGGATAATTTTATAATTAACAGTGGTGTTTTTGGGTTTAACCTATATTAGCATTAAAATAAGGCTGAAATTTATTTCTTTGTCCTTATTTTTTAAGTTATACTCTCTTTTTTCTTTCTGGAAGGTGATCAATGGATTTTTCAGTATTGTTTGGGACTCTGGTTTCAATATTTCTGGGCGTTAACCTTGGATTATTCTTTAACAACAATGCTATCCAAGGTCCTTTTTTTGTCCAGGCCCAGGTGGACAAGGAATTTTAAATTGCCACCCTAGATCTATTTTTCTAGGTCGGCTTTTGCTCCTTAATGGGTATTTTACTTTCTTCCATTTTTCCTTTCTTTTTGCAGTTGGTCTGATTCTTGATATCTCCTAGTCATTAGGGTCCATTTGCACTTTTTAGTTGGGAATGTGTGATTTTGTTTAGTTAGTGATTGTGTCTCCTTTACCATGTGATTAATGCTACTGTCCAAGGTGTTGAGCCGTGACAACCACTACACCATGAGACCCAGGTCAACATTCCCCTTTGCTTTAACTCCTTAGCATGATCTGTGCATTCTTGCCTGACAGTCCATATTGTTCCTGTCAGTGGATGTTCCAAAGCTGGTGGTTCTGGGCTGGCTTTGAGTGCTTGCTTTAAGCAGGAAGCCTTTATTAAGCAACTACTGTGTGCTAGGTCCTGGCAGAAGGCTGAGGATAGAAAAAGAACAAAAAAATAGTCCCTGATCTCATGGGGCTCACAGTTTAACAGGGAAGACAATATGCAAAGAGATATATAAAAAGCAATGGGTCTGCCTGTTGAGTTGGATAGAAGTAATTAACAGAGGGAAGACACTAGAATTAAGAGAACTTAGGGAAGGCTTCATGTAGAAGGTGAGATCTTGGGTGGAGCTTAAAGGAGGCAAGAGAGGTCAGAGATTAGAATAGAGAAGGGAGAGCCTCCAAGGCCCCTGACAGCTAGGAGCAAGGCAGGATCTTTTTCAGAGCTGTCACTCTTTTGGGGTGCTAATCGGTCATTTCCATGAACTTTTAACCCCAACAAGGTCTTGGTGAAGATACTGGGTGTGGTGTTCGTCCATTCCCAGCCCATTTGACAGGTAAGAAGCGGGCCGGTCCCGGACCAGGGTCTTGTGTTGCTGGGACGCCCACCTGAATGGACCTGCCTCTGGAAGGGGCTCCCCAACTCCATGCTATCCACTGCCCCAGGAGTTGCCCTCCTCAGTCTAAGGGCATACAAATCCTTTGAGAACATTTCCAAATTCTCTTAAAAAAGAACAGTTTAATATTTGGGAATAGTGGGCAAAGCCAAATTGCTTTGACATTTTAATGCTCTCCCAATCAAACGACCAAAAGTAATGCTTTACAAAGATAATTTAAAAAGAAAAATTCATTTGGAAAAAAAAATTAGGAACGAACATAATGAAAAAGGGAGGAATAAACTGGGCAAAAATACCTTCCAGGATTTCAAAACTACAATACCTTACCAAAACGGTTTTGATAGTGGATAAATAAATAAAAAAAATATCACGAAAAATAATTAAACAATGAAGTTAACAGAAATTTGTCCTTCAGTCATCCAATTTGGATCAACCATTAAATTTAATTTAACTTTGGAAACAACTTCTTTGTTTGGTAAATTAAAGGGATAAACCAGGAAATTGATAAAAAATTAAGCAAACAAAATAACGGAATCGATAATAACGTTTAAACAAACAAAATGCTTTGAATGTTAAACATTATACCATAAAAAATTAGAAGAGATGCAAATCATGATTTTTCCTGTTTTCTAATGCAGGAGATGAATTTAATTGGAAACAAGGGATTGAGGTGGATACACAATAAAAAAACATTTTTTAAAGTTTTTTATTGGAAAAGATGCTTAACTCTTTGTGGTAATTTTATGCACAATTAAGTAATTCTGGGTAACACTTCATAAATATGTTGTTAAAATAAAAGCCAAAAAATTTTTTCTTTTTTTTGTTCAGTAATAGTTTTTTATTTTCGCTTTCTGAAGGTGATTAATGGATTACTTGAGGGACCATTTCCCTATCTGGTTCCAGTATATATCAGGCAGTTTCCTTGATAATATTTGGAAAAAAATGCCATTCAAACTCATCTTTTGGTCCTTGGAGGCAGCCTGTAATTTTTAAAATTATCTCTTCTGATCTATTTTCCAGGTTGGCTGTTTTCCTGTGAGGTTTGGAAAATTTTTCTTTTTGGTTCATCCTTTGTAATTTTTTTAAGTGATTCCCAAAAGTCTCAAAAAGGCAATTAGGCTTCCATTTGCCCATTCCCAGGTTTTGGGGATTTCTTCAGTTAACTTTTGTTTCTCCACCATTAGGGATTAATTCCCACTTTTCTTTTGTTGTTTTCTTCACCATGTGTGTTGTTGTTGTTGTTGTTGTTGTTTGTTTGTTTGTTTTTGGTTTTTACAATGGCCCATTGTTTTTAAAGTTGATTTCTTCCCAAGTGGCTTCCTTGGATTTTGCCAATTGAATTTTTTAGGGTGTGTTATTTTTCCATGCTGTTGACCTCTCTTGCATACCTCCCATTTCCTTTTCCTCATTGTTTCTTAAACCCTCATTTGCCCTTTGAAATCTCCCACCACCAAGAAGGCCCTTAAACCTGAGACCAATTCACCATTTCCTAAAATTTCTGCTGTGGGTATTTTGTCCAATCTGAGTTGGTGTTTTGATCTTCCTTTCACCATAGGAGGTTTCCCTGGTCAATGGTTCTTTCTGTTTCTTGCCTTTTCTTTCCCCTGTCTTTTGGTTTCTTCTTTTGGTACTTTTATTCCCACCCCGGTTCTTCAGGTGGGGGTCACTGTCCTAAGCTTCCTGTTAATTTGAGCCATAGCCTTGAGCACAGGTGTGTTTGGTGTTTGGGTTCTTGCCTCACGGCTGGGGGTAGTGTTCTTGCTCCTTTCCAGAAACAGCCTGCTTTTCCCAGAATTTCCCTTCTGGGCTTGAACTGGAGGCCTGCCCACTGGTCTGCTGTGCTAGTGATCATCAGTTCCCTGAACCTTTCCTGGGCCTTTCCCAAATGAGCTTATTTGTCATTTTTATAGAACAATAATATTCCATTACTTTCAGGTCCCAAACTAGACAGCCATTGCCTGATTGAGGTTACTCCCTTTTCCAACCCTTTGTCATGTCAAAAAGGGCAGCTGCAAAATTTTTTGGCCTTTGTGTGCCCTCCTCGGATTTCCTTTGGGATACAGACCCAGTAATGGCACTGCTGGATTAAAGGAAAGTTGCATAGCCCTTTCTGCATGGTTCCAAATCACTCTCCGAATGGGGATCACTTACACAAATTCCACCAACAATGCATTAGTGTTACCGATTTGTTTCCCCACCCCCAATTTTTTAATGTTTTCCTGTCATATTAAAACTTGAAAGAGGGGTGTATTGGTGTCTCCAAGTTGCCTTAATCTTTTTCTTAATCAGTAGTGATTTAGGATTTTTTCCATACAACAAATGGTTTTAATTTTCTTAAATTGGTCACTTTGACAATAAAATAGAGGATTTTGATTACATGAAATGGAAAAGTTTTAATAACAAAAATGAATGCATTGGAAAAGAAAGGAGTGGTTAATTGAGAGAAAAATATTCTTTTGCAGAAAAATGTATTTGATGAGGATTTGGAGGTCATTACATTTTTAAGAAGGTGCAGGAAAAGGAAGAACCTTTTAACTGGAATCGAACCCGGACCTTCCCAGTGGTGAAACAGACGGGAAACCACCCACCTTGGGAACCCGGCCTGGCAAGGGCCCCATTGGGCCCTTTTCACCTTATGCAGATTCCTGGAAGTTCGAATTCCTTGCTTAAGCTTGTAACTGGCCATTTCTCTGGGACTCCGGGTGCCTTGTTAAAGAAGGCATTTATTTAAAGCACCCCACCATGTGCTGGTCCTGGCAAGGGAGGTCCACAAAGAAAGCAAAAAAAAGGTCCCCGTCTTCAGGGGGTTCCCCAATCTAAGCGGGGGAATGGCAAAAAGATATATACAAAGCAATCTGTCCGCCCGTTAAGGTTGGGAAACAATGAACAGAGGGGAGACACCCTGAATTAAGGGGCTTAGGGAAGGCTTTCCTGTGGAAGGGGGATCTTGGTTGGGGGCTTAAAAGAGGCCAGGGAGGTCAAGGTCCAGAGCAGAGAGGGAGAGCCTCCCAGGCCCTTGACAGCTGGGAGCAAAGAGATCCCTTTTCAGGGTGTCCCTCATTTGGGGTGCTGATGGTTTCCATGGTGCTTTTTTGACCCCACCTGCGGTTTCTTGGGGCATCTGGGTGTTTGGGCACCTTCTCCGCCCATTTGGAAAGTGAGGAAGGCTGAGGCATGAGGGGCAGGTCACTTGACCCAGAGCCAGGTGTTGAAGTGTCTGAGCTGGATCTGCTCTCTGGAAAAGCAGTGCTCCTGACTCCAGGCTATCCACTGCCCCGGGAGTTGCCCCCTCAGTTTAATAAGGCATACACAGTACATGTAGGGATACATTTACTAAATTCCCTTAAAAAACAAAAAAAAACTGTCTAATTTTCTGGAGGACATGCCAACAGAACCCAAATTGATTTATCATTTTGATGCTCTATCAACCAAACTTCAAAAGTAATCATTTCCAGAACTTGATAAATGTAGATGAATATTCATTTGGAATAACAATAGAGAACAAAGGAAATAACCCAAAACGGGGAGGAATAAAGTGGGCAAGTACCTCTAGCTTTTAAACTCCTATGTGAACAGCAGTCATCAAAACCAGTTGATACTGGTTAACAAAACAAAACTAAACAAAAAAAACCCAGAAAAACAGATTATCAAAATTGACTAAACAAGGACAATTCAGATATAGTGAAATTCAGTAACTTAGTGTTTAACAAATCAACAAAGTTACAATACTTCACAAGGAACTTTCCATTGGATAGAAATTGGTGGGAAAATCGAAAAAGCAGAGTGGTAAAAATTAGGTGTAAAGCTAATATGGTATAACATATGCCACAATTAATTCAAAATGGATACATGACATAAATATTAAAGATTATACCATAAAACATTACAACAGAACCAAATCATGTACTTTTTACTGTTTTAGGTTGCACAGGAGATAAATTCTTAAGCAAAGCAGAGATTGAGGCAAGTACAAAAAAACAAAATACGTGTTATTTTTTGGTTTTTTTTAAGTTTTCTGTTTGTTCAATGAAAAGATGCTTAACTGTTTGGGGTAATTTTACATATATCACAGTGGTGCTTTACGACTAATGAATATATAGCATTGAAATTAAAAAGACTGAAATTTAATACATTTGACAATTGTTTTTGTAATGACAGCTTTCTATTTTCCCTTTCTAGAGCTGATAATGGATTCTTTCAGTCTGGCAATTGTCCTTGACTTTCTCTGCAGCAGTGCTATCCCAGGTCTTTTTTAGTTCAGGACCTGCAGATAGAGAAATAATTTTGAAATGGCCTCTCCTGGATCTATTTCCTGGATGGGCTGTTTCTCCAATGAGATAGTTTTAATTTCTTCCATTTTTTTCCTTCTTTGCAGATGGTGTGATTCTTCATGTCTCCTAGTCATTAGGGTCCATTTGCCCATTTTAGTTTTGAATGTGTGATTGTCTTCAGTTAACTTTTGTGTCTCCTTTACAAAGTGATGAATGCTACTGTTCAAAGGGTTGGTTTATTTTTTAGATTTGGCCAATTGTTTTCTATGGGGTTGATTTCTTCAGTGGATTTCTTTGCATTTGACTGATTTTATTGTTGCAGGATTTGCCTTCTCTTTCCATGTTGTTGACTCTCCCCTGCATACCTCTCATGCCTTTTCCCATTTTTCTGCCTGTCTTATTTTCCTCTGTAAATGACAAACTTTCCATTATGCCCACTTTTATGACCACTTTCAAGAAGCCTCTTTGGGCTAGAGATGAACTCATCTCACTCCCTGAGATTTCCTCTGTGGGCATTTTGTCCTCATCTGTGTTGGTGTCTTGATTGTACCTGTCGCCATAGTAGCTTTTTGTGGTCATTTTCTTTTTGGTTGCTTGTTCATTTTCTTTCCCCTGCCCTTGGTATTTCCTCTTTTTTAATTGCATGGCTGATGTGTGCTCTTAGGGTCAAGGGAGTGGGGGGCCTCTCCCAAGCTTCCTGTGCCGCATTGAGCACAGGGGCCCTTCCTTTGGCTTTTGCTTACAGCACAGGGTGGTGCTCCTTCCTCTTTCCTGGAAACAGACTGGACTTGCAGAATTTGCCTCCGGGGCTTGACCTGGAGCCTGCCCCACTGGTGTGCTTTGTTCCTGAGTATCAGTTTGTGTAAACCTTGCCAGGGCTTTCTATTATCAGCTTCTTCACAATGTTTGATAAACCCTAATATTGCATTAATTTCATATCCCACAACTTATTCATCCTCCTAATGGATGAGCATCCACTCATTTTCCCATTCTTTGGCACTACCAAAAGGGTTGCTAGAAAGCTTTTTGCAAGTGTGTGTGTGTGTTTTCCCTCCTGTATGATCTCCTGGGGACCCAGACCCAGCAGTAGCGTAGCTGGATCAAAGGGTCTGCGCAGTTTCATAGCCCTTCAGTATAATTCTCTCCAGAATGGTTGGATCATCTGACAGCTCCACCAACAATTCATCAGGTGCCAGTTTCCCTGCATCCTCTGCTACATTTATGGTGAACGTTCTCTGTGATCTGAGCCAATCTGTGATGTGCCTTAAGGGTGTGAAGGTACCTTAAGGCTGTGGGAATCTGTGCTGCTCTAAGCAATAGTGATGTAGAGCATTTTTTCCCAT
Organism: Sarcophilus harrisii; assembly: GCF_902635505.1. NCBI lineage: Eukaryota > Metazoa > Chordata > Mammalia > Dasyuromorphia > Dasyuridae > Sarcophilus > Sarcophilus harrisii. Next base: position 45,436,145 of record NC_045432.1, read on the forward strand.
GACTCGAAATGGTTTCAATTTCTACTGGAAATTGTTTGTACATATAATTTGACAATAGAATAGATGGTTTTGATTACATGAAATTGAAGAACTTTTACAGAAACCAAATGAATGAATGTAGGAGAAGCAGGGGATTGGTAAGCTGAGGAAAAAATAAATCTTTGTAGAACATGTCTGTAAGTGTTGGCTATGCACTCTAATTAGACAAGTAAGAGGGGAAAAGGTAACCGTTGATCTCAGTGGGGATAGAACCCAGGACGTGCCAAGCAGCCATGATAGCCCCTACACCATGGGACCAAGGTTAACATTCCATGCTGCTGTAGCTCCTTAATAGGAAGGGTGCGTATCCGTGCCCCACGTTCCATATCCATTACTGTCAATGACCTTATCTGGCTGGTGTTTCGGGCATTGCTTTGAGTGCTTGCTAATCAAGCAGGAAACATTTATTAAGTAACTACTGTGTGCTAGGTCCTGGAGGAAGGCTGAGTATACACAACGAGCAAAAAGATAGTCCCCGATCTCAGGGGGCTCACAGTCTAACAGGGAAGACAGTATGCAAAGAGATATATACAAAGCAATTTTCTGCCTGTTGAGGTGGATGTAATTAACAGAGGGAAGACACTAGAATTAAGAGAACTTAGAGAAGGCTTCCTGTGAAAGGTGGGATCTTGGGTGGGACTTAAAAGAGGCCAGCGAGGTCAGAGGTCTGAGATCAGAGCAGAGGAGGGAGAGTCTCCCAGGCCCCTGACAGCTAGGAGCAAGGCAAGATCCCTTTCAGAGCTGTCACTCATTTGGGGTGCTGATGAGTCATTTCCATGCTGCTTTTTCACCCCATCAGTGGTGTCTTGATGAAGATACTGGAGTGTGTGTCATGTCCATAAATAACCCATTTGACAGGTGAGGAAGCTGAGGCACAGGTTTGTGGACAGGGTCAGTGTGGTAGTACATGTCTGAGCTGGATCTGCTCTCTAGAAGAGGAGTGCTCCTGACTCCAGACTATCCACTGCTCCGGGAGTTGCCTCCTCAGTCTAATAAGGCATACACAATACTTGTAAAGACACATTTACCAAATTCTCTTTAAAAAATAAAGGATTATCTGAAGTTCATGGCATTAGAACCAACATTGATTGAACATTTTAATGTTCTCTCAATGAAACTATAAAAATAATACTTTCAAGAATTTGATAAGATTATATGAAAATTCATTTGAAGGGACAAAAGATATCAAAGGAATTCATGAAAAAGGTAAGAATAAAGTGGAGCAAATAAATGGGGGTTTCAAACTGCATTATGGAGCAGTAGTCATCAAAAACCATTTGATACTGGTTGAAGTAATAGGAAAATAGATCAATAAAATAGACTAAATGAGCAAGTATCATCAGTCATGTCATTCAGTTACCTAGTATTTGAAAAATCAAGAAACTTAAATTGCTTTGAAAACAATTTCCTGTTTGATATAAATTGCTGTGAATTCTGAAGACCAGTATGGTAAAAATTAGACTTAGAGTGTTATTACATATTCAATAATTATGTTAAAATGAACAAATCCCCTATATATTAAAAGTTATACCTTAAAAATTAGAAGAGAACAAATTATGTACTTTTCACTGTTTTACATTTTGCAAGAAATTCATTCTTAAGCAAATATGGGACTGAGGTGATCACAAAATAAAATAGATTTTTAAAAAACTCTTTTGTTAGTTTATTGAAAAGAGGCTTAGCTGTTTGAGGTAATTTTATACATACCACAATGGTGCTTTAAGACAGTAATGAATATGTACCATTAAAATAAGGCTACAATTAATATTCTTTTTTTGTAAATAATAGTTTTTTATTTTCCCTTTCTAAAGATGATGGATGGATTATTTCATACACTATTTGTCCATCTATTTCCAATATATAAGGACAGTTTTCCTTGATGATCTTTAGAAGAATGCTATTCAGGCTCTTTTTTTTTTTTTTTTTTTTTTTGGTCATTGCCTTGAGATGGACCTATAATTTTAAAATTATCTTTGCTAGATCTATACTCCAGGTTGGCTGGTTTACCAATGAGGTAGTTTTCATTTTCTTCCATTTGGTTTGTCCTTTGTAGTTTGTTTGATTGATTCTTGATGTCCAATAAAGGAATTAACTTCCATTTGCCCCATTCTACTTTTTAATGTGTGATTTTCTTCAGTTAGCTTTGGTTCCTCTTTTACCATTTGAGTAATTCTACTTTTCAAGATGTTGTTTCTTCAGTGGATTTTTTTTTTACATTTGGCCTATTGTGTTTCTTAGGGGATTGATTTCTTCAGTGGATGGTTTTTTTTTTTGTTGTTGTTTTTTGCATTTGCAGTTTGTATTTTTCCAGGAATTGTGTTCGTTTCCAAACTATTTCTCCTGCATACCTCTCATTTCTTTTCTCATTGTTTCTTGAACCTCTCTTATTTGCCTTTTTACAGTCTCTTATGCGCACTACCAAGAAGCCTCTTTAAGCCTGAGACCAATTCACCATTCACTCTCTGAGATTTCCGCTGTGGGTATTTTGTGCTTGTCTGAGTTGGTGTTTTGATCTTCCCTGTCACCACAGGAGGTTGCCCTGGTCAATGTTCTGTTCTGTTTCTTGCTCATTTTCTTTCCCTGTCTTTTGGCATTTCTTCTTTTGGTACTTTTATGGTCCACCTCCGGTCTTCAGTGTTTTGCTCACAGCAGGGAGTAGTGTTCTTGCTCTTTCCAGGAAACAGCCTGCTTTCCCAGAATTTCCCTTCTGGGCTTGAACTGGAGGCTGCCCCACTGGTCTGCTGTGCTACTGATCATCAGGTCCTGTGACTCTTTCTAGGCCTTTCCCAAATAAGCTTATTCGTCATTTTTATAGAACAATAATATTCCATTATTTTCAGGTCCCACAAATTAGACAACCATTGCCTGATTGACGAGCATCTACTCATTTTCCAATTCTTTGTCATGTCAAAAAGGGCAACTGCAAACATTTTAGGCACATGTGTGTGCCAAAAGCATGTGTGCTTTTCCCTCCTCTATGATTTCCTTGGGATACAGACCCAGTAATGGCACTGCTGGATTAAAGAGTTGCATAGCCCTTTCTGCATAGTTCCAAATTACTCTCCAGAATGGTTGGATCACTTACACAACTCCACCAACAATGCATTAGTGTTACCGATTTGTTTCCCACCTTCCCTGCCACATTTTTAATGTTTTCCTGTCATATTAGTCAACTTGAGAGATGTGTATTGGTGCCTCAGAGTTGCCTCAATCTTTATTTCTCTAATCAGTAGTGATTTAGAGCATTTTTTCACATGACAACAAATGGTTTTAATTTCTTCTGAAATTGGTCATTTTCTTTGACAATAAAATAGAGGATTTTGATCACATGAAATAGAAAAAAAGTTTTACATAAACAAAATGAATGCATGTAGGAAAAGAAAGGAGTGGTTAATTGAGAGAAAAAAATATCTTTGCAGAAAATGTATTTGATGAGGATTTGATGAGGTCATTACATTTTAGAGAAGGTGCAGGAAAAGGCTAGACCTTTGGCCCCACTGGGAATCGAACCCAGGACCTTCAGTGCGTGAAACAGACGTGATAACCACTACACTATGGAACCTGGCCTGGTACTGGGGTCTCCATTGGGTCTTATAGACCTTATGCAGATTCACTGGAGAGTTCGAATTCCTTGTCAGTGGCCGTTGTAACTGGTCATTCTCTGGGACTCTGAGTGCCTGTTAAAGAAGCAGGAAACATTTATTTAGCGCCTACTGCGTTCTAGGTCCTGGCAGAAAGCTGAGGATACACAAAGAGCAAAAACACAGTCCCCGATCTCAGGGGGCTCCCAATATAAGCGGGGAGACAGCATCCAAAGAGATATATACAAAGCAATCTGTCTGCCCGTTGAGTCGGAAACAATGAACAGAGGGGAGACACTAGAATTAAGGGGCTTAGGGAAGGCTTCCTGTGGAAGGTGGGATCTTGGTTGGGGCTTAAAAGAGGCCAGGGAGGTCAGAAGCCAGAGCAGAGGAGGAAGAGCCTCCCAGACCCTGACAGGTAGGAGCAAGGCAGGATCCCTTTCAGAGCTGTCACTCTTTTTGGGTGCTGATCGGTTGTTTCCATGGTGCTTTTTGACCCCACCTGTGTTTTCTGGGCTGGCATACTGGAATGTTTGTCATGGCCTTCTCCTGCCCATTTGACAGATGAGGAAGCTGAGGCATGCAGGGGAAGGTCACTTGACCAGAGTCAGTGTGCTAGCAAGTGTCTGAGCTGGATCTGCTCTCTGGAAAAGCAGTGCTCTTGACTCCAGGCTTTCTATTATCAGCTTCTTCACAATATTTGATAAACCCTAATATTGCATTAATTTCATATCCCACAACTTATTCAGCCCTATCCTAATGGATGAGCATCCACTCATTTTCCTTTGGCACTACCAAAAGGGATACTAGAAACACTTTTGCACGTGTGTATGTGTGTGCTTGTGTATGATCTCTTGGGGACACAGACCCAGCAGGAGCGCAGCTGGATCAAAGGGTCGGCGCAGTTTGATAGCCCTTCAGCATAATTCTCTCCAGAATGGTTGGATCATCTGACAGCTCCACCAACAATGCATCAGGTGCCAGTTTCCCTGCATCCGCTGCCACATTTATGGTGAATGTTCTCTGTGATCTGAGCCAATCTTTGATGTGCGGAGTGGTAGCTTAGGGCTGTGGGAATCTGTGCTGCTCTAAGCAATAGTGGTGTAGAGCATTTTTTCCTATGACTCGAAATGGTTTTAATTTCTTCTGAAAATTGTTCATATCATTTGACAATAGACTAGATGGTTTTGATTACATGAAATTGAAAAACTTTTACAGAAACCAAATGAATGAATGTAGGAGAAGCAGGGGATTGGTAAGCTGAGGAAAAAATAAATCTTTGTAGAACATGTATATAAGTGTTGGCTATGCACTCTAATTAGACAAGTAAGAGGGGAAAAGGTAACCGTTGGTCCCAGTGGGGATAGAACCCAGGACCTGCTGCATGCTGAGCGGCCGTGATAACCCCTACACCATGGGACCAAGGTTAATATTCTATGCTACTGTAGCTCATTAATAGGAAGGGTGCGCATCCATGCCCCACGTTCCATATCCGTTACTGTCAATGACCTTATCTGGCTGGTGTTTCGGGCATTGCTTTGAGTGCTTGCTAATCAAGCAGGAAGCATTTATTAAGCAACTACTGTGTGCTAGGTCCTGGCAGAAGGCTGAGGATACACAAAGAGCAAAAAGATAGTCCCTGATCTTAGGGGGCTCACAGTCTAACAGGGAAGTTATGCAAAGAGATATATACAAAGCAATCTGTCTGTCCGTCGAGTCGGAAATAAGGAACAGAGGGGAGTCACTAATAGTAAGGGGCTTAGGGAAGGCTTCCTGTGGAAGGTGGGATCTTGGGTGGGGCTTAAAGGAGGCCAGGGAGGTCAGAGGTCTGAGGTCAGAGCAGAGGAGGGAGAGCCTCCCAGGCCCCTGACAGCTAGGAGCAAGGCAGGATCCCTTTCAGAGCTGTCACTCATTTGGGGTGCTGATGGGTCATTTCCATGATGCTTTTTGATCCCATCTGTGGTTTTCATGCGGGACATACTGGAATGTTTGTCATGTCCTTCTCCAGCCCATTTGACAGATGAGGAAGCTGAGGTACAGGTCACATGACCAGGGTCACATAGCTAGTAAAGGTCTGAGCAAGATCTGCTCTCAGGAAGAGGAGTGCTCCTGATTCCAGGCTATCCACTGCCTTAGGCGTTGCCCCCTCAGTCTAATAAAGCATACACAATACTTGTAGGGACACATGTACCACATTCTCTTAAAAACCAAAGGACAGTGTTAATATCTGGTGAATAGTGCAACAGAAACCAAATTGATTTAGCATTTTAATGCTCTACCAATTAAACAACCAAAGTAATGCTTTCCAGAACTTGATAAATTAAGATGGAAATTCATTTGGAAGAACACAAAGTAGCAAGGAAAATAAATGAAAAAGGAGAGGTGTAAAGGGGGCAAGTACCTCCAGGTTTCTATGAATATTATGAGGCAACAGTCATCAAAATCTTTTGATACTGGTTAAAAAAATAGAAAAATAAATCATTAAAATAGACTGAATAAGGAAGAATTAGAAATAGTGAAACTCAGTATCTCAGTGTTTGCTAAACCAACACACTTACAATAGTTTGAGAACAACTCTGTATTTGATAGGAATTGCTGGGTAAATGGAAAAGGGGTGAGGCAAAAATTAGGCTTAGATTAGTATATTGTAACATATTCCATAATTAATTCAAGATTGATACATGATCTGAATATTAAAGTTTTTACCATAAAAGTTAGAAGAGAAGCAAATCTCATATTTTCCCAGTTTTAGATTGCAGAAGAGATGAATTCTTCCACAAAGCAGGGTTAGAGGTGATTACAAAAAAGAAAATAGATGATTCTGGGGGTAAGTTTTCTGTTTGCTGAAAAGATGCTTAACTGTTTGTCATCATTTTATACATACCACAGTGGTGCTTTAAGACTAATGAATATGTGGCGTGAATATGAGTCTGAAGTTTATTTCCTTTTCTTGTTTTTTGATAATAACTTTTTATTTTCTCTGGAGGTGATTGATGGATTCTTTCAGTGGTTATTTCACCCTCTGTTTCTAGTAGGTCTGGGCAACAGTTGTCCTTGAGCTCTGGAAGAATGCTATCTAAGGCCTTTTTTGCTCAGGGCCTGCAGGTAGACAAATAATTTGAAATTGTATCTCCTGGATCTATTTTCTAGGTCGGCTGTTTCTCCAATGAGGTATTTTTCATTTTCTTCCATTTTTTTCATTCTTGCTGGTAGGTTTGACTGGTTCTTAAATGTCTTATAGTCATTAGCTTCCATTTGCCATTACTGGTTTTTAATGTGTTGTTTTGTTCAGTTAGGTTTTGTGTTTCCTTTACCATGTGACCAATTCTGCTGTTCAAGGTGTTGATTTCTTTTTTAGATTTTGGCAATTATTTTTTTAAGGGATTGATTTCTTCAGTGGATTTCTTTGCATTTGGCTGATTGTTTTTCCCCCCCAGCAATTGCCTTCCTTTTTGAAGCTGTTGAGTCTCTCTTGCGTACCTCTCGTGTCTTTTCCCATTTTTTTCTACCTGTCTTAGTTGCCTTTTCCCAGTCTATTTTGTGCACTTCCAAGAAGCCTCTTTGGGCTTCAGAAAACTCATCTCACCTTCTGAGGTTTCCTCTGGGCATTTTGTCCTTGCCTGAGTTGGTGTTTTGATCTTCCCTGTCACCACGGGAGGTTGCTCTGGTCAAGGTTCTTTGCTGTTTCTTGCTCATTTTCTTCCTCTTTCTTTTGGCATTTCCTCTTCTTTTACTTTTGTCGTTCATGCCTGCCTTTGGGGTAAAGGGGGAGCTGTCCTCCACTTCCTGTGTAGCTCTGAGCCTTAGTTTTGAGCACATGGGCCTTCAAACAAAGTGTGTGTTGTTTTGCTCACAGCAGGGAGCAGTGCTCCTTGCTCTTTCCAGGAAACATACTGGTCTCCCAGAATTTGCCTTCTGGGCCTGAACTGGAGTCTGCCACTCTGATGTGCTCTGCTACTCTGCAGAAATTCACATCAATCTTTCCAGGCCCTTGTAACACCAGCTTATTCTCAATGTTTTATGGACCATTACGTTCCATCATTTCATATCCCACACCTTACTTGGCCATTGCCTAATTGGTGGGCATCTACTCATTTTCCCATTCTTTGCTACTACAAAAATGGGTGCTACAAACATTTTTCCACCTGTGTGTGCTTTTCCCTCTTAGGTCATTTCCTTAGGATATAGGCACAACAGCAGCCATGCTGGATATGAGTCTGCATACTTTGCTAGCCCTTTGGGCATAGTTTCACACCGCTCTCCAGAATGGTTGCATCCTCTCACAACTCCACCAAGAATGCATGATTGTCCCTACTTTCCCACCTTCTCTGCCATATTAATGGTTATATTTTCCTGTCCTATTTGCCAATCTGAGAGTGTGGAGTGGTACCTCAGAGTTGCCTTAGTCTGCTTTTCTCTAATCAATAGCGATTTTACCATTTTTTTCATGAGTATAAATGGTTTTAATTTCTTCTGAAATTGTAGGTAAAGAAGGGGATTGGTTAGTTAGGGGGAGAAATCTTTGTAAAAAATGTATATAAGGACTTGTTAACCACATGTATAATTTAGACAAGTTGGCAAAAAATGCTAGATCCTTGGCTCCACTGGGAATTGAACCCAGGACATACCACTGGCAAAGCGAATGTGATAACCACTACGCCATGAAAGCCAGCACAGGGCTGGGCTCTGCTTTCAGTCTTAAAGAGCTCATACAGAGTCATGCCAGGCATTTCATATTCTTTATTCTCAGAGGATGTGTATACCTGCTGGTTCTGGCGTGACTCTGAGTGCTTCCTAATCGAGCAGGAAATATTTGTTAAGCGCCCACTATGTGCCAGGCACTCTGCTAAGCCTGAGGATACACAAAGAGGAAAAAGACAGTCCCCAATCTCTGGGGGCTCACAGTCTAACAGGAGAGCATGCAAAGAGATATATATAAAGCAATCTGTCTGCCCGTTGAGTCGGAAATAAGGAACAGAGGGGAGACACTAGAATTAAGGGGCTTAGGGAAGGCTTCCTGTGTAAGGTGGAATCTTGGGTGGGGCTTAAAGGAGGTCAGGGAGGTCAGAGCAGAGGAGGGAGAGCCTCCCAGGCCCCTGACAATTGGGAGCAAGTCAGGATCCCTTTCAGAGCTGTCACTCTTTTGGGGTGCTGATCGGTCATTTCCATGATGCTTTTTTACCCCATCAGTGGTGTCTTGGTGAAGATACTAGAGTGTGTGTCATGTCCATGTCTAGCCCATTTGACAGGTGACGAAGCTGAGGCACAGGTCCTGTGACCAGGGTCTGTGTGCTAGGACGTGTCTGAGCTGGAACTGCTCTCTGGAAGAGGAGTGCTCCCGACTCCAGGCTATCCACTGCCCCGGGAGTTGCCTCCTCAGTCTAAGAAGGCATACACAATATTTGTAGAGACACATTTACCAAATTCTCTTAAAAACCAAAGGACAGTGTTAATATCTGGTGAATAGTGCAACAGAACCCAAATTGCTTTGACATTTTAATGCTCTACCAATCAAACGACCAAAGTAATGCTTTACAGAACTTGATAAATTCAGATGAAAATTCATTTGGAAAAACCAAAAATTAGCAATGAAAATAATGAAAAAGGGAGGAATAAAGTGGGCAAATACCTTCAGATTTCAAACTACATTATGAGCAGCAGTCACCAAAACGATTTGATAGTGGTTAAACAAATAGAAAAGCATATCACGAAAATAGACTAAACAATGAAGTATCAGAAATTGTGTCCCTCAGTCATCCAGTATTTGATCAATCACAAAACTTAATTTACTTTGGAAACAACTACTTGCTTGGTAGAAATTGTGGGGATAACAGAAATCCAGTATGGTAAAAATTAAGCTTAGACTAAAATAACGTAATCGATAATAATGTTTAAACGAACAAATGCTTTGAATGTTAAACATTATACCATAAAAAATTAGAAGAGATGCAAATCATGTACTTTTCAGTGTTTTACATACTGCAGGAGATGAATTCTTAAGCAAACAAGGGATTGAGTGGATACACAATAAAAAAACATTTTTTAAAAACTTTTCTGTTTATTATAAAGATGCTTAACTCTGAGTGGTAATTTTATGCACACCATAGTAATTCTGTAACACTGTCATAAATATGTAGCATTGAAATAAGGCTAAAAATTATTTCTCTTCTTTTTTTTCTCCAGTAGTAGCTTTTTATTTTCGCTTTCTGAAGATGATTAATGGATTCTTTGAGGGACCATTTCTCTATCTGGTTCCAGTATATCAGGGCAGTTCTCCTTGATAATATTTGGAAAAATGCTATTCAGGCTCATCTTTTGGTCATTGTCTTGAGGTAGACCTATAATTTTTAAATTATCTCTTCTGTATCTATTTTCCAAGTTGGCTCTTTTTCCTGTGAGGTGTTTTAAATTTTCTTCCATTTGGTTCATCTTTTGTAGTTTGTTTAAGTGATTCTTAATGTCTCAACAAGGCATTAGCTTCCATTTGCCCCATTCTAGTTTAATGTGTGATTTTCTTCAGTTAACTTTTGTTTCTCCTTTACCATTAGATTAATTCTACTTTTCATGGTGTTGTTTTCTTCACTGGGTTTGTTGTTGTTGTTGTTGTTGTTTGTTTTTTGTTTTTTTGTTTTTTTACATCTGGCCTATTGTGTTTTTAAGGGATTGATTTCTTCAGTGCATTTCCTTGCATTTTGCTAATAGTATTTTTTTCAGGAATTACGTTCCTTTTCCATGCTGTTGACTCTCTCTTGCATGCCTCTCATTTCTCTTCTCATTGTTTCTTGTACCTCTCTTATTTGCCTTTTGACAATCTCTCATGCGCACTACCAAGAAGCCTCTTTAGGCCTGAGACCAATTCACCACCATTCACACTCTGAGATTTCCACTGTGGGTATTTTGTCCTTGTCTGAGTTGGTGTTTTGATCTTCCCTGTCACCACAGGAGGTTGCCCTGGTCAATGTTCTTTTCTGTTTCTTGCTCATTTTCTTTCCCTGTCTTTTGGCATTTCTTCTTTTTGTACTTTTATGGTCCACCTCCGGTCTTGGGGTAAAGGGGTTGCTGTCCTAAGCGTCCTGTATGGTTCAGAGCCATAGCCTTGAGCACAGGTGTGTTTGTGTTTAGTGTTTTGCTCACAGCAGGGGGTAGTGTTCTTGCTCTTTCCAGGAAACAGCCTGCTTTCCCAGAATTTCCCTTCTGGGCTTGAACTGGAGGCTGCCCCACTGGTCTGCTGTGCTACTGATCATCAGTTCCTGTAACTCTTTCTAGGCCTTTCCCAAATGAGCTTATTTGTCATTTTTATAGAACAATAATATTCCATTACTTTCAGGTCCCACAAATTAGACAGCCATTGCCTGATTGACGAGCATCTACTCTTTTTCCAATTCTTTGTCATGTCAAAAAGGGCAGCTGCAAACATTTTTGGCACATGTGTGTGCTTTTCCCTCCTCTGTGATTTCCTTGGGATACAGACCCAGTAATGGCACTGCTGGATTAAAGAGTTGCATAGCCCTTTCTGCATAGTTCCAAATCACTCTCCAGAATGGTTGGATCACTTACACAACTCCACCAACAATGCATTAGTGTTACCGATTTGTTTCCCACCTTCCCTGCCACATTTTTAATGTTTTCCTGTCATATGAGCCAACTTGAGAGGTGTGTATTGGTGTCTCAGAGTTGCCTTAATCTTTATTTCTCTAATCAGTAGTGACTTAGAGCATTTTTTCACATGACAACAAATGGTTTTAATTTCTTCTGAAATTGGTCATTTTCTTTGACAATAAAATAGAGGATTTTGATTACATGAAATGGAAAAAGTTTTACATCAACAAAATGAATGCATGTAGGAAAAGAAAGGAGTGGTTAATTGAGAGAAAAAAATATCTTTGCAGAAAATGTATTTGATGAGGATTTGATGAGGTCATTACATTTTAGAGAAGGTGCAGGAAAAGGCTAGACCTTTGGCCCCACTGGGAATCGAACCCAGGACCTTCAGTGCGTGAAACAGACGTGATAACCACTACACTATGGAACCTGGCCTGGTACTGGGGTCTCCATTGGGTCTTATACACCTTATGCAGATTCACTGGAGAGTTCGAATTCCTTGTCAGTGGCCGTTGTAACTGGTCGTTCTCTGGGACTCTGAGTGCCTGTTAAAGAAGCAGGAAACATTTATTTAGCACCTACCATGTGCTAGGTCCTGGCGGAAGGCTGAGGATACACAAAGAGCAAAAAGACAGTCCCCGATCTCAGGGGGCTCCCAATCTAAGCGGGGAGACAGCATCCAAAAAGATATATACAAGGCAATCTGTCTGCCCGTTGACTCGGAAACAATGAACAGAGGGGAGACACTAGAATTAAGGGGCTTAGGGAAGGCTTCCTGTGGAAGGTGGGATCTTGGTTGGGGCTTAAAAGAGGCCAGGGAGGTCAGAGGTCAGAGCAGAGGAGGGAGAGCCTCCCAGGCCCCTGACAGCTGGGAGCAAAGCAGGATCCCTTTGAGAGCTGTCCCTCATTTGGGGTGCTGATCGGTCATTTCCATGGTGCTTTTTGACCTCACCTGCGGTTTCTGGGCAGGCATACTGGAGTGTTTGTCATGGCCTTCTCCTGCCCATTTGACAGGTGAGGAAGCTGAGGCATGCAGGGGCAGGTCACTTGACCAGAGTCAGTGTGTTAGCAAGTGTCTGAGCTGGATCTGCTCTCTGGAGGAGCAATGCTCCTGACTCCAGGCTATCCACTGCCCCAGGAGTTGCCCCCTCAGTCTAATAAGGCATACACAATACTTGTAGGGACACATTTACCACATTTTCTAAAAAAAAATAGAGAACAGCACAAATATCTGGAGTTCACGGCCATAGAACAGACATTGATATACCCTGTAAATGCTTTCTCAATAGAACTGTGAAAATAATGCTTCCGGAACTTGATAAATATAGATGAATATTTATCTGGAAGAACAAAAGATAGCAAAGGCAATAATGAAAAAAGGGGAGGAATAAAGTGGGCAACCATCTCCAGTTTTCAAACTACTTAATGAACAGCAGTCACCAAAATCATTTGATATTGGTTAAACAATAGAAACAAACAGATCATCAAAAGAGATGAAGCACAGACAACTCTGAAATAGTGAAATTCAGTGCCCAGTAGCTGATAAATCAACAAACTCACTTTATTTCAGAAACAACTTGCTAGGTTATCGAAATTGCTGGGGAACCAGAAAAAGCGGTGTGGGAAAAATTAGGTGTAGGCTAATATGGTATAACATAGGGCACAATGAAATCAAAATGGGTACATGACCTGCATATTAAAGATTATACCATCAAAAATTAGAAGAGACCCAAATCATGAAGTTGTCACAGTTTTAGGTTGCAGAGCAGATAAATTCTTAGGCAAAGCAGGGATTGAGGTGAGTACAAAAAAGGAAATAGATGACTTTTTAAAAAGTTTTCTGTTTGTTTAATGAAAATTAACTTAACTGTATGTGATAATTTTATACATACCACAGTGGTGTTTTAAGCCTAATCTATATGTAACATTAAAATAAGGCTGAAATTTATTTCTTTGTCCTTTATTTTTTTTAAGTTATACTCTCTCTATTTTCTCTTTCTGGAGGTGATCAATGGATTTTTTCAGTGACTGTTTAGGACTCTGGTTTCAATATTTCTGGGCAGTTAACCTTGATTATCTCTACAACAATGCTATCCAAGGTCCTTTTTTTTTGTCCAGCGCCATCAGGTGGACAAGTAATTTTGAAATTGCCACTCCTAGATCTATTTTCTAAGTCGGCTTTTGCTCTAATGAGGTATTTTTCACTTTCTTCCATTTTTTCCTTCTTTGCAGTTGGTCTGATTCTTGATATCTCCTAGTCATTAGGGTCCATTTGCCCATTTTAGTTGGGAATGTGTGATTTTGTTTAGTTAGTGATTGTGTCTCCTTTACCATGTGATTAATGCTACTGTCCAAGGTGTTGCTTTCCTTTTTCGATTTGGCCAGTGATTTTTTTAAGGGATTTCTCTCTTCAGTGGATTTCTTTGCCTGTGGCTGATTTTGCTTTTTCAGGATTTGCCTTCTCTTTCCATGCTGTTGATTCTCTGCTGCATACCTCTCATGTCTTTTCCCATTTTTCCTGCCTGTCTTATTTCCTTTTTTTAACAGTCTTTTATGACCACTTTCAAGAAGTCTCTTTGGGCTAGAGATAAACTCATCTCACTCTCATAGATTTCCTCTGTGGGCATTTTGTCCTCATCTGTGTTGGTGTCTTGATTTTACCCGTCACTATAGCAGCTTTCTGTGGTCATTTTCTTTTCTGTTTCTTGTTCATTTTTGTTCCCCTGCTCTTGGTATTTCCTCTTTTTTAATTGCATGGTTAAAGTGTGCTCTTAGGGTCAAGAGGGTGGGAGGTCTGTCCCAAACTTCCTGTGCCACATTGAGCACAGGGGCCCTTCATTTGGGGTTTTGCTCACAGCACGGGGTAGTGTTCCTTCCTCTTTCCAGGAAACAGACTGGACTTGCAGAATTTGCCTCTGGGGCTTGACCTGGATCCTGCCCTCCTAGTCATGCTTCTGAGCATATTTGTGTAAACCTTGTCAGGGCTTTCTATTGTCAGTTTCTTCACAATGTTTGATAAATCTCAATATTGCATTAATTTCATATCCCTTAACTTATTTTGCCGTATCCTAGTGGATGATCATCTACTCATTTTCCCATTCTTTGGCACTACTAAAAGGGCTGCTACACACATTTTTGCATGTGTATGTTTGTTTTTCCCTCCTGTATGATCTCTTGGAGACACAGACCCAGCAGGAGCCCAGCTGGATCAAAGCGTCTGAGCAGTTTGATAGCCCTTCAGCCTAATTCTCTGCAGAATGGTTGGATCATCTGACAACTCCACCAACAATGTATTATGTGCCAGTTTCCCCACATCCCCTGCCACATTTATGGTGAATGTGCTCTGTGATCTCAGCCAATCTGTGAGGTGTGGAGTGATACCTTAGGGCTGCGGTAATTTGTGATGTAGAACATTGTTTTTATGACTCAAAAAGTTTTTAATTTCTTCTAGAAATTGTACATATCATTTGACAATAGAATAGATGGTTTTGATTACATGAAATTGAAGAACTTTTCCAGAAACCAAATGAATGAATGTAGGAGAAGCAGGGGATTGGATAGGTGAGGAAAAAGAGGTGAGGAAAAAACATGTTTATAAGTGTTTGCTATCCACTCTAATTAGACAAGTAAGTAAGAGGGGTAAAGGTAACCATTGGTCGTGCCAAGCAGCCATGATAACCACTACACCATGAGACCAAGGCTAACATTCCATCCTACTTTAGCTCCTTAATAGGACGTGCACATTCATGCCCCACGTTCCATATCCGTTACTGTCAATGACCGTATCTGGCTGGTCTTTTAGGCATTGCTTTGAGTGCCTGTTAAAGAAGCAGGAAGCATTTATTAAGCACCTACTGTGTGCTAAGTCCTGGCAGAAGGCTGAGGATACACAAAGCATAAAAAGATAGTCCCTTATCTCAGGAGGCTCACAGTCTAACAGTGGAGACAGTATGCAAAGAGATATATAGAAAGCAATCTGTCTGCCTTTTGAGTTGGATGGAAGTAATTAACAGATTGGGGCTTAAAGGAGGCCAGAGAGGTCAGAGGTCAGAGTAGAGAAGGGAGAGTCTCCAAGGCCCCTGACAGCTAGGAACAAGGCAGGATCCCTTTCAGAGCTGTCCCTCATTTGGGGTGCTGATCGCTCATTTCCATGGTGCTTTTTGACCCCATCAGTGGTGTCTTGGTGAAGATACTGGAGTGTGTGTCATGTCCATGTCTAGCCCATTTGACAGGTGAAGAAGCTGAGGCACAGGTCCCGTGGCCAGGGTCAGTGTGCTAGTATATGTCTGAGCTGGATCTGCTCTCTGGAAGAGGAGTGCTCCCAACTCCAGGCTATCCACTGCCCCGGGAGTTGCCTCCTCAATCTAAGAAGGCATACACAATTCTTTTAGAGACACATTTACCAAATTCTCTTAAAAACCAAAGGACAGTGTTAATATCTGGTGAATAGTGTAACAGAAGCCAAATTGATTTATTATGTAAATGTTTTATATATTAAACTATGAAAATAAACCTTTCCAGAACATGATAACATAATATGAAAATTAATTTGTAGGAGCAAAAAATGTGAAAATAAATGATGAAAAAAGGCACAAATAAAGGGGGCAAATAGCTCTAGGTCAAAATACATTATGAAGTACAATCATTAAACCATTGGTTACTAGTTAAAGAAATAGAAATATAGATTAATAAAATAGACTAAGCAAGGAAGAATCAGTTATTGACAGTTAATAACTCTATGTTTGTTATCAAAAAACTTTAATTTGGAAACAGCTTCCTATTTGAGAAAAATTTCTGTGAAAAGGGAAAGTCAGTATGGTAAAAAAATGCTTAGACTAATATAACGTATTCCATAATTAATTTAAAATGAATACGTGATCTGAATATTAAAGATTATACCATAAAAATTAGAAGAGAAACAAATCATGTACTTTTTTCACTATTTCAGATTCAGCAGCAGATGAATTCTTCAACACGGAAGGGATTGAGGTGATTACAGAAATAAAATAATTTTTTTAAGTTTTCTGTTTATTTATTGAAAAGCTGCTTAGCTATTTGTGATAATTTTGTACATAACACAGTGGTATAGAGTGTAATGACTTAAATTAAGACTGTTATTTTCTCTTTTTTAAAATAATAGCTTTTTGTTTTCCCTTTTTGAAAGTGATTAAGGGATTCTTTCAGAGAGTATTTCTTCATCTGGTCCCAGGATATCAGGGCATTTTTCTTTGATGATTTCTGGAAGAGTGCTATTCAGGCTCTTTTTTTGGTCATTGCCTTCAGGCAGACCTATAATTTTTAAATGATCTCTTCTGGGTCTATTTTCTGGGTTGGTAGTTTTTCCAGTGAAGTATTTTACATTTTCTTCCAATTTGTCTCTTCTTTGTAGTTTGCTTGACTGATTCTTGGTGTCTCATAAAGCCATAAACTTCCATTTGCCCTATTCTAGTTTTTTTGGGTTTAGCTTTTCTTTCTCTTTTACTACACAATCAATTCTCCTTTTCAAGGTGCTGTTTTCTTCATTGGATGTAGTTTTTTCTCTCTTTTTTTTTGTTGTTGTTGTTTTTACATTTGGCCTCTTGTGTGTGTGTTTTTTTAAAGATTTTGATTTCTTCAGTTGCATTTTTTTGCATTTGGCTGATTATAATTTTTCAGAAATTGCTTTCCTTTTCCAAGCTGTTGACTTTCTCTTGCATACCTCTTATGTCTTCCCTCATTTTTTCTTCTTTTTCTCTTATATTCCTTTTTAGTCTTTTATAAGTACTTTCTTTTTTTTTTATTTAATAGCCTTTTATTTACAGGATATATACATAGGTAACTTTACAGCATTAACAATTGCCAAACCTCTTGTTCCAATTTTTCACCTCTTACCCCCCCACACCCTCCCCTAAATGGCAGGATGACCAGTAGATGTTAAATATATTAAAATATAAATTAGATACACAATAAGTATACATGACCAAAACGTTATTTTGCTGTACAAAAAGAATCAGACTCTGAAATATTGTACAATTAGCTTGTGAAGGAAATCAAAAATGCAGGTGTGCATAAATATAGGGATTGGGACTTCAATGTAATGGTTTTTAGTCATCTCCCAGAGTTCTTTTTCTGGGTATAGCTAGTTCAGTTCATTACTGCTCCATTAGAAATGATTTGGTTGATCTCGTTGCTGAGGATGGCCTGATCCATCAGAACTGGTCATCATCTAGTATTGTTGAAGTATATAATGATCTCCTGGTCCTGCTCATTTCACTCAGCATCAGTTCGTGTAAGTCTCTCCAGGCCTTTCTGAAATCATCCTGTTGGTCATTTCTTACAGAACAGTAATATTCCATAATTTTCATATACCACAATTTATTCAGCCATTCTCCAACTGATGGACATCCATTCAGTTTCCAGTTTCTAGCCACTACAAAAAGGACTGCCACAAACATTCGTGCACATACAGGTCCCTTTCCCTTCTTTATAATCTCTTTGTGATATAATCCCAGTAGTAACACTGCTGGATCAAAGGGTATGCACAGTTTGATAACTTTTTGAGCATAGTTCCAAACTACTCTCCAAAATGGTTGGATTCGTTCACAACTCCACCAACAATGCATCAATGTCCCAGTTTTCCCGCATCCCCTCCAACAATCATCATTATTTTTTCCTGTCATCTTAGCCAATCTGACAGGTGTGTAGTGGTATCTTAGAGTTGTCTTAATTTGCATTTCTCTGATTAATAATGACTTGGAGCATCTTTTCATATGACTAGAAATAGTTTCAATTTCTTCATCTGAGAATTGTCTGTTCATATCCTTTGACCATTTTTCAATTGGAGAATGGCTTGATTTTTTATAAATTAGAGTTAATTCTCTATATATTTTGGAAATGAGGCCTTTATCAGAACCTTTGACTGTAAAAATATTTTCCCAGTTTATTGCTTCCCTTCTAATCTTGTCTGCATTAGTTTTGTTTGTACAAAAACTTTTCAGTTTGGTATAATCGAAATTTTCTATTTTGTGATCAGTAATGATCTCTAGTTCTGCTTTGGTCATAAAGACCTTCCCCTTCCACAGGTCTGAGAGGTAAACTATCCTATGTTCCTCTAATTTATTAATAATTTCATTCTTTATGCCTAGGTCATGAACCCATTTTGACCTTATCTTGGTGTACGGCGTTAAGTATGGATCAATGCCTAGTTTCTGCCATATTAGTTTCCAATTTTCCCAGCAATTTTTATCAAACAGTAAGTTCTTATCCCAAAAGCTGGGATCTTTGGGTTTGTCAAAGACTAGGTTGCTATATTTGTTGACTGTTTTATCCCTTGAACCTAATCTATTCCACTGATCAACTAATCTATTCCTTAGCCAATACCAAATAGTTTTGGTAACTGCTGCTCTATAATATAATTTTAGATCTGGTACAGCTAAGCCACCTTCATTTGATTTTTTTTTCATTAATTCCCTTGAAATTCTTGACCTTTTGTTTTTCCATATGAACTTTGTTGTTATTTTTTCTAGGTCATTAAAATAGTTTTTTGGGAGTCTGATTGGTATAGCGCTAAATAAATAGATTAGTTTAGGTAATATTGTCATCTTTATTATATTTGCTCGCCCTATCCAAGAGCATTTAATATTTTTCCAATTGGTTAGATCAGACTTAATTTGTGTGAAAAGTGGTCTGTAATTTTGCTCATAAAGTTTCTGATTTTCCCTTGGCAGATAGATTCCTAAATATTTTATATTATCAGTAGTTACTTTAAATGGAATTTCTCTTTGTAACTCTGACTGTTGGATTTTGTTAGTGATATATAAGAATGCTGATGACTTATGTGGGTTTATTTTATAACCAGCAACTTTGCTAAAGTTGTGGATTATTTCTAATAACTTTTTAGCAGAATCTCTGGGGTTCTCTAAGTATACCATCATGTCATCGGCAAAGAGTGATAATTTGGCTTCCTCATTGCCTATTCTTATTCCTTTAATCTCTTTCTCAGCTCTTATTGCTATAGCTAGCGTTTCTAATACAATATTAAATAGTAACGGTGATAGTGGGCAACCTTGTTTCACTCCAGATCTTATTGGGAATGGTTGCAGTTTGTCTCCATTACATATGATGCTTACTGATGGTTTTAAATAGATGCTGCTGATTATTTTAAGGAAAAGTCCATTTATTCCTATACTCTCAAGTGTTTTTAATAGGAATGGATGTTGGATTTTATCAAATGCTTTTTCTGCATCTATTGAGATGATCATATGGTTTTTGTTAATTTGGTTATTAACATGGCCAATTATATTGATAGTTTTCCTAATATTGAACCAGCCCTGCATTCCTGGTATAAATCCTACTTGATCATAGTGTATTATCTTGGAGATGATTTTCTGTAGTCTTTTTGCTAATATCTTATTTAAGATTTTAGCATCAATATTCATTAGGGAGATTGGTCTATAATTTTCTTTCTCTGTTTTCAGCCTACCTGGTTTAGGTATCAGTACCATGTCTGTGTCATAGAAGGAATTTGGTAGGACTCCTTCATTCCCTATTTTATCAAATAATTTATATAGCATTGGGGCCAATTGTTCTTTAAATGTTTGGTAAAATTCACATGTAAATCCATCTGGTCCTGGGGATTTTTTCTTAGGGAGTTGTTTAATTGCCTGTTCTATTTCTTTTTCTGAAATGGGACTATTCAAGCAATTTACTTCCTCCTCTGTTAGTCTGGGAAGTCTATATTTTTGGAGGTAGTCATCCATTTCACTTAGGTTATCAAATTTATTGGCATAAAGTTGAGCAAAATAACTCCTTATTATTTCTCTAATTTCCTCTTCATTGGTGGAAAGTTCTCCCTTTTCATTTTTAAGACTACTAATTTCATTTTCCTCCCTCCTTTTTCTAATCAGATTTACCAAAGGCTTATCTATTTTATTGGCTTTTTCATAGAACCAACTCTTAGTTTTATTAATTAGTTCAATAGTTTTTTTACTTTCAATATTTTTAATTTCTCCTTTTAATTTTAGAATTTCCAATTTAGTATTTGATTGGGGGTTTTTAATTTGGTCTTTTTTTAGTTTTTTTAGTTGCAAGCCCAATTCATTAATCTTTTCTTTCTCTGTTTTATTCAAGTAAGCCTCTAAGGATATAAAATTCCCTCTTATTACCGCTTTGGCTGCATCCCACAAATTTTGGTATGATGTCTCATCATTGTCATTATCTTGAGTGAAATTATTAATTGTATCTATAATTTGCTGCTTCACCCAATCATTCTTTAAGATGAGATTGTTTAGTTTCCAATTACTTTTTGGTCTATTTCCCCCTAACTTTTTGTTGAATGTAGTTTTTATTGCATCATGATCTGAAAAGAAAGCATTTACTATTTCTGCTTTCTTGCATTTAATTTTGAGGTCTTTATGTCCTAATATATGGTCAATTTTTGAATAGGTTCCATGAACTGCTGAGAAGAAAGTATATTCCCTTCTATCTCCATTCAATTTTCTCCAAAGATCCAACATACCTAATTTTTCTAATATTCTATTTACTTCTTTAATTTCTTTCTTATTTGTTTTGTGGTTTGATTTGTCTAATTCTGAGAGTGCAAGGTTGAGATCTCCTACTATTACAGTTTTGTTGTCTATTTCTTCTTGCAACTCTCTTAACTTCTCCTTTAGGAAGTTGAGTGCCATACCACTTGGTGCATATATGTTTAATATTGATATTGCTTCGTTGTTTATGCTACCCTTTAGCAGGATGTAGTTTCCTTCCTTATCTCTTTTAATTAGATCAATTTTTACTTTTGCTTGATCTGAGATAAGGATGGCTACCCCTGCTTTTTTGACTTCACCTGAAGCATAATAGATTTTGCTCCAGCCTTTTACCTTTACTCTATATGTATCCCCCTGCTTTAAATGTGTTTCTTGTAAACAACATATTGTAGGGTTCTGACTTTTGATCCAGTCTGCTATCTGCCTCCTCTTTATGGGGGAGTTCATCCCATTCACATTTACGGTTAGAATTACTAAATCTGTATTTCCTGCCATCCTAATAACCCCAGATTGTGCTTTACTTATTCTTGCCTCCCCCAACCCTCTTTCCCCCTTTTAAACTTATGTACCCCTCTTGTATCACGATACTTATCCTCTTTATAATCCCTCCCTCCCCCCCTTTGAGTCTTTCCCCCTTCCTTCCCTTATTACTCTTTTTCTTTTCCCTTTTCCTCTCCCCCGTTTTTAATGAGGCGAGAGAGAATTTTCTCTAAAACAAATGTCAATTATTTTTTCTTTGAGCCAACTCTGATGAGAGTAAGATTCACACAATGTTCCTCCCCCTCTCTAAATTCCCTCAGATATGATAAGTTTCCTTAGCCTCTTTGTGGGATGTGGTTTCCCTCTTTTTATCCCTCCTTCCCACCTTATTCTGCCATCATCCCTTTTCCATATCTACTTCCCTTTTTTATGTTATATCAGTACAATCAAATTATACATGTATTCTTTTTGTATATCCACAACAGAAATACAATTCTCAAGAGTAATTTTAACTTTTCTGCATCTCTTGAGTTCTATTCTTGGAGATCAAATTTTTTGTTTAGTTCTGGTTTTTTCTTCAGAAACAAATGGAATTCATTTGTTTCATTAAATGTCCATCTTCTTCCCTGGAAGAAAATGCTCAGCTTAGCTGGGTAGTTTATTCTTGGCTGCATCCCAAGTTCTTGTGCCTTTCGGAATATCATATTCCAGGCCCTTCTTTCCTTTAATGTAGAGGCAGCCAGATCTTGGGTGATCCTTATTGTGGCACCTCGGTATTTAAATGGTTTTTTTTTGGCTGCTTGTAAAATTTTTTCCTTAATCTGATAGTTCTGAAATTTTGCCACAATATTCCTTGGGGTTTTTATTTTAGGGTTTCTTTCAGAAGGTGTTCGATGAATTCTTTCAATGCCTATTTTACCTTCTGATTCTATTACATCTGGGCAGTTCTCTTTGATGATTTCTTGTAAAATAGTATCTAGGCTCTTTTTTTCATCATAGTTTTCAGAAAGTCCAATAATCCTCAGATTATCTCTCCTAGATCTATTTTCCAAGTCTGTCGTTTTTGCAAGTAGATAATTCATGGTTTTTTCCAGTTTGTCATTTTTTTGTTTTTGCTTGACTGATTCTTGCTGTCTCAATGAATCATTAGTTTCAATTTGTTCAGTTCTAATTTTTAAAGAATTATTTTCTTCATTAGCTTTTTTTACTTCTTTCTGTATATGTCCAATTGAGTTTTTGAATGTATTGTTTTGGTCTGTGGAATTTTTTTCCATTTCACTAATTTTTTTTTTTAGTGAATTATTTTCTTTTTCCAATTCACAGATCCTACTTTCTTGCGTGTTCTTTGTCTTTTCCAATTCACGGATCCTACTTTCTTGCGAGTTCTTTGTCTTTTCCAATTCACAAATCCTACTTTCTAGTGAATTCTTTATTTTTTCCAATTCACAATTCTTACTTTCCTGAGATTTTTTTATTTTTTCCAATTCACCAATTTTGTTTCCCTGCACTTCCTGGGAATTCTTTATTTTTTCCAATTCGTATTTCAGGAAGTTGTTGCTCTCTTGTAAGGCTTCTCTTTCCTTTCCCCATTTATCTTCTAACTCTCTTTGGGACTTTTAATGGTCTCTTCTATGAGAGCATCATGTAAAGGAGGACAGTCTGATGCATTTTTGCTGTTTGAGGTCTCTTCAGGTTTGCTGACCTGCTCTTGTTCTGCATAGAATCTGTCGATCGTTCTTTTCATCTTTTTATTCATGTTTTAAAGCCTTTAGGGTAGGTCTCCTAGGCAAGGGGGTTACCAGCTTCCTCTGCAGAGCAGGGAGAGATGTAAACCGATTTCGGGCTCCGAGGTATGGGAGTGCTCCGAGTGAGAGTTTTCCCTTCCCCCAACAGGAAGTGGATTCAGCACTGGCCGAGTTATTGAAGTGCCCAGTTGGGCTGTGTGGGTTAGCGATTGCCCTCGGCTAGAGACTAGGGGTGAAAGTGTCACTGACCCAGGCCGGAGCCTCTTGTGAGACTGTGAGTATTAGCAGCTGACCGCAGACCGCAGACCGCCACAAACTCTGCCCAGCGTCTCTGCCTGATGCTAATCGGCCCTGGAAAAGCTCTGTGGCCCCAAGCCGAGCTCCCCACTGCGCAGATTGGAGGCTAACCCGGGCTGCGTCCTCCTGCCGTGCAGGATCACAACTGCCCCAAGGAAAAGCCCGTACTGCGGGTTGGGGCTGCGCTCTTGTGCTGAGATCTGTGCCTTCACCCTCGGTTTGAGACTCTACTCGCAACCTAATTTCTCTCCCAGTCTGCGCCGATCTCTCCCCTGGCCCCGGAACCAACCTTTTTTGGCGAGAGTGCAGATTTTCTTCCACTGGTGAGTTGTTCTACTTCTTATCTTTACGAATTGTAGCAGTCAAGACTATTTTTGTGGCTCGATATAATATTGAAAAAGAGGGTAAGAGAAGAGCTTAGAAAGTCGCGTGTGTCTTCTCCGCCGTCTTGGCTCCGCCCCCTATAAGTACTTTCAAGAAGCCACTTTGGGCTTGAAATCAATTCATCTCACCTTTTGAGATTTCCTCTGTTTGTATTTTGTCTCACAATTTGATTTTCTTCTTTCCTTTTTCTAATTAAATTAACTAAATTATTTAATTAAATTAAATTATCTAATTAATGGTTTGTCTATTTTGTTGCGATTTTCATAAAACTAACTTTTGATTTTGTTTATTAGTTCAGTATTTTTCTTATTTTCAATTTTATTAATTTCCCCTTTTATTTTCAAATTTGATATTTAATTGGGTTTTTCATTGTTCTTTTTTCTCACTTTTTTAAGTTGCATACCCATTTTATTGAACTTTTCTTTCTCTATTTTATGCAAGTAAACATCTGTAGTTATAAAATTTCTCCTAAAAACTACATTCTCTGAATCCCATAAATTTTGTTGTGCTTTCTCAGTATTGTCATTCTTTTGCATGAATTTATCTATTGTGTCTATGATTTATTGTTTTACCCACTCATCATTTAGAATTAGATTATTTAGTTTCCAACTAATTTTTGGTCTGTTTTTCCCTGGCCCTTTATTACATGTAATTTTTATTGCAACATTATCTTAAAAACATGCTTTTTACTATTTTTGCCTTTCTGCATTTGATTTTCCTAATATATGGTAAATTTTTTTTAGGTTCCATGTACTGCTAAAAAAAATTAAATGCATACATTATTTTTTATTTTTTTCTTGTTTTTATTGTACTAAGTTTATTTATTTTTATACACATTGCATTATAAACCATGTTGAGAGAGAATAATGACAGAATGAGAGGAAAACCATAGGGAAAAATTTTAAAAAACAGAAAAAAGAATTGAACATTAGCATGTGTTGATTTATAGTCAGTCTCCTTAGATCTTTTTCTGGCTGTAAATTGCATTTTCTGTCCAATGTGTTCTGGGACTGTTTTGAGCCACTGAACACTGACAAGAATCAAGCCTTTCATAGTTGACCACTGCATATCTTGCTGTTACTGTGTACATTATATTCCTGGTTCTGCTTGTTTCACTCAGCATTAGTTCATATAAATGTTTCTAGGCCTTTCTATAATCAGCTTATTCTTCATTTTTATAGAACATTAATATTCCATTGCCTTAATGTACTACAGCTTTCAGCCATTCCCCAATTGAGGGGCATCCACTTCTTTTCCAATTCTTTACTACCACAAAAAGAGCTGCTACAAAACATTTTTGCACATGTGGATCTTTTCCCCTCTTTTATGATTTCCTTGGGATGCAGAACCAGTAATGGCACTGTTGAATCAAAGGATATGCACAGTTTTAGAGCTTTTGGGGCATCGTTCCAGATTGCTCTTCAGAATGGTTTGATCATTTCACAACTACACCAACAATGCATTAATGTCCCAGTTTTCCCATGTTCCCTCCTACATTTATTATTATATTTTCCTGTCATCTTAGCCAGGCTGATAGGTGAGAGGTAAGGTGATACTTGTGTTGTTTTAATTTACATTTCTCTAATCAATAGTGATTTGGAGCATTTTTCATATAACCATAAATGGCTTTAATTTTGTCATCTGAAAACTGTCTGTTCATATCCTTTGACAATTTATCAATTGGGGAATGACGAATATACTTATACATTTGACAACAGTTCTTTAAATATTTTAGAAATGAGACCTTTATCAGGAATATTGGCAGTAAAGGTTTTTTCCCCAGCTTTGTACTCCCATTGTGATCTCATTTCTCTTGGTTTTGTTTGTGCAAAACCTTTTAAATTTAGTATAATCAAAGTCATCCATTTTGCCTTTTATAATATTTTCTAGTTTTTCTTTGGTCATAAATTCCCCACTTTTCCAAAGATCTCATTGGTAAATTACCCTTTTTTCTCCTAATTCATTTATGGTATCATTCTTTTTTTTTAATATAGCTTTTTATTTACAAAACATATGCATGGCTGATTTTTCAACACTGACCCTTGCAAAACCTTTTCTTCCAAATTTTCCCCTCCTTCCCCCACCTCCTCCCCTAGATGGTAGGAATTCCAATACATGTAAAATATATATTATATCCAATGTTTGTATACATATCCATACAGTTATCTTGCTGCACAAGAAAAAATTGCATCTAGGAAAAAAAAAAACCTGAGAAGGAAAACAAAAATGCAAGCAGACAACAACAGAAAGAGTGAAAATGCTATGTTGTGATCTTCATTCAGTTCCAACAGTCCTCTCCCTGGGTGTAGATGGCTCTCTTCATTGCTAAACAATTGCAACTTGTCTGAATCAATTCACTGTTGAAGAGAGCCACGTTCATCAGAACTGATCATCATATACTCTTGTTGTTGCCATATACAATGATCTCCTGGTTCTGCTCACTTCACTTAGCATCAGTTCGTGTAAGTCTCTCCAGGCCTCTCTGAAATCATCCTGTTGGTCATTTCTTACAAAACAGTAATATTCCATAACTTTCATATAGCATAATTTATTCACCAATTCTCTAATAGGTGGGCATCCATTCAGTTTCCAGTTTCTAGCCACTATGAAAAAGACTGCCACAAACATTTTTGCACATGTGGGTCCCTTTCCCTCCTTTAAGATCTCTTTGGGATATAAGCCCAGTAGTAAGACTGCTGGGTCAAAGATTATGCAGTTTGGTAACTCTTTGAGCATAGTTCCAAATTGCTTTCCAGAATGGTTGGATTCATTCACGGTTTCACCAACAATGTATCAGTGTCCCAGTTTTTCTACATCCCCTCCAACATTAGTCATTATCTTATCCTGTCATTTTAGCCTATCTGAGAGATGTGTAGTGGTATCTCAGAGTTGTCTTAATTTGCATTTCTCTGATCAATAATGATTTGGAGCATCTTTTCATGTGACTATAAATAGTTTCAATTTCTTCATCTCAAAATTGTCTGTTTATATCCTTTGACCATTTATCAGTTGGAGAATGGCTTTATTTCTTTTAAATTTGAGTCAGTTCTCCATATATTTTGGAAATGAGGCCATTATCGTGTCTGTATTAGTTTTGTTTGTTAAAAAAAACTTTTAAATTAATATAATCAAAATTATCTATTTTGTAATCAATAACGATCTCTAGTTCTTCTTTGGTCACAAATTCCTTCCTCCTCCACAGATCTGTGAGGTATACTATCTTATGTTCTTCTAATTTATTTATATCATTCTTTATGCCTAGATAATGAGCCCATTTTGACCTTATCTTGGTATACAGAGTTAAGTGTGGGTCAATGCCTAGTTTCTGCCATATTAGTTTCCAATTTTCCCAGTAGTTTTTGTCAAAAGGTGAATTTTTATCCCAAAAGCTGGGGTCTCTGGGTTTGTCAAACTTGTCATATTGACTATTTTGTCCTGTGAACCTAACCTATTCCATTGATCAACTTGTCTATTCCTTAGCCAGTACCAAATGGTTTTGATGACTGCTGCTTTATAATATACTTTTAAATCTGGTACAGCTAAGCCACTTTCATTTGATTTTTTTTTTCATTAGTTCCCTTGGAATTTTTGACATTCTCTTCTTCTAGATGAATTTTGTTGTTATTTTTTCTAGGTCAGTAAAATAGTTTTTTGGGAGTTTGATTAGTTTAGCACTAAATAAATAGATTAGTTTAGATAGTATTGCCATCTTTATTATATTTTCTTGCCCTGCCCAAGAGCATTTGATATTTCTTCAATTATTTAGATGTGACTTTATTTGTGTAGAAAGTATTTTGTAGTTTTTCTCATATATTTCCTGACTTTCCCTTGGCAAATAGACTCCCAAATATTTTGTACTATCGACAATTATTTGAAATGGGATTTCTTTTTGTATCTCTTGCTGTTGGATTTTGTTAGTGATGTATAAAAATGCTGATGATTTATGTGGATTTATTTTGCATCCTGAAACTTTACTAAAGTTGTGAATTATTTCTAATAGATTTTTAGTTGAGTCTCTGAGGTTCTCTAAGTATACCATCATATCATCTGCAAAGAGTGATAGTCTGGTTTCCTCATTACCTATTCTAATTCCTTTAATCTCTTTTTCATCTCTTATTGCCAGAGCTAGCATTTATAATACAATATCGAATAGTAATGGTGATAGTAGGCAACCTTGTTTCACCCCTGATCTTATTGGGAATGATTCCAGTTTATCCCCATTACATATGATGCTTACTGATGGTTTTAAATAGATGCTACTGATTATTTTAAGGAAAAGTCCATTTATTCCTATACTCTCAAGTGTTTTTAATAGGAATGAATGTTGCATTTTATCAAATGCTTTTTCTGCATCTATTGAGATGATCATATGGTTTTTGTTAATTTGGTTATTAACATGGCCAATTATATTGATAGTTTTCCTAATATTGAACCAGCCCTGCATTCCTGGTATAAATCCTACTTGATCATAGTGTATTATCTTGGAGATGATTTTCTGTAGTCTTTTTGCTAATATCTTATTTAAGATTTTAGCATCAATATTCATTAGGGAGATTTGTCTATATTTTTCTTTCTCTCTTTTCATCTTACCTGGTTTAGGTATCAGTACTATGTCTGTGTCATAAAAGGAATTTGGTGGGAATCCTCCATTCCCTATTTTTTCAAATAGTTTATATAGTATTGGAGTTAATTGTTCTTTAAATGTTTGGTAGAATTCACACGTAAACCCATCTGGTTCTGGGGATTTTTTTCTTAGGGAGTTGATTAATAGCTTGTTCTATGTCTTTTTCTGAAATACGACTATTTAAGCAATTTACTTCCTCCTCTCTTCCTTCCTTCCTTCTTCCTCTTCCTCCTAATCTGGGCAATCTATATTTTGTAGGTATTCCTCCATTTCACTTAGCTTATCAAATTTATTGCCATAAAGTTGGGCAAAGTAACTCCTAATTATTGCTTTAATTTCCTCTTCATTTGGTGAAAAGTTTTCCTTTTACATTTTTAAGACTAACAGTTTGATTCTGCTCTTTGCTCTTTCTAATTAAATTTACTAAAAGTTTATCTATTTTGTTGGGTTTTTTTTAAATAAAACCAACTCTTAGTTTTATTTATTAATTTAATAGATTTTTTAGTTTCAATTTTATTAATCTCTTTTTATTTTTAGAATTTCAAGTTTGGTATTTCATTGGAGGTTTTTAATTTGTTCTTTTTCTAGCTTTTTTAGTTGCAAACTCAATTCATTGAACTTCTCTTTCTCTATTTTATGCAAGTAAGCCTCTAAAGATATAAAATTTCCACTTATTACAACTTTGGCTGCATCCCACAAATTTTGGTTTGATGTCTCGTTATTGTCATTTTCTTAGGTGAAGTTATTAATTATGTCTGATTTGCTGTTTTACCCATTCATTCTTTAGGATGATATTGTTCTGTTTCCAATTACTTTTTGGTCTATTTTCCCCTGGCCTTTTATTGAATGTAATTTTTGTTGCATCATGATCTTAAAAATGCATTTACTATTTCTGCCTATCTGCATTTGATTTTGAGGTTTTTATATCCTAATATATGGTCAATTTTGTATAGATTCCATGAACTGCTGAGAAGAAAGTGTACTCCTTTCTGTCTCTATTCAGTTTTCTCCAAAGATCTATCATATCTAACTTTTCTGGTATTCTGTTTACTCTTTAACTTCTTTCTTATTTATTTTGTGGTTTGATTTATCTAGTTCTGAAAGAGCAAGGTTGAAATCTCCCACTGTTATACTTTTGCTGTCTATTTCTTCTTGCAGCTCTCTTAACTTCTCCTTTAGGAATTTCCATGCTATACTACTTCTTGCATATATATTTAGTATTGATATTGCTTCATTATCTATGTTACCCTTTAGCAGGATATAGTTTCCTTACTTATCTCTTTTAATTGGATCAGTTTTTGCTTTTGATCTGAGATCAGGATGGCTACCCCTGCTTTCTTTACTTCACCTGAAGCATAATAGATTCTGCTCCAGTCTTTTATCTTCACTATGTATATATCACTCTGCATTATATGTGTTTCTTGTAAACAACATATTGTAGGATTCTTTTAATCCAGTCTGCTATTCATTTCCACTTTAGGGAGAGTTCACCCCATTCACATTTATGGTTAAAACTGCTAATTCTGTATTTCTGCCAACTTATTATCCCCAGGTTATACTTTTCTCTTTCCTTTTCCCCTTTTCCTCCTCCCCAGTATTTAACTTATGAGTACTATTTGTGTCAAGCAGTCTTCCTCCTTTAAAGTCCCTCCCCTTTTCTCATACCTTTCCCCTACTATTTCTGTTTTCCCTTCTATTTAGCCTACCCATTCCCTTTTTTGCCTTTTCCCTCCCACATTTCAATAAGGTGAGAGAAGTTTTTCTGTAAACCAAATGTGTCTAATATTTTCTCCTTCAGCCAAATCTGATGAGAGTAAGATTCACATAGTGTTCATCCCCTTCCCTTCTTTCCCTCAAATATAATAGGTTTCCTTTGTCTCTTCGTTAGATGTAATTTCCCTTATTTTACCTCCACTTTTCCCTTTTTCTGACAATCCCCTTTCCACCTCTAGTTCCTTTTTTATATTATAACATTAAAATCAAATTATACATGGACTGTCTCTGCATACCCATAACGGAAATACAGTTCTCAAGAGTTCTTTTACCTTTTTATGTTTCTCTTGAGTCCTGTATTTGGAGGCCAAATTTTTTGTGTAGCTCTGTTTTTTTCATCAGAAATAAATGGAATTCGCCTGTTTCATTGAATGCGCATCTTCTTCTCTAGAAGAAAATGCTCACCTTAACTGGGTAGTTTATTCTTGGCTGCAATTCAAGTTCCTTTGCCTTTTGGAATATCAGATTCCAGGCTCTTTGATCCTTTAATGTGGATGCTGCTAGATCTTGACTAATCGTTATTGTGGCTCTATGTATTTGAATTGTTTTTTTTTTTTTTTTGTTTTGTTTTTTTTTTTTTTTTTTGGCTGCTTGTAGTATTTTTTCCTTGTTGTGATAGTTCTGAAATTTAGCCACAATATTCCTTGGAGTTTTAATTTTGGGGTCTCTTTCAGGAAGTGTTTGATAAATTCTTTCAGTGGCTATTTTACCTTCTGATTCTATGACATCAGGACAGTTCTCTTTGATGATTTCCTGAGAAATAGTATCTAGGATCTTTTTTTTCATCATGGTTTTCAGGGAGTCCAATAATCCTTACATTGTTTCTCCTAGATATATTTTCCAGATCAGTTGTTTTCTCAATTAGCTATTTTACATTTTTCTATTTTTTTAAAAAATTTTGGTTGACTTATTCTTGATGTCTCATTGAATCATTCATTTCCATTTGTTCAATTTGATATTTAGTTAATTATTTTCTTCATTTACTTTTTTCCTTCTTTTTGTATTTGTCCAATTGAATTTTTAAATGAGTTGTTTTGTTCTATGGAATTTTTCCCCATTTCACAAATTCTATTTTTCAGAGTCATTTTCCTTTTTCATTTCATCAAATCCATTTTGTAAGGAGTTGTATTCTTTTTCCATTTTGCTAAATCTGATTTTTAAGGAATTTTCCTCAAATAGTTTCTGTGTTTCCTTTTCCAAACTCTCCTGCAAAGTTCTCATTTCCTTTCCTTACTTTTCTTCTAACTCTCTTATAATATCCTTTTTTAATTCTTCCAAAAGAGCTTTGTGGGATGGAAACCAGCTCATATCACCCCTTGGGACTTTACTTGGACACGTTTTGTCTTTAGTGTCCTCAGGGTTTGAGCTCTATTGTTCTCTGTCTCCATAAAAGTAATCTGTGGTCAGAGTTCTTTTTTAAAAGGTTGAGGTCTGCTCTCAGGGCAAAAAGGAAATTGTCCCAAGCTTCCTCTACAGGCAACAGCAGCTTCATGCTGCCTTGGGGCCAGTGTTACTGGATTCCTACTTGTGCTAGATGTATGTGGCCAAGTTCCACATTATTCTGGGTTTTAGGGGCTCACCGTTTGTCTTTTGTAGTTGCATTGGGTGTCTCCCCTTACACCTCCTGGTAGATTCTCCAGCACTTAGAGGGCACTCTGCCATGGGTCCCTGTATTGCACCTGCACTGGACCACCTCCCTTTGTGGTTGATTGTAACATCTTTCTTGAAATTCTTCCAAAATATCTTGTGTTGGAAATTTGTTACACTTTAGACATTTCTGACTTCTGTCACTGCAAAACAAGTTTAGAGGCTTGATCTGGTATTGATCTGAGGGAAACGATGAAGGGCTCAGACAAAGAGCTGCCTACTCTACTCCATCTTGGTTTCCTAGAATGTTTTCTTTCAAAAAAATTCAGATTGTGTTTCCCTGTCTTGGCAAGGCTGGAATGGCAGGTGTTTCTCCTGTGGTGATCCTTCTCCTGATTAGCATTAGAACACTTTCTGGGTTAGTTTATCCTTCCTTGGATAAATTGATGGCCTAAAGCAAACCAATTATATGGAAATAAAGGCATATTTTTCCCCATCCAAATTCATTGATCTCCTGAAATCTTACCACAATCTAAGAGATCTCAAAATTTTTTCCTAATGCTAATATCCTATAGCTCTGCGTGGTTTAAAGTTATATTTTACTTGGATGGTTCCAATCTCATCAATAAGAAGACATCTTTAACTTATACAAGTCATCACTCCACCAAACTTTCTGTTTTTATAGTCTTGTCTGGATCATAGAAAACTTTGTTTTTATAGAGTCTTGCCTGGATCATAGAATCTTTACATAAATCTTTCATATGAGCTCTACCTAATGGCTTAGGACAACAGAGGTATTCCTGAGAAAATAATATCAATTTGTTGTGAAATGGATCTTATTTGATAGACATTTTAGGTAGATTAGTAGCTAGATAAGGCAGTGTGACATGGTAGATAGTTGGGAAAATCATGACGGTTGAAGTCCTATTTATGACACATGCTAGTTTTGTCATGCTGGGCAATTCTCTGAAACTTTTTAGAGCCCTCTCTAACACTTGAAATTAGAGTTGAGCTTCCCATTTCTATTTGATCCTCTGATGACAACCCTGATTAGACCACAAGAAAAGTCTCCAGAATGAACTCTTCATCACTGGAGAGAAGGGCTATGTTGTGAAGATGAAAACAGATAGATATAAGTCTGATGCATTTCAATAAAACCTGTGATGTGGTGAATACCTTTCTGAAAGGAAGTGTACGTTTGAAAAATAAATAATCTTCCCTCTCTAACCCAAATCTGTTGGGTTGAGAAACCCTAATTTTAGTGGGTGTATGAGATTTCTTAAATACTTATCCAAACAGTTTTGGTTAGTGGGTAATAATGTGAATAATTTTCTCTCCCTGCCTTTAGTCTATTGGATTGGCAATCCCCAATTGTGTGCATGTGTGTGTGTGTGTGTGTGTGTATGTGTGTGTGTGTGTGTAAGTGAGTATGTTGTGAGGTTTCTTTAAAAGTGAGGCCAAGCTATTTCAGTTAGTGGGTAATGATGTGGAGCAAAGAAAAGCAGCTTAATCAGCAAAACATCAATGCTATTTGGCCTGTGTTTATGCCAGTGATCAGGGCACACTGCTTAAATCACACACATTTTGAAGGACAGCTTGTGAGATGTACTTAATTACATTGTCCATTTAGATTTTTAGTTTCTATATATGTGATTGTCCTTTTAATTGCAGCTGTTGGATACCAGTTTTTCAGATTAGAGGCAAGACAAAGCTTTTGTGTATATGTTGTATGTAGTTCCTTATAGCACTGAACATGGAGCTATTGCATAATGATGATCCTGTGAGTGTTTTTCTCATACCATCAGATCTCTGGCAATATCTGAAGACCTAAAAGGGCTGCCAAAACATGCTGCTGGGAAAGCCCTTGTACCAGGCAGCAGGATTGTAGAGGATCCATGGGAAAGAGTTGAATTGGCAAAGAGAATTGATAGCATTTCCATCAATCAACTTCCTGATGAGTGTTTTTAACCTGCTTGTGTCTGTGTTTATCATTCCTATGCAACAGAGATGCCTCCATGGTTTAAGTGGTCCATCAAAGGGGACTCCCCCTAAATAGAGCTATATGTATGCCTTGTACAAATTTTGTTGTCTCAGAAGCCCTCTGCTGAGTGCCTCTCAGAAAAGGTCATTTTGGCATTGTCTACTTGTGATTTGGGTATTCATATTACGTATGTCAGTTCCTCTGACTTCTCAAGATTCTAAATACTTAGAAAATGGCAATTACTCTGAAATTTTCCATTTGCTTTTAGAATGATTTTTAGATTGACTTTTCTCCCTTTGTTTTATGCTTTTTTACAAATTCAACTTCAAGGAACTTCATCTCCTCTCTCTGGGGTATAGTGGCAAGTCAGTCAGTCAATAAGAATTCATTAACAGCTTATTATGTGCCAGACATTCTGTCTGCTAAGCAATGGGGGATACAAAGAGAAGAAAAAATTCTGATCTTCCATCAGAGAGTCACTGTCCTCAAGAAGCTTACATTTTAATGGAGCAATAATATGCAAATAACTGTGCACAGACATGATTTGTATAGCCTGAAAACTGGTCTTGGAGTCAGAAAATAGGGTTATTAGGATTGGCTCTGCCTTTTATGTGTTCTGTCACTGTGGGAAAATCACATCCTCTTTCAGAGCCTTAGGGCCCTTTTCTGTAGAATCAGGGACTCTGTCCATCTGAATCATCTCAAAATTTCCTTCCACCTTTGACTTCCTAAGATCCTGTGATTCATCAAACCTCCTATCTACCCTTTGCCTAGCCAGGCAAACTGTTTTCCTCTCTTCACCATCACATGATATATTCTACTTCTCCTTTTCTTCTGTCATATGTACAATTAGAATATGGATTACAAATAATTACAAAAGGATAACAGGAATGTAATACTGTACCAAAGAAAGATTCAAAATAAACTTCTCTGGCGATGTTGCCAAAAAGGATGGATTCTTAATGTCATGGGAAGATTTTTGTGTAGCTTGCCCAACAGCCAGAGTTTAGGTTAAATTACCCATCCACCAATTTCTGTCATTCTGAGCTACTAAAACTCATGGGCTGCCTGTATTCTACAACTTGAGATGCAACATAGGACAATGGAAAGATGACTAAACCTGGAGATGGAAGATCTGGGTTAGTCTTGATTCTGCCATTTATGATACATGTGACTTCAGGCACAATAAAGCCTCTGAGACCTCATTTGTAAAATGAAGATAATACTTGTCCTTCTTAGGACTAGTAAAAAAAAAGTCTATTTCTTTTCATTAGGAAGAAGTCTTAGTCTTTTGCAGATAAATTATTTTGGAATTCAGTACAAATATCCAATTAATTAGAGCTCTGTCTCTATCATCTATTTCTGAACATACTATTGCCAATTTTACCAAAACCTATATTCTGGGCCTTTCATTGAATCTGGCTTGGGGTTAGAAAATTTTTAAATCATACCAACTACTAGTGCTCAACCTGAATGTTCCTTATGTCATTTCAGAGGCTGCCTTCCAGCAATCCCCGAAGGGTTGTCTGGCTCTGAGATACCATATTTTTCCTCAGCCTTCTAGAATTCTCTGGATATTCCATGAGTCTGAACAAGCATGAAAGCTAAGTAGAGAAGTCAAGATAGTTCTCTTTCTTCCATCCCTACATGCTGCCTTTCTTGTGTATATTAAGCTTGCATTAAGTCTCCTAGGCCTAGTGGCTTCCTACACATAATTTTCCATCTTCTACATCCATCCATTCATATAACAATCAAAGTTACTGTGTGCTATGACATTATGGGAATATAAATGAATAAAATCTGAATCTGATATGATTCATATTAAAGCTCTGTGGCTCCCTTTTCAAGGATGAGGACCCCTTTTCAATGTCCAAAGTTTTTATGGACCCCCCCCCACATGACAGTAGTTTTCCTATTACTTTATGTTGATTGAGAAAATATCCCAAAATGTTGAAAAGAAACTACTGTGAATGAACACTTTTAAATGAATTTGCATTTCATTAATCATAGTAGCTTCTGTATAATTTTGAAAAATAGTGAAACTAATATGTGCAAGACATTATTCATTCAGCCTGCAGAAGGTATGTTTGCCTATTTATTAGATTGAATCATACTCCATATTTTATTGAATCTAAATAAAGATCAAAATGGCATATGGCTTTATGATCCCTCTGTAATAGGTCTGTGGCTCTCTGGGGGTCCTTAGCCTATAGTTTGGAAACCACTGGAATGGTGGAAACAGTATTCAGGGTCTTGGGAGGCCTGGATCCTGATTCTGATAGCGGTGTGACTTTAGCAACTCCTTACTGAGCTTCACTTTGCTCCTTGGAAATAGAAGAGGATTAAATTAGATGAGTCTAGCTGAGATAGATCCTTTCCAGCTATAACATTCTAGGGATCAGTGTAGTAGGAAAGAGAAAACAGACCCAGAGAACAGTAGCAAGAAAAGACCATCTCATAGGAATGACTGATGGTTATATTGTGCTTTACAAACATCTTCTAAGATCTTCTTAGCAACCCTGTGAGATAGGTTCTACAGATCTTATTCCCATTTGGTTTTTGAAGAGACTGAGTCTTAGAGAAGTCTGTAGTTTGTCCATGATTGTGCAGTATATAAGGATTAGAGTGGGAAATTGATGACAAGCCTTTGTCTGAAAAGCTTTAAAGCACCGTATAATTCTAGCTATTATTGTTAGGGTAACAAAAGGGTAACTTTTAAGACTAACCTTAGAGTCAATTCAATTCAATAAACATTTGTCAAGTGCAGTTATGTGTCAGGCAGTGTCAAGAGATAAGGATCTATAAGAAAAAGAGAAACATTTCCTGCCCTCAAGGATTTTGTAGTCCAATGGAGGAAGACAACTCACAAAAAGAAGCTGAAGAGGAAGTGAGGAGTGGAGAATACTAAGAGGTATCCAGAGCTGGAGTATGTGTTGTTCCATGGATTTAAAAAGCCCACAGCCAATGTTTACTTTGGATATCATGTAATTTCAGTGGAGGGAGTCATAGCTCACACTAAAATAAAAGCCCCAATAAATGAAATAAAACTAAAAAGCCTCCACTAAACTATGCCATAATCCTCCATGAGCTTTGTCTTATGGTATAATTCTGAGGTTCCAAGAAAAACGTGGAAGACCTCACTAGGGGCTAACCAGTTCTGCGAGGGTTGCAAAAATCAAATCAAATTAAATAAATGTGAGCCCTCTTCTCCTATGGAGACTTCCTTTCACATTCCAAAATAATGCAACTGCTCAGGCCCATGGTCTACTTCTTTGGTTGTTGAGTCGATTCATGTGCCTTAAGGATTCACTAGGTACTCTGGCTTCATTCCATCCAAATCTCACCAGGCTTCCTCATTGGTGGTTCCCACACATTTGTGGAAATTCATGACTAAAGTTTTTGATTAAGAAAATCTTATGTTTTGTTTTGCCTTGAGAGGGACCCAATATCATAGCTTGGATGTCTCACCCATTTCTTTATAAGTTCCTTGAAGGCAGGGTTCATCTTGAGCCTCCTTTTGTATTCCTAATGCTTAGCACAGTGCCTGGCACCTAGTAGATACTTAATCAATATTTATTGCCACTTTACGAGGGATTTCCAAGCCTCCTTTGGGAACCTCTAAGAATTCCTGTGTGCTTGCCCTTTAAGCCCAAGGAATCCTATGCTGGAAAGGGGAGGAGCTCTGTGATTGAATAGAAATAAGAAAGAGATTCCAGTTCTAGTCCTGCCGCTAATTTCTTCACTATCTTTCTTTCTCTTGGTCTTTGTTTTTGTTTTAAAGTAATTTTTAAAGGGGTTGGACTAGCTGATCTCAAGGATCCAGAGCCATAAAAGAATAAGTAAACCAGTGCTTTGTCCCTATAGAGATAAGATTAGAGGGTGCTAAAAATATTTGTTGTCCTTCAGCAACATAAAAACAACCAAGATAAACACCTGGTTAGACAGAATAATTGACTAAAATAGAAAGCTACCAGATGGTGGACTGGAGTCTTGCCTTACTCTGCCTGAATAGGGGCCTCTGGAAATTGGATACCCAAGGTCTGTGTCTCCCTCTCATGGGGCAGAATATTCTTCACTCCTCCCTCCTCTTCCAGGGTATTCTTCATGCATGGTTTAAGGTACCCCAGGTGCATAATGTCCTAGTTATGACTCTGCCAAGGTCTCTTCAGGGTCTGACCTTTGATTTTCGCTTCAACTCCTGTGTCCTAATTTGGAGTACATCAGTTCCACAAGAGGGTGTGGAGGATGAAGAAAATTATGATGCTTTGACATCTGCATAGTGGTTAATTACAGTGACAAGAATCCTGAATTTTCAAGTAGTAGACAAGGATTCAAATGCCTTCTTTATCAAGTACTTACTCCTTGTGTGGTTCTTGGAGAACTTTGTTCTTTTGTCTGGCTCTCAGTTTCCTCACTGGTAAAATGAAAGAATAATAAGAGATTGCGTCTATGTTGCCTTGCAGCTCCAAATGCTCTATTGCTTTATTACTTTTGGTTTGACATTCAGCTGCAAATTCCTGGCTTCATTTCTTATATTTTCTTCTCTCGGTGTGTATGCATATGTGTATATGTTGTATATGTATGTATTTCAGAAAAAGGGGATATGAAATTTTATTTTATTTTACTTTTAATTTTGAGCCTTGGATTTCATTAGTATGTGAAAACTCCTGGTGTGGAAATGGAGATAAAAAAAATAGGCAATTACAAATAAGTCCTAGAGAGTTGTTTTGGGTACTTAGGTCAAAGACATGCTAGTAGTCATGCAGCTTGTATATGTCAAAGGTAGGACTTGAACCCAAGTTGAATTCATGCCAAACTAAACTCTCTGTTATTTATGGTATTCTGCCTCTCATGGAATGTACTATATGTGGCATAGAACACATGGAGGAAATTTATCCCTCTGTACTATTTTTTCCTAAGAACTGGAGAACTTTAACAACTTTAATTCCTGATAACATTCTAGGACATCTTATTAAAGGTATAATCCATGCCCCTGTTTTACCCTCATCTCTTTGGATTTTTTAATCCAATTTTTAAAAACCCATTTTTTAAAAAAGTTTTGACTTGCAAATTCTATCCCTTTCTCCCACCTTCCCTTTCTCCTCCCTGAGATGGTAAGCAATGAGGATATAGGTTTTATATATTGTGCAATTTTAGAAAACATTTCCATATTAGTCATTTTGTACAAGAAGATTCAAAAGAAAAAAAAAAGAAAAACAGCATGCTTCAGTCTGTGTTAAATCAACATCACTTCTTTCTCTGGATATGGATAGTATGCTTCATCATTAGTCCTTTTGGATTGTTTTGGATGGTTGTATTGTTGAGAGTAGTTAAGTCATTCACAAGTCATCATTGAACACTATCACTATTATATACACCATTCTCCTGATTCTGTTCACTTCACTATGCATCAGTTCATGTAAGTATTTTTGTTTTTTTCGGCAATGGTACTGCTTGTCATTTCTTATAGTACAGTGTTCTTCTATTATAACCATATACCACAGCTTGTTTAGCCATTCCAAAATGTATGGGCTTTCCTTTGATTTCTAGCTCTTAACTCATTATACAAAGAATTTCTATAAATATTTTTGTACAAATAAGTCCTTCTCCCTTTTTTGGATGTCTTTGAGATATAGATCTGACAGGAGTATTGCTGGATCAAAGGGTATACAGCATTTTATAACCCTTTCAGCATAGTTCCAAATTGCTCTCCAGAATGGCTTGAGCAGTTCACAACCCTACCGACTATGCATTAGCAAGTTTTCTCATATCTCCTCCAACATCCAACATTTTTTTTTCCTTTTGTGTCTTATTAAC
Organism: Sarcophilus harrisii; assembly: GCF_902635505.1. NCBI lineage: Eukaryota > Metazoa > Chordata > Mammalia > Dasyuromorphia > Dasyuridae > Sarcophilus > Sarcophilus harrisii. The sequence goes on from NC_045432.1 coordinate 45,475,579, forward strand.
TCTCTGACAGGTATGAGGTTGTACCTTAGAGTTGTTTTATTTTTCATTTCTCTGATCCATAGTGATTTATAGCATTTTATATAAGTATAGATAGCTTTGGTTTCTTTCTCTGAAAACTACCTTATTCACATCCTTTGACCATTTGTCAGCTGAACAGTGACCTGTATTCTTGCAAATTTGACTCAGTTCTCCATATATATATGTATGAGAAATGAAGTCTTCATCAGGGATACTTGTTATAAAATTTCTCCCCAATTTTCTGCTCTCCTTATAATTTTGGTTGTATTGATTTTATTTCTGCAAACACTTTTTAATTTTATATAATCAAAATTATTTATTTTACATTTTGTAATGCTCACTTTATCTTTTTTGGTGCTAAATTCTTTCCTTATCCATAAATTTGACAGATAATCTATTCCATGCTCTCTTAATTTGCTTAAGTTACCACTGTTATGTGTAAATCATGTACCCATTTTGATGTTATCTTGGAATATGGTATGAGATGTTGGTCTATATCTAGTTTCTGCTCTACTATTTTCAAGTTTTCCTAGAAGTTTTTGTTGAATAATGAATTTTTATTCCAAAAGCTTGGAATTTTGTATTTCTCACATAGTAAATTACTGTGTTCATTGATTATAATGCACCTTGCACCTAATCTATTCCATCACTCTATTTCTTAGCCGGTACCATATTGTTTTGATAATTAACTCTCTATAATATAGTTTGAGATCTGGTAGGGATAGACCACATTCTTTTGCATTTTTATTCATTCCCTTGATATCCTTGAGCTTTTGCTTTTTCAGATGAATTTTATTATCGTTTTTCTTTCTAGTTGGATAAAATAATTTTTGACAGTTTGATTGGTATGGCACTGAATAAATAAATTAATTTGGGTAGACTTGTCATTTTTATAATATTGGCTCAGCTTACCCATAAGCAATTAATATTTTTCCAATTATTTAGATATAACTTCATTTGTATTCAAGGTTCTTTATAAATGTGTTCACATAGTTCTTGGGTTTGTTTTGGCAGGTAGACTCTCAACTATTTTATATTGTCTACAGTTATTTTAAATGGAATTTCTCTTTCTATCTCTTCCTGCTGGACTTTGTTGGCAATAATATAGAGAAATGCTGATAATGTGGGTTTATTTTGTATCCTCTAACTTTGATAAAATTGTTAATAATTTCAAGTAATTTTGTAGATGATTCTCTTGGATTCTGTAAGTATACCATCATATCATCTGTAAAGGATGATAGTTTTATTTCTTTATTGCCTATCCTAATTCCTTTAATTTTTTTCTTCTCTTATTGCTAAAACTAAAATTTCCAGTACAGTATTAAATAATAGAGGTGATAATGGGCATCCTTGCTTTGCCCCAATTGTACGGAGAAGACTTCTATCATATCCCCATTACAGATAATGCTTACTGATGGTTTTAGATAAATATTACTTATCATTTTAAGATAACCTCCATTTATTCCTATATTCTCTAGTATTTTTAATGGGTAGATGTGAAGGTTTTCTGGAGGCAGCCTTAGTCTCAGTTGAAATAAATAATTACTCCAAAATCGCAGCCAGCTGATAAAAGTTCAGATCTTTTATTGTGTCCTTCAATATAACCCAGTTAGCTCAGAAGCCTATCTCTCTGCTTGATTCCAAGAGATCTTGCAGCTTTGTCCTTTATCTCCTCCAGCTCAACTCCGACTCATGGCTTCTCAATCTCCGAGAGTGGGATTGTGGGATATCTCCCAGCATGCTCTCTGGCCCTAAGGGAGTTATGAATTCAAATATCTCTTTTTAAACCCTGAATCTCCCAAACGTGTGAACTCCATTGAGTACTTAGATACTTATGAGCTCTCTAAAGGTATGAAAACAAGTATTGTTTCCATCAGTATTAGCAACTTATCACCTTGTAAGGATTGCTCTAAGGTGTGAACCAATAAGCACTGTATCAATTCTATTGAGTTAACACCAGGATTCTGACATCACCCTTGAGTTTTCACCTTGTTTTAAGTTGAGTTGACACTAGGATTCCAACAGGTAGAGATGCTCTACTTTTGTCAAAGGATTGTTCAGCATCTATTGAGATAATGTATGATTTCTATTGGTTTTGTTATTGATATGGTCAATTATGTTGACAGCTTTCCTAATATTGAATCAGCCCTTCATTCCTGGTATAAATCCCACCTGGTCATAGTGCATGATCCTTGTGATATACTGCTGTAATCTCTTTTCTAGTATTTTATTTAAAATTTTTGCATCAATATTCATTAGGGAAATTGGTCTGTAATTTTCTTTCCTTTTTTTGGCTTCTCTTTGTTTAGATATGAACAACATATTTGTATCACAAAAGGCATTTGATAGCACTCCTTATTTACCTTTTTTTTTTCAAATAGTTTATATGGTATTGGGATTAATTGTTCTTTAAATGCTTGGTAAAATTTATTTCTGAATCCATGTGGTCTTGGGATTTTTTAAAGGAAGTTCATGATGGTTTGTTCAATTCCTTTTTCTAAGTTTGAATTATTTAAGTAGTTTATTCTTTCCTTATCTGGTATAATCCTGACTGTAGCTCCATGATATTTGAACTGTTTCTTTTTGACTGCTTGCAATACTTTCTCTTTGATCTGTGAGTTCTGGAATTTTGTTATAATGTTCCTGGGAATTTTCAAGTCTTTAAGATGATGATTGGAGATTCAATTTTCATTTTATCCTCTGGTTCTAATATATAAGGGAAATTTTCTTTGATGATTTTGTTGTCCACTCTTTTTTTTATTGTAGCTTTCAAACAGTTCAATAATTCTTATACCATCTATCCTGGATCTGTTTTCTAGATCAGTTGGTTTTACCATGAGAAATTTCACATTTTCTTTTTTTTTTTTTTTTACTTTTTTTTTGTATCTTGATATCTCATAGTCATTAGTTTCCACTTTCCTTTTTTTTACTTTTTAATATCTTAATATTTTGTTTGCCCCAGTTATGAGTAAAGAAAAATTTTGACACTTGTTTTTTTAAAACATTGAGTTCTAGATTGTTTCCCTTCTTCCCCAATTCCTCTCATTTAAAAGGCATATGTGAAGTTATGCAAAACATTTCCATAAAAATAATGTTGGGAGAAAAAAAACAACCGAAAAACAAACAAACAAACAAAAACCATCTATTTCCTGCCCATTTTTTTCAATTCTAATTTTTGAGGAATTATTTTCTGTAGCAAGCTGTTGTATTTCCTTTTCCATTTGGCCAGTTTTATTTTTTAGGGAGCTATTTTCCTGTGTAAAGTTTTTTTATCTTTTCCCATTCTATTGACTCTTTTTTCATGATTGTCTAGTATTAGTCTCATTTCTTTCCCCAACTTTTCACCTACTTCTCTAATTTGATTTTTGAAATTCTTTTAAAGAACTTTCAGTAATTCTTTTTAGGCCTGAGACTAAATTACATTTTTCTTTGAGGCTTCATGTGGCCATTTTGACACAGTTGTCCTCTTCTAATTTTATACCTTGAGCTTTCTTATCACCATGGTAATGTTCTATATTCAAACTTTTTTTGATATTTTTATGCTTTTTTGTGACTTGTTTTTATGGAAGATTTGGACTTTGTTCTTGCATTGTTCCAGGCTTTTTGTACTGGGCCTCTGGATATTACTGCTGGCTTTTACTGGTCTTCAGGGGTTAGTTGCTGGCTTTTGCTATAGGATAGACTTTCCTTCTGCTTTATGCCAGGGTGGTACGGCCTCCCTGTTGTCCCTGTCCCCAGATATGGTGTTTAATTGAGATCATGCTTTAGGGATGGGGCCTTGCTGCTAATTGCTATAGCAACAGTCTTTCTGTGATAAGAGTCCCTCTGGAAAAGAAGTTTTATTGCTGGTCTTCCCCAAGGATGGGGCTGTGCTGCTGAGCTAAAAGGGAAATAGGGTTTCTCTGCTGATAGACCCCAAGGGTGGAATCTCCCTGTTGGCCAGCAGTGGGGTCAAGGCTTTGCTGGTGGTACTGGAGGTTGATCACTGGGGTGGGGTCTTGCTTGCTGCACAGGCCTCTCAGTTGCTTAAGGGGCTGTTGACTTGCAGGTCATAGAATGTCCCAGTCTTTGTTCATGTTCCCTGATGTGATGCTGGTTGCTGCTGCTGCTGCTGCTGCTCTTAGAAATTGCACCCCTATCATCCTAGTGAAACAGACCTTTCTTGCCAGACTGGCAAGATGCTTCCCTTCTCCTGGATAAATTCTTTTTTATTAAAGCTTTTTTATTTTCAAAACATATGGATGGATAGTTTTTCAATATTTACCCTTGCAAAACCTTGTGTTCCAATCCTCCCCCATCTCTCCACTCCCTCCCTTAGATGTCAAGTTTATTAAATCCAATATATGCATATAATACAGTTATCTTGCTGCACAAGAAAAATCAATTCAAAAAGGAAAGAAAATGAGAAAGAAAATAAAATGCAAACAAGCCACAAGAAGAAGAGTGAAAATGCTTATTTTGTCAACCACACTCTGTTCCCACAGTCCTCTCTCTGGGTGTAGATGGCTCTCTTCATCATAAGATCATCTCATTGTTGAAAAGAACCACGTCCATCAGAATTGATCATCATATAGTCTTGCTGTTGCTGTGTATAAATGATCTCCTGGTTCTGTTCATTTCACTTAGCATCACTTCCTGTAAGTCTCTCCAGGCCTCTCTGAAATCATTCTGCTGGTTCTTTCTTATAGAATAATAATATCCTATAACATTCATATACTGTAACTTATTCAGCCATTCTCCGAAAGATGGGCATCCACTCAGTTTCCAGTTTCTGTCCACTACAAAGAGGGCTGCTACAAACAATTTTGCACATATGGGTCCCTTTCCTTCCTTTAAGCTCTCTTTGGAATGTAAGCCCAGTAGAAGCACTGCTGGGTCAAAGGATATGCACAGTTTGATAGTCCTTTGGACATAGTTATAAATTGCTCTCCAGAATGGAGAATGTCCCAGTTTTCCCACATCCCTTCCAACATTCCTCATTATCTTTTTCTGTCATCTTAGCCAGTCTGAGAGTTATGTAGTAGTACCTCAGAGTTGTCTTAATTTGTTTTTCTCTCATCAATAGTAATTTAGAGCACCTTTTTATATAACTAGAAATAGTTTAATTTCTTTGTCTGAAAATTGTCTGCTCCTATTCTTTGACCATTTACCTAGACAAATTCTTAGGCAGTTTGTAGTTGTTTGAAAGGAAATTTGGAAGGGCTTCAAAGGATTCCTCTTTAATCTGTTCTCTTGGCTTCAGAAATTCCCTCTGTCCTATTTATGAGGCTTGAGTTGAAGTTATCTCTATTAGAGAGTCAGTTTAATCCAGTAGATAAAACTTTTAACCAGTAGTCAGGAGAGACCAATATTTACTAGATGTATAGCCATAAGCAGGTCACTTAAATTGTATGAGCTTCCATTTTTTTTATCTGTAAAATGGGGTTAATATAGCCAGCACTTGTAATCATATAAGATTTTGTTATTTTGAGGCATTAAGTGACCTGGCAACTTTTCAAGTGTGGTAGAGAAGCCAGTATGACTATCCACAACCATCTCTTGTTCTTGCATAGAAGATGGCCTTTTTGGTTTTTGCCCATGGTACTCCTTTTCCTTTGTCTTCAGAAATGTTATGTCCAGTCATTTGATTCGGGTCATTAAGCATTAAGTAAGCCTTTCTTAGTCCCTGGGATTACAAAGGCAAAAATGGAAACAGTCCTTTCTCTCAAGGAGCTTATGTTCCTCTAGTGTGAGTTTGTAGATGAAAACCCATGCATAGGAGAATAATGTGCAAAATACTCAAAAGAAATTGCGTGGGAAGACTAAAGCCTACACCTATAATCCCTGTAGTTAATAATTTTTGAGACACTGTCTTTATTAACATGGCCATAGACTGATTCCATGATCACTATTGCAGCTTGTCATATTAACTTAATTCCATCTGCCACCATATTTGTATATCTGCCAGTACAGATGAATGTTATCCTTCAGAAAATAAGCAAGATTAGGGCAAATGAAATTACCAGTAAGTAATTTCTTCTTTCTGCAAATAAACATAGAGGTGAGATGGAGGTTGAGAAAAAGTAGTGTTCTTGATGGATACAGAAGCATAGATAGGTAATAATTAAATTTCCGCCTATAAGATGCCAATAGAAAGCTTTTGAGTATTTTGCACAAGGCAGATGCCTCTAGATTTGCCCAATTCACATGTATTAATTATCCATTGCAAAGTTGCTGATGGAGGAAGCCACTGAAAAGCAGGAAGATCTTGCAAAGCTGCCATAAAATGAAATGAAAATTTCTTTATCCAGATCTTTATGCTGACCTATTTTTCCCCTTTTTCTTCACCTCTCAGAGGACAAAATGAGTGGAGGCAGAACTGAAGGAGATTAAAGAGATGAAGGCTACTTGGAGCCAAGTTGCAGAGTCAACTCTTGGTAATTTCCATAAAAAACTAACACTTATCGAAATCTCTTGCCATGTCAAATAAGCAACCAGGAAGAGGCCTTGCTAATGTGTCAAGGGCACTTCAAACAGAATTATTTTATGTAGGATGAATGGAAACATCCTATTAGGGCAAATTTGCAACCAAAGTCTCCAAATTCAATTTAGGTCTTTATCTAATAGAACTTTGCTTCTCTGTGATAACTGTCTAGATGTTTTTCTTTGGTAGATGCTGCCCCATTGCCTGACAATAGTTTACATTCCCAGAAATATTGCTGTTACCATTACCACCATAATCAGTATGAGTATGATAATTTTATTGTTGTTAGACTCAGTGGCATCAGAGCTGGGTGATGTCATCAAGACTTCCAGGCAGTGCCTTTAATAAACCGTCTTTGTTCCTCTATGTTGTAGTTTATTGGTTGCGATGTCTTCATGCATTTGTAGGGGACAGATAATAGCCTTTTGAATTGGAGGCATCTAAATGGGGCTTTGAAAACACTGAATATAGTCCCCATATATGACAATTCATCTCCCACCTCCCTCTCTGTTTTTGTAGAGGCTCCTCCTCACTTCTGTCTTTGGAACCCTTCTCTTTCTACAAGAATCAGCTAAAATGCTTACCTCCTACAAAAGACCTTTCCTGATTTCCCCCAATTTTTAGTTTTCTTGCAGCCCTGGGGGAATGACTTGGGTTTGACTTTGTCTATATTTTGTGTAACTTGGGGCAAATCAATGAGCAGTATCTCAGTGCTCTAGGCAGCCCTCCGAAATTCTGTATTGCCGAGAAGATGTTAATCTGCATTGGTAGAGGAATTTACTCCCCATCTGCATTCATGTATATTTATTTATTCTTTATTACTTTATATATTTGTTTTGTTCCCCAGAAGCATATAAATTTATTGAGGTCAGTGCCCAGCACATGGTAGTTGCTTACTCAATACTTGTTGTATAGAATTGAAATTAAAACAGTTAAAGGTTGTTACATATAGTAATGATGATAGTTGACTTTGCATAGTGTTTGGAGATTTTAAGGGTGCTTTAAATGCATTCTTGTATTCTTTTATCCAGTGTAAACCATCAGAAATTCAATGTATTCATTTCAACCACAAACATTTTAAGCACTTATTCTTGAGGGATTCCTAAATATATAGAATTCAGTTCCTTTTCTCAAAGGAGCATGTAATCTAGTTGGGGAGATAAGGCAGGTGTATAAATAGCCACAATATAAATTAGAATGGAAATATACAGATGTACAAATCAAGTGTTTAAAAGAGAGAGATTACTCTTGTCTGGAAAAATCAGGGAAGGCTTCAAAGAAGAATTGACATTCTTTTATATGATTCTCTTGGACCACTATGTTTCTCCTTGTCCTTTTTACCTTTTCCATCTGTTACAACTGATCTTATCTAGATCTGATTATATATCATGTCAGTTCCATTAGTGGATGAAATTCTCAAAAGAGATATTATCCATTTTCTCAAGGTGTTTCATAATTCTCCATCAGATCCTCTCTTTAACTAGGGGAGAATGAGGTATGAAAGAAACCATTTTCACAAAAACCTACCTCATAGGTTGTTGTGAAGAAAGACCCTCAGAAACCTTGAAACAGTAGAAAAATGAAAGATGTCTGGTTTTTGTCATTGTTGAATCGATGGTTTCCTTGATCTAGAAACTCCCTGTGCAAAAATTCTTACCACAGATGCAAACTGACAAATTATCTATGACAGGATTTAAAACAGGTGTTTATAACTCCAAGGAATGCATGCTGTTTATTACATACCAACATCTCTCCTAGTAGGGATAGCATTTTCCTCATCTATTTCATTGGAATTTAGATAGAAATTATCTTGGGATAAGTCATACTTTACATCAATTACTTCACTTACAATTAAAGCTCTGTAGACATTATATCCCTCTCTGTTCTAGTATATAAAATACCAGGGCTTTGGTAATTTTCTGAAAGTATTGGTAAGCAAGCTCATCTCACTGAAATCATCTTTGGGGTATCTAGTGGCATGGAGGATGCTGGAGGTGATATTTATCTCATCTTATTCCTATACAATTTTGATTTCTTCTGCTAGGATTCTATATTTCAAAAACTATTAATTCATCTAACGTGGAGTTTATGGGTATTTGGTGAGACAACATCTCTTTTTTAAAGAAAGATTGATATCATATCTACATGATTATGGGTGATAGTTTTTATTTGTTATATAATGTTTTCATTCTATGACAGTTGTTGAATTTTCAGTGGTAATTTGGGGTCATTCTTTGGAATTATAAGGGCTTATTGTTTATTAGTTAATGTAAGGTAGCAAGCCTCTAGTGGATAATTTTGGCCAGCTGGCCATACCTACAGCTTTGTAGGTACCGTAGGTTTTTAGTACAAGTGGCAGGTGCTATGATTCTTTGCATAAGCTTTATTTGTCAATATGTCTAGACTCTTTAAGTTTAACATTTTTGTAATTTCTAGAGTCGTCTTGGTCTTGTGTCTCTGTCATAATCCCATTTGTTTATATTAGTGTTACCATTGTGATTAATAGTGCTAATAATAATTGAAATAGCTAACTTGCTCTTGTTTGCCTCCTAACAAATAAATAAATAAATAAATCATCAGAGTCATATTCAGCTTTGAAAAAGTTTTGAACTCATCTTAATTTTATTTGAGACAACGTAATAGGCCTTTTCCTTTGTTGGGAAGCCTATGGTTTAAAAATTTGACCATTTCGATCATTTCTTTCCAACCAATGCCTTTTGTTTTTGTTTTTTTTATTTCCAAAGCATGTACCAAGTAGCTTTTCTCTCTGACTAGAACAGTTATAGATATTGATTAGATGAATACATTTGTTTCATGGAATTCCATTTCCCAAGGTCACCAGATGGACATTTTAAGCCTTCAGTAAATGCCCAGGAAACCAGATATTCTGCTTGGCTGATGCATGAGCCCAATTTTCTCAAGCTCTAGTTTTAGCTGAGTCCAAGATGAATGGGTCTCACTTGTTTAACTAGATGGATTTAACTTGTTGAACTGGATAGTGAATAAATTCAGTGATAAGTGTTAATTTGCCAGTTTGTAATAATCATATAAATTAATCATATAGCAATTTCATATCGGCAATTTTCTGTTTTTCTCCACTAAAGGTTATTAGAAACAACACTGTCATTCCATAAAAGTAGGGAGAGAAGGGTGATTCAAACACATTGCTAATAAGGAGCCATAAAAATAAATGTATAGACCACACAACTGCTTATTTCCATAATATATATTATGGAAGTAATCCTAGGGAATAACTGTCTTCAGTAGTTTTCTAATGTGATAAATTCACAGGCTTTCCCATTTTGTTTGGAACTTTCCTGAGTCTGGGAATGTTTAAATGATACATGCACAGAAACGTATGCTGGAAACATTATGTATTTTAAAACATGGATTAAAGTTCAGTATAAGTGGAAGTGAGGTTAACAAATCTTGGCACGCTTATCATAACCGGTAGCTTGAATGTAAAATTAACAGAGCCATTCTCCAATAAGCTCCAGGATTAGCCTCTGAAATATTTGACAGGACCTAATGAACCATCATCATAAGCAACTGAGTGTTAAAATGGGAAAAAGAAATTGCTTCAAAATGTTTTTTTCACTCTGATTATTTTTAGATTTTTTTTTCGTAGTATGATTGTCTTAATGCAAATGGCATGTGATGGACCATTCTTTCAGAGCTCGTATGTGAAACTAATGGATTGTGACCAGATAATGAAGTATCATCATTTACCACAGCATAGTTTCTTTGATCCCAAACCCACTTTGAACATGCCTGTGCTCCATCTAGCACTGTGCAAAATGTTATGATGTGATTCTGTATTCCTTGACTTTTTTTCCTCTTCAGTGCAATTCAGTGGGCATTATAATGCCTTTTATGTGTCAAGCACTGTACTAGGCTCTAAGTATACAAAGGCAAAAAGGCAAAAATGAAATAGGTCCCTTCTTCAAGGAAATTATATTCTCCTAGGGGAGGCTATATAAAAATATGTGTATATATGTGTGTGTGAATTTATATATGTGTGAATTTATATACACACCTAGTCAACACAGAACAAGTCACTAGTAAGAGATGCACAAATAAGTTAGTGAAGATGATAAAGGATTTAAATAATCAGTATCAGAAGCATTATGGAAAGACAGGCTCACTGTAAGAGGGCCTGCCAATCCCCCACTAGTCTTGGACATCACACAGGGCACGGCTCAGGTAATCTGAGGGTAGCCTTATAAGGGTGAACAAAATGGCGCTGGGAGGAAGGGGGTTCCACCCAAAGGAGCAACGTGGCAGTTCTCAGGGAAGGCGTACCGGAACTTAGAGGGGAGTACTTTGAATATCCTTATTAGGAAAGGGAATGTACACATCTTATCTACATGTAGTTTCCTGTAGAAAAGCATGTACCTACAATAGGCCAGAAGGTGATTATGTATGAAATAGTAACTAGAAACAAGCACAAGATGATAAAAGGACCTGCGGTCTTTATAATAAACAGTCTCACACCACCCTGTCTCTCACCCCTCATTGCTTATAGTCTTCGCCATTCAGGTGGACAAGCAGTTCTGGTCACATAAGGCCAGTTCCACTCGGGAGTTAGGGCCAAGACTCCTAACAGCTCACTAATACACTGTTGGTGAGGCTGTGGATTGACCTAACAATTCTGAAAAACAGTTTCCAATTATGTTAAGCACATAATAAAAATATCCATACCTTTTTACCTAAAGATTCCATTACAAAGAAATACCTCAAGGAGATCAGAGACAGAAGAAGAGGTCCCATATACACCAAAATATCTATAACACTTTTTGTAATTGTAAAGAACTAGAACCCAGAAGCATTGGATGCAGCCTCCTTTCTCCAGGAAGTTGCTTGAGAAAGTGAGAGAGATATTGGACATTAACTAGTTGGGATGGTTTAAACTAGTGAAGACTTTTTAGGGATGGTAGAGATTTGCATGTGTTCTTAGGCATTAGAAAAAGAGCTAGTATATATAGGGAGATACTGAAGATGAGAGAAGGGTGTGTGTGTGTGATTGTGTTGATAATCTGTTAGAGAAGACTAAAGGGGTGAAGTCAAGGGGTGCAACTATATTACTTGTTCTTGTTAAGAATGAGAGTCATCTCTTTGCTAAAAGCTTAAAGAAAGGACGAGAGACTGAGGAATAATAGAAAAAAACTTGTCTTATTTTCTATACTTCTCTCATTTTTCAACTCATTGCAATATTCTTTTTCATTTCACCAGTCAGTTAACATTTAGTTAGCATCTGTTCTGTTCTAGGTACTGTGCTAAGCTCTGAGTATACAAATGCAAAAAAGAAAGTCCTTGCCATCAAGGAGTTACAACATAATAGGAAAACACAACATACAAAATGAAGGAAGGAAAGATATATGGTGTTGTGGCATGATGAAATCTAGAGGAATACAAATGGGGAGAGGGAAATGGAAAGATGGCTGACTTGGGCACCCTCCAAGTAGTTCTCCATTCTATCCTCCATTTAGAAAGGTCCAAGGAGAACAGGGTACTGCTGTGGTTTGAGTATCAAGACTGATTTGATCCTATAGGATGCCCATGTTCTTGGGAACATGATAAACAATGAAATGCAGTTGGGTGGGAAACAAAACTCTCCAATGTTATTTCTGCAAACTTTGGCACTGATGACCCTTTCCTCTTGACTATTCCATCTCTGAATTGTCATGGTGCAACTCTCTCTAGTTTCTCTTCCTTTCTATATAGCCACACCCCATTCTCCTTTCCTCTCATCCTTTTTTATCACCCAGGCTAACTATAAATATTCCCTCAACTCTAATTTGGACTCCCTTCTCTTCTTCCTCTTAGATTCTCTCTCTTGGCAAACTGATTGGCTGCCATGGGTTTAACTATCATTTCTGTGCAGATGACTCCTAGATCTATATGTAAGACTCTTTCTCTCTACTCACACAGCTACCATTATAGTTCAGTCCCTCATCACTTCTCATCAAGATTACTGCAACAGGTTCCTAGCCGGTCTCCTTGCTTCAAGCCTCTTACCATTACAGTCCATACTAGAAACTCCTTCCAAAATAATTTTTACCCTTAAGTATATATCTGATGATATCACTTCTCTACTTAACCAATTCCAGTGGCTCCCTATTACCCCTAGTATAATATATAATTTTCTCTATTTAGCTTTTTCAGTCCTTCATAATCTTGACCCTGACAGCTTTTCAGTCTCATTGGATATTAGTTTCCACCTTTCATTCTATGATCCAATCAGAATGGCATTTTCACTTTTTCTCACATATAACACTTCATATTCCATCTGTATGCCTTGATACTGACCATCCTTCATGAAAAAACACACCCCATTTCACTTCTTTTTCTTCAAGGTATAGCCGAAGTACCACCATCTGCATGAAATCTTTTCTGATCCTAACCCCTGTTGCTCCTGCCATCTCTCCCAGACTATTCTGTATTTATTCAATACTTCGTATTTATATTTAGTTTTCCTGTTAAAGTTTTGCTTGTATATCTTATATATTTACTTGTGGTATTTCCCATTAGAATATAAGCTTCTCTAGGGAAACTATACTAGATGTCAGCCATATTAATCAATATTGTTTTGGACCATTGGAAATAACTATATAAGATTGGAATATTGTTGTGATATAGGATATCTACATAGAGATACATATATATGTGTGTGTGTGTGTATATGTATATATATGTATGTATACATACACATATATTTATATTTATATCTATGTATAAATACATACTTTATTCTAGCCATCTTAGGGGTAGGGTGGGGGAAGGAGGAAAAAGAATAAAGAAAAAGGTGCACATCAGAGAACAAAATAAAACCTACAGGGAAACAAAGAAAAGATGGACAGCTCTGAACACAGTGTGGAATATTTATTTAGGTTTCTTTTTGAAATGGAAACTTATTGCTTTATATTTTGAATCCTCTTTTATGTTCTGCTATGCACATGACAAATTTTTTCCTATTTTGTATTTAAGCTTAAATTAAATAAATAAAAATGGGGAAAAAGGTAAATTAAAAGAAAGAATAGAAGTTCCATACAAGTATGAATCATTTTATTCCTTTTATTAACATACCCAGTGCCTAGTATAGTACCTGACAAATGGTAAGTAATTGATAAATGCTTGTTTTTTGAGTGATTGATAGGTACAAATCAGGAGTCATTCTCCATCCTGAGCTACAGTCTGAGAATGCCAATCAACTACTGGACAACATATAGACCTCTCCAAGTCAGTATGTCCAAAGCAGAGATTATCTTTCTCTAGCCACACTCTACTATTTGAACTTTGTTATTTCTGTCAACTTTCTAGTCATCCAGATTTGCATCATTGATCAATTTTTGACTTCTTGTTCTCCTTCATCACACATACTAATAAGTTGATAAATCATGTCATTTTTACTTTCACATACCCTTCTCCCTGCTCACACAACTACCTCCTAGTTCAGGCTCCCAACACATCTCACTTGGCCTTTTGCAATAGTCTTCTTATCTCAAGCCTCTTTTCTCTATAATTCATCTCCCATATGGTTGCCAAATTGATTTTGTTTAAGCACAGGTACAACAAGGTCATTCTTGCCCTCAGTAGGCTCTCAAATGTTTTCAATTCATGGTGCATTTAGTGTCTCAGTAATTTTTCCCCTGGGCCAAAAGTAAATGATGATTATAATGATGATAGCTAGCATTTATGTAACTCTCATTGTGTCGTACACTATTCTGAGCCCTTTACAATTATTATCTCACTTGATTTTCACAACCACCCTTGGTGGTAAGTGATATTATTATTCTTGTCTTACATTTGAGGAGACTGAGGTTAACAGAAGTTAAGTGACTTGTCTAAGATCACACAGCTAAGAAGTGTCTGAAACTGGATTTTAATTCACTTCTTTCTGACTCCAAGCCTTGCACTTAATCTACTGTGTCATCTACCTGCCAAGTTCCATTAATTATGTTCCAAACAACTAATTAACTCTTTATATCCTGAAAACTTAGTAGCTATTTGATAAAAAACAGCATACATAAATTGGAAAAAAATTTCTTTCTTTCTTTCTTCCTTTCTTTCTTAAAAAGCCTCTATTACTAATAGGATGTATGTACCTGTTGAGTACTGTAAACTTGGAATCAGATTCCACCCTGTCACTGTTGTTTTCTGTTCCATATTGATTTTCACATGGTTCTTGGTTTTTATCATATTAACTGCCCTAAATCCAACTTTACAAAGATATTGTGTCTCAAATTAGAAAGTCTGAAAAGTTACTGGCCATGTTAAAATAAACAGAATCATAACTCAAGTGTTCAAGAACATCATCCAAGAGAATGCAGTGAGATCCAATTTTGAAATTATGACTATTACTTAACTAGTGGTTTGAATAGTGTCCAGCAGATATCAAGTATGGTTCTGTTTCCATTAAAAATTTAAAATATTCAGCAGTATTCAATTTGGAAACTATGGCCCTACTCAGTAAACCGAGTTGACTCCCTGTTATCTTTAGGGTAAATTTTAAACCTCTCTTTGGTTTTTAAATCTCTTCACAGCTTGAACCTAACCTAACCTCACTTTCCAGTTCCATATATTGCTCTCTCTTATACTCTATGGTCTAATAAGCTGGCTATCTTGCTGTTACTCATGACACTCCATCTTTCATCTATAGGTATTTACCTTGACCATATCCTGTACCTGGAATGTCTTCCTTCAACAACTCCACCTTGTAGATTCTTTCTATTGCTCCAAAACTCAGCTCAAACTATACCTTTCCCATGAATTTTTTTCAGATGTTGTTTCATTCCCTCTTAAATTTCTTCTACTTTGTATTAAATCTTTATATATCTGTATTGCAGGCATTATTAACCCGAGGTCGTGAACTCTGGGGCTTTTTTGAGTCTGTCTCCCTATCTCACTTAGGCTGGAAGTTTATTGGCCACCCATTGGTCTAATCCCAATCCTGATTGGCATGGAAGCTTTAACCTGCTCCATTTTTCTAACCTGAGATAGCTTATTCTTCCTTAGACAGCTGTCCATTTCCAGTAGCTCTTCATACTGGTCTCAGATTTAGTGTAGATTCTCAATTAATTTTAACCTAGTTATAACCCAGGACTCCCACATTCAAGAGATCCACTAACCTTTCCTTTCCTAGAAGCAAGCACTACAGAGCCATATGCTACAATGACTCCTCCAACTGTAAAAATATTTTGATAATAATATTCCATTAAAATTAGTTAATTTTGTAATTGTATGAATTTTATTTTATACCTTTAAAAAACATTATTCTAAGAAGGGATTCATGGACTTTACCAGCCATACTGGCAAAAAGATCCAGGACACAACAAAGTTGAAGAACTCTTGCTATATATAATTGAAAAGAATTAGGGACTTTTAGAATTCAGAATTTTTTAGAATTTTAAGAATTAGCTTTTGAGGGGGTGGAGCCAAAATGGTAGAGAAGAGACACATCTTTATCTGAGCTATTCCTGATGTCCCTCAGATCAACACCAAATCAAACCCCTGAACTGGTTTTGGAGTGACTGAATCTACAAATATTTGGAATGTAACAAATTTTGGAAGACTTCAGAAAAGGTCTGTTTCAATTAGGCCAGGGAATCTACTGGGAGGAATCTACAGCAGTGCTGGCTAGTCTGTCCTGGTTTCAAGCCAGTGGTTCAGCAGACTAGCTGTCACACATCCAACACAAATAAAAAAGGCAAATAGTGAGCCTCTGAACCCCAGAATTACGTGGCACCTGGCCACGCCCACACAGAACTGGAAGTTAGTTAGCACTGACCCAGCACAACCACTGTCACCTGTAGAGGAAGCTTGGGACAGTCTCCCTTATGGAGAAAGAGAAGAACAGATTTCAAACCCTGAGAACACTAAAAGAAATCATTTCCAGAAATTAGTAGTCTTAAAAATGAAAAGGGAGAACTTTCCACTAATGAAGAGGAAATTAGAGAAATAATAAGGAGTTATTTTGCTCAACTTTATGCCAATAAATTTGATAACCTAAGTGAAATGGATGACTATCTCCAAAAATATAGACTTCCCAGACTAACAGAGGAGGAAGTAAATTGCTTGAATAGTCCCATTTCAGAAAAAGAAATAGAACAGGCAATTAAACAACTCCCTAAGAAAAAATCCCCAGGACCAGATGGATTTACATGTGAATTCTACCAAACATTTAAAGAACAATTGGCCCCAATGCTATATAAATTATTTGATAAAATAGGGAATGAAGGAGTCCTACCAAATTCCTTCTATGACACAGACATGGTACTGATACCTAAACCAGGTAGGCTGAAAACAGAGAAAGAAAATTATAGACCAATCTCCCTAATGAATATTGATGTTAAAATCTTAAATAAGATATTAGCAAAAAGACTACAGAAAATCATCTCCAAGATAATACACTATGATCAAGTAGGATTTATACCAGGAATGCAGGGCTGGTTCAATATTAGGAAAACTATCAATATAATTGGCCATGTTAATAACCAAATTAACAAAAACCATATGATCATCTCAATAGATGCAGAAAAAGCATTTGATAAAATCCAACATCCATTCCTATTAAAAACACTTGAGAGTATAGGAATAAATGGACTTTTCCTTAAAATAATCAGCAGCATCTATTTAAAACCATCAGTAAGCATCATATGTAATGGAGACAAACTGCAACCATTCCCAATAAGATCTGGAGTGAAACAAGGTTGCCCACTATCACCGTTACTATTTAATATTGTATTAGAAACGCTAGCTATAGCAATAAGAGCTGAGAAAGAGATTAAAGGAATAAGAATAGGCAATGAGGAAGCCAAATTATCACTCTTTGCCGATGACATGATGGTATACTTAGAGAACCCCAGAGATTCTGCTAAAAAGTTATTAGAAATAATCCACAACTTTAGCAAAGTTGCTGGTTATAAAATAAACCCACATAAGTCATCAGCATTCTTATATATCACTAACAAAATCCAACAGTCAGAGTTACAAAGAGAAATTCCATTTAAAGTAACTACTGATAATATAAAATATTTAGGAATCTATCTGCCAAGGGAAAATCAGAAACTTTATGAGCAAAATTACAGACCACTTTTCACACAAATTAAGTCTGATCTAACCAATTGGAAAAATATTAAATGCTCTTGGATAGGGCGAGCAAATATAATAAAGATGACAATATTACCTAAACTAATCTATTTATTTAGCGCTATACCAATCAGACTCCCAAAAAACTATTTTAATGACCTAGAAAAAATAACAACAAAGTTCATATGGAAAAACAAAAGGTCAAGAATTTCAAGGGAATTAATGAAAAAAAAATCAAATGATGGTGGCTTAGCTGTACCAGATCTAAAATTATATTATAGAGCAGCAGTTACCAAAACTATTTGGTATTGGCTAAGGAATAGATTAGTTGATCAGTGGAATAGATTAGGTTCAAGGGATAAAACAGTCAACAAATATAGCAACCTAGTCTTTGACAAACCCAAAGATCCCAGCTTTTGGGATAAGAACTTACTGTTTGATAAAAATTGCTGGGAAAATTGGAAACTAATATGGCAGAAACTAGGCATTGATCCATACTTAACGCCGTACACCAAGATAAGGTCAAAATGGGTTCATGACCTAGGCATAAAGAATGAAATTATTAATAAATTAGAGGAACATAGGATAGTTTACCTCTCAGACCTGTGGAAGGGGAAGGTCTTTATGACCAAAGCAGAACTAGAGATCATTACTGATCACAAAATAGAAAATTTCGATTATACCAAACTGAAAAGTTTTTGTACAAACAAAACTAATGCAGACAAGATTAGAAGGGAAGCAATAAACTGGGAAAATATTTTTACAGTCAAAGGTTCTGATAAAGGCCTCATTTCCAAAATATATAGAGAATTAACTCTAATTTATAAAAAATCAAGCCATTCTCCAATTGAAAAATGGTCAAAGGATATGAACAGACAATTCTCAGATGAAGAAATTGAAACTATTTCTAGTCATATGAAAAGATGCTCCAAGTCATTATTAATCAGAGAAATGCAAATTAAGACAACTCTAAGATACCACTACACACCTGTCAGATTGGCTAAGATGACAGGAAAAAATAATGATGATTGTTGGAGGGGATGCGGGAAAACTGGGACATTGATGCATTGTTGGTGGAGTTGTGAACGAATCCAACCATTTTGGAGAGTAGTTTGGAACTATGCTCAAAAAGTTATCAAACTGTGCATACCCTTTGATCCAGCAGTGTTACTACTGGGATTATATCCCAAAGAGATTATAAAGAAGGGAAAGGGACCTGTATGTGCACGAATGTTTGTGGCAGCCCTTTTTGTAGTGACTAAAAACTGGAAACTGAATGGATGTCCATCAGTTGGAGAATGGCTGAATAAATTGTGGTATATGAAAATTATGGAATATTACTGTTCTGTAAGAAATGACCAACAGGATAATTTCAGAAAGGCCTGGAGAGACTTACACGAACTGATGCTGAGCGAAATGAGCAGGACCAGGAGATCATTATATACTTCAACAACAATACTATATGCTGACCAGTTCTGATGGACCAGGCCATCCTCAGCAACGAGATCAACCAAATCATTTCTAATGGAGCAGTAATGAACTGAACCAGCTATGCCCAGATAAAGAACTCTGAGAGATGACTAAAAACCATTACATTGAATTCCCAATCCCTATATTTATGCCCACCTGCATATTTAATTTCCTTCACAAGCTAATTGTACAATATTTCAGAGTCTGATTCTTTTTGTACAGCAAAATAACATTTTGGTCATGTATACTTATTGTGTATCTAATTTATATTTTAATATATTTAACATCTACTGGTCATCCTGCCATCTAGGGGAGGGGGTGGGGGGGTAAGAGGTGAAAAATTGGAACAAGAGGTTTGGCAATTGTTAATGCAGTAAAGTTACCCATGTATATATCCTGTAAATAAAAGGCTATTAAAAAAAAATCATTTCCAGATAAAGCCCCAAAGGGTGACATGGCCTGGTTCCCATCTCACAAGGCTCTCTTGGAAGAACTCAAAAGAGATCTTAAAAGAGAGTTAGAAGACAAATGGGGTAAGGACATGAGAACATTTCAGGAAAATGTGGAAAAGGAAACAGAAATTATCTGAAGAAAACTCCTTACACAATAGATTGAGTAAAATGGAAAAAGCATATAACTCCCTACAAAAGATTTGACAAAATGGAAAAAGAAAACAACTCCTTGGAAAACAGAATTTGTGAAATGTAAAAAAAAATCCTTTGAACAAAACAAATCATTTAAAAATTGAATTGGCTAAATGCAAAAGGAACTTTCAAAAGTAAGAAAATAATTCACTAAAAATTAGAATTGAACAAATGGAAATGAATGATTCAATGAGACATCAAGAATCAGTCAAACAAAACCAAAAAAAAAAAGAAAAACTAGAAGTAAATATAAAATACCTCATTGGAAAAACAAGAATTATGGAAACAGACCAGATTGCTTCAGAAACTCACAGAGCTCTTTTGCTGATCCTGCACTTTCCATGGCCTTTCTTTTCAATACAACAATTTCCCTATTGTTGTTCTAGCACAGCAAGACCTAGAAGACCTATAATCATTCTTGTCTTTCTTTCCTTTTTTGTCCATTCCCAGTGCCCAGCATAGTATTTGGAATATGAGGATTTAATGGATGCTTGTGTTTTGGTGTATAGGAGAGAAGAGGAAGTTCATGGAAGTGGTCCATTTTCTCAACCATGTAAGAGAAGAGATCCTCAGCTTTGAGGATATGGTATAGGAGGCTTCAGGAGAGAAGAGATGACTTGCAATAGTCATTGAGGACAGTGTAATATAGAATCAATTAAGGAACAATAAAAGGATTGCATTATTGCAGTGAGGGCCCAGTTGAAATTAAATAACATAAATTGTATAGTGGACTCTCTCAGCAAGGGTGCATGGATTCTTCCATGTCCATTCTACAATATATAAATAGGAATTGGGTATCCAGATGATGGAGTGATCCAGGATTAAGGTTTTACAAAGCATGTTTGATGTGCCCAGAACAAGGGCACAAAGGAATTTGATAGGAAAGTGTAGAGTTGAGATGGTTAACTGAAGGGTTGAAAAGAAGAGAGTGAATCCTAAGCAGGGGTGATGGGTTGGGAAAGAACTAAGGGGCAAAAGGAGTAGAAAGGACAAAGAATGAGTTTAGGAGGAGTAAGACATAAAGAGAGATGGATTGGTAGAATCATTTACAAAATTAGAGATTCAAAAGAAAGAAGTGTGTCATTGACTGCACTTAATCATGAAGCTAATTTTTCTATCATATCCACTAATTATTCAAAGGTTTTGTTTATACTAATTATAAATATACTTCTTCTTTTATGCCAACCAGTTATTTTTGCAAACTAATCAGAAAGTGTTGCATTTAAATTTTTTATACAATTATAAATGTACATTTGATATATGTAGTTAAAAAATGAAATTCTTCATTTGGAAGATTTTTAAGCAGGTTGGAAAGTTAGGTTTCTAGTATTTAAAGTGTGGAAATATAAGAGTTTCTGTAAATAACACACTTCATTGATGGAGAACCCAAGTTTAGTTTTCTATTGTTTTACTAATTATGTTGATTTCATATTATCATTAGCGAATAATAATGTTCAAGATCCAATATACACTTAGGACATGATTCATTGTTAATTAATAGTGGTTGCAAGTCCATATTACAAAGAGTCCTCCTGAAAATTTTGAATGTTCTAGTTTGACTACTTGTCAGACGTGATTAGATCATCATTGTTTTTACTTTGCAAATGTGGCTGATGAAGAACTCTTAGTAGGTATGGAAGAAATGTTACTGTTCTCATTTTCTGCTTTGCTTTTGCTTACATTATTTTCTCACTATTTTCTATCCTGGGGATTTCTTTGTAGGGATCCTTTTTAGCCTCTTGAATATTTTATAAGGGCAAGTTTCATTAAACTTGTTAAACTCGATAATATAGTCCAGGGATTCTTAACCCTTCTGGGTCATAGACCTCCCCCTCCCCCCGTATAGTCTAGTATGATTTTTTAAAAAAGGAGCTTAGGCATCATCTTTCAAGAAATCATCAAGGAAAACTGTCCGGATGTCCTAAAGCCAGAGAGTAAAATAACCTTTGAAAGAATTCATCAAATACCTCCTAAAAGAGACCCCTAAATGAAAACTCCAAGGAACATCGTTGCTAAATTTCAGAATCATCAAACTAAGGAGAAAATATTGCAAGAAGCCAGAAAGAAGCAATTCAGATATTGAGGAGCCACAATCAGGATTACCCAGGACTTAGCAGCTTTCACTTTAAAGGATTGAAGGGCATGGAATCTGATATTCCAAAAGGCAAAGAAACTTGAATGGCACCCAAGAGTCAATTAATCCAGCAAAATTGAGCATTATCTTTCAGGGAAAAAGATGGACATTCAAAGAAATATGTACATTTCATCTGTTTCAGATGAAAAGACTGGAGCTGAATAGAAAATTTGATCATCACATACAGAACTGAAGAGATGCATAAAAAGTTAAAAAGGAAAGAAAAAATAACTTTCTTTTAAAAGTTAAAAATTTATATCCCTATAAGGGAAGATGATATGTTTAACTCTTGAGATCTGTATCTCTGTTGTGGGTATACTTAGAGGATGCAGGCATTATTTGCTTTGTGATAATTGAAAAAAGAAATTAGAGGAAGAAAGGTGATTATACTGGAACAAGTGGAAAATGGAGTTAAAATAGGGTAAATTACATTTCATGAGGAGGCCAAAAGGACCTATTTAAATAGAGGGAAAGAGAGGAGGGGGATGAGCATTATGTGAAACTTACACTCATAGGATTTTGGTCAGAAAGAGACTATCAGACACATTTAGCTTCACAGAGAAGCTTGTCTCACCCCATAAGGAAGTAGAAGAGGAATTGGGACAAGAAAGGTGGAAGCTAATAGAAGGGAGAATAGAAGTAGAAAGAAAAAGGTATAAAAATGGGATCTGCAAAGAGGAGGGCTGTTTGAGGGAAGGAGTTATCAGTGACAAAATACTAGGCAGGAGGGAAAGGGGGAAAGAAAAGAGAAAAGTATATCTGAGGGGAAACACGATGGCAGAAAATACAGAGTTAGTAATTTTAACTATGAATGTGAATGGGATGAATTCTCCCATAAGATGGAAGCAGATAGCAGACTGGATCAAAAGCCAGAATCTTATAATTTATTATTTATAAGAAACTCGTTTAAAGGAAAGTGATACATTTAGCATAAAGGTAAAAGGCTGGAGCAGAATCAGTTGTGCTTCATCTGAAGTAAAAACAAAACAAAACAAAAACAAAAAACAGGGTAGCAATCCTGATCTCAAATCAAGCAAAAGCAAAAATAGATCTAATTAAAAGAGATAAGAAAGGAACCTACATCCTACTTAAAGGTACCATAGATAATGAAGTAATATCAATATTAAACATATATGCACCAAGTGGTACAGCATCCAAATTTCTAGAGAAGTTGAGAGCTGCAAAAAGAAATAGATAGAAAAACTATACTAGTGGGGGGATCTCAAACTTGCTCTTTCAGAACTAGATAAATCGAACCACAAAATAAATAACAAAGAAGTTAAAGAGATATGTAGAATCCTAAAAAAGTTAGAGATGATAGACCTTTGGAGAAAATTAATTGAGACAGAAAGAATATGCCTTTTTCTCAGCGGTGCATAAAACCTATACAAAAATTGACCATATTCAAGGGCATAAAAATCTCAAAATCAAATTTAGAAAGGCAGAAATCGCAAGTACATTTTTCTCAGATCATGATGCAATAAAAATTATATGCAATAAAAGGCCAGAAGAAAATAGACCAAAAATTAATTGGAAACTATATAATCTAATCCAAAAGAATGAATAGGTGAAAAAACATATCATAGACACAATCACTTATTTCACCCAAGAGAATAACAACAATAAGACAACATACCAAAATTTGTGGGATGCAGCCAAAGCGGTTATTAGAGGAAATTTTATTTGTCTATATGCTTGCTTGCATAAAATAGAGAAGGAGAAGATCAATGAATTGAACTTGCAACTAAAAAAGCTAGAAAAAGAACAAATTAAAAAGCCCCAGTTAAATACCAAATTTGAAAGTAGAGATACTTGTCTTCAATTATTTTAAATGGAATTTTTCTTTCTATTAATTGCTGCTGGGATTTTTTTGACTAAGTATATAAAATGCTGATGATTGATATGGGTTTATTTTATATCTTGCAACTTTGCTAAAATTGGTAATTTTTTCAACTAGTTTTTAGTTGATTTTCTAGAATTCTCTAAGAATATCATCATATCATAAGCAAAGAGTAATAGCTTTCTTTCCTTGTTGCCTATTCTAATTCCTTCAATTTCTTGTTCTTTTCTGATTGCTATAATTAGCATTTATAATCCAATATTGAATAATACTGGGGTTATTTTTTCTGTGCTTTCTAGTATTTTTGATAGGAATAAGTGTTGTATTTTGAAAACAACTTTTTCTTCATCTGTTGAGAAAATCATATGATTTTTTATTGTTTTTGTTATTGATGTGGTCAATTATGTTGATAGTTTTCCTGATATCGCATTCCTAGTATAAATCCCTCTCACAGTGTATGATCTTTGTGATGTTTCAATGATCTCTTTCCTTGTATTTTATGTAAAATCAATAAATGTATCAATATCCATTAAGGAAATGATCTATAGTTTTCTTTTTAAAAAAAAAAATTAAGTCTCAAGCTTCAGGCTTTGTTACACTGCCATTTTTATAGCTAGTTCTGATGCTATGGGAGTTTTCAGTACTTCCAAGGTTGTGTGATCTGGGGCGAGGTATGGTTGCTGCTCCCTTGGTTCTTTATTCAGGAAAGGCCCCTCATCCCATGGGATTGCAATCAGTACTTCTCCTCAAGGTCCCTGCTCCCTTGAACCTGGAAACAATATTGTTCCTCAGGATCTCTGATCTCTTGGGACCAAAATCACTACTGTTCCTCAGGACTTATGGTCCCTCTTGACCAAAAGTGTTCCATAGTGCCTGTGAAGTATGACTGAAAAGTGAATATAGGCAATGGAGTTGCCAATAGCACTTTCTCTTGTGTCCAGTGCTAGCACAGGGTACCTTATAATCTCTTTCTGACCACCTAACAGATCCCCTTGCTTTCTCTTGCTTGAGAGTTCCTGAAGTTGCTGATGTTTCTGTCATTACCACCTAGTCCCACTACTGGTGTTTCATCCACATAGGCTCCATGGCAGCCTCTGCCTCCATGTCACAGATCTCTCCAATCTCTTATGTTGTCTTAGATGTAAGAATGTCTCACTCTGACCTTTTGTTGGCTCTGCCAGTGAACAATTCTATTTGAGGCATTACTTTTAAATTATTTGGAGGGGAATGTTGATAGAGCTCTGCCAAGGAATTTCTCTACTCTGCCATCTTGACTGTGCCTCTGCAAATTCCTAAAAACTGCATTTTTATTTCTTGGACAGGAATCTCATACTTTTGAGTATGCGATCATTAATGGGGAGTTTACTGAAATTATGTAAGGAAGCTTTTTGAACTATGACTTCCTTGGTTGGAGACCTCTTCTCACCAAGACAAATAGTAACCCTTCCATGCTTTTTTCTACTGTGTGACCCTCATTCAGCTTGGACTTTTAAATATTCCATAGATTACTTAACTGCAGAGAAATTGGAGCCATTTTTCCAAGTCAAACTTTGAAGAAGAGATAGTGGCATTTCTTATCTCCATCCAATTTGAATTAATTTCCAAATAAAATGTATGAGCAGTTACATGGAATATTTCATTAATTAACCTTTACATCAGCTATGTTCTGCTCATTCTATGATTTTGTGATTATATCATTGGGTACAAAATTAATCTTGGACCATTTTATCTAGTTATAATCATTAATTGAAATCTAGGGAAATTGAAAGAAAATATAAATCCCCTCCAAATTGCTGGAATTGACCAGTTTCTATTAGTATCTGTCAATATCATTAAGAATTTAATTTGATTAATATAAAAGTACCTTCATGGATCCTGGCTGGACTGAGCTATAGTAGAGATTAATGTTAAACACTGTAGTTGACAGTGATGTATTAAAATAGAAAATGCATTGAGTTGTTGTATATTGTAATATACATAATTGCAGTTAGAAAGGGACTAGAGCCAACCATTTGAAATAGGCTTGAATCTTTATGGAAAAAACTAAGTTTACTGTTAATATATTTCTTCTGCTCTGAGCACCATTTTTAATTTGAACATAATCACCTGATTCACTGTCATTGTGAACAAATATCGCTTCTATAATGAGAATAATGTTAATGGATGATATTTACGTAGCATTTTATCATTTGCAATGAGTTATATATAAATTACATAATTTGATCAAAACAAATGTTGTATATATGTATATTCATATTTGATATATACCACTATATGGGGAAAGGTGTGTGGAGGAAGACAGAGCAAGCTTTGGGAGGGGGGAAGAAAAAAAAAAGAGGAGGGGAAAGAGAAAAAGCCAGGCCTATGGTCTGCCTAATCTAGTGTTCTGTTTCAGAGAGGATCACTGATGAACATTTTGAAAAAAGAGAATGGTTTTCCTTGCTACTTCTTTGTCTCAGCTCTCTCAAGTGAGATAGCTCGAGTTCAGAGAAGCATCATTTTAAAAGGGCAGCTCTTTCTCATATGACATACATACCTTACATGAGAACTGACCTTCTTTAGATCAGAAATGGCGCCAAGTTATACTATGAGACAGAAAACACCCCAGAAAGTGACTCAGACACTCACATTCCCTCAATTGTTCCCCTAGTTACATCCATCCCATTGGGTGCTGTGGAAAAGTGAGACAGGAAAATGTCTTCTCAGAAAATGAAGACAGCACAGTAGTCTTTCTTAAACTCTTGTACCCTCATTTGGGGAACACTGAACTGTTAAGAGGCATGAAATGTCAGACAGTCCATTTCATTGTACTCACAACTAGTAATTGCTCTTCCTTTCCTGTTTCTTGACAGGATTTGTAGAGGGGTACGAACCTCTTCATTTCCCAGGGTGCTTGGAGCATAAATTTCCAGCTGAATGGGATCTGAGATGCCAGCTAATTGAACTCTCAATAGGAACAAATTGAGTTCTGAGGGGGGGAAATGACTTGGCCAAGATCAAACAAGTAGTGGGAGAATGGAAAATATTTATGTAGGATCTACTATGTATCAGATAATGCTAGAGCACTGGGCCTGGACTCAGAAAGACTGAGTTTAAATTTGACCTCAGACTCTTCCTGAATGTGTGACCCATTTGCCTTAATCTGCTTGAGAAGGAAATGGCAAACTACTGCACTATCTTTGCCAAGAAAAACCCATGGACAGTAAGGGCACATGATGGGCCATGGGGTGGCAAAGAGTCAGATGCCACTGAACAACAACAATGTGCTAGGCACTGTGCTCAGTGCTTTACAATTATTATCTTCTTTTTATAGATGAGGAAACGGAGGCAAATAGATTCAGAGTGACTTACTTAGGGTCACCCAGTTGGAAAGTTTCCGAGAACAACTTTGACCTCAGGTTTTCCTAATTGCAAGACTAGCACCCTATCCACTGTACCACCTAGCTGTCACAACTAAATGACAGGGCCAGGATATGAATCCAGGTCCTTTGCTTCTGAATCTAGCCCTTTTCAATGCAACCTGCAGTGTTCCCACAGGACGTATTGGTACCCAGAACATCCATAATTTTGCTTTAGTAAAATTTGCTATCCAACTTATTTTCCAGATAAATTATTTTCAATGTTACTTCAGAAACCACAAAGAAGTGGTTGAGACACCAAGTGGAATAGTGAAACATATTAAAATGCATAACAAAGTATTAGTTTAAAATTATTTAAATAAGTTTAAGCAAATATTGGAATAAGTTTAGAAGAATTACACACATTTAACCTATATTGGATAGGTTGCTGTCCTTGGAAAAGGAGAAGAGAAGAAGGGAAGGAGAAAGATTTGGAACACAAAGCTTTTCAAGAATGAATGTTGAAAACTATCTTTGCATGTATTTGGAAAAAAATGTAATACTATTGAAAGGCAAAAAAGAGAAATAAGTCTAAGTAAGCTCAGAATGTGGCGTCTGATAATGCTAGCCAAGAGTGGAAGCATTCACAGGCGGTGTTAAGGACACATGGGTACCTATACCTGCCAATTAAGCAGAACTATAATGTGATTTGTTTGTATAGATAGTAGATAGAAATGTCTATTTGAACTGATAATTCAGGGTGCAGCAAAAATTACTTTACAGGTAAAATATTACAATATTTAGTTCATTTTCTAATTAGAAGAAAATCTTTGTTTTTGTATTCTATTCACTTTTTTTTTCTATTCACAAAGTGTACCATTCTATAATACCTTATGACTCACCTTTAATTAAAGAGGTTAGGCTATCAAAGCAAGGCATGAACATCTGTGGTACCAATCTTTTTTTGCAAAAATTAAAAAGGGATGATATACAGAGCTAGAACCAGGGTGAAGTGACTTGGTGTCAGATTTATAATGCTGCCAGTTCTTTGACTTCTTCAGCTGTTAGAAACAGTAGAGCTTTTCACATAGCAAAACTAATTAGTGAAAATTGGGAGCTATTAGATGGTGAACTTGAGTGACCTTCTTCCTTGCTTCTTCCTTGCTTTCTTCACCCAACCCAAGCCCAGAAAGTGTCTCTTAACCTATCTACTGCTTGTGCTGCTTACGCCAGGAACAACAGTTGCTAGTTTTAGCCTTGATAATTTGGTTCTTAACTATTAACTTTTTATGTTTTTTAAAATCTTTGATTTCATTGCACAGAGAGAATCCTATGGTTTTCCTAATACTTTAGAGTATTTGGTTAGTAGTATTTGCTTAATAAAAGAAAGAAACCAAAATATCGAGTTGAATTGTCTTAACAAGTTCTTAGTTCTAGCCCTGGACAAAATGGCAGAATAGGCATGAGGTTTTCCCGGCTCCCATATTGAATTTTGGTACCATTTATTCCCCTCACATTATCTTCTCTTCCCATTTGCTGTACGGGACTCACATATTTCTCCTTCCTCATTTGTCAGATAGGAAAGAAATTCCTCTTCTCTCCCCTTGCTCATCTTTCTGGTGAAAATGATTCTCCAAAGTTACCAGTGATGTCTCAATTGACAAATCCAGTAACCTTCTCTCAATCTTTATTCACTGTCTCCAGGATCAAATACAAAATCCTCTACCTTGGGTCCAAGGCCCTTCTTAGCATAACCTGACCCCTCATGCCTTTCTAATATTTGTGCACCTTACTCTCCCACTATGCTTATATTCTTTGTTCTGGTGACACTGGTCTCCTTGTGCTTCCACAAATGACATCTTTATACTCAGAGCATTTTCTCTGGCTATCTGGAATGCCTGGAATTCTTTTTCTCCTCAACTCTATCTAATGGCTTCCCTGGCTAACTTCAAGCCCCAACTAAAATTTTCTTTTCTACAGAAAGTCTTTCCTAATCCCTCTTAAATCTAGAATCTTTCGTCATTTAATTATTTCTTATTTATCCCATACTTAGTTTGTTTATAAATATCTGTTTGCTCAATGTCTCCCCCATTAGATTGTGAGTTTATTGAGGGACTGTCTTTTGCCTTCTTTTGTATCCCTAGAACATAAGCACAGTGCCTGGCACATAGTAGGCACTTAATAAATATTTATTGAATGAATGATATAAGCAATGTGGAAATTTGTTTTGTTAAACTATACATATTTGTTACAAGTGTTGGGTTTTTCTTTTTCTTGTATTTCAATGGGGAATAAGTAAGAGAAAGAGGGGGTTAATGGTAGAATTTTCCTCCCTTCCAAATGAAAAGAGAAGAGAAGGTGGGCCAGAAGGAATCACAGACAAGCCAGACAGCTTTGAAAGTTACTTGCTAAATTTACCATATACTTGGAAAGCAAATTGTCCATAGTAGAGATTCATACTTTCATTTATGATCCTTTCAGTTTCACAATAAAATTGCTTATTGGCTTTTCTTTTTATATTTATTAAGTTCAGAATAAGAAAATGGATTAAAAACAAAAAAAAAATTAGGGCAAAAGAGACTTCCAAAAGTCTTTCAAATTATAACACTATACAATGGCAGTGCCTCTGCTCAGCTGACCCAGCCTTCCAAGGGCTAGCTCCTCAGCTCTTTTTTACTGTGTGCAAGAATCAGGAATATTCTGATAACAATAACCATGCTTAACTAATGCTTTATATACTTTGTCTCTCTTCCTAACAGTCTTCCAAATCCTGGGCTCTTTGTGCTGCACTTGTTTATATAAATAGAAATAAGAATGCAAGATCTTTGAGATCAGAAAGGATTTCATTCATGTATTTTTACTCTCAGAACACAACATCATTTCTGGCACATAGAGGATAGTTCCGAAATGGCCATTGTGTGTTTGAAGAATAACTAGGTGTTTATAATTCATTCAATTCAATTCATTTCTTTGAGACTTCATATAGAATTTGGAAAATTTATTTTCTCCTCCCTAATTTTTGCTACCAAATGCCAGTTTGCTCTCTGGGAGGAAAATCTTAAATACTTGTATTTTTCACCTAGAAAAATTAGTCGCTCAAGTAACAAAAGGCTTTAAGAAAGAGTGGCCCATTTTAGTCTAATGATACTTATTTAAATGAATATAATAACATTAATAATATTATTTGTATAATGTTCTACTAAAAATTTAGTGGACATATTTCCATCACTGCTACTCTAATGACTTAGGGTGATTTTTAGTTTCTTGTAAAACTATAGTTTATTCAATATTTACATTTCATTTTAGCGGAACTTTGTCATTTTATTGTTATTCAATTTTACATTGTCCTTTTATTATTTCTCACAGACATGAATAATAATTGGGAAGGGAAATATATGTGGAGATGGAAACATGTGCATTTAAGTATTTGGGACGGGGATTTCATCAGGGTATTGGGTTTTGAAACAACAATCCTACTACAAAAGTGACATCTCTTGCTGTATCATTGTGTCACTGAACAAAGCCGGCCTATAAAAGTGCAGTGTTGGCTTTCTGTAGTTTCAGATGAGTAATTAAAAATGTATTCAATTTTCTTTTCATCTTGAGTCTTTTTGGAATGCAAAGTATGTTTGTGTTTTTTTTTCCCTTCTCTGTAATTATGACTCACATTTACTCTAGAATGAGTCTCATACCTTAAGGTTACAAACACAGTCCCGAAGTCTGGCTGAAAGTGAGCTTGAAGGTCAAGGTATATTTACAGATATATTGCTTAATTGGACAATTAAGTCTCAGTGGCAAAGGGCCAGTGTTTGGGGCAAAATATGACACTAGAAATGGGTAGTATATCTGTTGCACAGATAAGAGACTGGTAATTCCAGAACAGGATTTTGCTGTCATCTAGTCCAGGGGTTCTTAACTTTTGGGGGGTTCTTAACCCCTTGAGCAGTGTCTGGTGAAGCCTATGGACCCCTTGTTAGAATTATGTTTGCAGATGCATAAAATAAAATACATAGGATTATCAAAATATTTTCTTTAAAAAAATCCATACAAAAACATCTTATTAGTCTAACCTTTCATTAGAAGAAAAAGTCGAAAATGGCTTGCCCAAACCCATTTTGCTAGTTAGTAGCAGAACTAGGAAAATAACCTATTTCTTTTGACTCACAGTTCAGTGTACTTTCTACTATAACACTGCCTCTTCACCTTTCCTAGATCAATAAGAAAGTTTAATTATTCCAGGCTACCTAACTATTTCTAAATGTCAGTACCCAAAATTCATTTTGAAATTTGCAATCTTTCTGCTGTATTCTGTGAGCCTTATTAACTATGTGTGGCCTTTACAAAGCTTATGAATACATAGCTATATCTGAAGACTGTACATAAATCATTCTGCCTGTGTCTAAATTGGTGATAACTGAGACAACTGCTTTCAGGCTATACATAATTCTCATTTTTCATTGTAACATAGATTTAAAACTAGAATGGCCCTAAGAAGCCAATAAGTCCAAGTTTTCTTATTTTACAAGTGAGGAAGTTGAGGCTCAGAGAGTATAAATGACTTTCCCAGGTTATACAGTTAGTATCTGAGATCAAATTTGAGCCCAACTGAATTCAAGTCCAGTGCCTTATCCATTATTCCATGTAACCTGTAATTCTTTTGGACTCTGGGGTTTCTGTACAAAAATAGAGGCTTTCCTCTCCAGTTAAGTTTACTTCTAAAGCATCACTATTTGCTGGAAATCAATCTAAGTTCTCCAAGGCTATGCTCCTTCTAATTGTTTCTATCAAGTTGGAAAGGTTTAGAACTGGATTACATCTCATAGATTATCTAGACTAACCCCGTTATTTTATAGCTGAAGAAAGTAAGGTACAGTAAAATGAAGCACAGTCACACATGTAGTAAATATCAGAGGTGTAACATGAACCAGGTTCTCTC
Organism: Sarcophilus harrisii; assembly: GCF_902635505.1. NCBI lineage: Eukaryota > Metazoa > Chordata > Mammalia > Dasyuromorphia > Dasyuridae > Sarcophilus > Sarcophilus harrisii. The sequence continues at coordinate 45,507,510 of NC_045432.1, forward strand.
ACTCCAGAGAAAGTCTCTTCTAGGACCCAAGTAGTGAACCATGAGGCTCTTGTTCCCCAAAGTGGGCCAGCTAAGTTTACAGAGGCTCATTTCCAGAAGACTGACTACAAAATTCTATAGTAGTAGAATACCTACTGTTAACTTTGGAGAAAGCAAATTACAGTAGGGGATGAAGAATTTTGAGTTGCAAGGCTTTATATTTGAACCATATGAGACACTTAGAGGCTTACTTGGAAAAAGAAGGAAAAATTATTCCGGAAAAAAAATCTAAGAAAAAAAAAGGATACGTGCCAGTGAGATGGAAAGAATCTCTTTTGAAGAACATGCTATATTTTACAAAATGTCTATAATAATTTTAATTAGTGATTTTTTTTGTTTTCTAGTTTATTTCATGTGATTTTTCTTCCTTACCTGGAAACATCTTAAATTAACACATCATGTTGATTGTGTCCATGTGTATAATGAGCATCTTAGATAGGTTGTAAGTTAGGATCAAATCTAAAGTGTCAATTGTTTCTAGGAAATTAATTTATTTTTAATACATATCACTCTGTGAATCATGTTGGGAGAAAAAAAAAAAACAGAGCAAAAGGGAAAAACCATAGGAGTGATAAAAAAAAAAACCAGGAAAAAGAAGTGAACATAGCATGTGTTGATTTACATTGAATCTCCTTAGTTCTTTTTCTGGACGCAGATGGCATTTTCTGTCCAGAGTCATTTGAAGTTGCTCTGAATCAATCACCAGACCCCTGAAAAGAATCAAATTTTTCATAGTTAATAATTGTACATTCTTGCTGTTATTGTGTACAATGTATTTCTGGTTCTGCTCATTACATTCAGATCAGTTCATATAAATCTTTCCAGGCTTTTCTATAATCAGCTTGTTCATCTTTTTTTTTTTATAGACCAATAACATTCCATTATCTTCACATACCACAGCTTGTTCAGCCATTCCCCAATTGATGGGTAACCTTTCATTTCCAATTTTGTTACCACAAAAAGAGCTGCTACAAACATTTTTTTGCACATGTGGGTCCTTTTCCTTCCTTTATGATTTCCTTGGAGTACAGACCCAGTAATGGCACTGCTGGCTCAAAGGGAATGCACAGTTTTATAACTCTTTGGGCATAGTTCCACACTACTCTCCAGAATCATTAAATCATTTTACTACTCCACCAACAATGCATTAGTGTCGCAGTTTTCCCACATTCCATCCAACATTTATTGTTATCTTTTCCTGTCATCTTAGCCAATCTGAAAGGTGTAAGGCAGTATCTCAGAGTTGTTTTAATTTGCATTTCTCTAATCAATAGTATTTTACACCATTTTTCACATAACTATAGATAACATTAATTTTATCATTTGAAAATTGTTCATATCCTTTGACCATTTATCAACTGGGGAATGATATGTATTCTTATAAATTTGCCACAGTTCTTGAAATATTTTAGAAATGAGACCTTTATCAGAAATACTGGCTGTAAAGATTTTTTCCCAGCTTTGTACTTTTCTTTTAATCGTGTTTCTGTTGGTTTTGTTTGTGCAAAACTTTTTTTAAATTTAATGGAATCAAAGGTGTCCATTGTTCCTTTCATAATGTTCTCTAGTTCTTCTTTGGTGATAAATTCCTCCCTTCTCCAAAAATCTTAAAGGTTTATTTCCCTTATTCTCCTAATTTATTTATGGTATCATCCTTTATGCCCAAATCATGTAGCCATTTTGACCTTATTTTGGTATGGGGTGTGAGATGTAGGTCTATGCTGAGTTTCTGAAATATGATTTTTTAGTTTTCCCAGCAATTTTTGTCACATAGTAAGTTCTTATTCCAGAAACTGGAGTTTGGAGCTTTATCAAATACTAGATTGCTATAGACCTCAATTATTGTATCATGTGTATCTAATCTATTCCATTGATCCACCACACTCTTTCTTAGCCAGTACCAAATGGTTTTGAGTACTGCTGCTTTATAATATAGTTTTATGTTTGGTACTGCTAAGCCACCAGCCTTTGTGAGGTTTTTTTTTCATTAATTCCCTTGATATTCTTGACCTTTTGTTATTCTAGATGAATTTTGTTATTATTTTTCCAGTTCTATAAAATAATGTTTTGGCAGTTTGATTGGTATGGCACTGAACAAGTATAGGCAGAATTATCATTTTTATTATATTAGCTTGACTTATCCATGAGCAACTGATATTTTCCAGTTGTTTAGATCTGACTTTATTTGTGTGAGAAGTGCTTTGTAATTGTGTTCATATAGTCATTGGGCTTGTCTTGGCAGATGGATCCCCCAAGTATTTTATTTTGTCTACAGCAATTTTAAATAGAGTTTCTCTTTCTATCTCTTACTTCTGGGCTTTGTCAGTAATGTATAGAAATGCTGATGATTTGTGTTGGTTTGTTTTATATCCTGCAACTTTGTTAAAGCTGTGAATTGTTTCTAGTAGGTTTTTTGGATGATTTTCTAGGATTCTCTAAATATATCATTATTTCATCTGCAAAGAGTGACAGTTTTATTTCCTCATTGCCTATTCTCATTTCTTTAATTTATTTTTCTTTTCTTATTGTTAAAGTCCTGAAGCCAACGTTTTAGTACAGTGTTGAATAATAATGATGATAATGGGCATCTTTGTTTCACCCCTGATTTATTGAGCGTGTAGCCAGTTCAACTGTCAATAGTTATCTCTGGACCTTTGTGCAAATCACTTAGCATTTCTGGTTCTCAGTTTCCTTTCTTGTAAAATGAGAATGTTGAACCAGATAAATATTCAAGATTCCTAGAACTCTCTATCTGTAATACTTCTAGGACATACTGATGAATTTTAGCCATTGCAGCTCACCATCTACTAAGATACTAAAATATACTTCCTACTTGGTAGAAAGACTGTATGAACTGAGAAATTTGAAGTATTAAAGACTTTATTCATCACACAGTAGATTTGTGGCTCTTTTATTTTATGGTAATTGTAAATGGGGCTCCTGAGGAACCAGTAATCGCAGAATATCTGTACTGAGAAAGCAGTCAATGAGTCCATCAGCTGGTGGTTTAAGTCCAGCCAGGCTGATCTGTTGACAGTTTTAGTTCAAACTTGTCCAGCATTTTGGAATCATACAGTCAAATTTTTCAAATCCATCTCTAAATAAAACATGAAAATCTTTTCTAGATAATTCAAGAAATAAAATACCCATTCATTTTATTGCATGGGAAGGAGTGGTGATGAATTATCCATATTTCCTGTCTATGTTGTCCTAATTAACCCAGGTTCTATGACCCTCCAAGTGACTAGGACTCTCTCTCTCTCTCCTTGTAGTTATCTTCTATCTGCTTTGTGCTATCTGTATGTGACATACATACATATACATATATATATTTACATACATTTATATACATATACATACATGTGTGTGTATATCCACCAGAACTGGACTGTCATTCAGTTCTTTTCCAATGGCAATCAAGCAATGCCTTTCATTAATAAAGAAGGATGGTTTTGAAATTACATTAGCCCTCTCTAAAGGTCCTAGGAGGAAACTAACAGAGAAAGCCATCATAATGGCTGTCCTGTGTATGTGTGTGTGTGTGTGTGTGTTGCCCCTCCTGCTATAATGACAACTCCTTGGAGGTAGGGGCTATCTTATTTTCATGAAACTAAGGCACAGAAACTAACTTATCCAGCGTGACCTATCTAGTAAGTGTCTGTGGTAGAAAATGAACTCAGGTTTTCCTGACTTGAAGTCTAGCACTCTTTCCACTGTACCTCCTGGCTATATTATTTAGCCCCTAATTCTGTCTATATGGCCTTTCTTATCAGGGAACTGTTTTTAAAGAACTCCAAGAGATTTTGAGAAAGAACATTGTTCTGTGGCTTCTTTGTACTATGAACATAATTGATTTTTGTGTATTTGAACAGTTTTCTTTAGAGTTTATAATTCTAGGTTGAATCATAACTGAAAGGTGCTGAATACCAATTTCTTTGATGACTATAACAATATCTCTTGAATATTCTGACAAACATTACCCATGAGATTTGACATAGACTTAACTCACCTCTTATGAAACACAACTGGACTGTCATTCAATTGCTCTCCAGTGGCAATCAAGCAGTGCCTTTGATTAATAAAGAAGGATGCTTTTGAAAAGACTAACCCTCTCTAAAGGCCCTAGGAGGAAACTGTCTTATTGAGAAAGCCATCATAATAGCTGTGCAAGTGTTGCCATTCAAGGGACTGCTACAGTTGAATATAACATAATACTCAATTTTGCTTAAAAAAAAAAAGTAAATACCATTTTCCCCATAGTCAAGAATTCAAATCCTACTTCTATGGATGACTTTGTGACTTTGAGTAAACAAATATTACTGTCCCCTAAAAGGTCCAAAAATACTAACCTATGTTTATTGGATTGGAGGGAGGCTTCTAGATCAAAGGTGATTGTTCAGTCCTTGACATTTCTATAGAAACAACTATTGAAATAGAAAAGGCACTAGGTGCATAGCAGATTTAGTGCTCTCCATTATTGGGCCATTGGAGCTGATTGGACTGGCTCTAGCTGTCCTTTCCTCCTGAGAGAAGCAAGATTGCCAAATATTGCTAACTGTGCAAAAGTAGACATTACAGATGTGTTTGTGTTTGTAAGCAAATCACAGTAGGGGCTTGAAGAATTTTGTGTTGCAAGGTATTATATTTGAATCAAATGAGACACTTGGAAGCTTACCCAGAAAAAAAGGAGGAAAACTTAGTATAGGGAAAAAAAAATCTAAGAAAGAGGGAGGGTATCCTCATATATATATAGAGAGAGATATTGATATAGATGTGTGTATGTATATATATATATATATATATATATATATATATATACATAGTGAGATACAAAGAGGAACTCTGAGGTGATTAGGGAAGTACAGTAGAAAAATGCAGAGGACCTGTCTGACTTTGGTAGTTAGGTAGTTACCTTTCTAAGCTTTAGTTTCCTTATTTGTCAAATGAGGAGTTTAGACTCAGTCTTTTTTTTTCTTGCATGACAATTGTGGTTAAGTGACTTGGCAGCTAGTAAGTGTTAAGTGTCTGAGAATGGATTTGAACTCAATCCTCCTGACTCCAGGGCCAGTACTCTATCCATTGCACCATCTAGCTGCCCCTTTTGGGCTCAGTCTTTAAGATCCCTTCTAACTCTCATGTTCTATAACCATAATTCCGCATCAGGTGAATTTGTCATTTCTCCATACTGCTTCACTCCATACTTCTCAGACCATTTGCATTACTTTGAAGACATGGTCTACTGCAGAGAACTCTCTACAAAAGTTTGCCTGTTTCTTGCTCATGTTTTCATCAAGAATACCCTAAAGGGTTTATAGACCATACTTATGCATATTTTATAGAGATACATAACTAGGGATATAAATAAGCCCTTATCAGCCTTGGGGTGTGTGTGTGTGTGTGTGTGTGTGTGTGTGTGTGTGTGTATGTGTATGTGTGTGTGTAAAACTTTGGAAATTTCTATTCATGTAGTCATTATTTCAGGTCACTTAATCATCACTTCAGATCAATGCTCAGGGATGTTGAATAAAGTAATAGAAAGGAAGCTATATTTGTAGCCAGAGGTTCTGGGTTCAAAACCCTGCTCTTATAACTATGAACTTTGTGACCCTGGGCAATGTTCTTCCCTTCCTTGGCCTCAGTTTTCTCCTTTGTAAAATGAGGCAGAAGGGAAGGAAGAGGTTGGACTGCATTATCTTCAAGGGTCTGTCTCTCTCTGAATCTAGAGTCTAGGTACTTCTTAGTGGGTTTCCACCAAACCTACATAGTCATTCCAGTGGTAGAAACAATGTCTCTGGCTGAACAAAGGGAAAAAAATCCAAACCCAAATCTTGCATGTTGACAGTCAACATCTCAGCTATTCTGAGAGGTTTTGTAATATGCCCAATTACAAGTTTTCATTTAATTACTGTTTTGAGTAGGGCAATGTTCCTGCTTACCTTGTTCCTGACAAAAGCATGTACCTTATATAAAAGCCATCAGATATTTTTCCAATTAATTTTGTTTCCTTGATGTTGTTCCAAAAGAATGACAAATGTGCCTGAAAAATAGAAAAGCTACAATAAAGTCATCAGTCCCAGACTGAAGATATGGATCAATAGAATAGCAAGATATCATAACAATACCATCATTTATAGTGATACAACCAGAATGAAGAAGGAACTCACTTCTGGAAAAAGGATAGTTTTCATGACCATATCCAAGATAGTATAAGAGGAACCCTAGTAGTGTCAACTCATTCCTCTATTGAAATGCAAAGGGAAAACATTCCAATCATTGTGTCATTACAGTGACAATAAACATGAATGAACTCATTTTTGAAAAATGTACAGTCTGTCTTCTCCAAAAAAAAAAAAAAAAGATTGGCATCTTGCATGATTAAACAGTAATACAAATCAGGAAAATTGAAGAGAAAACCAAAATAGACACCACCTAGAAGGAGCAGAGGGATTAGATGTCATCAGGCACCTGAGATAAGTTTTCTGAGTTACTTGGCAATAGAGATAGAAGGAAACTCTGCAGGTTTCATAGTTTTGATTGTATGATAAAAGGAGGCAGACAAATTCATCTGCTGAGACAGACCTCTTCCTGGAACTAAACTGGAGGAGTGATTTATCATTCAGAGCTTTGTATAATGGGTATTGGATCACATAGTGATCATGTCTTGAACTCTGATTTACCAAAGACACAGAAGCACTGCTCAAATGGGCCATTCTGATATCGACCGTGTATAAAGGCTGAGGGCATAACATTAAATCGTAACTCAGTGAAGACATTTCTGCGCACAGTTGAGATGATATGGTCCAAGTACTTGGCTTCCTAATAGGCTAACACAATAAGGGCAGAGATCTTGGAGAATCTCGAGGAATGACTGGTTAACATGGCTCAGGTATACCATGTATCAAAAGCAAACTTTTGCAGATGCTAGTTGTCAGTCAGTTCATGAGTAGGTTCTGTGAGAAGTGTGTATAATGCAGATTAGACTGTGTTGTGAATAAAAATGAGCTATGTTTTTTTTTAACACACACACACATACATACACACACATATATATAATATAAATATAAGTTTATATAAATATAAATATTTATAAATAATATAAATAATTGATAAATATTTATATAAATATAAAATTATTTATATAAATCAGAGGATATATCTATATATCTATCTCCTCTGATTTTATTGGTGTCAGTCTTCCTGCTGAGGAAACCCCCTTAACCAATATACTTTAGAACCTAAAGTCTTAGAGAATTCCCTGTAACCATTGAGAAGTTAAGTGACTTGTTCAGGGTCTCATAGCTAGTATGTATCGAGATTGGTTTTGAACTCAGGTCTTCCTGACTCTGAGACCAATACTCTATGTACCAAGACACAGTGTTCCTCTGTAGAAGTCATTTAAATGAGGGACAGAGATGTGACTCTTTTCATTCAGTATTCTCACCTGTGGCTCCAAGAAGTTGTAGAACACACAATAGCCAAATCCTGATAAATGGTCTCAGTGAAAGGGGCTGATCCAGGCTGATTGATGGGCCACAAACCTGTTGGTGAGTTAAGGGACTCTCTCCCCCAAGCATTTGAAGACTTCCTCAGGCAAAATGGGTAGATGAGAATAATTTGTTCCAGTGGCCACAAATGAGGCTGAAACAGGTACTATGGAATGCTTAGAGCTTGATCAGACATTGAAGACACTAAGGTCATATATTGCATCCTGGACCATCACCAATGTCTAAACTTGCTTGCCACTAGACCTTGATGTCTCTAGAAGGATGAACCTGACTTGACTCTGTCTTACTTCAATCCATTTCATGCATGAGTCAAGACAGCCCCTGATGCCAGTGGTCTTCTTCAAAATGGAAGAATAACTTTTTTCATTGTATCAAAAAGACCTGAATTTTAATCTTGCTTTTAACATTGACTATATTATCATGGGTAGTTCATTTATACTTTTTGGATCTCAGCTTCTACACCTAAAAACAAGTGGAGGTGGTTACTAATATCTGTAGTACTTTCCTCAGTCAGTGTCTGTATATAGAGTATTCTCTGTGCCCTGTAAAGCATATACAAATTTCATTTATCATCAAAGATTTTACAGAAAATAAAAGGGAGACATAGAATTTTAGGCAACAGATCTGAGAAAGCTGTCCCTCTAAAAGCCAAAGAATTAGACCATTTGTGGGAGGTTTTAGAAATAAAATAAAGATCTGGCTCAGAGCTTAGCTTTCCAAAACTCAAAAAATAGTAACAGATTTACCCCAAGTATGTGAACTCCCTAAAAGACGGACAATTTCTGTGATGAGTCAGAGCTACACCACTGAAATCTTCATAAATTAAGAAAGCCTTAAATTTTACCAGGTACACACTGTTAGCTGACTTAAATGACAAGAAACTGACTTAAGGTCCCCTCGGTGCGTTAGTGGCAATTGTTCTCAATTAACCCAGCTACTGTGTTTGGCAAAGACATTTTCTGAGCGGCATGAAAATTTTTTAAAGCAATATCCAAATTCAGCCATCAAAGGAACTTTGGGTTGACTTTTTGATGGAAACCAGAAATCTGAAAATGTAAGCTTTCAACTAAATTATGTCTAAGATTCTGTTCAAAGCGACCAGGCTCACTTTTAGAGGGACAGAGGAGATGGAATTCCTCCATTGGTTAATGTAATTGCACCCAATATTTGGACCATGAGTTCAATTTAGTTTAAAAACTCATTTAATAAGCATCTGTTGTTGACAAGGTCCTGGATTTGATTATAATTGGGATACTTGGATGCTTAAAACAGTGAGAAATAGACTTTGAGGGAAAAAGAGATAAAATAAAGAGGAGATCCCACAGGGATAAGTTAAATTTTACTTAGATCGTAAGAAAAGATCTGATGATAGGCTTTCAGGTTACTGTGAGGGATGAGGTAAGCATCCAGAAGATAGGAAGCAGAAGACAACTTTGTATAGGCTTACCTAAGTGTCCTCTCTTGGATGTCTCTTGAGTACTGAATGGAGTCTGGGGATGAGCTGAAGTTGAAAGTCTGGTAACAAAGGGGATGTTAGGAAGTTGATGCTCACCAGACCTTTGCTGATCTTATGTGTGGCTCTCTCCACTGAGAAGAGAATGATCAAGGCAATAGTCATAGCTTAACAAAGGGGACCAGGACTCCCAGAAGCTTAAGAAGCCCTACTGTAAGTGACCCTCTTTATTTTAGGCCTGGAGAGACTGAGGCCCAGAAAAGGGGTTTTGACCAAGGTAACACACATAGTGAGTACACATGAATTCAGCCCTTCCCTCTGTAGGCACAGGCTTCTTTCTCTAGCACCTTGTTATGAAAGTCCTCATCCAGAGATTCTCCCCTAATTGGGCCAGAGTGACCAGCTGCAGTGTGTGCTGTGGCATCCTGTAAGACATTTGTCAGAGAATTAATCAAATTCATTGATCATCTTAGTTCTTTTTGTAAAATGAACATTGCTAACAAGTGTGGGGAGAGCTGTCCAGTTGAATGATATCCCCCTCCCCCTCCCCCTGCAATTTTTTTGGCTTGGACTATAAGCTAAGAGAATTATAAGAGCCTGCTCATCACACACACACACACACACACACACACACACATACACACACATGCTGCAATTAACTTAGGAGCCTTGTGTCAGAGGCATCTCTGACATAAAGGTTAGAATAGCTTGACAGGACATATCCAATACTTAACCAGTCAGTCCTGATGGATTTTATGCCATTTCTCTGGCATGTTCCTGACTGTGGTATAATTAATCCAAAGTCTAGCCTTCTGCTCTCAAAACAGTGTGTGTATCCAACAGCTAAAGGGTGCCTGAAAAGTGATAGATGGCTCTCTGGTGACTGCATCTCTGAAAAGAAGCCATTGTAAGCTATATAAAATAGGACAGAATGAAAAAAAAAAATTATCCATGTGCCTTCCTAGGAAAAGTGTGGGAAATGGGATTCATGAGTGTGTCCTGCAGGGGTAAAGAGGTGAAATAGAAGGAATCAGGAGATCCAATCTTGGATACTGATGAGCTGTGTGATCTTGAAGCTGTCCCTTAACTTCTTCCCTTGTCTTTGAAATGAATGAGATAGAGTGAATAATCTCTAAACACTTAATCAGCTCAAACATTCTATGAGTCAGGCCAGCCTAATTTTTTTAGTGTTTTAGCTTACATAGTTTAAAATTTCCTAAGGCAGAGAGGGGGGAGGGGGAGGAAAGGGGGAGGGAGAGAAGGAGAGGAAGAAGGAGAGGGAGAGGGTGGGGGTGGGGGTGGGGTGCATGGAAGGAAGGAGGGAGTGAAGATAAAGAAAAAAGGGAGGGAGGGAGAGGGAGAGGCAAAGACAGAGACAGACAGAGAGATAGAAAAAAGAGAAATGAGAGTCTGAGAGAGACAGAGATAGAGAGATGAGGTAAGTGGTTAGAGAGGAGACCAGAGAAGACTCATGTGTTTTCAAGTCTTGTAAGAGTTTTGTAATTGTGGTTAGAGTTCACTATACTACTGAGGAAACTTAGCTGGAGAGGCAACGCTAAGATACAGGACTTGTCAGTACGATTTTTCTCTAATGCAGTACTGCAAGAGAGATGAACCTGAGATAGGAAATCCTGGTTTCAAATCTCACTTCATTCATGCTTATTAGTTACATTATCTTGAACAAGTCTCTTAAGCTTCTGGGAGTCAAGTAAGCAGTAAGTCACAATAAATCTCCCATATTTACCTACAAAGCACCACAAAATAGCATTCCAAAATAAATCCTGGAATAGCCAAAAGATGGGGTAAAATTATTTTTTAGCCCAAGAAACTTGGAAGATTGACAAGAAATGTTTATCTCATTCAATGAAAAGAAGAATGCAGTCCAGGGCAGGAAGCCCAGCAGATCAGCAGCAAGCCCCACCTCAGCAAATCAGTGGTAGATTCTGAGACCCAGTGTGGTGGAATGGAGCAGACAGATGTTAACATTGGGACTTCTCACATGCCTCAGCATAGTCAGGGGAATGGGCAGACTCTATCTCCTAGACCTGCCACATGCTTCAGCATAGCCCCCAGGCAAACAGGTAGACACTAACCCTAGTGTGCCTAAGCCAACAGGCAGGCACCATTTGCTTCATTATGGCCCTTGCCTATGCTTCATATGAAACTTATGGCCTATGCTTCAGCATAGCCTTGAGGAAACAGGCAGGAACCAATGTTGAAGTACTCCACTGACCTCAGCACCCACCAGACACCAGCACTAGCACCGTAGCTCAACATCAAGCAAGCTGCCAGACTCCTATCGCCTACCCCCCATTCCACCATCTCAGTGAAGCCCCAGATACAAGGACCTCCCATGGACTTAAGGAAAACATCTGTGAATATCCGTGCCATACCAGGTAAATAGCCAGGATCTGAAGCCCCTGGCACAGGAATCCTGAGACAGTGCCCCTTCCACCCCAGGAACAGATTTCAAATTTTAAAAAGAAAGAAAAAATGCCAAAAAAGATGAGCAAAAAACAGACTCCCAAAAAAGCATCTGATCATAGAAATTATGGTGGCAGAGAAGATCAAGAAAAACTGAAAAGAGGACAACAATGTCAAAAAACCTGTAGGCAAAACCCCCAAGGAGAAATAGGAAGTGTTCTCTAGCCCAGAAAGAGCTCATGGAAGAGCTCAAAAAAGGAGCTTAACAATCATATAAGAGAGGGAGAAGAAAAATTGGGGAAAAAATGAGTGATACAAGTTTGGAAAAAGATAACAACTGCTTAAAAATAGAATTGACCAAATAGAAAAAGAGGGACAAAAGCTCATTAAGGAAAATAACTTAAAAGGTAGAATTAGGCAAGTGAAAGCTAATGACAGTGAGACATCGAGAATCAATCAAAAAATTTAAAAGTATGAAAAGGTAAAGGAAATGTAAAATATCTCATTGTTACAAACTGACCTGCAAAATAGATCCAGGAGAAACAATGTCAGAATCATTGGTGTACCTGAAAGCAACAATCTAAAGGAGGACCCTGATGGTATCTTTCATGTCCTGATATTCTGGAATCAAAGGGCAAAATAGACATTGAAAGAATCCACCTATTATCTCAGGAAAGAGATACCAAAATAAAAACTCCAAGAAACATTATATCTAAATTTCAAAATTATATGGTCAAGGAAAAATTGCTGCAAGTGGCCAGAAAAAAATCATATATCGAGGAACACAGAATTACAGAAGAGTTAGCAACTGCAACATTAAAGGACTGAAGCCCATAAAACATGATATTCCAGAAGGCAAAGAAGCTAAGACGACAAGCAAAAATCATATACCTGGAGAAATTAGGCATAGTACATCAAGGGAAAATATAATTGTGCCATAAAATAGATCTCAAGCTTTCGTAAGAAGACAAGAATTTTAAAAATTTGATCACCAATATCATGACCCAAGAGAAGCCTAAAAAGGTAAAAAGGGGGAAAAATAAGAGATTCAATGGAACTGAACATTTTTTGTCCCTACATGAGAAGATACTTGCAGTTCTTAAAAAATATGCCACTAACTCACATGAACTGATGCTGAGTGAAATGAGCAGGGCCAGGAAATCATTATATACTTCAACAGCAATACTGTATGATGCTCAATTCTGGTGGACGTGGGCCTCTTCAACAATGAGATGAGCCAAATCGGTTCCAATAGAGCAGTAATGAACTGAACCAGCTACATACACCCAGCGAAAGAACTCTGGGAAATGAGTATGAACCACTACATAGAATTCCCAATCCCTCTATTCTTGTCCGCCTGCATTTTTTATTTCCTTCACAGGTTAATTGTGCCCTATTTCAAAGTCCAATTCTTTTTGTACAGCAAATAACTGTTTGGACATGTATACTTATATTGTATTTAATTTATACTTTAACATATTTAACATGTATTGGTCAACCTGCCATCTGGGGGAGGGGATGGGGGGAAGGAGAGGAAAAATTGGAACAAAAGGTTTGACAATCGTCAATGCTGTAAAATTACCCATGCATATATCTTGTAAATAAAAAGCTATAATAAAAAAATGCCACTAATAAAACAGCTAGAAGGAATATACATGGATAGAGGGTACAGGTATAAGGTGGACTTGAGGGAATGACATAAAAATAATTAAAGAATGAGAATGAGGAATAAACTGAGTACAGAAAGGAGGAAGAGGTAGAGTGGTGTAAATTATTTCAACTCGAAGAGGAGTGAAAAACCTATTACAGTGGAGGGAAAGGTGGAAGGGGTGGCATTGAGCATCTCTTGAATCTTACTTTCATTAGTATTGGTTCAAAGTGGGAATAATATACACAAACAATTGAATATAGAAATCTAATTACCATACAGAAAAGTATGAATGGAAGAAATTAAGTAAGATAGGGAGAAGGGGGACTGACAGAAGAAAGGGTTGACTAGAGGAAGAGGTATATGGAAGCAAAACACTGTCAAGAAGCAAAAAGGGTGAAAGGAGAGAGAAAGGACAAACAGGAAGAAATATAAGATGGAAGAGAAAACACAGTTAGTAATCATAAACTACTATGTGAATGTGAATGGGATGACCTCTTCCCTAAAATGGAAGCAGATAGAAGAGTGAATGAAAACATAATCCTAAAATATGTTGTTGAGAAGAAACTTGCTTGAAGCAGGGACACATGCACAGGGTAAAAGTAAGAATCCATTAAGCTTCAGTTGAAGTTTAAAAAAAAGTAGGGGTAGAAATCCTCTTTTTAGATAAAGCAAAAGCAAAAATAGACCTCATTAAAAGAGATAATGAAGAAAACTACATTTTGTTAAAAGTTACCATAGACAATGAAGTAATAGCCATACTAAACATTTATACATCAAGTGGTATACCATCCAAATTCTTAAAGGAGAAGTTAAGTGAATTACAGGTTCATGACCAAACAAGAGACAATGAGCATTACGAATGTAAAATACATAATTTTGATTATATTAAATTAAAAGGCTTTTGCACAAACAAAACCAATGCAACTAAGATCAAAAAGAAGGCAGAAAGCTGGGAAACAATCTTTACAATGTGTCTCTGATAAAGGCCTCATTTCTTAAATATACAGAGAATTGAGTCAAATTTACAAAAATACAAGCCATTCCCCAATTGATAAAATGTCAAAGGATATGAACAGGCAATGTTCATATGAAGAAATCAAAGCTATCTCTGGGCATATGAAGAAGTGCTTTACATCACTTTTGATTAGAGAAATGCAAATTAAAGCAACTCTGAGGTATCACCTCACGCTTATCAGATTGGCTAAGATGACAAAAAGGGAAAATGATAAATGTTGGAGAGGATGTGGGAAAAGTGAGACACTGACACTGTTGGTAGAGAGTTCTGAACTTATCCAGCCATTCTGAAGAACAATCTAGAACCATGCCCAAGGGGTGACAAAACTGTTCATACCCTTTGACTCAGCAATATCACTACTAGGTTTAGATCCCAAAGAGATCTAAAGAAGGGAAAAGGAACATGTGCAAAAATATATCTCTCATCTCTTTTCATTGTGGCAAAATATTGGAAATTGAGGGAATGCCCATAAATTGAGGAATCCATATTGAGATAAAAAATTGATGGACTCTAAAAGCAGATTGAAGCACACTTTTTATTTACTTTATTCTTTTTCACAGTTATTTTCCTTTCAATCTGTTTCGTCTTTCAGAACTGTGACAAATATGGATATATCTTTTACATGAAAGCACATATATATTAAATTGCCTACCATTTTAAGAAAATGAGAGGGGAAGGAAGGTGAAAGAAAAATTTGAACTCAAAATCTTATAAAAATGAATGCTAAGAATTGTCTTGACATGTAATTGGGGGGGCGGGAAATGAAATACAATTAAACAAATAAACAAAATCCCCAAATGAAAAATAAAGTTGCTTAAACTTTTTGAGAAACAGTTTTCTCATCTGTAACATAGAAATTATAATAGTATTTACTTAGGTTAAAATATGTAAAGGACTTTGAAAATTTAAATCGCTATGTGGATGCCTGTTGTAGTATCTACATCATTACTTTTCTTCTTCCTCCTCCTGCTACTACAACTGTTGCTGCTGCTGCTGCTACTACTACTAAACTCCCATCACCACCACCACCACTACAACTATTTTGTGTATAGTGACATGTACAATAAGCTTAGCTGGGACATTTATGGCCTGCCATTTCTATGATGACTGGCCATAATCTGTGGCGACAGGCAGGGAAAATGTGGCGCTACTAAGCATCAAGGGAATTCAAGGCAACTTTTGTTTCTTAACTCTAGTAATGAAATACAATATGAATTATCTCTTCTATTTTGGACCTGCCACACTGAAGCCACCAAATATTTCCCAGGTTGTTAAAGAAATCTAACATAGAAGAGGCAACTCCCCCTCCCCCTCAAGATCTTGGTTATATTCTCTGACTTTTGAGAACCATGCTCCTATACTGTCATATTCTTTGTCAGTTTATTACAGAAGATTTGAAAGCTGGCTCCTTAGGTGATTTGCTGGTGCCCCCCCCCAACTTCCTCGAAGTATCCTATGTGAGGGATAGAGCCTTTCTTCTTTCTTCATTCTGCCTGTCTACTTTCTATCGCTACTTGCAAAAGTATATTTGGCACATTAATTTAATGCCCCAGAGCAGTTCCCATTCTAATGGAAAGGAAACCTGACCCCTTAGAATCCCGCATTCTGAAGACTTATATTGTACAAAATCCAATATATTTTCTCTAGTGCTCACCGTTTTAACTTTTTCAGCAAAGCCCAGGGCTATGGAATATGAACCTTTAATACTTATGCCTAATATGAAAAATGTTCTAATGTGGTGTGATAGATGGGGAAAATATTAGTTTGCTGTGAGAAATACCTTCAATTGTGCATATCAAAAGGAAGAAAGAAAACATGGAGCAATTTTTCCACCTTTGGCCTGACAACTTGAAAGAATACATTTTTATTCCAAAGAGACCCTTTTGAAGCTTTTTCTGGAAGTCAATACTAGGTATTTTGGAAGAGAAAGGAAGATTACATTTCTTAGAGCCTTTTTCACATCATTATTTGGGTCCTTTTCTTTTTCTCTCTTGAATTGGGAGGTACTGTGAGCTATGAAATCAGTGACTCTTAACCCAGAGTAAAATCATCTGAACAAGGAGACTTGTTCTTACCTTTTTCTTCTTTTTTTCCCATTGGCATGTCCAGCCCTCACAAAGGAATCTCAAGCACTTTACACATGTTTTAGTCTCAGTTGACATTTGATTATCCCAGGGCAGGAGAGAGAAAGGTAATATTAAGGGTAATCCTTGAAATAACTGAGAGAAGCTGAGACCTCATGGCTTGTGATTCCCAAGAGTAGAGATCAGTGATCTCTTTGGCTGATGTGGTATCCAACAATTTTGTTTTACTTTTCTGATAAATATGAACCTTCTTGATGTTTTCCAAATGCTTTCATCATCCTCTATGCTCTCAAATCAGTGATATGTTTTAAAAAACTATAACATCATAAAGCCTAAATGTACACACAATTATAAAAGACATTTGTGGTCTCTTTATTTGATCAACCTTAATAATGCATACTAGGTGTTCATTTCCAAAATGACCTCTTTATTGTATTCTTCAGAGAAATGACATGGTATCATGAAAACAAACAAACAAAAAACCTACCACCAGTTCTGGAGTCCAAGGTCCTGAGTTCAAATTCCATCCCTGGCATCCTTTTCTACATGGGACCTTGGCAAGTCACCTCTCCTCCATGGGCCTCAGTTTCCCCCACTATAACAAGAAAAGGCTAGACTAGATGGCCTCTGAGGTCCCTTCCCGTTGTAGATTTGTGAGAATACGATAATACAACCTTGCTTACTTTGACCCAAGCAATTACCATTTCCAAAATCACTGCTTTGCAATTATGAAACCACATTCATAACTATGTTTACTCTGATAAAAGACTATTTCAGTGACCATTTTGAAAAGTTATTTGTTGTTGATTGTTATTTGTTCTTGCAGAAGGCCATGACATGCAAGTGAATTGGATTTAAATGAGGGTGAGCTATGTAAAGTCACCAACTTCACTTTTTCCTCCAGAACCATCTGGGTCCAATGGCAAGATATAGATCAGAATACCTGAAATGTCCCCTAAAGTAGTGCAGGACCTGAACTTTTTTAAACTAAAGTCTTTAACAGTTCTCACTTTGACTGAGGGAACACCCATTCAGTGATTAAGGCTGGAACTGGGACAAAGAATGGTCTCTTTTACCTAGTCAAAAAGAAAAATCCAATCTGGGAGGAGATGACCCTCAGGGTTGCTGGCCTAAACTGAAATATTGCTTATTTACATTCACTCTAAGTCAATCCTGGCCCAAACAATGACCAATTGGGGCTTGGCCTGAGACCTATAATTGGCCAATCAATGAATGCCAGAGTGATTTGGGTATGAGGCCTGGTCCTTAAGAAAGAAATCTAGCAGCTAAATCCCAAGATATCTTGGGAGGTTTCAGCTATCAAAAAAGTCCTTATTCCTTTGGGCATAGCACTCACATTTAAGAATATGATATGCTATGAAAGGAGACAGAAAGAGAAAGAAAGAGAGAGGGAGACATACAGAGGCAGAGACAGAGGGGGAAAGAGAGAAAGAGACAAGGAGACTGTATGAAAGACAGAGAGAGAAAAAGAGCCATGTTGCCCAATGAGTTGTTCCATTTGGTTCCTCAGTGGGGCAGCTCTACTGATCAAAGTTGTTGTTCGTCCTTCATTCTCAAAGATGTCCATGACATCAGGGAGATGATGCTATAATATGCAAGTGAATTGCATTTCAGTAAGGGAGCCTGTGCAAGGTCACCAGCCTCACTTTCCCCTCCAGAGCCATCTGAGTCCAATGGCCAGATAAAGATCAGGATGACTGGAGATAGTCCTGGATAAAATGGAAGACCTTGGCCTTTTTAAGCTAAGGTCTTCAACAAGTTTCACTTTCAGGAAATGCTCATTCAGTGATCAAGGCTAGGTAAAGAACTTTTCTTCAAAAAATAATTATATCATTACTCTCTTCTCCCTTTCCTTTTCTGTTTTCCTTTCCCTTATTTTCTTTTTTGGAGGTGATGAGACCCAGTCTAGACCTGTGATTTGATTACTGTGAGAAACTCCCAGTGAATAAACTCCACCTGCCAAAACAGATGAATGATTTGTCTACAACTCTTAGTCTTAGGATTTCCTGAGGGTACTATGAGTATTGAAAGGTCTAGTGCCTCTCTAATGGTCACATGATGACAATATGTCATCAGAAATATTTGAAGACATATCTTAGTGACACTTAGGCTAGCTCTTTTATCCACTGCATCATTGCCATTATTTTCCTGCTGTGATTGCATACATTGTAAAACTTCCAAGTTTTTTGGGGGTGACCAAGATCTAGCTTACAATCCAAATGTACCTGGAAGCCAGGCTATGTTCAGCTTGGCCAAGAGGAATATGTGATCAGTCTTTCCCTACTTTGAGATAAATCTGTACCATGTAGTAAGATTCTATGTGTGTTCCCCTTTGTATAAAAACAGTGCTCACATCCATTTATGTGTCCTTGGTTTCACTTTCATGCAACTATACCCACAAGGGCTATTTGAAAAAGTTACAATTTGTTAAGCTTCACTATATGATGAAAAATGCTTAAGCAGAGAAACCCTTTAGAACCAGCAACAGTACATAGTGCATTGAAATTGACCTGATAATTAATGAAATATGATTTAAGTATACGTATCTGGCTTAAACACATATTTACTTTTTATTTTGCATGTGTTCTCAGCATTCTGCACATGGAAACAAACTTAAAATCTAGATGGGGTCTATTGGAACAACTATTTGTAGGTCAATCACCGAGTCCCTGCTGCTTCAAGGAAAGGAGAATGCTCATCTAGACTTGATGCTCCCCTCACAATACCAATAGGTTCTGGTACTGGAAATGAGTTAAATTTGGAGGCTAACAACCTGGTTTCAAATACTCCCACTCATTATTCATTCTTTTCTGAATGAACTTGGACAAGAAATTTAATGCCTATGAGTCTTAGTGTCCTAACTTGTAAAATGAGAGCCCAGGTTTGCCTCTGGGGTTCCTGACAGCTCCAAATCTGTAATCTTATGAAGTAGTTTTTGTTTTCCTTTCATTATGACTATTCCAGAGGTGATGAACTTTAACTACTCTGATTCTTTTGTTTAAAAAATTGAAATACTTGTTCTTGCCTTAAATATATTGCAATCATATTAGTTGGTGTTCAGATGCTAGTGGCTTTCAGTCTTAAATCCTCCATTGCATTGTCTCCATAAGAGGAATCATATTGGAAATAAACAGAATAGAGTTCAGATTGAGACCAAGCTGGACTTAAAATATGCAGGTGATTGAGGGGGCAAAATCAAGATATCTGAGAGTAAACAGGTCTTTGTATGAACTCTTCCTGGATTCCCTAAAATCAACACCAGCTCAAGACTCTGAACAAGTTTTGGAGTGATAGAACCCACAAATTTTGGGAAAAGAGAGGATAATCAGATATATTTAGTTTTAAAGACAAACTTGTCTCACCATATAGGAAAGTAGGAGGGGAAAAAGGAAAGGGAAGGGGGGGGGTGCTAATAGAAGGGAGAACAAAAGTAGAAGAGGAAAGGAATTAAAAAGGGGGGAGGGGATATAAAAAGGGAGGGCTGATTGCAAGAAATGATGGTCAGAAGCAGAATACTGAGGAGGAGGGAAAGGGGGAAAGGAAAGAGAAAAGTATAACTTGGGGAAAATAAAAATGGCAGGAAATACAGAATTAGTAATTTTAATTGTGAATGTGAATGGGATGAACTCTCCCATAAAAGAGAAGCAGATAGCAGACTGGATTAAAAGCTGGAATTCTACACTATATTGTTTACAAGAAACACAGAGTAAAGGCAAAAGGCTGAAACAGAATCTATTATACTTCTGCTGAAGTTAAAAAAAAAAAGAAAGAAAGAAAGCTGGGGTAGCCATCCTGCTCTCAGATCAAGCAAAAGCAAAAATAGATCTAACTAAAAGAGATAAGGAAGAAAACTCTATTTAGCTAAAGGGTACCATTGATAATGAAGTAATATCAATACTAAACATATATGCACCAAGTGGTATAGCATCCAAATTCCTAGAGGAGAAGTAAAGAGAGCTGCAAGAAGAATTATACAGCAAAACTATACTAGTGGGGCATCTCAAATTTGTTTTATCAGAACTAGATAAATTGAATCACAAAATGAATAAGAAGGAAATTAAGGAGGTAAAGAGAATTTTAGAAAAATTAGGTATGATAGTTCTTTGGAGAAAATTGAATAGGGACAGAAAGGAATATTTTTTTTCTGGGTGTACATGGAACTTACACAAGAATTGACCATGTATTAGAGCATAAAAACCTCAAAATCAAATCCAGAATGGCAAAAATATTAATGGATCTTTTTCTGACAATCATGCAATAAAAATCACATGTAAAAAAGGGTCAGGGAAAAATAGACCAAAAATTAATTGGAAACAACATAATATAATCCCAAAGAATGAGTGGATGAAATCAAAAATCACATACACAATTGATAATTTCATCCAAGAGAATAACAATTATGAGACAACACAGCAAAATTTATGAGATGCAGCCAAATCAGTGCTTAGGGGTAATTTTATATCTCTAGATGCTTACTTAACTTGAAATAAGAAAGAGATGGATAAATTGGGCATGCAATTAAAAAAAAAGAACTAATTAAAAAGCTCAAATTAAATACCAAATTTGAAATTCTGAAAAATGAAATAGAAGATTAATAAAATTGAAAGTAGGAAAACTATTTGAAAACTATGAAAATACCAACAAAATAAATAAAACTTTAGTTAATTTGATTAGAAAAAGGAAAGAAGAAAATCAAATTGATAGTATCAAAAATGAAAGTGTAAACTTTGCACCAATGAAGAAGAAATTAGAGCAATAATAAGCAGCCATTTTTCCCAGCAGAATATCAATAAATCTGATAATCTAAATGAAATGGATGAATACTTACAAAAATATAAATTGCCCAGATTAAAAAAGGAGGAAATAAATTGCTTAAATAGTTCCATTTTTGAAAAAGAAATTGAACAAGTTATTAATTCACTTCCTAAGAAAAAAAATCTCCCATGCCAGGTGGATTTACAAGTGAATTCGATCAGACAATTAAAGAACAATTATTTCAATACTATACAAACTACTGGGAAAAATAGGGAAAGAAGGCATGCTACCAAATTCCTTTATGATACACATATGGTGTTGATACCTAAACTAGGTAGGCTCAAAACAGAGAAAGAAACTTGTTTCCCTAATGAATATTGATGCAAAAATCTTAAATAAAATATTAGCAAAGAGATTACAGCAAGTTAAACCCAGGATAATACACCATGACCAAGTAGGATTTATACCAGGAATGTAGGACTGGTTCAATATAAGGAAAACTATTAGCATAATAATTAAACTAACAAAAATTATTTGATTATCTCAATAGATGCAGAAAAAGAATTTGACAAAATCCAACACCTATTCCTATTAAAAACACTAGAGAGCATAGGAATAAATGGAGTTTTCCTTAAAATGATCAGTAGCATCTATTTATTTATTTATTTTCCAAAAAATATTTATTTTTAATACACATGTAGCTAATGACTACAGTAACCTAGCATTTGATAATCCCAAAGACCCCAGCTTCTGGAGTAACAACTCACTGTTTGACAAAATTTTGGGGGAAAATAGTATGGCAGAAATTAGGCACTGACCAACATCTAACACCGGATACCAAAATAAGGTCGAAATGAGTTCATGATTTAGACTTAAAGAGTGATATTATAAGCAAATTAGAAGAACAAAGGATAGTTTACTTCTCAGATCTGTGGAGAAGGAAGAAATTTGTGGCCAAAGAAGAATTGGAGAATATTATGAAATACAAAATAGGATGATTTTGATTTATATTAAGTTTAAAAGTTTGTGTAGAAACAAAACCAATGCAGAGAAGATTAGAAGGGAAGCAGAAAATTGGGAAAAAATTTTTACATCTAGGAGTTCTGATAAAGGCCTCATTTCTAAAATATAGAGAGAAATGACTCAAATTTATAAGAATATAAGCCATTCTCCAATTGATAAATGGTCAAAGGATATGAACAGACAATTTTAAGATGAAGAAATTGAAATCATTTCTAGTCCTATGAAAAAGTGCTCTAAATCACTATTGATCCAAGAAATGCAACTTAAGACAACTCTGAGGTACTACTACACACTTCTAGATTAGCTAAAATGACAGCAAAATATAATGACAAATGTTGGAGGGGATTGGGAAAACTGGGACACTAATGGAGTGTTGGAGGAACTGTGAAATGATCCATCCATTCTGGAGAGCAATCTGGAACTATATCCAAAGGACTATCAAACTGTGCATACCCTTTGATCCAGTAGTCTTTCTACTGGATCTGTATCCCAAAGAGATCATAAAGGAGGGAAAGTAACCCACATGTGCAAAAATGTTTGTGGGAACCTTATTTGTAATGGCAAGGAACTCAAAACTAAGTGGATGCCCATTAGATAGGGAATGACTGAATACGTTTTAGTGTATAAATGTAATGGAATATTATTGTTCTATAAGAAATGATCAGCACGATGATTTCAGAGAGCCCTGGAGAAACTTATATGAACTCATGCTAAGTGAAATGAGCAGAACATTGTACATGGCAATGGCAAGATTAAATGATGATCAATTCTGGCAGACATGGCTCTTTTCAGCAATGAGGTGATTCAAGCCAGTTCTAATAGTCTTGTGATGGAGAGCCATCTGTACCCACAGAGAGGACTGTGGGAATTGAGTGTGGATCACAACATAGTATAAACTATAAACATAAAACGTATGTGTTTTCACCTTTTTGTTCTACTTTGCTTGTTTTTTGTTTCTTCCTCATTTTTTCTTCTTTTTTTGATCTGATTTTTCTTGTGCAGCATGCTAGTTGTTTTTTTTTTTTTTTTTTTTTTTTTTATTTAATAGCCTTTAATTTACAGGATATATACATGGGTAACTTTACAGCATTAACAATTGCCAAACCTCTTGTTCCAATTTTTCACCTCTTACCCCCCCCCACCCCCTCCCCTAAATGGCAGGATGACCAGTAGATGTTAAATATATTAAAATATAACTTAGATACACAATAGTATACATGACCAAAACATTATTTTGCTGTACAAAAAGAATCAGACTCTGAATTATTGTACAATTAGCTTGTGAAGGAAATCAAAGATGCAGGTGTGCATAAATATAGGGACTGGGAATTCAATGTAATGGTTTTTAGTCATCTCCCAGAGTTCTTTTTCTGGTATAGCTAGTTCAGTTCATTACTGCTCCATTAGAAATGATTTGGTTGATCTCGTTGCTGAGGATGGCCTGATCCATCAGGACTGGTCATCATCTAGTATTGTTGTTGAAGTATATAATGATCTCCTGGTCCTGCTCATTTCACTTAGCATCAGTTCGTGTAAGTCTCTCCAGGCCTTTCTGAAATCATCCTGTTGGTCATTTCTTACAGAACAGTAATATTCCATAATTTTCATATACCACAATTTATTCAGCCATTCTCCAACTGATGGACATCCATTCAGTTTCCAGTTTCTAGCCACTACAAAAAGGGCTGCCACAAACATTCGTGCACATACAGGTCCCTTTCCCTTCTTTATAATCTCTTTGGGATATAATCCCAGTAGTAACACTGCTGGATCAAAGGGTATGCACAGTTTGATAACTTTTTGAGCATAGTTCCAAACTACTCTCCAAAATGGTTGGATTCGTTCACAACTCCACCAACAAGCAGCATGCTAGTTGTAGAAATATGTTTAGAAGAATTGCACATGTTTAAGATATATTAGATTGTTTGCTGTCTAGAGAATGGGAAGGAGGAAGGGAAGGAGAAAAAATTTAGAACACAAGGTTTTGCAGGGGTAAATTTTGAAAATTATCTATGCATATGTTTTGAAAATAAAAAGCTACAAAATGTAGATGATTGCCTGACTACCTGAGTAATGTGATATTGGGAATAATAATAAGCCAAAAGATATTCCTATCTGTTTTAGGCTTATTGAGCACAATGTTCTCCTTCATGCTAGGAAGGCGATGGTTCCTGGAAAAGGCAAGAAAAACTTCCTCCATTGACCCTCTTGGGTAAAGTAAAAAATATAGCTTCTCCTAAGAGACTTACTGAAGTTCCATGTATCTGGAAGCCACTGGTCCCTTATGTTTTTTTTCTAAAGAGTAAAAATAGAGGAATTTGGAGAGCACCTGTCACTTACAGCTGGCAGATATCCAACTATGCTTGATACTTTTCCTTGCCTCCTACAGACTGGCTTCATCTGGGCCATGTACATTAAGGCTTGTTTTCTTTTATGCCCCTCCTCAATCCTCTGCCCTACTCTCACTAGTCTTCTGTCCTAAAGTATCTGTCCCAGAAAGGAAGGGTGATTGCTGTGTGGAGTATGCAGACATGTCCTGTTACTCCCAACCTGAACTAGGGCATGAGTACATTTTTCGCTCTGAGATGACTCAAATTCTTTTCAGACTACAAAAGCTTGAGCCATCTCAGGATTCTGGACCACTTTTCCTCAATTAGTCTTCATCTTCCTGAGCTGAGTGTATTATCAGGAAGGACAACTACCAAGCCAAACTCAGTATCAGTTTGAAATTGACTACTTTAGGGATTTCAACAAACTGGGTTACTTTTTCTCATGTTGTGTGCAGGCCTTAAGGCTTATCTGAACATAACAAGGGCATGCTGTAACTTTGGGATACTTTGTGACCTTGGGCAAGAAACATGAAAGGTATCCTTGTTTGAAGAAAGAGGCTTGCAAACAACTCTTACTTTTGTTTATTAATTCAATATTTTTTTTACTTTCAGTTGTATTAATCTCCCCTTTTATTTTCAGAATTTCAAATTTGGTATTTAATTGGGGGTTTAATTTGTTCTTTTTCTAGCTTTTTTAGTTGCATGCACAATTTATTGTACTCCTCTTTCTCTATTTTATGCAAGTAATCATGTAGAGATATAAAACTTTCCCTAATGACTACTTTGGCTGCATCCCATAAGTTTTAGTATGTTGTCTCATTACTGTCATTCTCTTGGATGAAATTATCGATTATGTCTATGATTTGTTGTTTTACCTACTCACTCCTTAGGATTAGATTATTTAGTTTCCAACTAATTTTTGGTCTATTTTCCACTGGCCTTTTTTTGCATGTAAGTTTTAGTGGATGATCTGAAAACCATGCATTTACTATTTCTGCCTTTCTGCATTTGATTTTGAGATTTTTATGCCCTAATACACAGTCAATTTTTGTATAAGTTCCATGTACTGACGAGAATAAAGTATATTCCTTTCTGTCTCCATTCAGTTTTCTCCAAAGGTATATCATACCCAATTTTTCTAGAATTCTGTTTACCTCTTTAAATTCTTTCTTATTTATTTTGTGGTTTGATTTATCTAGTTCTGAGAGAGCAAGGTTGAGATGCCCCACTAATATAGTTTTAATGTTTAATTCTCCTCACAGCTCTTTTAACTTCTCTAGGTATTTGGATGTTATACCACTTGGTGCATATATGTTTTGTATTTATATTAATTCATTATCTATGGTACTCTTTAGCAAAATGTAGTTTCCTTCCTTATCTCTTTTAATTAGATCTGGTTTTACATTTGCTTGATGTGAGGTCAGGATGTCCACCCCTGCTTTTTTTTTTACTTCAACTGAAGCATAATAGATTCTGTTCCAGGCTTTTATTTTTACTCTGAATGTATCTCCATGTTTTAAATGTCTTTCTTGTAAGCAACCAATTGTAGGATTCTGGCTTTTAATCCAGTCTGCTATCTGGTTCTAGGACATTAAGGAAATTTTCCTTGATGATTTCCTAAAAGATGATGTTTAGGCTCTTTTTTTCATCATGGTTTTCAGGAAGTTCAATAATTCTTAGATTGCCTCTCCTACATCTGTTTTCCAGGTCAATTGTTTTTCCAATGAGGAAGTTTACATTTTCTTCTATTTTTTTCTTTTTTTTTTTTATTTTGTTTGACTGATTCTTGAAGTTTCATTGAGTTATTCACTTCCATTTGTTCAATTCTAATTTTTAGTGAATTATTTTCTTCAGTTAGCTTTTTTTAATCTCCTTTTGCTTTTGGCCAATTGAACTTTTAAATGAGGTGATTTTTTTCATTGCATTTTTTTCCATTTCACAAATTCTGTTTTTCAATGAATTGGTTTCTTTTTCTTATTTATTTTGTAAGGAGTTATATGTTTTTTCCATTTTATCATATCTATATTATATGGAGTTATTTGCCTTTTCTATTTCACCAAATCTATTTTTAAGGAGTTTGCTTCAAATAAGTTCTGTTTTTTCTTTTCCAAACTCTCTTGCCAAGTTCTCATTTCATTTCCCCATTTTTCTTCTAACTCTGTTTTAAGATCCTTTTTTGAATTCTTCTAAAAGAAGGGTCCAAAAGAGCCTTGTGAGATGGGGACCAACTCATCACCTTTTGGGGCTTCATCTGGAGATGATTTGCCTTTAGGATTCTCAGGGTTTGAGGTCTGTTCTCTTTCTTCATAAAAGCTGATCAGAATTCTTTTTACTTTTTTGCTCATTTTTTAAAGGTTGAGTTCTGCTCTTAAGGCAAAGAGGCAACAGTAGCTTTAGTTTGCAGTGAGGACAGTGCCTGCTAACTGTCTTCCAGTGCTGGGTAAGCATGGCCACCTCTTGTGTTTTTCTGGAGATTAGAGGCTCACTATTTGCTTTTTGTATTTGCTTTGGGTGTCCCAGTGTAAATATGCTAAACCACTGGCTTGTAACCAGTACAGAGTAACCCTAAGAGCGTTTCAAAGTCCTGGTTCCCTGCCCTGGGGCTCCTTGCACTGTGGTCTGGGCTTGGCAGCCAATTGAAACACACCTTTTATGAAGTTCTTCCAAAGTATCTTCTTCTGGAAATTTACACAATGTTTTTATATTTGGCTCACATCCACAGAGGAAATAGTCTTATTACACAGAGAAATATAGAAATAAGAAATAAACCAGGTACTCTTGGGAACATACAAATCTTTAAGATTTTTACACTTTTGAGAGTTTCAAAAATGTTTTCTCATAAACCTCATGTTGCATATCCATACAAATAAATATATTTGCTTAGTTTCTATCTGCAATTGCATGAAGTAATTTCAATTCACAAAGTGTATAATACTCTTTTAGTCATTTCCTCTAAGTCTTGATCCGGACTTTATTCATTTGTTGTTATTCAGTTTTTCCCATATGATTGTATTTATTATATACACCATTTTTCTGGTTCTTCATTTTTCATTCCATTTTATCCAAAAGATATTTCCAAGATTTTTTAACACACCTTCTTGCCTCTCTTCATTGCATTACATTTATATACCGCAATTTATTTAACCATTCTTTCTTTACATTATAGTTGTTTCTACTCTCTTAAGAACTTTAGAATTGATTGTATGACATGGGAGACACTGGCACAGGACCACCTAGCATGGCATGCTTTCATTAGTTAAGGTGTTATACTCTATGAGCAAAGCAGAATTGAATTAACTCAGAAGAAAAGTGAGTTGCACAAAGTTAGAGAAGCTATTCCAAATGTTCAGAGAGACTATTTGTGTTTCCCCTAAGGCAGAGCATTTTGAGCTCTTTTGGGTGTGATCAGCCCCAGTCAGACACACTGTAACTTGACCAACAAAGTGACGCCATTTTGATCCTTTTTAAGAACCAAGAACAACAACCAAACTGAACCAAACTGAAACTTTTTGCAATGTATATATACATCCATGAATAATACTGCTATGAAAATAATAAAATAGCTAGGTCACATTTAGGTGATACAGTTCCCAGAATGCAATTATGGAATCAAAGAGTATCTTCCCATGCCTTTTACTATGTACCATCACATTATATTCCAAAAAAGGATTCTATAGATTTATAGTGAATACATAACTGCCTGTTCCATACCTTTGCCAGTGTCTGATTTCATTGCTTTTAATTATGTGGGATAATTTGAAGGGTCACCAAATTGTTTCAATTTTTAACTCTTTAATTATTTGTAATGTTAATCATTGTCAGATGATTTTTAATTATCTGTGCTTTCTTTTTGGGTATTGACCATTTCTCCATCAAAAACTGGAAATTATCACCATAACTTTTTTTAACAGTTCATATGCGTATATGTTTAAGGTGTTACATTTTTACATGTCTTATTTGCTATATTGCAATTTTTCCTGATTGGTTTTCTTTCAATGAGATTTCCTCTTCTATAAAGAATATTTTTACTCATTGAAAATATTTTCTCTTTCCGATTCTTGAATTTAAAAAAAATTTATTTCTACAATGAGGATAATTATTTCATTTAATTTTCTTGCTTTTTATGTTTAAGTCTTTTATCTATATGAAATTGAATGGATTATGTAGTATAGGTCTATATCCCTTTTTTGCAAAATTGGAGACCAATTTTCTCAAGTACATTTGTTAAATAATGAATCCTTTCCCTGGGAAGGTAGGAGGCACAGTGGAAAGGGTGCTGGGCCTGGAGTTAGGAAGGCCTGAGTTCAAATTTAGCTTCAGATACTTACTAGCTTTGTGACACTGGGCAATTTAACACTTTGCCTCAGTTTCCTCACCTGTAAAATGAGCTGGAGAAAGAATAGGCAAATCCTCCAGTATCTTTGCCAACAAAACTCCAAATGGGATCACACACAAATGACTGAACAGCAACAACAAGCCTTTTTTCAAATTTTATTTTTTAAGCTTTGTCTAACACTAATCATTTGCATATATTTGACTGTATGCCTGGCATATAACCTTATAATTTCTGAATCATATTAATGTGATGGAGGCTTGGCCAATAGAGTACATCTTCAGAGCATGTACAATATGCTGTGCCTGCTGTCTGCCCATGTGGCAGTGTCTGAAAAGCTTGCCTCCAGAAATACATGATGACATATAATAAAAATGCCTTGCTCCCCAATTTGGGAGCACATATTTTGTAACTGATTCATTCTGATAATCATGCAGTTAAGAGATAGGCTGTTCATTGACTACTGAGCCAGAATTAGGGTACATTCAAAAGACACTAATCAGCCTAGGAGGCTTTTTCTCTTTTTCTTTCTTGATGGCTTTGTTGAGAACCTCTACAGGCATTCAATGGAGAGAGAAGCTTTAAGCTTTTATCTCCCCACCAGTCCTTGACCACATGGACACATGGAACTCTTGTTGATTCTGTCCTTCTTATGACTATTTTGATGGCTTTGAAAAAAGGCATTTTGGAGATATCTTGGATTTTCCCAGCTTCAAAATACTGACACAACAAAACTCAGAAATCTTGGCCCTAAAATCCATACTGGGATTTGTGAAAGAACAAGCCTGGGTAAGGTGACATTGAAGAGAGGCACTAAAGAATGACCTCTTGACCTAATCCACTGGTAGCAGAGACTCAAACCCATCCATTTGTTGGCTATGCCATATTTGGAACTGAATTTGATGGGGCAAATGCTTTGTAGTAAGTTCTTTGAGTGTAATTCTACTTTTTCTAGGGACTGAGGTGATGGAAGAATGTGATTTCCTTCATCTCCTACTTCACGAGTTGGCCAAGAGGCTTTATAACTTTTCTTCTTCCTTTGTCTTTACAATAAATATCCCTTTTACAAATACAAAAACAAAAAACAAATTAATGTTAATAGTTCAAATTAATCTAAGGCACTAATAACTGTTGGTTGATATTGAAGAGAACACACTCAAATTGGGGCTTGAATTGATAGCAAATATCTTCTCTAAAAGATACCCCATTCTTTCAGGATACCCCTAGAATCCTGATGGGATAATAGAGGGGACTCAGCTTACCATTGAGAGTAGGAGTTATGATAAGGATCATCAGAGGGGCCAAGTAGATGGTGCAGTGGATAGAGCACCAGCCTTGAAATCACGAGGACATGAGTTCATATCTGGATTTAGACACTTAATGCTTACTAACTGTGTGACCATGGGCAAGTTGCTTAATGCCAATTGACTCAAAAAATAAATTAAAAAATAAGGATCATTAGCATTTATAAATGCCATATGAGTGCATATAGAGGAAGGGAAAATAAGCATTTATACAGTACTAAGCACTATGTGCTTATTATCTTATTTGGTCCTCATGATAGTTCAAGGCAGATGCTATTATTATCCACATTTTACAGGTGACTTGCCTAGGGTCACACAGCTAGTGAATGACTGAGCCAGATATGAACTTAGGTCTTCTTGATTCTAGGCCCAAACCTCTCTGAACTGTACCACCAGCTGCCTTTGGTGAACTAGAAACTGTGAGGACCATTATACATTCTAACTTACCACTACAATGAGAATACTAGATACTATAGATAACAAATCAGAGTTTTAACCTTAATATTCCTACTGGAAGAGATAGTTAAGGACTAAAAACAAAACAAAACAAAAACTTTAAAAAGCCCACAAGATGCAGAATAATTGAATTTAAATTACAGGTTTGATCCTTAATAGCTATGTGAATTTGAGAAAGTCCTTTCCACTGTCTAAATTTTTTTTCTTTTCAATAGTGACAAAATATTAGATTAAACAGTCCATAAAGTCCTTCCAAGCTCTTAAATTTTGCTAAAAGCCTGTCACCCTTGCCGTGGTCTGGGACTCTCCTATTTTTACTCTGGTACCTTCAGTCCCCTTGGCTCAAAACCCCTCTCCCTCATCTGGCTTAGCTGCCCTCCACCAATTGAGAATGAATACCATCTAGTGGGAAATTCTCTGTGTGGTTGATGACAACTCCATCTGGAAGACTGAATCCAATCAATCCCAGTTGTGAAAAATGTTCATGAAAAAGGACAATGTGGGAGTAGCCTTACTGTCTTGGGCAGGTGATATAATGTTAATTGTGAAAAAAAATAAAACTACTCAGATCATACTTTGTATCTGTCTTCTCTTAGAAGGGAAAGGGTGTCAAAATGGTGAAGACAGACTCAACAATATAAGCAGGAAATTGTAGTCCAAGGGAGATAAGGAGATGGTAAAAGCACACTTCAGTGGTTTGCATTGCATCCCAGGGTACTGAAGAAACATTCAGATGCAGTCTGGAAAAATTCTTGGAGCTTTGCCAAAAGTTCCAGAAGACTGGAGATAGTTAAGTATTGTTTGGTTTTCTAAAAGGGGCTTTATAGATCTAGAGAATTATAAAATCAGCATGACACCAAAACCCAGTAGCATTTTTGAATATATCATTAAAGAAATGTTTTTGACCAGTAAGGTATAAACATAGTGATTGCTAGGAGTCAACATGTTATCTTGAAGAATAACTTTAGTATTTTGGTTATTAACCCTTTTTATGACCTTCAGCAGTCTGATTAAGCATAATAATAGTATTGTGATTTGCTGTCTACATTCATTCCTGAAGGAAATGTTAAATTTCAGGTAAAGATTTGTAAAAGTAAAACTGATTTTTTTTTCCCTTCCATGCTTATAGACCCTCTGAAAGCTGTTCACAGACCCTCAGGGTATATGGATCTTGAGTTAAGAACCCTTTCTCTAGCAGAAATAACACTGGATTTGGAGTCAGAGAATTCTATATTGAAATTCTGACTCTAATACTCACTCATCACTTCTATAACCTAGGATAGGTAACTTTCCCTCTTGGCCTCAGTCTCTCCTCTCTGAACCCCATAAACACGAAGATGATCTCACAGACATCATCAAGCTCCACTTCATGTACCATGTTCTAGCCAAAGTAGATTGCTAGCTGCCTCTCCAGCTTGCCATTAAGACTCTCCTCGCTACCACCACCACCACCACCACACACACACACACACACAATTTTCCCATGTCTAGAATATTGACCCTCAATTCTGCCTCTCAGAATCCTTATTGTCTTTCTCTGTTGCCACTTTCTTTGTGAAGCTTTCTTCTCCCACCCCTGCCCATTGTTGGTGTTCCTTCCCTCTGCAAATTACCATAAATTTTTTTGTCTGCTTCCATGCTATATATAGTCAGTTCCCTTATAAAATGTAAGCTCCTTGAGGGCAAGAATTATTTTTGTCTCATAATGCTTAACACTGTACGTTGTACGTAGTAGAAACGGGGGTAGGCAATGAAGCTGCAATCATTGATATAAAGAACTTCTGGATGTGGAAACTTCCTCTACCTATGTAGGTCAGCACATTTTTTGTAATTTAGAATCTCAAAGATTTTCATAGAGCGATAAGAGATTAAATGGCTTGCTCGGAGACAAGAGGTGTGTCAAAAGTGAAACTTAAACTCAGGTTTTCCTGAATCAGAAGCCGGCTGCATGGTTTCTCTGCATAGTAGCTGCTTAATAATACTTGTTGAGTGATAGAAAGTAGGCACTAATGTTTTTAGTTGAATCTATGTCATAAAAATTTATGCCATCCTCATTTTATATATATTTAACAGAATTGTTTGACTGGTAGAGCTTACTGATGCCATCGACATTGTGTAATTTGCTTTTAGTGAGGCATTTGACAAAAATCTCTCTGAATCCATGTGGACAAGATGGTGTGTTTTGGTTTTGATGCTACTTCTGTTAGACACATGCATAGTTAGTTGGGCTACAATATTGGTGACCATTAATTGGGGAACCTGAGTCCATTTGGATAGATAGCTCTGAGTGGATATCACAAGATTCTACCATCTACCCTCTGCTGTTTGGTATTTGGGTTGTCACCTTAGACATAGAAATAGCACTTATCAAATGTGTACTTGACACAGAGTTTGGAGACATCAGTCATCAGCCCCTGTGGAGATGGAGCCTGGCAGCTGTTCCTGCAGGGCCTACAGCCACAGCTACTGAAAACCCAGAAAAGAAACTGCTTGCCACCAAAGCCCATGATACTGTCAATTGGTTTAACTTTAGAAACTGATATGATTTTATAAGGAGAAATGACTTAAAAGAAGTGGTGTTACCATCTGCTTTTCCGCTTTACCCTAAGGATCATGAGACCTCTCCATCTGACTTACAGCCAAAACCTCCAGTAAGTGTTGTGTCCCCCACTAGAATATGAACCGCGTAAGAGCACAGACTGTCTTTTCAGTGTTTATGCACATTACTTTGTACATAGTAAGTGCTTAATAAATGCTTTGTTTATAAATTCATTCTGGAAGTAGGCGAATTGAGATTCAAAATGATGTTGATAGGATGCAGTACTAAACTCAAACTCAACAAGATGAAACTCAGTAGCAATAAATCGGATTGATAGAAAGTAGTCATTTAAATGTTTTTTTGAATGGAATCCATTAAAATCTGCCATGCAAATTTATGCCAAACTAATTTCACATACTCTTTTAACAGGATTATTTGACTGATAGAGCTTGGGGATGCCATAGTCCTGGTGTAATTTGATTTTAGCAAGCCCTTTGACCACAACCTCTCTGTATCCATGTGGTGCATTGTCCCTCTTGACTAGCCTTGATGCTAGTTCTGATTTTCAGTACAGGAACAGAATGGAAGAGACCTGGGAAGCTATCAGTTCATTTGAAATGTACCTGAGGTTATAGCTCACCACAAGTTCAATATGGTCACGAGTGGAAATCTTGCCTAATGGATTTTTGGGGTCCAGGGACCTGGTTTTTTTTATCTCCACTTGTGTGATCATGGGCAAGTGAATTAAGCTCTTGAATCCTCAGGGTTATAAAATGGAGGTAATGTGACTTGTACTAACCACCTAATAGAGCTACCATTAAGGAAAGTCCTATACAAATACGTGTTATTATTGGTAATCAAAGAGCATGATATACCAGTGTCAAAAGAAGTAACAACCCCAGGAGTACAACCTCCAGAACTGGGGAAACAATTCTTTGTACCACAGTTGAACTGTTGTAAATTCTAGAGGCCAGAGTTTATGAGGGACATTGGCCAGTGGGAGCTAGTCCAAAGGAGAGATATAAGAAGGAGAGCGAACTCTAAACTCACCATAGGACTTAAAGCATCTGGAATTTTGTATATCTGAATACTCCTTTCACCGATGCTAATTGCAACATCTCTATGACTTAGTAGGGAGTCTTTCCGAGCCACTGTGCTAAAAATAAATCATCCCCTGTGGTTGTTCTGGTGATGAAGCTCTCCAAACATAGCCAGGCTGGTGTCAGATCTTTCAGGGCTCATGTTTCACCAGCATGTCTTTCAAGACACAAGGATCATCTTTATGCCATAAGGAAGAATTTCCTACTGGGGAGCTTTTTTTGAAGGCAGAAGACCCTCAAATAAAATCTCATTTCTCCTTACTGAATACCTTGGCTAGGCTGGTGATCTATTCACCAGACTTTGGTTTCCTCAGATGTAAAATTATGGGTTTGATATGGATAAAATTCATGGTCCTAAAGTTGAATCATTCCAGAAGGAATTAACAAGGCTCTATGAGAGATTAAATATGAAGCATTGGAGCATGAATACAGCCAGAGATGGTAGTATCAGAAAAATAGTACCTGTGAAGGGTCTGTTGTCATTCTGATCTTCTCTATGTTAGTCCTCCTTCCCCATAAAATTGTATAAAGCAGGCCTGTGTGTTGACCTCAGTTTGCAACAATATTCTGAGTTGGCATGTGTTCTGGTTGGTCCTTTCAGCTCTTTCCTGTCATTCATCTCCTCACTAGGGCAGTGCTAATCCCTGCAGTCACTCACAAGTGCACCAGTATTTGTGCTTTTAAGAACTTCTCCCTCCTTATAAAGAAGAAGGCTCGTTGATCCCCATTTGCAATCCTGGTCCTTGTATTGTCTTCCCATGAGCTTCTGCTAGCATCAGCAAGCACCAGATCTCTCTGTTCAACTGCCAGGGTCTTTAGGAGACTTTAGAAACCTAACAGGGGCCTCAATGCTATTTGTAATGCTGTTCTGTGGGGACTGTCATTTGGTGAGTTCTTGAAAATCCAAACCTTTATAAAGTCCAGCTTAGACCCTAGTGGACAAGGTTACACCAACATTTTTCTTCTAAGGGCCAGAGTCCAGATCAATGCCTTGGGTGAAAGTGCTACAAGGCAGTTTGTGCAGACCAGGATGACTGAGAATATAGTTGGGTTGAAGACACAGGAAATGTGGCCTTTTCCCCAGAGATGCCGAGAGCCTCTAGCACTAAGTACTATTTCTAAAGAAGAGAAGGGACATGTGTAGACATGCTGACCAATAAATTGATCTCAATTTAAAAAAAACTCTTCTTTATCCATGCAATAGTACCTATTGGTCTGGGCCATTGATTAAATAATTTTCCTCATAAAATCCTGCCCACCAGACTAAGAGGGGACCTGTTATACTACCATTATCAGAAATAGAGAATTCAGACAGACATAGGAGATATTTTGTGATGGAGTAGGGATAATGAATTTGCTTTTGAATACAGTGGCATATCCCACTGGAAATTAGTGGGTAGTTGAGGAAATATATTTTGTGCTTTGAAAGAAATCCAAAGTAGAGACATAGATTTGAGAATCATCCATAAATACTTGATATCTAAAACTAAGAAAGTGAGTAATTCTCCAAGAGCAGAATATTTTTTAAATTCCTATTCTTTGAAGAGAGGTGGGGAGGAATCAGGAGAGTAGAGTGTTATAGATGTTTTAGAGGGAGAGAACATCAAGATGAGTTGTTAGGGGCATGCAGCATAAAGGAATGAAGGAGGGGTTAATGGGAATGAGAACTGAGATAAGAACACTAGTATTGGTGGTAAGAGGCAGAAGGTAGTTTCATGTCAAGACGTGAATATTGTTAACTATTAGAGCTATTCCAGTGTGGAATGGGCTGTCCCAGGAGTGGAATGTAAGTAGAGATGCTTGGGTAGCATAGCGTGTGAGGGATGGACCTGGAGTCAGGAAGGCCTGCCTCATTCACTTACTTGTTAGGCAAACCTGTCCAAGTCATCTAACCTCTGTCTGCCTCAGTATTTTCATCTATAAGATGGGAATAACAATACCACTTACCTCACACATAGAATGTTTATGAGGATCAAATAAGATAATAGATGGAAAGTTCTTTGCAATCCACAAATATATAGATATTATTATTATTGTTGTTGTCGTTAAAGTGGATATCCTCTGTAGCACTTGCCCTCTCCCTTTCCACATATGTATATACCAACCCGAGAACCAAAATATTTCTGGGAATTCAATTCACATGTTGAATCTTTATCAAAATCACCCCCTTGCCTATGGTAGTGGCTGAGATAACAAAGGGCTAGTCATGGTAAGCAAACTGACCACAGAAGGAGTTGGGAAGAAGTGACTGCTTCCACTCATCCCCATTTATACAAGGAGATGAGGCTGCAGTAGAGCAGTGGCTGGAAGGTAAATTTTTCTCCTTCCTACTTTCCCATGTACTCACAGACGGTTGCTGCTTTTGTCTGCCATGCTCAAAAGGTGTAAGTGTTATTTAATTTCCACACGTTATTCATGAGATGAAATCTGAGTATGGCATTTGCCAATGCAGTCATGTAAATTGCATTAGCAATAATGGGTTTGATGTAATTTTCGAATGTTAAAGACAATTTTTGTCGGATGTATTCACAGTTTAAAAGATGGGCTTGATTTGAGATGGGGAATACAAAAGGGAGATATTCTAAACATATACACACAGGACAGACAAAGGCAAGCGTTGCCATGGCAACCAGAACCATGTGAGAGCTCTAGGCAAACTTCTGCTCTCCACCATATCCTCTCCTCCCACTCTTTTCCTGTCTGCCCAGGTTTTTTTTTTCCCCTCTCTCCCTCTCTCTCTCTCTTTCTTTTCCTCAGCGGTTTGCAAAGCTTTGAAAATCAGACAGCCAATCTTCGAGTGTGCACCATGGAAAATAGATTTCCAAAGGCAAGCTCAAGGGCTGCCTAAGGTTGAAACTGGTATCAATCACACCTTTGTCTATTTCAAGATGGCAGAGAAGGTCGATGATGGTGGAGGGCGAGGGTGTTAACTGTTATTTTAATTATTTGTCCATGACATCCCTTGTAGTCGTTGAGAATGAAAAACAAGCAGCTTTTCTGAGAGCCTTGGGCCAGACTTACTTGAAAGAAATTTTAAGTTTTGACAAACAATGAAATAACCTGTAGAGATGTATAGGCCACACAACTTTATGCCCCAAGGAAATGCTTCATTAAAACCCTGGCAATGAACCATCTGGTTTAGGGTTTCTTTACCCTCTTTTGCTCAGCTGAAGTTATCTGTTTGGCCAGCAGGCAACATCACTTCCTCCCACCCCACCTGCTTTTTCAATTGGGAGAAGTTGTATAATAATTGTGCGGGGTATATTGAAAGAAAGACCCTGCCTTTGAAGGCCTCTGAACCAACTCTTTTCTTTGTTTAAGAGGGGAAACCAAGGCAAAGGGAAGATCAACTTATTTTACCTGCTTGTAGTAAAAATGAAATGTTAAGTGTAACAAACTATAAAACAAAATTTTTGATTCTTTGTAAGGATTCAAAATGCATCTCCCTGTGATTTCATCCATGTGAGTATTCCTTCCAATGATGCAGATCATAATCTATCTATTCCTTACCCATCTCACATAACTGATGTATGTTTCTTGCCTTGTTTGTCCTAAAGGATCCACCCAACATCCAAGGGATCTTCCTCAGGTTCTTTCTATGGTGATGATGAAAACAACGGTGATAGCAATAGCAAATAATGATAGGTGCTGCAGTGTTCGCAAAAGTACTTTATTTTAGGGTGCTATTATTATCCTTTTTTTTAAATATTTTTTTTATTTAATAGCCTTTTATTTACAGGATATATGCATGGGTAACTTTACAGCATTAACAATTGCCAAAACTTTTGTTCCAATTTTTCACTTCTTACCCCCCCACCCTCTCCCCTAGATGGCAGGATGACCAGTAGATGTTAAATATATTAAAATATAAATTAGATACACAATAAGTATACATGACCAAAACGTTATTTTGCTGTACAAAAAGAATCAGACTCTGAAATATTGTACAATTAGCTTGTGAAGGAAATCAAAAATGCAGGTGTGCATAAATATAGGGATTGGGAATTCAATGTAATGGTTTTTAGTCATCTCCCAGAGTTCTTTTTCTGGGCATAGCTAGTTCAGTTCATTACTGCTCCATTAGAAATGATTTGGTTGATCTCGTTGCTGAGGATGGCCTGATCCATCAGAACTGGTCATCATCTAGTATTGTTGTTGAAGTATATAATGATCTCCTGGTCCTGCTCATTTCACTCAGCATCAGTTCGTGTAAGTCTCTCCAGGCCTTTCTGAAATCATCCTGTTGGTCATTTCTTACAGAACAGTAATATTCCATAATTTTCATATACCACAATTTATTCAGCCATTCTCCAACTGATGGACATCCATTCAGTTTCCAGTTTTACCACTACAAAAGGGCTGCCACAAACATTCGTGCACATACAGGTCCCTTTCCTTCTTTATAATCTCTTTGGGATATAATCCAGTAAGTAACACTGCTGGATCAAAGGGTATGCAGTTTGATACTTTTTGAGCATAGTTCCAAACTACTCTCCAGAATGGTTGGATTCGTT
This sequence comes from Sarcophilus harrisii, assembly GCF_902635505.1. Classification (NCBI taxonomy): domain Eukaryota; kingdom Metazoa; phylum Chordata; class Mammalia; order Dasyuromorphia; family Dasyuridae; genus Sarcophilus; species Sarcophilus harrisii. The sequence goes on from NC_045432.1 coordinate 45,546,056, forward strand.
CACAACTCCACCAACAATGCATCAATGTCCCGGTTTTCCCGCATCCCCTCCAACAATCATCATTATTTTTTCGTGTCATCTTAGCCAATCTGACAGGTGTGTAGGGGTATCTTAGAGTTGTCTTAATTTGTATTTCTCTGATTAATAAGGACTTGGAGCATCTTTTCATATGACTAGAAATAGTTTCAATTTCTTCATCTGAGAATTGTCTGTTCATATCCTTTGACCATTTTTCAATTGGAGAATGGCTTGGTTTTTTATAAATTAGAGTTAATTCTCTATATATTTTGGAAATGAGGCCTTTATCAGAACCTTTGACTGTAAAATATTTTCCCAGTTTATTGCTTCCCTTCTAATCTTCTCTGCATTAGTTTTGTTTGTACAAAAACTTTTCAGTTTGGTATAATCGAAATTTTCTATTTTGTGATCAGTAATGATCTCTAGTTCTGCTTTGGTCATAAAGACCTTCCCTTACAGGTCTGAAGGTAAACTATCCTGTGTTCCTCTAATTTATTAATAATTTCATTCTTTATGCCTAGATCATGAACCCATTTTGGCCTCAGCATGTACGGCGTTAAGTATGGATCAATGCCTAGTTTCTGCCATATTAGTTTCCAATTTTTCCCAGCAATTTTTATCAAACAGTAAGTTCTTATCCCAAAGCTGGGATCTTTGGGTTTAATCAAAGACTAGGTTGCTATTTGTTGACTGTTTATCCCTTGAACCTAATCTATTCCACTGATCAACTAATCTATTCCTTAGCCAATACCAAATAGTTTTGGTAACTGCTGCTCTATAATATAATTTTAGATCTGGTACAGCTAGGCCACCATCATTTGATTTTTTTCCCATTAATTCCCTTGCAATTCTTGACCTTTTTTTTTCCATATGAACTTTGTTGTTATTTTTTCTAGGTCATCAAAATAGTTTTTTGGGAGTCTGATTGGTATAGCGCTAAATAAATAGATTAGTTTAGGTAATATTGTCATCTTTATTATATTTGCTCGCCCTATCCAAGAGCATTTAATATTTTCAATTGGTTAGATCAGACTTAATTTGTGTGAAAAGTGGTCTGTAATTTTTCATAAAGTTTCTGATTTTCCCTTGGCAGATAGATTCCTAAATATTTTATATTATCAGTAGTTACTTTAAATGGAATTTCTCTTTGTAACTCTGACTGTTGGATTTGTTAGTTGATATATAAGAATGCTGATGACTTATGTGGGTTTATTTTATAACCAGCAACTTTGCTAAAGTTGTGGATTATTTCTAATAACTTTTTTGCAGAATCTCTGGGGTTCTCTAAGTATACCATCATGTCATCGGCAAAGTGTGATAATTTGGTTTCCTCATTGCCTATTCTTATTCCTTTAATCTCTTTCTCAGCTCTTATTGCTAAAAGCTAGCATTTCTAATACAATATTAAATAGTAACGGTGATAGTGGGCAACCTTGTTTCCTCAGATCTTATTGGGAATGGTTGCAGTTTGTCTCCATTACATATGATGCTTACTGATGGTTTTAAATAGATGCTGCTGATCATTTTAAGGAAAAGTCCATTTATTCCTATACTCTCAAGTGTTTTTAATAGGAATGGATGTTGGATTTTATCAAATGCTTTTTCTGCATCTATTGAGGATGATCATATGGTTTTGTTAATTTGGTTATTAACTGGCCAATTATATTGATAGTTTTCTAATATTGAACCAGCCCTGAATTCCTGGTATAAATCCTACTTGATCATAGTGTATTATCTTGGAGATGATTTTCTGTAGTCTTTTTGCTAATATCTTATTTAAGATTTTAACATCAATATTCATTAGGGAGATTGGTCTATAATTTTCTTTCTCTGTTTTCAGCCTACCTGGTTTAGGTATCAGTACCATGTCTGTGTCATAGAAGGAATTTGGTAGGACTCCTTCATTCCCTATTTTATCAAATAATTTATATAGCATTGGGGCCAATTGTTCTTTAAATGTTTGGTAAAATTCACATGTAAATCCATCTGGTCCTGGGGATTTTTTCTTAGGGAGTTGTTTAATTGTCTGTTCTATTTCTTTTTCTTAAATGGGACAATTCAAGCAATTTACTTGCTCCTCTGTTAGTCTGGGAAGTCTATATTTTTGGAGGTAGTCATCAAATTTATTGGCATAAAGTTGAGCAAAATAACTCCTTATTATTTCTCTAATTTCCTCTTCATTGGTGGAAAGTTCTCCCTTTTCATTTTTAAGACTACTAATTTCATTTTCCTCTCTCCTTTTTCTAATAAGATTTACCAAAGGCTTATCTATTTTATTGGCTTTTCATAGAACCAACTCTTAGTTTTATTAATTAGTTCAATAGTTTTTTTTACTTTCAATATTTTAATTTCTCCTTTTAATTTTAGAATTTCCAATTTAGTATTTGATTAGGGGTTTTTAATTTGGTCTTTTTAGTTTTTTTAGTTGCAAGCCCAATTCATTAATCTTTTCTTTCTCAGTTTTATTCAAGTAAGCCTCTAAGGATATAAAATTCCCTCTTATTACCTCTTTGGCTGCATCCCACAAATTTTGGTATGATGTCTCATCATTGTCATTATCTTGAGTGAAGTTATTAATTGTATCTATAATTTGCTGTTCACCCAATCATTCTTTAAGATGAGATTGTTTAGTTTCCAATTACTTTTTGGTCTATTTCCCCTAACTTTTTGTTGAATGTAGTTTTTTATTGCATCATGATCTGAAAGAAAGCATTTACTATTTCTGCTTTCTTGCATTTAATTGAGGTCTTTATGTCCTAATATATGGTCCAATTTTGAATAGGTTCCATGAACTACTGAGGAAGAAAGTATATTCCCTTCTATCTCCATTCAATTTTCTCCAAAGATCCAACATACCTAATTTTTCTAATATTCTATTTACTTCTTTAATTTCTTTCTTATTTGTTTTGTGGTTTGATTTGTCTAATTCTGAGAGTGCAAGGTTGAGATCTCCTGCTATTACAGTTTTGTTGTCTATTTCTTCTTGCACCTCTCTTAACTTCTCCTTTAGGAAGTTGGATGCCATACCACTTGGTGCATATATGTTTAATATTGATATTGCTTTGTTGTTTATGCTACCCTTTAGCAGGATGTATTTTCCTTCCTTATCTCTTTTAATTAGATCCAATTTTACTTTTGCTTGATCTGAGATAAGGATGGCTACCCTCTTTTTGACTTCACTTGAAGCATAATAGTTTTTGCTCCTGCTTTTTACCTTTACTCTATATTCTCCCTGCTTTAAATGTGTTTTCTTTAAACAACATATTGTAGGGTTCTGACTTTGATCCAGTCTTCTATCTGCCTCCTCTTTATGTTCATCCCATTCACATTTACGGTTAGAATTACTAAATCTTTCCTACCATCCTAATTAACCCCAGATTATGCTTTCTTTTCTTCCTCCCCCACCCTCTTTCCCCCTTTAAATTTATGTATCCCTCTTGTATCCGATGCTTACCCTCTTTAGAATCCCTCCCTTCCCCCCTTTGGTCTTTCCCCTTCCTTCCCTTATTACTCTTTTTCTTTTTCCCGTTTCCTCTCCCCCGTTTTTAATGAGGCGAGAGAGAATTTTCTCTAAAACAAATGTCAATTATTTTTTCTTTGAGCCAACTCTTATGAGAGTAAGATTCACACAATGTTCCTCCCCCTCTCTAAATTCCCTCAGATATGATAAGTTTCCTTTGCCTCTTTGTGGGATGTGGTTTCCCTCTTTTTATCCCCCCTTCCCACCTTTTCTGCCATCATCCCTTTTCCATATCTACTTCACTTTTTTATGTTATATCAGTACAATCAAATTTTACATGTATTCTTTTGTATATCCACAACAGAAATACAATTCTCAAAGGTTATTTTACCTTTTCTGCATCTCTTGAGGTTCTATGGTTGGAGATCAAATTTTTTGTTTTAGTTCTGGTTTTTCTTCAAAAACAAATGGAATTCATTTGTTTCATTAAATTCCATCTTCTTCCCTGGAAGAAAATGCTCAGCTTAGCTGGGTAGTTTATTCTTCGCTGCATCCCAAGTTCTTGTGCCTTTCAATATCATATTCAGGCCCTTCTTTCCTTTAATGTAAGAGGCAGCCAGATCTTGGGTGATCCTTATGTGGCACCTCGTATTTAAATGGTTTTGCTGCTTGTAAAATTTTTTCCTTAATCTGATAGTTCTGAAATTTGGCCACAATATTCCTTGGGGTTTTATTTTTAGGGTTTCTTTCAGAAGGTGTTCGATGGTTCTTTCAATGCCTATTTACCTTCTGATTCTATTACATCTGGGCAGTTCTCTTTGATGATTTCTTGTAAAATAGTATCTAGGCTCTTTTTCATCATAGTTTTCAGAAAGTCCAATAATCCTCAGATTATCTCTCCTAGATCTATTTTCCAAGTCTGTCGTTTTGCAAATTACATAATTCATGGTTTTCAGTTTGTCATTTTTTGTTTTTGTTGACTGATTCTTGCTGTCTCAATGAATCATTGGTTTCTATTTGTTCAGTTTAAAAATTATTTTCTTCATTACTTTTTTTCTTTCTGTATTGTCAATTGGGGTTTTTTTATTGTTTTTGGTCTGTGGAATTTTTTCCATTTCACTAATTTTTTTTTTTTAGTGAATTATTTTTTTTCAATTCCCAAATCCTACTTTCTTTGAGTTCTTTGTCTTTTCAATTCATAAATCCTACTTTCTTGTAGTTCTTTTTTTCCAATTCCCTTTTGTTCCCTCCTTTGGGAATTTTTTTCTTTCAATTCGTATTTGGGGTTTTCTCTCTTGTAACTTCTCTTTCCTTTCCCCATTTTTTCTAACTCTCTTTTGAGACTTTTAATGGTCTCTTCTATGAAACATCATTAAAGGAGGACAGTCTGATGCATTTTGCTGTTTGAGGGTCTCTTCAGGTTTGTGTCTTTTTTCTGCATAAGAAGCTGTCGATCATTCTTTTCATCTTTTTATTCATGTTTTAAACCTTTGGGGTATGTCTCTAGGCAAGGGGGTTAACTTCCTCCAGAGCAGGGAGAGATGTAAACCACCCTCCAAGGTATGGGGTGCTCTGGTGAGTTTTCCCCCCAACAGGAGTGGTTCAGCACTGGGAGTTATGGTGCCCCATTGGGCGTTGGGTTGGATTGCCCTCGGCTGGAAAATAAAGTGTCACTGACCCAGGCCGGACCTCTTGTGGGACTGGATTGGGCGTAGCCAGGACCAAAATCTGCCCGCGTCTCTGCTCCTCGGCCCTGGAAAAGCTCTATGGCCCCAAGCCGGCCCCCCTGCGCGATTGGAGGCTAACGTGGGCTCGTCCTCCCTGCCGTCGGATCACAGCTGCCCCAAAGGGAAAACCCTTACCGGTTGGGGCTGGAGCTTACTGAGATCTTGCTTTCACTTTCGGTTTGAGGGCCTCCTCAGAATAATTTCTCCCCAGTCTTTCTCCCCCCCTGGGGAACCAACCTTTTTGGGGACTGCAGATTTTCTTCGGCTGGTGATTTGTTCTACTTCTTATCTTTACAAATTGTAGCAGTCAAGACTATTTTTGAGGCTCGATATAATATTGATAAAGAGGGTAAGAGAAGAGCTTAGAAAGTCGCATGTGTCTTCTCAGCCATCTTGGCTCCGCCCCCTATTATTATCCTTTTTATACAGGTGGGGAAACTAAGGCAGACAGAGAATAAGGAATTGGCCCAAGATAGCCCATTTAGTAAGTGCCTGAGACAGTATTTGAACCCAGGTTTTCCTGACTCTTGTCTAGCCCTCTATCCATTGTGGTACCTTATTGCCTCTTGATATCTTAATAAAATACCAACGGAGCATATGGACTATGCATTGGTTATTCCTGACTCTTTCCAAAGAACTAGCCCATCTTTTTGATAGATGGCAGCTAGGTGGTGTAGTGGATAGAACACTCAGCTTGGAATCAGAAATACATGAGTTCAAATTCACCTTAGGCACATACTTGACTGGCCAAGTCATTTTACTTCTGTCTGCCTCCCTTTCCTCATTTATAAAAAGGGGAATTATGACAGTACTTACTTCCTAAGGCCATTATAAGGATAAATTGGTGTATTTTTAAAAGAATTGTAAAACATTAAAGTGTTTATAAATGCTAGCTATTAATATTATTATTTTGCTCAAACTTTTTAAATGACATACTTATTTAATTTCTCCATAATTAGGTATTTGTCATGTGTGTTTTGTATTTGTATCCTCAGGGCCTATCACAGTACCTGGTGAAGAGTATAGAATAAATGTTTTTTTCTGATACGTTTCAACCCACTCATACCTACAATATGCCTTTCCATTACCCTCACTCTCATTTTTACTTCTTCTGAGATAATGGTGTTTATTCCATGATTTACAGCTGTAGTGTACAGAAGAATATGGGTATTTAAAGATGAACCTACATTTATTTGATCAGCTAGATGATACAGTGTTAGGCGTGGAGTCAGGAATACTCATCTTCTTGAGATCAGACACTGTGTGACTGGGCAAGTCTCTTAGTTCTGCTTGCCTCAATTTCCTTATCTGTAAAATGAACTAGAGAAGGAAATCACAAACTCCTCTGACATCCTTGATTAAGTCAGACACAAATGAAAAACAAGAAAACTGCATTTCAGAAAGAAATTGGGAGTTATTAAAAAAAACTTTTCTATGTTTGCTTTTAGAAAAATGTCAAAGTGTATGGTTACCATATGATAATTTGTCTGAAACTTTTCCATCATGTCTTAGGGAGTCCTCATATTACTTCACAATATATTAAAAAATAACCCAACTACAATAATAATTCTTCCACTAATGTGTGTTCTTCTGGTATCTTGCTGTAGGCTAGTGGTGACCTTGTATTCTCAAAAGTGGTATCCAAAGAGTGAAAGCTCAAAAGGCTTCAAGTTTATGTGGGTTTTGGCATTAGATGATTGGTCATAGACCAATGTGTTTTTCCAACTGTGGGCAACCTATGAAGTGCTTCCATTGAGGCTGTGGTTTGTTTCCAGGGAGGAATTACCAATAAAATCATGTCCCCTTTAAATAATAATGAAAACATTACTATTGGCAACAAAAAGATTAACAATTGAAGTCATTGTAGAAACAGGAAAATTAGATTAAATCTCTCTCTCGATCTCACTCTCTCCCCCCTGCCCCCTTTTTCTCACTTTGGGAAATTCAGCACTGGACTTATGAAGTTAATGTTTCTAGTCTTTTGCCAGATGAAAAGATTTTTATTGATATGTTTTAAATATTACTTAGATTTCTCCTTTCTGTCCCTTTCTACTCCTAGAGAACAATAACATAACAGAGATTTACAAAAAAAGCATGGAGAGGAAAAAACGTATCCAAAATAGTCAATATACACACGCATATATACAAATAAGACATTTTCATAATGTATCATGATTTTGGACCTCTACCTCTGCACAGGAGTGTGAGCAGAAGTCTTCTCATATCTTTTCTTTATGGCCTATCACCTTCTTTTTAAATTTTATAACATTCATTTTGATTCTTTCATGATGGTTGTTATTTCCATTTATGTCATTTTGTATATTGCTTTCCTAGCCCTGCTTTATATCAGTTCATATAATTCTTTTCATGCTTCTCTGTATTCACTATTTTCATTGTTTGTGTTGTTTTTTGGCAATAAAATAATGTTCTATTTTATTCTCGTACCATTTATTTGTTTGGCCATTCTTGAATGAAGTTTATTTCCCTTTCTTTGCTACGAGAAAAAGTCCTCCTATGTATATAGTGGTGTATATGGAGACTTGTTTTCTGCAATGTCTTCCTTGAGGTATACACTTGTCAGTAGAATCTACGTTGCCAAGTCTTCATCCTAACCAATTATTTAATGTGCTTGGTCAGTGCTAGCCAAATATTTCTGTATAGAATCTTCTGAACTCATCCCCTTCCTGATTTCTGGTGAAAACATCTGATTTTCCTGTAAAATCTTTGAATTCACAGCAGTTTCAGTATTGAAAAAAAACTTTGTAGACACTAACTATAGTTCTTCCAGTGTTGTTTTTATTGTTTGTATCTTATATTCAATGGAATTCAGACAGAGATGGTCCTAAGAAAAGTTTCAGTCCTACTGCTGTTCTTTTATTTTTAATGTTCAGTAGACTACTACACAGATTTATAAAATTGCAGCTTTTTATAATTGATGAAAAGTGATAGGATGGGAGTTCTTCCTCCATAGCCTCACTGAAAGCATCTTCACAATGGGTCTAGTAACAATAGGGCAATGAGGTGTGCTACAAAAACAAAGAGGATGGCAAAGCTAATATTTTTCCTGAAATAGTGTTCTGAGAGAGGCACTACGTTGAGTCTGTTCAGTGGCTTGGTGTCCTTTTGTTTCCTATACTTAGATGTCCTTTTTTTTTTCTTGCTGTACTCCGTTATAAGATTAATATTAGTACTCATGCATTACTGTAGTTTAGATCTGTCATTCATAGTTGAGAAACAAATTTCATAACATCACCACATGAAAAGAAATTAACCTACAAGAAGAACAGGTACAAATGGGCCACTCAAGAACTAAACATACTCCAGGGGTAGTGTAGGTTATCAAAGCATTTTAAAGCTACCTTAGTAAAACCTCATCACACCCTTGTATTGTAAGTATTATGGTCTCCATGTTAAGCTGTAGGAATTTGAGAAGGAGAGAGTCTCCATTATTTTACCTAAATCACAGAGTGAAGAAATAGAACAATAATGTGTCATTCTAGAACTGGCTCTCAATTCTGAGCTTGAACACTGAAACAACCTGCTTTCCTCTCAATGTCTCTAGTTCTCAGCTGTGCTCTAAAAGAAAATTAATGGTTGGGAGTTAGAATAAGAAATAAATAGAATCACTTAATTCTCAAATGCCAAATAAAGGTTCTGAATCTTAATGAAATGTCAAAAGAGCCAGTCAAATCAGTCAAAAAAGAGTTAATTTTGTGGGAAAAATAGCCTAAGTATGATATTTTTCCCTGTCATGTAAACCTTTTACTGGGGGAGTTCCCCCAAGGCCCTTTGCTCTTCTCTCTTGACATGTTTTCCCTCAGGGAACTTTTCTGCTGTCAACCTTTGACTATTATGGGAATGATGCACAAATTTGTCTCCAGCCCTGACCTTCTGGCCAAACTCTAATTCTGTATCTCCGGTTGCCTACTTCGAATATCTACTCATGTGGAAGATATATTAGCCTTGTTCTGCTTGGCTAGGTAAGGTGAGTCAGGGCAGAATACTGGAATTGGGTTGAGGATAAAGGCAGATTTCATCTTAGTAAGAAAATATTCTAAATAATTAGAGCTGTCTGAAGGTAGATTGAATTGCCTCAGAGGGTAAGAAATTTCCCACCACTGGAGCTCTTCATTTGGAACTAGAAGGATTGGTTGTTAAGTGTATGTTATGGAAAGAAGTAGATTTTTCAAGCCTTTTCCATTTCTTAGATGCTGGGATTCTCTGCTTGACATTTTCACTTGGATGTCCTACTGTCATCTCAGGTTTAACATGTCTAAAACCAAATTAGTAACCTTTTTCCCCTTAATCAGCTGTCCTCACTAAATTCCCTGTATCTTAGATAAAAACAAGTGTTCTCTTCTACAATAGAAAAATACACAAGTTCAGAGACATCCTTCCTTTCCTCCTTCCCTCCTTCCAATCTTCCTTCCTTCCCTCCCCCTTTCCTTCTTTCTTTCCTTCCCCCCCTTCTTCCCTCTCTCTTTCCCCCCTTCCTTCTCTACCTCTCTCCCTTCCTTCCTCCCTTCCTTCCTCTTTCCCTAATACCTAGCACAGAGCCAAACATATGGTAGACATTTAATGAATGTCAGTTGGGTTATTGATTTGAGCTCTTTGTACTCTTAAGTCATAATGCAAGGGAGGGTCTAGGAGAAACACATCACCTCCTCTGCCCATTCACTCCTACCCCATATCTAGTCACCAAATCTGATTAATTGTTCCTTTACAAGTTTTTCTATATCTATCTAGCCTTATTCGTTCTTACTTTTTCCTGGGAAAAAAAGAGGGGAGGACCATAACAGTCTGAAGAGAAAAAAATGAATCAAAGCTTGACTTCTTGGACATAGTTCCCAGTTTTGGTGGGAATTCAGAGCTGAGCAGGGGAGATGAGGATGATGCCTGGAATGGAGGCTTTGTGGTAAAGAAATAGCTGGGCAGTAGATCACAGATGTAGAACTGGAAAGGACCTTGGAAGTTATTTAGCTTCTGATCACCACCTTTCTCTATCTCTCCTCTCTTTTTTCAGCCCCTCTCTTTCTTATCCCTTACCCCTTCTACTTCTGCCCTCCCTTCTATTAGCTTCAACTTTTTCTTTCTTCTTCCCCTCCTACTTCCTATAGGGTGAGACAAATATCTATACCAAGCTAAGTATGTATGTTATTTCCTCTTTGAGCAAAATCTGATAAGATTAATGTTCAAACAATGCTCACCCCCATCCCTTCCTTCCCTCAACAGTAATAGGTCTTTTGTTCCTCTTCATGATGTAGTTTATCCTCTTTTACTTCCCCTTTCTTCTATTAAAAGTTATTTAGAATAACCCCATTTTATAGATGACAAAATTGAAGTGCAGAAAAATGAAGTGTATTTCCTATAATCACACAGGTAGAATGTAGCTGAACCAGAGTTCAAATTCTAGTCTTCTGATTCCAAATTCAGCATTCTTTCTACTTTGCTACAATGCCCCCCCCCCATTTAAATGGAAGTGAGACTAATGCCTCTCTCCTATTTAATAAAGGGCCTGATTAGTTGTCCAACTGCATTATCTGTAGAAGATTCATGTGACTCTCGACAGGGACCATGGCTCCTAATCCCACTACATGCCATTCTCTGGGCTGTATATGGCGTTCATCCACTTTATTTTTCTAGTAGAGATGACAAGACTGATGTTTTTCAGATGTCTATAGATCTCTTTTGAGGAGGTAATGTAATGCTCTACAGCTTGATACAATCTTTACACTGTCACTTAAATGCATCTACAAAATCTTGCTCTCAGGAAAGTTTTCTATTTGGAATCTGTGCAGGGTCTACTCTATAACAATGATAAGCATCTTAAATGAGCAGCTCCATCTTCTACCTGGGAGAAGGTAGGTGTGGTTTCCTTGTCTATAGTTTTATCTCATTCTCTTTCATTTTAGACATCGTCATCAGATTAAATCACCTTTTCTATCAGGTTTTTATCTGGCTCAAAAAGCCACTTTTCTCACTTCTGTGGGATCAAGTCCAAGTCCCCTAGTTTACCACTTCATAAATTCTTCAATATTTTCCCAGTGTCCTCTCTTGTCATTTCCCACTATAACCTCACAATTCCTGACAATCTAAATGTTTCATTGTCCTTTGAACAGACTTTGTATATTGCTCACCTCTTTAGGAAAACTCTGCTCTCTTCTCTGCTTTCCCAAATCCTGCCCACCTTTTAAGGCCAATTTTAAGGTTAGATTTTACCTCCTTTGGAAGGCTTTTTTTTTACTGAGTCAATTTTTAAATAAATTTAATCTTTACTAATCATTTGACACTTCACCATAAACTCATATCTATTTCACTTTGGGTGAATTTTTGTCTCCCCAACTAGATTATAAGTTCCTTGAAGGAAAGTTCTTTTTCTTATTTTTCTTTGTGTTCCTGTAGCACCTATAAAATGGTATGCACACAAAAGAACTTTGACAAATTATTTGTTAATTAATCTGGGTGGGGGATAAATGAGATTGGTTTAATGTTTCATTTTTCTTGGTCTGATACAAAGCTTACTTGAATTTAACTGAGTACTCTCTCATCCTTTAGGACAGAGATGTCATTCACACATGTACAAGATCCTTTTTGCTTTCAAACACAACATTTTTCCTGCCCTAGATTCTTTTTTGTCTTTTGCATAAGTGGCAGAATTAGGAAGGATACTTTCTAACCACATATACATTAAGGTTTTTAACTTCTACCACAACTCAAAATGAAAAATCTAATTACTTAACATATTAGGTGATCATAACTCTAAAAGGGAAGATTGTAAAACAAAGCATGCTGCCAAAAAAGAAATCTGGTGAAAAACATAAAAGCTAATATTTTTCCTTCTATAGTATTTTATTTTTCCAGATACATGTAAAGATAATTTTCAACATTCATTTTTGTAAAATTTTGTGTTCCAATTTTTTCTCATTTCCTCCTTTACTTCCCCTCCCCTAAGACAGCAAGCAATCTGATATAGATTATACATGTATAATACTTTAAAACATATTTCCATATTTGTCATGTGCAAGAAAAATCAGACCAAAAGGGAAAAGACACACAAAAAAGAAAAGGCAAATAAACAAACAGAAAGGTGAAAATACTATACTTTGACCACATTCAGTCTCCATAGTTCTTTCTCTGAATGCAGATGACATTTTCCATCCCAAGTCTATTTGAATTGCCTTAAATGCTAATATTCCTGAAAACATCATATATTAACAATCCAGCACTCCAAATGCTAGTTCTATCATTCAGCCAGACTGGGAGTGATTCTTTTAGAGTTGGCAGCTTCCTAAATACTTACCACCTCTTTGGGTAACTCTTTGGGAAATGATTTTATGGTGGCCCAAAAAGTCAGTTTTTCCTTTTCTTGCTTTGCTCTCAAATGAACAGTTTTTTTCTCTCTCTTTTAGTTGTCTGCTGGAATCTGGAGTCCAAGTGAATAATTAAAAGTTAAATATAAAGATTATATCTTGCAGGCTGATTTGTAATATTCCAATGTCAGTCACTGAGAAGCTTTTTGTTTGTTTGAAAATTTTTCCAGAGTAAAGCAAATAATCTGTTTGGTTAGCTGATTCCATTTTGACTAGAAACTGACATCAAAACAGTAAGACATGTTTGGTTGTTAAGACCCTCCTATCACATGAATTGATAGTCTTTGTGTTGTCTCCAGCAAAACTGGTATATCACTACGTAAACATCATGATAGTAAGAAATCCTTAACAGTCATTGGTAATGTGTAGTAACTATAGTAAGCATGCCAGAAAAAAGCTCAAGTAGTACCTCACTCCTTCAATGTATCTGTGATGTCATCATCAATTTGAATGTTGCCTCCAATGATATAGGCCCAGTGGTGCCATACTCAAATAGAAATGAATCCTTGTGTTCATATATGACTTAGCAAATAACAAATTAACGGACTCACTTTGATAATGTCTTGAACAGAAAATGTATTAGTACTCACACAACCTTTCCACTGAGAGACAACCAACTTGGTTGTTGTTATCATCATTATCATTTCTCTTCTTGTTGAACCTTCTATCCTATAGAAACTGTCATCCAAAGAGATTAACACTTAGTTAATGTAATTATTTTTCCACAATATAATTAATCAAAGCCACTAGGGAAGTCATGTGGAAAATTCAATTTTTCACTCAACAGTTTTCTTCCCTAAAATATTCTTTTGACTTTCATCAATGGCTCTATTTATGAATCCAGTTCTCTGAAAGTGCTTTATGCCTTTGCTCCAAGAATTTCTGGAGAACCTGCTGAGACTACTTGCCTCCCAAAGGAGGCAATGTTTTCCATGGAAGTAGCTCCTCTTCTGCCCTCCATTTTGTTTGGAATTTTAATGCCTTTTCAACAATGAAGGAATTAAAAGCTACCATAAGTGCAATTTCCTGACAACCCCCAGAAGGGCAGATTATCTTTGGGAAGGCAAAACAACACAGTTCAAATTATAAATACTAATAGCTTCAAATACAAATTATAGGTTGGCTTTTAACTCATAGCACTTACATTTTGTACCACTGGCTAATTCATAAAGATCTATTAATCCAACTATGCATTTATCTGAACTAGGGATTAAAAAATGACACAATATACCTTGGCAGCTAAAAGCAGCCAGATGTTCCCCCCTTGGACTCAGATGACAACTCCAGATATCAGTGGCTGCCAGCCATTTTAACCCCAAGCTACCACTATGAGAGATTTTTTTTTGATTTTGATGATGTGAGCATTCCATTTCCTAGGAATATGTATTCTAATGTTAGTAATAAAGGATCAAGAAAATTTTAATTTTCGGGATTTCCAGCAGTGGTCCTCAACACAAAGTCCATTAAATTCTTTCTGTGGTCTGTAGGATATTTCTCACATTAATTTCTTCCAATAATCATTGAGATAATAGGACACTATTTTTAAAATTTCTCATGTGAATTGACTATTTACTTATGATTTTCAAAACTCACTGAACATTCCTTCAGGTGTATGTTATCAAAAACAAGATATACTCAGCCTCTTAGTATTCTTTATTTAGCATAATCTTATCTATATAGGCATGGCTTATTTGAGTTTTAGAAGTACTTTAAAAATAAAAGAAGAGATGCAGAGAAAAATTGAGAAAATTAATGAGAATAAAATTATGAAAAAAGTTAATAGCTCAGTAAAAGAGGCACAAAAAGTACTGAAGACAATAATACCTTTAAAAAAAAAAAAACAAAATTGGCTGAATGGTAAAAGAAACTAAAAAATCCACTGAAGACAACTCCTAAAAAAGCAGAATTAGCCAAATGGGAAAAAGGTATAAAAATTCACTGAAGACTTCTTAAAAACTAGAATTGACCAAATGGGGAAAAGGTACCAAAGCTCATGGAAAGAAATCATTCCCTGAAAATCAGAATTGTGCAAATAAAAGTTTATAACTTTACAAGACATCAAGGATCAATAAAATGGAGTCAAAGAATAAAAATATAGGAAGTGGGGAATGAAATATCTCATTGGAAAACAACTGACATGGAAAATGGATCCAGGAGATATAATTTTAAAATTGTTCAGCTACCTAAAAGCATAATAAAACAAAAAGAATCTAGACATCATCTTTCAAGATTTTATCAAGGAAAACTGTTCTGATATTCTGGGAAAAGAAGGTAAAATAGAAATTGAAAGACTCTACCAATCACCTCTTGGAAGAAATCCCAAAATTAAAACTCCCAGGAATATTATAGACCAATTCCAGAGCTCTCAAATCAAGGAGAAAATATTTCAAGCAGTCAGAAAGAAACACTTGAAGTCTCATAGAAGCACAGTCAAGATCTCACAAAACTTAGCAACTTCTGCATTAAAGGATCAGAGGACTTGGAATATGACATTATGAAAGGCAATGAAGCTAGAATTATAATGAACAATAATATACCCAGAAAAAAATTGAGTATAATCCTTCAGGAGTTAAATAGATGTTATGTAACAGAGGACTTCGAAGCATTCTTGATGAAAATACCAGAACTGAATAGAAATTTTGATTTTCAAATACAAGACTTCAGGAGAAGCATAAGAAGGTAAAGAGAAAAAGAAATCATAAGGGATTCAATAATGGTAAACTTTTTACATTCATACATGGGAAAATGATAGTTGTAACTCCTAAGAACTTTATCATTATCAGGGTACTTAGAAGGCATATTACATAGACAAAAGATATGGGTATGAATTGACTGGTGAGATGATTTCAAAAAAACAAAATGAAAGGGTGAGAAAGAGGGATGCCCTGAAAGAAGGGTAAAGAGAGAGCAAGAGTAGGGGAAATTTTCTCACATAAAAGAGGTATAAAAGGAAAAAATTTATGTAGAGGAGGGAAAAATGAGGAGAGACAGGCAATATTTGAATCTTACTCTCATTGGAATTGGATCAAAGAGGGAGTAATATGCATATTCAGTTGGGTACAGAAATCTATTTTATACTGCAGGGAAATAGAAAGGGAGGGGGATAAAGCAAGGGGGAACTGATAGAGCTGAGAAAAGATGAAAATCAAAACAGACTTATGCAGGGATAGAATAAAAAGAGAGAAGGATTAAACAGAGAAAATTAGGGATGGTTGGAAATATACCCTTAGCAATCATAACTATGAATATGAATGGGATAAACTCACCCATAAAATGGAAGCAGATAGCTGAATGGATTTAAAAAAACCCCAAAATCCAACAATATGTTGTTTGCAAGAAACATACTTGAGACAGAGGGAGACACACAGAGTAAAAATAAAGGCCTGGAACAGAATGTATTATCTCTCAGCTGAGATTTTCAAAAAGCAAGTCTAACAATCATGACCTCAGACAATGCAAAAGCAAAAATAAACCTAATTAAAAGATATGAAAAGGAATCCTCCTTTCTTAGGATCCTTATCATAATTTCAACCCTCTTATATATTGATTCCCCACAGTAAGATTAGCTATGTAACTCCTTCAGAATTCTTGGGATATCCTGAGAGGATGAGGGTATCTTTTAGAGAAAAGACTTGATATCAGCACCAGCCCCTATTTGAGTGTGTTATCTTCAATATCTCATAGGAGATGTTCCTCTAGCTAGGTGGTAGACTTGAATTCAAATTCATTTACAACCTGTACAATTCTGGTGAAGTTATTTATGTCTACCTTTGTTTCCTTATCTGTAAAATGGAGATCATAATAGCATCTCTCTCCCAGGATTGTTATGGGATTAAATAAGATGTTTGTTAAGCTATTAGCAAAGTGTCTTGCATCATAGTAGACACTTAATAAATGTTTCTTCCCATTCCATGAGGCAACTAAGAAGTATAGTGGATATAGCACTGGATCTGGAGTTAGGAGATCAAATCTAGTCTCAGACATACAATAGCTTTGTGATTTTGAACAAGTCATTTAATTTCTGTTTGTCTCGGTTTCTCCGTGCTAAATTGAGGATTTATAAAGCAGTTATTTGATACATGGTATGTGCTTAAAAAATGCTAGCTAAGATTACTAATTCCACGTTCTTATGACCTCTTCCTTTTATCTAATATATTCCTTTAAATAAGTTATGCCCTTCTGTTGCTATATTTCACTTGTGAATCACATCCCTCTATGTCTTAGAGAAGGCTTTGAAGTTTAATTTATCTTCTTGGGTTAAGACATCTACTTGACTGTATTTATCGTCCATACTTTTCACATTGACATATAGATACCTGAGGTTCTGTTGTTTTTTTCTTCAATGCAATCATCTGTCAATTACTGGATCTTTCCAAAGATGTTCTTATACTATATCTACTAGTCTGTCGAATCTGACTTAACAGATATATGAGAGCCATTCCCCTCTCCCAGTTCCTTTGTCATTTTAAAATCTTCAATTATACCTACTAGTCTCCTGGCAAATATATTCTTCCCAGCCCTCTTTAGATATAACCTATTTTTCTAAGAGTTTATGATTTCTTTGCCTTAATCCTTGGTCAAGAAATCCAAATTCTATTTTCTGACTCTGTCTTCCTAAACCAGGGACTAAGCTGGTTACTAAGTAATTCAAAGTCCAAAATGAAACTGTTCTTGCCCTCAGGGAGACTGTATTCCATTGAAGGGAGAGACAACACATACAAAAATTTAAAATGTACAAAATGAATACAAGGTAATTGCAGGGGGAGGGGGAGCGTATTTGAACCCAGATCCCCTGACTCTCAAAGCAGTGTTCTTTTTATAAATTATTTTAAACTGACTAATTAGGAAATTTAACTAATTAAATACCTTGAGTTCCAAGAAAAGATTTATCTGGCATAGACACTGCTTTGGGTACTTGGTTTATTTGAGGGAAGGCCTTGAAAAGGAGAAAAAGTTGAAAGCATTTGTTAAATAGCTTCATAGAAGGAGTGAGGTATACAAGAGGAAGGAAGAAGAGGTATAATGTATCCTTATTATGCTTTGCAACAATGCTTTAGGGAAGCAGCATATCATAAAGAAAGCTCCAGGCTTTATTGGCTGTATTTCAAAGCTTGCTTTTTGAGCAATACTCTCAACATATACACAAGGGTGATGAGGACTTTTCCAGTATAGAATCATGAAATGACTGGAAGGCAATGCCATTTCTACATTGTGGCTCCAAAACTGACATTCAACAATAAATGTTCCCCTTGGCCAAATCCTCCAAGGAAAATTCAGCCCTGCCTAGCCACAGTAGCACACTCAGGACACACGGACAGCACAGAGATTCAGACAAATGACAAGGCAGAGCTTCAGGTGGCAATTATACATTGTGACCTTGTTGCCACCAAGTTTGCCAAATGGCATGCATGCATGCATGCAGGTGTGTGTGTGTGTGTTTCTGTGTGTTGCATACACTGATGGGAGTCCTTTCTGGTCGGAGTTTCCTACTTCTGCTATCAAGCTGCCCACCAATCACACTTGCTCACAGCATCATTTATTTGTGGCACCTCCAGGAAAAAGGTTAACAAATCCCCTGTTTTAGTATGTTTTTTGTAGCAGTTAGGGTAATGGGGAGAAAACTGAGAACAGTGGAGTATTCAGGAACAGGCCTTTTCTTCTTGGGAGGCTATAAAGACATTCTCAGTTTCTTTCCACCAGAACTTTGTCTCACACCAATCAGAGGCAATCTTCTACTGTGCAGCCCTCCCCCCTCCACCATGCATACCCTCAGCTTGACTACTCTGATTGTACCCATATAAACAGACTTGTGGGACTCCACTTGACCTGGATATATTCCCCCCTGCTGATTGGTACATCATACCTGCCAGAGCTGGAACTAGTGCTTTTTGTGCCTAAGGTTAGCACCACAAATGATGCTAAAGGCAAGAAGTTTAAAGTGGACCTTCAGTTAAAGAAAGCATGACACCCCCTTTAAGAGGGTAAGGTGGAGAGGATATATGTGGTCACTACTGCTATGGGGTAGGGACACCATTCTGTGAGAAAAAGGCAAGGACCTGAAAACACTGGAAGAAGGATGCTGCTCAAGATGGGGATAACGGGAAGAGTAGAGCAGGGTATAGTAGAATAGTATTTCTTTTTTTTATTTTATTTAATAACCTTTTATTTACAGGTTATATGTATGGGCGACTTTACAGCATTAACAATTGCCAAACCTCTTGTTCCAATTTTTTACCTCTTACTCCCCACCCCCTCTCCCAGATGGCAGGATGACCAGTAGATGTTAAATATATTTAAATATAATTTAGATACACAATAAGTATACATGACTAAACCGTTATTTTGCTGTACAAAAAGAATCGGACTCTGAAATATTGTACAATTAGCTTATGAAGGAAATCAAAAATGCAGGTGGGCATAAATATGGGGATTGGGAATTCAATGTAATGGTTTTTAGTCATCTCCCAGAATTCTTTCTCTGGGTGTAGCTGGTTCAGGTCATTACTACTCCATTGGAAATGATTCGGTTGATCTCGTTGCTGAGGATGGCCTGATCCATCAGAACTGGTCATCATATAGTATTGTTGTTGAAGTATATAATGATCTCCTGGTCCTGCTCATTTCACTCAGCATCAGTTCGTGTAAGTCTCTCCAAGCCTTTCTGAAATCATCCTGTTGGTCATTTCTTACAGAACAATAATGTTCCATAATATTCATATACCACAGTTTATTCAAGCATTCTCCAACTGATGGGCATCCACTCAGTTTCCAATTTCTAGCCACTACAAAAAGGGCTGCCACAAACATTCGTGCACATACAGGTCCCTTTCCCTTCTTTATGATCTCTTTGGGATATAAGCCCAGTAGTAACACTGCTGGATCAAAGGGTATGCACAGTTTGATAACTTTTTGAGCATAGTTCCAAACTACTCTCCAGAATGGTTGGATTCGTTCACAACTCCACCAACAATGCATCAATGTCCCAGTTTTCCCGCATCCCCTCCAACAATCATCATTATTTTTTCCTGTCATCTTAGCCAATCTGACAGGTGTGTAGTGGTATCTTAGAGTTGTCTTAATTTGCATTTCTCTGATTAATAATGACTTGGAGCATCTTAGTAGAATAGTATTTCAACTAATCATTTGGTCGTTTCCTTTATTGACTGGTTAAGTTTTATTATTTCTATGTTACTGAAGAATTGTGATTGCCATCATTACCCCTGTGTCATGGGGTAAAACCCCATAACACTGTCCCTGATACCTGTAACAGTGATGCCAATCTTATCTCAACAGCCATTACCAACAGATTTATTTCTTTATTTAGATTTTTTGGACTAGATAAAAAAGAAGATTCTTTGACTCAGTTGCTACCTAGACTTAATCACTGATTGGTTGCTGCCTCAGTCAAATTGAGACCTGTTGAAGACCTCAGCTTAAAAAGGCCAAGGTCTCCCCTTGCATCCAGGGCCATCTCCAGTTATCTTGATCTGAATCTTGCCACTGGACTCAAATGACCCTAAAAGGGAAAGTGAGGCCAGAGACCTTGCACCGCCCTCCATCACTTAAATAAAATTCACTTGCACATCATGGCATCACCTCCCTGATGTCATGGTCCTCATTGAGAATGAAGGACAAATAACAGCAATCGGTGAGTAAGGGAGAAATGAATTATAAGTTCATGAATTTAGAGCTAGAAGGGACTTTGGAGGCCATCAAAGCCAATTCCTTCATTTTACAAATGAAGAAACTGAGGGCAAGAGAGATTAACCGGAGTTACATAGCTAGGGAACATCTGAGTCACAATTTGAACTTAGATCTTTTTAATTCTAGGTCTAGAATTACAAGCTCATGTGGAACTAAAGCACATTAATCCCCTGCAATCTGTGTCCTGGTCACCAATGGCAAATCCAAATGAGCTAAAATTCATCTGGCATTCCTTAGAAGGAATCCATTTCCTGTACAGAGATCCTGGTTTTTCAAGGCCCAAAGTCAGAACTTAATTTTTCTTTTAAAAAAAAATCACCATCCTCATTCAAAAGTGAATCTGAGTTTTTGGTTTCTTAGGTACAAACTCAGGTATCCTTGGAATATTTAAGCAAAAAGAGGCCTTAGAGAAAATGTCATCTAACTTCACTGGGATATTGAAGGTCAGTGAGGACATCACAGAAGTTCACACAACAAATTAGTGGCAGAATTAACTCAAACTCAAGTTTCTTCACTTCAAATGCAGACCCCCATGGCCCTCTAAAATAAATTGTGGATCCTCTTACCTAAAAGGAAACTCAAACATGGCTGAGTTGAGTATGATCATCCCAGTTCTCTAGGGTTCATTTAAATGACTTCAGTGTTTTGTAGGTCCCCATAGATCACAGGGTGACAGGGAAAACCCATCAGTCAGTTTAAATGATTTTATCTCATTCAACCCAGTATTACAGATTTGTTATTAAGCATGGAAGCATAGCATTGACTTGATGTAGCCTCTATAAAGACAGAATAAAGAAAAGAGAGTTGGTTTTGTCACCAAAAAAAAGCCACAAAATGTTGTAAAAATATAGATTCAGCTCCAGAACACCAAAGATATCACAAGGTGTTTGGATCCATTACTTTGAAGTTGGAGTTTCAGTCTGTTTCAGGGATAGTGACAGGCAAACGTGATGGCATGTTTCTGCATTGTCCTAAATACTGATAGTTTTTGCAGTGGGAATTTGTTCTAGGCCTCTTCCATTGGGTGACCCCCAATCTATTCAACACAATTTTTGAGTTGGCAAATAAAGCCTTTTTACAATGTCTCTGATATTGATTGAAAATGATGGAACTTGAGTGAAACTCACATTAATGAGTCTATTGGGTGATTAATGGACTCAAATGACACATGGCTGAAGTTTGACTCCCCAACCCCACTTTCCTCCTGGAAGCTTTCTGTAATGTTACCTAACTCCAAAGTTAATAATAATAATAATAATAATAATAATAAACACCTCACATGGTTAATTTAGTTAAAGTAGCTCATGGATGCAAATATACCAGTGAAGAAAGGCATGGGGCAGAATCAAAAGGTTAAAGAGTTCAGGGCTTTGTGTTCATGCTGTAGACAAACACAAGAATGTGTTTGTTGCTGCTGCTTTCATGACCAGGTGGAATAGCTACCCGGTTCCTTTGGAAGGATGAAAAGAGTTCCTTTTTAAACACTCACATAGCTTCCACAAAAGGAACACAATATTGGGCAGGTTATAACAAGTTGGAAAAACTAAACATATGAGTTCCTAAAAATTACTCCCCTATGTAAAATGATGCAATAAAATCCATAGGGCTTATGGGGAAATGGGGCTGAGGAGTACAATGCTCCTGATCTGTGAATTTTTTAAAGAAACCTAATAAAAATGGTAACATAATTTTTATACGTGTAAATGGTTAAAAATACATATACAACAATAAGTGGTGATGGTGTTAGTGGCCTCAAGTTGCTGTTCAGTCTGCACTCAGGTTCTCAGGAAACCAAAGTTTGGCGCCTCAGTGAGTAATGGTAGGAGATGAGAGATGGGGTAGGGCCAGATCAATCTTCTTCAATACACAGCTCCTAATATGTCACAAGACATACAATAAACATGGCTCTATACCTTGAAAAGGACCTGAAGTTTGCTTGTGGGAATCAGTGTCAGAAGGGTTGATACTAGCAAATTATTATGAAATGGTATTCTTCAACCTTGAGAGAGAGACAATGAACTCAGTCTACTTGGGTAGCAGGTAATCGAGATGAGTGCATATATATGCTTGTGCTTGGTTCAACTGTGTACCATTTTCTTTTTCTCACTTATTAAATCACTCATAAATAAAAGTGAAATATACTCAACATTGTTCCCTAATATATAAATTTCACTGGAACAAATTTGTATATTCAGAACAAGTATTATAGCAGATGTGACTACATAGGACTAGTAATACACTATGTAAGCCCAGGGTCAACAGAATTAGATATAGAAAATATAATTGCCTGAAAGTTGGCCATTAGTTGAGGAATCCTTTGGCCTTAGCTACCTGTGAAACAAATGAGAATATGAAACATACCTCAGTTCTGTGTAACCTATTCACTTGTGCCAATGAGGAAAAAAATGTGGCAAAACTGAGACTCTTGTTTTTGTGGTATACTCGATCTATATATGTGTGCATGTGATCTCCCTCAACGCCACTTCAACTTCTCAAGTTTCACTTTGCCTTTATATCCTCAGCACGGTGCCGGGCACATAGGAGATGTTTAATAAATGTTTATTGATTGATAAGCAAGCTAAGAACATTCTTTTTACTGTTAATACTCCTGGTGTACAATTTTTGCTCACTGGCACAGTACTGGAACATCTAAACCACATTCACATTGACATTTTTACTATAAATTCAGCCAAAAGACGTAAGGAAGTTGGACCTAATTGACTGAGGAATGGCTAAACAAATTGGGGTATGTAAATATAATGTATTGCAATTCCATTGTAAGAAACAATAAATAGGAAGACTAGAGAGAAACATAAAAAGGCCTATATAAACTGATGCAAAGTGAAGTAAAGAGAATCAGGAAAGCGATATGCACAAATGGCTACAACAAAGTATTTGGAAAGGACAAACAAAATGTATTGAATATGAATTATAATCCTCAAATAGCTCCATAGAAGAGATAGGAAAATGTATCTTCCTTCCTTCTTTGTGATAATAGGGAATTGTAGATGGAGAACCCTGAAAATAATGATGTACTTGATTTGTGCTAGTTCTTTTTGCTTAGTACATGCTACTTTTTTTTCTTTCCTGGCCTTAGGTAAATAAGTATCCAGAAAAGGAACAGATCAAGAAAAGACTTTGTAAATTTCATAAGATCGGAAGAGCCATCAGAAAGAGGTAGGTCCCCTTGGCAACCTATGTCAGTAAACAGACTGCATGAGCTTCCAATAACTGCATCTGATAAGGAGCTAGCCTTGGCAAGTGACCTGCTTGAGTCAGGCCCCAAAGTGGATTGACCCATCAGGCTAGATGTTGCATCCTGCATGGAGATAGTCAGGCTGAGCAAGGGAGGGAATCTCCCATTGGAGGAGATCTCATTGTTAAGAGAAAAGGACATCCAGAGCCAGGAGTCACTAAGGTATCCCTTGGCTCCAGGTTTTCTACATATGCGGTTCAAGACATTTATGCTTTAATTTTGATTGTACTCTACCTAGGAACCAAATGCCTCATTGTGGATAACATGCCCCCAATTGGGGTATGTGGTGTTGATTTATGACTTCTGTCCTTGCTGGATTTCTCAGTAAACTTCCCTTTGAAAAAACTAATTGATATCATGCTAATGAGAGCTTGAGTGATGGTAATAGAAGCCATAGTTTATCCTGTGAAACCTGAAGTCAGTTTCCTAATGGGGACCCGATTGCCAGTGTGAGCAAGGGATTTGCAGAGTAAGCCTAGAATAGTTGCTGCTGTAGGTGAAAACTTTGTCCAGATTAAATTTGGATCTTTCTAATTTATGGGGAACTACTAGAGATATCATCCATGTAGAATTCCCATTAATGGATATTCTAATTTCAAGGATACATTATGGAAAAAATTAGCATTTTCCCTTTTGTTTTAGACCCTAGTCAGACAATTTATTTTCCATTATATTCTCTTTAAAAGTTTAATGGGTTTCTTTGAGATAACTTTTGATTGTTTGAATGCTTATGTACTAAAAGCTGTTGTAGCACTGTACTCATTTGTTTAAGATCACACAATTATTTAATCATGTATATGGATCATATATATTAATTTCTTTCTTACATGTAAACAGATATACATTGTTTGCTTTATTGTGGGATTCATATGGACTGCTGTTCATTAGTTTAAGGTTTACTAATAGGTCTAGAGAGATTTTAAAAATAATATCTTTTTATTTTCAAAATATAGGCAAAGATAGTTTTCAACATTCACCCTTGCAAAACCCAGTGTTCCAAGTTTTTCTCACTCCCCTTCCTCAGACAGCAAACAATCCAATATATGTTAAACATGCACAATTCTTCTATACATATTTCCACATTTATCATGCTGCATAGGAAAAATCAGCTCAAAAAGGAAAAAAAAAATGAGAATGAAAACAAAAAGCAAGCAAACAACAACAAAATGGTGAAAAAACTATAGTGTGATCTGCATTCAGTCCTGACAATCCTCTCTGGATGCAGATGGCTCTCTCCGTCACAAGTCTATTGGGACTATAGGCCCAGAGATCTTGAGTAATCCGTACCAATTTCATTATCCCTTTTACTGCCTCGTACATCTTTAGGACTTAACTGATCCTTTTTTCTTCCTTGTAAAACTGAACTAGTTTGTCATATTGTTGGGCAAGTGTGGAATTCCATGTGCATGTCTTTGCAGTGGTAGGAATCCACTGAGCAAATTTTAAGTGTCCTTTGATATAGGAATCCAGAAGAAATGTTCTTAGAGTTTTAAGGGAGAAGGACTCCTGGAGAATTTTTGATGTGCTCTGTATAGAAAGAGGCAATTAGAGATTTTGTTCAGACCCCAGTTAGATAGTCCGATGTGTTGAGGGAATCTTGGAAGAATTTTTACCCAGGACCATTTGATTTGTCACCTGAAGGTAAGGAGCCCCTATCCCTACTTTGTAGATTACAGCAATACTCTGCACTTAAAAGCCATCAAGAAAGAGGGAGCTTGTCCCTGCAAACATTTTGTATGCATACCCAGTTCTGGCTTAGCATTTAATAAGTCATCACTTCTTTCAGCTACTGAAGCAACTTGAAGACTTTTCATTATCAAATAGTACAAATCCCTTGGTTATCATGGCTAAAAAGTGACATCCAAAGTTCTATATATTGGATTAGCAGCAGGAATCTCATACATGCCCTGGCCAACCAATCAGGAAATGTGAATCTGCTAATTCTTTAGGACTGACCCCTCAGTAGCCAATTCCTCTTTCATAAGGAATGGTTCTTTGGGTAGGGTAATGGAAAAGCTATATTGGGAAATGAATTTGACATAAAAATAAAAGAAGGCCATGAATTTTTTGAATTCTATTTTTTTAGAAAGAAATTGGGGCTGAATAGGTGTTCACCATAGTCATGGAACATATCTTATGCACAATTCAAATGAAGGAGTCTCTTGATGCTCCTATTTGCTCATAATATTGTGTTAATTACATTGAATGCTGGAAAAATACAAATCCTCTTTGATGAATTTCATAGTCATTGGAAAGGAATAGGCTAAAGCACTAAACAAACTAAGCAGGTGAAGAATACTGGTTCTATAGATTATGGTCTCCAGTTTTCCAGGCAGCCCAAGGAGATTGTGTTCTTTCCCTTCCTCCCTCTTCCCCTTTTCTCTCTCCCTCCCTCCTTCCTCTCTCTTGCTCTCTGTCCCTCTTGCCCCACTCTGTTTCTCTCTGTGTGTGTCTTTCTCTCACTCTCTCTCTCTTCCCCCTTGTCTATCTTTCTGTCTGTCTGTCTCTGTCTCTTTCTCTCACTCCATCTATCTATATCTATCTATACATCTATATTGGACAGCACTGCAGACAGATCCAAAAATAAAAACATGAGGCTATATTGCTTGGAGGAGATTGTGCAGTGCTCTTTATAGGTCTAAGTGGCTTGCTGCCATTGAACCTATCTTTTAAAGTCAACATTCTCTCTGTGATGCTAGATTGGTGAGAATTACCACTGTAGGTGGTCCAAAGGGGAATAGAATGATTTTAGCAATGGTAACTTTCACACAGGGAATGGTATAAAAGACAATGTTGAGCACATGTATGACTCTAGCTGTAGCTAGCATTTATACTTTTTATACATACCAGGCACTGTGCTAAGCTCTTTACAATTATTATCTCATTTGATCCTTACAACAGCCCTGGGAGGTAGGCACTATTATTATATCCATTTCACAGATGTGGAAGCCAAGGAAGACAGAGATTAAGTTATTTGCCCAGTGGCACAAAACTAGTAAGTGTCTAAGGCGGGATTTTAACTCAAGTCTCACTTAGTCCAGAGCCAGCACTCTGTCCACTGAGCTATTTAGCTACCCCAAAAGAAGGTAGATGGAGCATAGATGAGAATGAAGGCTAAATGATAGCTTTCCAGAAGGTTCTTCTTAGACAAAAGAAATATTTGGAAGATTCTTGATAGGTCTTGGTGGATATAGACATGGCGTGAGTCCGGAAGAATGAGAAGCCAAGGTGTGCAGCAGTGGTGGAAGTGTCCACATTGACAAAAGCAATCTATCACTCCACATATTCTAGGGCCTTGGCACTTACCACTGGGGAAAACCTCTCAATTCCGTTCTGCTTCTGTGTCTTCATTTGCAGTGCTTAGAAGTATTATAAACAACTCCAACTAAAAGGATATTTTTCATGCCCAAAGTAAAAATAATACATGCAATAGTTAATTGTCTATAGTCACCTTGACTATATTTTGACTATCAAAATAGTACTTTAAAGGGTAATCATGGAGCTTAATTAACATTCCTAAAATTACCAGCAGATCCCCAGATGAAAGTGAAGTACAACGTGCTATTCTTGATATTAATGATCCCCATTCTAATGAGGTAATTAAGGGGGTTATCAGTACTCTTTAAATTTATGGTACAATGCATGGATTGGATTTTTAAAGCATATTTAAAAGTACAAGCTATTACCAAGTCTGTTTTCTAATTATGAAATATTCCTGTGTCTGATGTCATAGATCATACAATTTATAACTCCTCCAGGATTGTTTATTTGGCCTGGAATTTGGGAGAAAAGAAGGCTGTGATCTCTCTTGATGTTAGCTTCAGATCTTGATTTCATTTTGCCAGTATAGCTGGTCCTGGAAATACCTAGTACACTTCTTTATGAGCTATGAATTTGCCACCGAAAGATAGCATCTCCTCACCCTGGCATAGCTGAAGCACTGCCATCTTGAAGGAGGAAATCTATCACGTTAAACCCCACAAAACCTCAAAATTAGAGCTAAAGGACTGATAAAACTGCAGAACTGGAAGGGTCCTTACAAGATCACTGAGTCCTAATTAGGACTCATAATAGAGGGCAAGGGGAAGAAATAATACAAGACTAACTTTAAAATCAAGTGTAATGTGGTAGACATGATAGCACATTGCTGTTAATCCCAGCTGTTAGTGAGGCTCATCTAGAGTGAATTGCATGGGCCCTGGAGCTGTGAGCTCTACCAGAGCGAAAGCTGATCAAATGTCTACAATATCTGGCATCAGTATGGTAAACCTGTGAAAAGTATATAATGCATGAGGGCTACTGAGAGGGAGAGAAAGAGGAAAAAAGAGGAGAGGAGAGGAGAGGAAAGGAGAGGAGAGGAAAGGAGAGGAGAGGAGAGGAGAGGAGAGGAGAGGAGAGGAGAGGAGAGGAGAGGAGAGGAAGGAATGACAGATACATAGGGACAAAGGCAGACAGAGAAACACAGAGACACAGAGAGATGGAGGGACAGGGAGACAGAGACAGACGGGGAGACAAAGAAAGAGAGGCAGAGACACAGAAAGAGAGGCAGAGACAGAGAGACAAAGAAAGACAGAGAGAGCAAGAGAGAGAGAGACAGAGAGGCAAACAGAGAGAGGCAGAGATGGAGAGCCAGAGAGGAGAAACACAGAGAAAGACAGAGAAACAAAGGTGGAG
The DNA here is from genome assembly GCF_902635505.1 of Sarcophilus harrisii. Lineage (NCBI taxonomy): Eukaryota > Metazoa > Chordata > Mammalia > Dasyuromorphia > Dasyuridae > Sarcophilus > Sarcophilus harrisii. The sequence goes on from NC_045432.1 coordinate 45,574,265, forward strand.
AGACAGAGAGAGAGAGCAGAGACCAGAGAGAGAGATAGACAGAGAAACAGAAAGACAGAGAGAGATACAGAGACAGAGAGAAAGTATATGAAATAGACATCTAGACAATGGTGAAAGAATTCAAAGGAAGGCAAGACCTTCACAACTTGGGAGGTTGGAATTGATAGGGAAGGCTTAAGAAAGGAGTAAGCTTCAAATATAAAATAGTAAATTCCCTGAGAACAGGGATAGTTTCATATTTTGTCTTTGTTATCCCCCAAGCATAGTGCCTGCCACATAATAAGCACTTAATAAATGAATGAATGGATGAAGAGGTACATTGATAGGGTTTCAACTGTGGAGAAGGGAAGGGAGGAGGGGAAGAATTTCAGAAAAGGCATGAGCGAAGTTTCTGACATAAGGCAATGCAGGACGTGTTTGGAGATGGCCTGTGGCTGGTTTTGTTTTGAGTTTTGGATATCTGAAGGGGAGTACCGGTACATAAGGCTGAAAGTGGAAGTCACAATCATGGTCACATTGATGGAAACTTTTGATAATAATTTTTTTGATAATAACCTTTTAATAATAACTATGGGAGACAGGCAATGGAAAGAGTTCTGGATCTGGAACTAAAGGATCCAAATTTGAATCCTATCTGCCATTTACTACTAGTATGACTGGAGAAGCCATTTCACTTCTCTATATTTCAGTTTGCTCCTTGGTAAAGTGAGGGTCTTGAATCAAAAGACCTCTAAGGTTCCTATCTCTAAAGCTAAGATCTTATAGTCATTGGAGAGTTATTGCACTTTTAAGCAGAAAGGTGGAATCAGCCTTGCACATTAAGCACATTTCTATTCCTTTGGCAGAGATGGGAAGCATGGTTGGCAGCAGGGAGAGACTGGAAGCAAGGGGATTGATTAGCTTGAAAGCTATTGCAGAAGTTCAGATGACCCCTAGTGAGGACCTAGCATGGGGTATGAGGGTGGAAATAGGAAGGGGGAGGTAAAAGATGCGGCAGCACTGACAGAATTTGGTGAATGAGTGGCTGCTGAGAGATGGAACAGAGGTAGAGAATTCAAAGATGTTTTGAGCTGAGAAACCTGGGGAAATTACTGTGCACTGCACTGAGATCAAAAGGCTGAAGCAAGTGAAATCTTAGGGGAAAACAAGGCATAACTGCAAAAGGTCTTTACAGTTAGAGTCAACTCATTAAATGTTTCTACTGTGACACATTTTGACAGCTGGCTAATTGTAACATATCTTGATTAGAGAATGAATCTTTATGCATCTAAATTTTCTATAATGGTTCTTTCCATCTGATATCTGTTACAAACTGAAGGAAAACATGGCAGATCTTTAATAAATGTAGTATTCTTAATCCCCAACAATCATACTCTTATTGCTAATAAGTGATATAGTGAAAATGCCAGTCATATTTAGTGAATCAAACAGAAACTGACTTACACTGACTTATTAAACAGGCCAGAATGCACTACCCTTGAATAATCCCACACCCCTAGTATTCTATTCCCTCCAATAAGATAAGAGTTGACATTTTCTACACAGCTTAATGATTTACAGAGTGCTCCACATAGACTACAAGGCCATAAATTTAGATCTGGAAGGCATCTAAGGGGTCATATAGTCCAGTGACCTCCTTTTAAACATGAGGAAACTGAGTCCTAGAGAGGTAAAGGAATTTGGTCAAAAACACATAAGTAGTACATGACCTGATGCTAAGTAAAGCGAAAACAACCAAGAAAACATTGTACAGAGTAACAAGATTATGTGGTAATCAATTGTGATGGGTTTGGCTCTTTTGAATAATGAGGTAATTACCGACTTGGAAAGGAACATCCACATCCAGAGTGAGAATATGGTGAATGAATGTGGATCCAACAGAGTATTTTTAACTTTTTTGTTGTTGTTGTTTGCTTGGTTTTTTTGTTTGTTTCTTATGGGTTTTTTCCCCCTTTTATTCTGGTTTTCTTGCAAAATGCACGAATATGGAAATATATTTAGAAGAATTGCACATGTTTAACCTATATCAGATTACTTGTTGTCTTGGAGAAGGGGGAGGGGGGAGAGAGGAAGAAAAATTTGGAACACAAGGTTTTGCAAAGGTGAATGTTGAAAACTATCTTTGCATGTATTTGGAAAATACTATTTAAAAAGAACCAAAAAAGAATATCTAAGTAGTAGTAGTAAAAGACAAGAGACAAGTTGAAAGTGAGGCCTTCTACTTCTAGATTTTCAGTGTTTTTCCCCCTGTATTCTTACAATAACCTCATGAAATAGGGATGGCAGGTCTTGGTGTACTCATTTTATGCCTGAGGAAGCTGAGACTAAAGAAATTCAATGCCTTGCCCGGGATTGAAGTTCTCTGGTGTCAAATTCAGAATTCAAATCCAGTTCTACTGTGACTCCAAGGTCTGTGTCCTTTCTATTACACTATGTTCCTTCGCCAAAGATATTATGGACTCCTGGTCCTCATGCATGGTTTCCCAAGGAGCAAGCAGAGTTAACTATAAAGAATAAAAAAGAATCCTCAGGAGTAGAGGAGTGAATTGTTTGAATGTCTTGATTCTTACAAAGATATTTAAAATATGAATATTGTCAAGGGAGACACTACATTTAACCACAGCTACATGTTCAAACATTTGTTGAATTTGATGATAAAAAAAGGCAAAATATTTAAATGGCAACTGAATTTTAATTTTTTTTTTTTAAATCAGCCATCAGGTTACATGGGGAAAAGGTCAGTGTGGGGGAAGTTTTTGCTAAACCGACTTATTCTTTGAATCAACAGAAAGAATAGAGTTTTGTCCTCTTTTTGGCCAATTTTAACAACCAAACTAGATCAAACTACTGGCCCAATCCATTTAATGTCAAAACCAGCCATTAACTTGATAAAAAACAAACAAACAAAAAAAAAAAAAACAAGTACCAGATAAGGGTTGTCTATGATTTCGGCTTATAGCCCAACAAATCAAATTCTTCACATAAGGAAATAGTTCTTTGAGATTTTACAGAAAACCATGTTGCCATAATCTATAATTTTATCAGTGTGTGAGTTCTTTCCACTGAAGCAGAGCACAAGTGGTCTCTAACATAGTAGGCTAGTTTTAAGAAGTTGTCTGAAGCTCAGAGAGATTAACTGACTTTTGATAGGATTATGCAACTAACAAATGTCCAGGGTGGGATTTGAACCCAGTTTATCCAAATCCTAGTCCAGTACTCTAGTTGCTATGTCTCACTGTCTCTTGGATTTCCAAATATGTTCTTAAAATAAGGGTAAGGAATAAAAGAGAACATGTATCCTCTGAGGCAGGACAGCTTACAGGCAAATAAGACAACCACACTAAAATAGAATAAAAAATGTCACTCCAGGGGCTTTTAAGACACAGAAGTGAATATTAGAAATGAAAAGGTCCTCAAGGCATAGTTGGATCAGTTTTATCAGTGGGCAAACATGATGTCATTTCAAGAAAACAAAAGGGGGAAAAGTTAGGGTTAGAAATTCTTATAGACTTAAGAAAAAAAGAGATAAATCAACTCTCAAAGCGTAGCCAGTATAAGGAAAATTTAACATCTGCAAACCATAAGGTCTAGGTGATGAAATGTAGTAGCTAACAATTGCTTAAAGACAGCCAAACACTAATACACTGTTGGTTGATCTATGAATTGGTACAAGTATTCTGAAAGAAAATTTAGAATAATGGGAGAAGTCATTAACTTTTATATCCTTTGTCCCAGAGATCCCACTCCAGGGTGTTTGCTCCAAGGAGGCAAAAAGAAGAAAGATCTTATATGTGATAAAGTATTTGCATAAGCTTCTGTTGTAGCAAAGAACAGGAAATAAAACGGTTGCTCATTGATTGGAAAATGTCTAATCAAGCAATGGTACATAAATGTGATGGAAGATTATGGTTCTAAAAAAATAGAAAGTATAGGTAATAAAAAGAAATTTGTGAAGACTTGTATGCAGTGAATATTATAAGTGAATAATAACTAGAAAACTTAAAAACAGGTGAACTCTCATGAATTGTAGTGAACAATCTCAGTTCTGGAGAACTGATAATGATAGACACATCCCTCCCGTCCTTGAAAAAGGGAGTTGGGGACTGCCATGGATATAGAGTGTACTGTATATTTTCTGATATTTTCTGACGCGGGCACTGTTATTGCTTGACTTCGTTTACTTTTTTTTTCTTTATTACAATGACGAATTCAGTGGGAGTGAGATTGAGGGGAAATAATTGGTGTAGACATCGAAAAAGCCAACAAACATTTAAGAAACAGGAAAAAATGGAATTGCAGTGGGCAGAAGTGTTCAACTTTCCTGTGTTATGTGCAAGAGCACTAGACTGGGAATTGAAGTACATTGATTTGAATGCTACATTTGACCTAGGCTAGGTATGTGACCTTGGACAACTTATTTCCCTAATGTTAGCCAAAGTTTCTTCATTTGTTAAAATTGATCACCGGTTCATATTCAGTGGTCTGCAAACCCATCAGTAGGCAATGATGATCCAAGGGGTTTGTGCTAAAAATTCTTTAATGATTCCTTTAAAAGTAAATAATTGTCCAATTATGTTACAAACATATTATTCTACTTTGACCACAAGCATACACATCATGAGTTTGTTTTTGCAGTGATTCAAAACCATAATGACCACAAGCACAGAGATGGTGGCGTTCAGACAGCGATCACATCAAACTCAACTGCTTCTGACTAAAAGCAGTGTGTCCCTTCAGTTTATCAAATTATCAATTGTTTTCAATTTTTAATTTAATTGAAACTCTACCACAAGGATTTGACATTTCAGCTCAAACTGATGATCAGACACATGTGTGTATCCCCATTTGTATTCTTTCCATTGTACCGTCATAGTTCCTTTTACTCCTTGTGTCTCATTAGCCATGTAATCACATGATCAAAATGTGACAAATAGTTGGATTTTTGTAGAACAAAGGTCAGGCAATTTGAAAACAATATCATTGGACAAGACTTCTGAAGCCATCTTGAAACCATGATAGACCATCTCAAACTTCTGCACAAAGAAATCATATATTGTCTCTCAATGCAATAGAAAGATGGTTTTATGATTTACACTTTCTTTCTGCTTATGTTACTATTCTGCTATGGGGTAGATTTTCAAATGAAGTCATTGGTAACACTGGGCAGTCATTTAGTAGAATTTCTATGAAGTTAAAGCTTGTTGTGTCAATGGTAAAAGAGAAAAAGGTCACAGCAAAAAAATTCTTTCCTTGCAAAAATTAGTTTACATATAAATATGAGGCATATTACGTAAAAAAGAAGCAATATATGTAATTAAACATTAAATACATTTATCATTTAACATAATGCTTGACATTAGGCAGGAGAAAATAAATATTTTATATTTATTCATGTATGTCATTTGACTAAGTAGCTCAAGATAAAAATAATTAATTACCATTTCTCATCAAGACAACATGTAAAATTCTACTATTCTACTATTTTCTGTAATAATATTCTATATTGTCAGTGAACATTTTTACTTTTTTGTTTTAAATAAAACTATAGAAATAAACTTGATGTAGAATGAAATTTAAGATGATGTTTGTTTAGTGTTAGGTCAAATATTACACACTTTTGTTCAAATGAAATGTCCAATATCAAAAATAAATGTACGTATGAATATTACATTGTGTTAAATATCTTTCAAGTAATTTATTTCATGAAAATTTTCAAAAAATATTTTTCAACAAAATTTGTAGAATAAAGAAATTTAATATGATGACTTAAAGGTAATGGATAAACACATAAGATTTTACTGGATTACTTTTTATTCGTATAGACTATCCCACATAAAAATTTCTAACTATTTTATAATTAGTATTATCATCTTATTTTTCATTTTCATAATTGCAGTCTGATTAAATAGCATATAATTAAGTTATATAATTTTAAATTTGGAACTTTGGGGGGGAAGAAGTTATCATTACTTACTGTAAGCATTTAATGAATAAATCTAAAAGAATGACAAAGAAAAAGTATTAAGAACCTCTGGACTAGATGATTTCAAACAACTAGTTTCAGAAGATTATTAGGTATAACTTTTCACTGTACCAACTATAGCTTTTTTTAACCTCTAATGGTATCTCATCAACTGTGCTATGTGTCATCAGCACGTCAGCCAAACAATACATCATTCAGTCAGCAAGGCCTCTATTTACCTACTGTCTTTGTGATCTTGAGCAAGTGAGTTAACTTCCCAATGCTCCCAGGAAGCTATCTGAGCTTTAAGTTACAAAATAGTTGCTGATCTATATTAATATAGAGAGTTCCATATGGAAAATTCTGCATACTGATGAAAACACAAGTCTAGATATAAAAAACAATAGTGGAGAAATACAAGAGATATGACAGAGTAAATTTAAGTGAAATTATTAGCTTACAGAAGAGAAAAAATATAGCCTAAAAAGAGATTTCATTGTAATTAATGTGACATGCTTAAGATAATGTTAATAACTGCAAATTTTATAACTCTGACCTGTAAAAACCAAAGCAACAAAAATGAAAATCTTGTGAGTTTTTACTCACCAGAGCCTTGTGAACCTCTGTGCTTGTAAGGAGAGTTGCCAACCCAGAAGTTGAACAGGGTGAGGGTGGAGGTCACATAATGATGTGAAAAGCCCCTCGGAGAGTACTTAGGCCCTTTGGGCAGGGAGGAAGCCTCTACCATGGAGTTTGTTCTCCTCGATTCTTCTCATTATCTCTACAATGCAACTTTCCCTATATTCTATGCTGCCTTTGGCTCTCAGCAGATATTACCAATCACTGTTCCCATTGTAACCTCCTGTCCTGGTCCTTTTCACCCTTCTATTTTCATTGGCCTCATGCATTCTGAAGTTTTCTTTAATTTCCAGAAGATGGCAGTCATTCCCTTTCCTAGGGGATCAGCTCTTCTAGTGAACCCCTTTCTTCTGCTACCTTTATAATGGAAACATTTTCTTCCATGTACTTAAATTCCCTTAACATCTGCCTTATACAGAAAGGATATTTCAAAGTGTTGATTCCCACATACCTCATAAATGGTCCCATTCCTTTTCCTTTTTTCCGTGTAACTCTTAATAGTCCAGCTCTTTTCTCTTCTCTTAATGCCTAATAGTGTGCTCTTTTGCACACACTTTAACAATTCCAGTGGTTCTAATAGTTCTAGAGGATATTCCCCAAATTTTCCTTCATCATATCACTCCATAATATAGTTGTTATTTCAGTTGTTCATTCATTCCAAACATGCCTGACTCTTTATGACCTTATTTGAAGTTTCCTTGGCAAAAATAGTTTGTCATTTTCTTCTCCAACTCATTTTACAGATGAGGAAACTGAGGCCAAGTAACTTGCCCAGGGTCAGCCAGCTTAATAAGGTCAGAATTGACCTCAGGAAGATGAGTCTTCAGGCCTGGCACTCTGTCCACTGCAGTGCCACCAAGGTGCCATAAAAAGGTCCTTTATCTAAGTATAATATAATTTATTAATAGGGCATGCAATCTATTAATAAAGGAGAGGTCAATAGCATGCCTCCATTTGTACCAAAAAATGTACAAGAATAATAGCTAACAATCTATATAGTGCTTAAAGGTTTGCTAGGGCTTTTAAACTATTATCTCATTTGCTCCTCACAGCAACCCTCTGAAGTAAGTGATATTATTATTCCAGTTTGACAGTTGAGGAAGCTGAGGCAGACTGAGGAGTTAAATGACTTGCCCAAGATCATACAGCTAGTAAGTCTCTAAGGCCATATTTTGAGTTCAGTCTTCCTAACAGCGACCTAGCACTCTATTCATTGCACCACCTAGCTGTCTCTATCACTTTTTCACCTAAGGCATCTGGGAAGGGTTATTCATATTGCCCAAGATTATATTCCAGCATATCTAGAAGGAGAGGAGGGAGCTATATATTCCCCTGCATTACTATATACCAGGGAGAGAGAAAATGATGGATAGTCCCCACTGTATAACAATAGCCCATATTTCTATAATTCTCTCCAAGGCTTAAATAGTGCTTTGTTTTGTCTCCCAATCATCTTAGGAGGTAAGGAATGGAATTATTATTATTATTATCCCCATTTTTACAGAGTTTACTGAAACTCTGAGAGTTTAAGACTTGGAACACGGTCCCATAGCTAGTAGATGTTAAAGCCAGGATTAAAATCCTCGTGGTCCTGATGATTATAGTGGTTAAGAAAAAAACAGAATGAAATAAACCCTAGTCTAGAGATGAATGACTTTGGAAAGTGGCAGAAAAGGAAACTTCCAAAATATGAAGAAAAATGATCCCAGTTCTCACCATTTTGAAGTGTGAGGCTAGTAATTAGCAGGATGACTCTGGCTACTTTTCTTTGTGGAGCTTATCGGAAAAAAGGCCTTTCATTTTCTTCAAAGGGTTTTCTGCATTTGGATGAGTTACACGAGTAGTAAGCAAGATGAGAAAGAGGTCTCTTGCATTTATTACAAAAGCTTTTTTCAAATAGTAAAAGAGCTTTAAGGGTAGTGAGTGAAGAGAAGGTAATAAATCTATTTTCTGACTATCATCACACACTGGCTCTAATGTAGACATTCGTGAGACCATTCGGGTACACGTTCCTCCTCGATGATAATGCAGAAGTGTCGAGCATGACATGTTCATCCTGGGCTATCCCTTTTGCCTATAAAATCAATTACAAACTCCTTAGCTTGACGCGAAAAGCCTTTCCCAATCTGACTCTAGCCAACTTTATCTCATTCTATTCCCCCTCAGTTATTTTAGCATTGTGACAAATTGAAATGCTCACCCTTTCCCTAGTATTTCTTTCTGATTCCCACCTCAGTGAATTTCATTACTTCAATCATTATCCTAGGATGCCTTCCTAGCCCCACTCTTATATCTATCTGTTGACCTGTTGATATCCTACCCATCCTGGCAGGTTCCCTGATTCCTCCCTCTCTCCAGCCATTTAGGCAGTAATCTTTCCTTCCTCCAACCTGTCATAGCGATTTGTAATTTTTCTCATGCACTTATTTATTTCATATTTTAGTTGCTGCAGGTATACATAGTTTGATTTCACATTACTATGACATACACATGACTATGTCACAGATTACAAATCTGTTGAAAGTAGGGTCTTTGTTTTTGTACAGCAAAATAATGTTTTGGTCATGTATACTTATTGTGTATCTAAGTTATATTTTAATATATTTAACATCTACTGGTCATCCTGCCATTTAGGGGAGGGGGTGGGGGGGGATAAGAGGTGAAAAATTGGAACAAGAGGTTTGGCAATTGTTAATGCTGTAAAGTTACCCATGTATATATCCTGTAAATAAAAGGCTATTAAATTTAAAAAAAAAAAAAAAGAAAAAAGAAAAGAAAGTAGGGTCTTTGACTTTCTTTGTAGCTCCCTCTGGACATAATAGGTTCTCAATAAACATCTCTTGAGTCAAGTAGAATTGCTATTATGGTACAAAAGGGAACATATAGCCTCTTTAAAGGGTAGCATCTTGCCAGGAAAGGGAAGCTTGATAGCATAATTCAATAGAGTGGTAGCAGAGTGAGCGGAATGCTGGACTTTAAGTCAGGAAGATCCTCTTCCAAAGTTCAAATCTGGCCTCAGACACTTAGTAGCTATATGATCCTAGGCAAGTCACTTAACTCTGTTTGTTTCAGTTTCTTCATCTGAAAAATGAACTGGAAAAAGAAATGGCCAATCACTCCAGTATCTCTGCCAAGAAAACCCCAAATGGGGTCACAGAGAGTTGGACACAACTGAACAACAGCAACAACTTGGGGAGGTGGCACAAACAAGGGAGACCTAAGTATTGGAGGAATATATAAAATCATCTTTCGATGCATTGGGAAAGAATCATGAACTAATACTCTCAGGGAAGTACTAGAAACAAAGAAAACTATTCAGGGCTTTAGTGATTGGTAGCACAGTTCTATGGCACCATACAAAAAGTAGAGTGTCTGTTTTCTAAAAAATACACTTGTGAAGGTGTGATGTAGGCCCTATGGAACTGATATATTAGGCCTAAGCCAGAGAGTCTGAGGCTGCTAAGTGGCACCCTGGATAGAACCCTGGATCTGGATTCAGAAAGACCCAGTGGAAATATGGCCTTAGGTGCTTACTAGCTGTATGACCCTGGGAAAGTCTGGGCAACTTTTCTCTGCCTTAGTTTCCTGAATTGTAAAATGAAGATAATAATAGCATCTCCTTCTCAGGTTTGTTGTGAGGATTAAATGAGATATTTGTAAAGTGCTTAGCAAAAGTACCCAGCACTTAGTAGGCACTTAATAATGCTTTTTTTTCTTTCCTCCTTCCTTCTTTTCTTCCCTCCCTCCTTCCCTCCCTCCCTCCCTTTCTTCCCTTCCTTCTTTCCTCCCTCCCTCTCTCCCTTCTCCCTCCCTCCCTCCCTTCCTTCCTTCCTTCCTTCCTTCCTTCCTTCCTTCCTTCTTTCCTTCCTTCCTTCCTTCCCATATATTGCATATTATCCCTGTGTTCCCATGACCTTTCCACATAGTTATCAAAGTGTCCCGTATCCCTTGTTCAAAATTCAACAAACACATATTAACTGCCTTCTACGGGCTAAGCATTGTGCTAGGCTCCACAGGCAAAGATCAAACAATCCCTGCCTTCAAGATTGCATTCTACTGGGAAAAATAAGAGTAAGTAAATATGAAATACAATAAATACAAAGTAATCTTTCCTTACTGTGTCTTACTCCCTGCCCCCATTCACTCCTTCATTTATATTTAGCATTGAGATACTAAGATTCTTCTGTTTTAAGATAGTTTCCCAAAGTTTTATTTGAATCAAGGCAACTTATTATGTCTACAATGTTCCCCACAAACTGCATTAAAGTATAGGTATTCATGAGCTCCAATGGAAGACCATTTCTTTCCAAAATGATGTGATTGATGTTGGTTTACTCTAGCTAAATAAGCCTTATTGGGGTGACCTGGGCAAAAACCAAAAAAAAAGTTATCCCTAATGGAAAACCTCTTGGGGAAAAGATGGACAAAATCTGAGGGGAAAAGTATGTGCAAATAGCTCCTAAGGCCAGTAGGCTCTTCATTCATTATTATGCTGCCTACACTTTGACAGAAAAGTAAGACCAGTCATGGAAGCCAAATATCCATGCATAGGGCTGGTATCAGGAGATAGAAAATTCCACTAGGGATGTTGTTCACCTGGAAGATAACTGGGCAAAAAGGAATATGGTCTAAATCGCCTAATACCTACTCCCTAAAATCTATAAATGAAGACCTATTCGGACAGGGAGAGAAGTTGATTCAATCCATCAACCAGTTGCTTTGTCTGCACAGATTCCAAACAACCAGCTTGGCTGTTGTCCCTGAAATGACAGGCTGTCGGCCGGTAGAGCATCTCCACGTAGCGGAGTTCCCTGAAATCTACTGAGAGAAATGTTTCCACGAGGACCACTATTGAGTACACAAAATGATAGTCTATTCTAAACATAAATATTTGATAGGGAGCAGGAGACCTGAGAGAAACTGGAATTTGTCAGAGTCCAGGGAGCTTTCTCTGTGTGCGCTAATTACTTACGTTTTTATATGACTACAATTTTTAAAGTACTTAATGCTTAAACCTTCCTTCTCATGTAATTCTGAGATTTTCTTTTCTCAATCAACCAGTAAGCAGTTATTAAGCATTTATGATATATCAGCCATTGTAGGAAGAAAAAAGGAAGAGCCCCAGTCCTCAAAAGAGAGTGGAAATAGGGTTTTAGGGCATTTAGTATATTGTTTTGTTTATAGTAGGTACTCAATAAAAATCTATTCAATTGAACTGAATTCCTACTATGGCTCAAGAAACATTTATAGGTATAAACATAATAGATACAGGATCATTTGAGGGGAGAAAAACACACTCTCAGTTTGTTGGGGAACACACCTAACATAGGCAAAAATGAATGAAAGAAAAATCTTTTATAAGGTGTGTCTTTATTAAGTGTTTAAGGTAGGCCAAAGACTGGTAAGATTTGGACAATCTGAGATTTAGAAGATTGTAAAAAGTAAACTGGGCAAGATCTTTTTTTTTTTTTTTTTTTATAGTAACTTTTCATTGACAGAACCCATGCCAGGGTAATTTTTTTACAACATTATCCCTTGCACTCACTTCTGTTCCGTTTTTTCCCTCCCACCCTCCACCCCCTCCCCTAGATGGCAAGCAGTCCTATATATGTTGAATATATTGTAGTATATCCTAGATACAATGTATGTGTGCAGATCCAAACAGTTCTCTTGTTGCACAGGAAGAATTGGATTCAGAAGGTAAAAATAACCCGGGAAGAAAAACAAAAATGCAAACAGTTTACATTCATTTCCCAATGTTTTTTTCTTTGGGTGTAGCTGCTTCTGTCTATCATTGATCAATTGAAACTGAATTAGGTCTCTTTGTCAAGGAAATCCACTTCCATCAGATTATATCTTCATACAGTATCGTTGTTGAGGTATATAATGATTTCCTGGTTCTGCTCATTTCACTCAGCATCAGTTCATGTAAGTCTCTCCAAGTCTCTCTGTATTCATCCTGCTGGTCATTTCTTACAGAACAATAATATTCCATAATATTCATATACCACAATTTACCCAACCATTTTCCAACTGATGGGCATCCATTCATTTTCCAATTTCTAGCCACTACAAACAGGGCTGCCACAAACATTTTGGCACATACTGGTCCCTTTCCCTTCTTTATTATCGCCTTGGGATATAAGCCCAGTAGAAACACTGCTGGATCAAAGGGTATGCACAGTTTGATAACTTTTTGGGCATAATTCCAGATTGCTCTCCAGAATGGTTGGATTCGTTCACAGCTCCACCAACAATGTATCAGTGTCCCAGTTTTCCCACATCCCCTCCAACAATCATCATTATTTTTTCCTGTCATCTTAGCCAATCTGACAGGTATGTAGTGGTATCTCAGAGTTGTCTTAATTTGCATTTCTCTGATTAATAATGATTTGGAACACTCTTTCATATGAGTGGTAATAATTTCAATTTCATCATCTGAAAATTGTGTGTTCATATCCTTTGACCATTTATCAACTGGAGAATGGCTTGGTTTCTTATAAATTAGAGTCAGTTCTCTATATAGTTTGGAAATGAGGGAGGCCTTTATCAGAACCTTTAACTGTGAAGATGTTTTCCCAGTTTGTTGCTTCCCTTCTCATCTTGTTTGCATTAGTTTTGTTTCTACAAAGGCTTTTTAATTTGATGTAATCAAAATTTTTTATTTTGTGATCAATAATGGTCTCTAGTTTGTCTTTAGTCACCTCCACAAGTCTGAGAGATAAACTATCTTATGTTCCTCCAGATTATTTATAATCTCGTTCTTTATGTCTAAATCATGGACCCATTTTGATTTTATCTTGCTATACGGTGTTAAGTGTGGGTCCATGCCTAATTTCTGCCATACTAATTTCCAGTTATCCCAGCAGTTATTGTCAAATAATGAATTCTTATCCCAAAAGTGAGGATCTTTGGGTTTGTCAAACACTAGATTGCTATAGCTGACTATTCTGTCTTGTGAACCTAACCTGTTCCACTGATCAACTAATCTATTTCTTAGCCAATACCAAATGGTTTTGGTGACTGCTGCTTTATAATATAGTTTTAGGTCAGGTACAGCTAGGCCACCTTCATTTGATTTTTTTTTCATTAATTCTTTTGAGATTCTTGACCTTTTATTATTCCATATGAATTTTGTTGTTATTTTTTCTAGATCATTAAAATATTTTCTTGGAAGTCTGATTGGTATAGCACTAAATAAATAGATTAGTTTAGGGAGTATTGTCATCTTTATTATATTCGCTCGACCTATCCAGGAGCACTTAATATTTTTCAATTGTTTAAGTCTGACTTTATTTGTGTGGAAAGTTTTTTGTAATTTTGCTCATATAATTCCTGACTTTCCTTTGGTAGATAGATTCCCAAATATTTTATGCTGTCGACAGTTATTTTGAATGGAATTTCTCTTTGTATCTCTTGCTGTTGGATTTTGTTGGTGATGTATAAAAATGCTGAGGATTTATGGGGATTTATTTTATAACCTGCAACTTTGCTAAAGTTATGGATTATTTCTAATAGCTTTTTAGTAGAATCTCTGGGGTTCTCTAAGTATACCATCATATCATCTGCAAAGAGTGATAGTTTGGTTTCCTCATTGCCTACTCTGATTCCTTTAATCTCTTTCTCGACTCTTATTGCCAAGGCTAGCGTTTCTAATACAATATTGAATAATAATGGTGATAGTGGGCAACCTTGCTTCACTCCAGATCTTACTGGGAAAGGTTCCAGTTTTTCCCCATTGCATATGATGCTTACTGATGGTTTTAAATATATGCTCCTGACTATTTTAAGAAAAAGTCCATTTATTCCTATACTCTCATGTGTTTTTATTAGGAATGGATGTTGGATTATATCAAATGCTTTTTCTACATCTATTGAGATGATCATATGGTTTTTGTTAGTTTGCTTATTGATATAGTCAATTATGCTAATAGTTTTCCTAATATTGAACCAGCCCTGCATTCCTGGTATAAATCCTACTTGGTCATAGTGTATTATCCTGGGAATGATTTTCTGTAATCTTTTTGATAATATTTTATTTAAGATTTTAGCATCGATATTTATTAGGGAGATTGGTCTATAATTTTCTTTCTCTGTTTTCAGCCTACCTGGTTTAGGCATCAGTACCATGTCTGTGTCGTAAAAGGAGTTTGGTAGGACTCCTTCGATCCCTATTTTTTCAAATAATTTATATCGCATTGGGGTTAATTGTTCTTTAAATGTTTGGTAGAATTCACATGTAAATCCATCTGGTCCTGGGGATTTTTTCTTAGGGAGTTGGTTAATAGCTTGTTCTATTTCTTTTTCTAAGATGGGACTGTTTAGGATATTTACTTCTTCCTCTGTTAATCTGGGCAAGCTATATTTTTGAAGGTATTCTTCCATTTCATTTAAGTTGTCAAATTTATTGCCATAAAGTTGGGCAAAGTAATTCCTAATTATTGCTCTAATTTCCTCTTCATTAGTGGCGAGTTCTCCCTTTTCATTTTTAAGACTAACAATTTGATTTTCCTCTTTCCTTTTTTTAATCAGATTTACTAAGGGTTTGTCTATTTTGTTGGTTTTTTCATAGAACCAACTCTTAATTTATTAATTAATTCAATAGTTTTTTTACTTTCAATTTTATTGATCTCTCCTTTTATTTTAAATTTCAAGTTTAGTGTTTGACTGGGGTTTTAATTTGTTCCTTTTCTAGCATTTTTTAGTTGCAAGCCAATTTGTTGACCTTCTCTGTCTCTATGTTATGCAAGTAGGCCTCTAGAGATATGAAATTTCCCCTTATTACCGCTTTGGCTGCATCCCACACATTTTGGTATGATGTCTCATTATTGTCATTTTCTTGGGTGAAGTTATTAATTATGTCTATGATTTGCTGTTTCCTTAATCATTCTTTAGTATGAGATTATTTAGTTTCCAATTATTTTTTGGTCTACTTTCCCCTGGCTTTTTGTTGAGTGTAATTTTTATTGCATCGTGGTCTGAAAAGGATGCATTTACTATTTCTGCCTTACTGCATTTGAGTTTGATGTTTTATTTTTGTATAGGTTCCATGAACTGCTGAAAAGAAAGTGTACTCCTTTCTGTCTCCATTTCATTTTCTCCAGAGATCTATCATATCTAACTTTTCTAGTATTCTATTTACCTCTTTGACTTCTTTCTTATTTATTTTGTGGTTTGATTTATCTAATTCTGAGAGTGCAAGGTTGAGATCTCCCACTATTATAGTTTTGCTATCTATTTCTTCTTGCAGCTCTCTTAATTTCTCTTTTAAGAATTTAGATGCTACACCACTTGGTGCATTTCTGTTTAATATTGATATTACTTCATTATCTATGCTACCCTTTAGCAAGATATAGTGCCCTTTCTTATCTCTTTTAATTAGATCAATTTTTGGTTTTGCTTGATCTGAGATCATGATGGCTACCCCTGCTTTTTTGACTTCACCTGAAGCATAGTAGATTTTGCTCCATCCTTTTACCTTTATTCTGCATGTATCTCCCTGCTTCAGGTGTGTTTCCTGTAAACAACATATTGTAGGATTCTGGCTTTTAATCCATTCTGCTAATCGCTTCCTCTTTATGGGGGAGTTTACCCCGTTCACATTTATGGTTAAAATTACCAATTCTGTATTACTTGCCATCTTGTTAACCCCTGTTTATGCTTTTCTCCCTTCTTTCCCCCTTACCCCCCTTCCCAGTATTAAACTTGTGAGCACCACTTGCTTCTCACAGCCCTCCCTTTTTAGTATCCCTCCTCCCCACCTTAGAGTTCCTCCCCCTATCTTACTCCTTTCCCTCACAGTTTCCATATTCCCTTCTGCTTAGCTTATTCCTTCCCTTTTCACTTTTCCCTTCTCACTTTTCAATGAGATGGGAGAAGTTTCACCATACATTGAATATGTCTAAAATTTTTTCTCTTAAAGCCAATTCTGATGGCAGTAAAATACCCACTATATTCATCCCCCTCCATTCTTTCTCTCAGATATAATAGGTTTCCTTTGCCTCTTTGTGAGATATAGTACCCCCACTTTACCCTTTTTCTGGTACAATGTCCTTTCCACCTCTAATTTCTAGAACAAGGTATACATGTATTTTTTATACATCTTTACAGCAGAAATATAGTTCCCAAGATTTCTTTTTACCTTTTTAGGTTTTTCTTGAGTTCTATATTTGTAGATCAAACTTCTTGTTAAGTTCTGTTTTTTTCACCAAAAATAGGTGAAATTCACTTATTTCGTTGAATGACCATCTTCTTCCCTGGAAAAAGATGCTCATTCTGGCTGGGTAAGTTATTTTTGGTTGCATACCGAGTTCCTTAGCCTTTTGGAATATCATATTCCAGGCCCTTCGATCTTTTAATGTGGATGCTGCTAGATCTTGGGTGATCCTTATTGTGGCTCCTCTATATTTGAATTGGGTTTTTCTAGCCGCTTGGAGTATTTTTTCCTTCGTTTGAGGGTTCTGGCATTTGGCCACTATATTTCTTGGTGTTTTGATTTTAGGATCCCTTTCAGTGGGTGATCGATGAATCCTTTCAATGTCTATTTTACCCTCTGTTTCTATGACTTCTGGGCAGTTCTCTTTGATAATTTCCTGGAAAATAGTGTCCAGGCTCTTTTTTTCATCATATTTTTCTGGGAGTCCAATAATTCTCAGATTGTCTCTCCTAGACCTATTTTCCAGGTCTGTTGTTTTCCCAAGAAGGTATTTCACATTTTTCTCCATTGTTTGATTTTTTTGGTTTTGCTTGACTGATTCTTCTTGTCTTCTTGAGTCATGCAATTCCATTTGCTTGATTCTAATTTTCAATGAAGTATTTTCTTCATTCATTTTTTTTAATATATTTTTCTAATTGTCTAATTTGTTCTTTGGAATGTTTTTCCATTTCACCAATTTTATTCTTTAGTGAGCTATTTTCCGTTTCCAGTTCACTAATCCTATTTTTCAAGGATTTGTTTTCTTTATCCATTCTGTCTTTAACTGAGTGGGACAATTTCTCCAGACTCCCTCTCCTTTTCCCATTTTTCTTCTAGCTCTCTTGTGAGAGCCTTTTTAATTTCTTCTATGAGATTCATCTGTGCTGAGGAACAGATGATCTCCTCCTGTGGGGATTCACCTGGAGACAATCTTCTTTTAGTCTCCTCAGGGTTTAGAGTCTGCTCTCTGTCCGTATAAAAGCTGTTGATTGTTAAGGTCAATTTCAAATTTTTGCTCATTTTGTCAGAGAAGAATCAGAGACAAACTAGCAAAGAAAAAAAGAAAAAAACCCCAAATGGAATCTGCTTTTTTGGGGGGAGGGGCTGGGTGGCGTTACTGAGCTTCCTCTACAGACTGAGGGGGCAGCAGCGAGGCACTAGCAGGACTGCGCTGCCGAGACTCTGAGAGCGTGCTGAGACACTGTGGGGGAGGGGTGGCCAGGTCCCGGGAAACTCCAGCTGTTTGGGGTTGTATTTTCACCCACCCCCAGCCCTCCCCCCCCTCCCCTCCCCTCCCCGTGTTTTTAGCTTTTCTGCTGGGCTACTGACTTGCTGCCAGGGCAAAGTATCCAAGCCTGTAGCAAAGCTCTCCCCACAGAGACGGCTGAGATCATGCTCCAACCCCCTCTGGTTTGCTCGGCTGTGAGCTGCCTGCCCTCAGCCTGTGCCCAATCTAAAACCGTCCCGCCCTCAAGCAAAAACAGACCTTTCCTGTCGAATCTCAAGGATGTCTTCTCTTGGTAACTGTGAGTTCTTTTTCAGTCAGGCATTAATTCAGAGGCTTGTAATGAGATGGATTCTGAGAGAAAATGCGGAGCTTACATAGCTATGTGCCTCCTTGCGGTCATCTTGGCCGGAAGTCCCTGGACAAGATCTTAAAAACCATCTAGTCTTGTCCTCCTTTTTTCTAGATGAGGAAACGAGACCCAGAATGGTTAGGTGACATTCTCAACAGAGTACAGCTGGTTGGTCACCTGCTGACCAGCTCCCACCAACAGGTGTATGAGCAGAAGAGCTCTTCACAGAAGTCCTGCTTTAAGTTCATCTCTCCCAGCTATCATCTAGGGAAGCAATTCCTAGAGGAAATGGGTCAGCCATCTTCACCAAATACTACACACGGTGCAGGCAAGCTAGTCTGCTGCTAGGGAGAGACAGAAGGTAGCAAGTGCCAGACAAGTGGAACCTGCCACCAACACTTTGCCCACCACTTCCACCTAGAGCCTGATGGCGATGGCCCAGGTCCCTGACCCCAGGAGCTTAGACAGTTATAATATTTCCACTCTGGTGTCCCAGCTACCAACTTGCAAAGTAACCCCTGAGGAAATGAAGTCTGGCAACTTTTCCCACAAGGGCTAAAACCACAGCTAAGGAAGACCCAGCAGAAAAAGTTCTTGCCGTCAAAATCCTTGGTACTGTCAATTGGCTCAGTCTCAGAAATTGAAATGATTAAGGAAAATGACATTAAGAAAGCGGTATTGTACCCTAAGGCTCATGGGACCTTTCCATCTGATTTACCCCAAATATCTCCTGTGTGTGTGTCCCACATTAAAATGTGAACTCCTTGAAAGCAAGACCTTTTGACTTTTCTATTGGTATCCCCAGTGATTATCATAGTGCTTTGCATATAGTAAATGCTTAAAAAATGCTTCCTTCATTCAGTGTCACACAGAACTCACACTAATGAGATTAAAGACTCATTTGAATGTATAAGGATTGCCTATAAAGAAAATACAAGCTACTTAGGCTGGGGGGGAGTCGGGATAGGTAGTATTATCATGTATCTTATAGATGAGAAAACTGAGGCTCAGAGAAGCAGGAGGGCATTATGGGAAGATTTTCTGCCTTGGAAGTGAGAAGGCATGAGTGAATTCCAGCTCTATCACTTACTAACTGTTTCACACTGAGAGTAGCAGTCACCTCCTCCTCTCTCAGCTTTTATTTTCGTATCTGTAAAATGGGTTAGCACAGCTAACCTCAGCTGGCTTTTGTGAACAAGACGCTTTGTAAAACTCAGAGAACCCTAATAAGTGTGATGTGTTGTTATTAAGCACTTTGCCCATTTAGTAAGTGGCTAAGGTAAGACTCAAATGCCTATCTCCTGATGTCCACTTTGGTGATGTCCACAACTCTATTTTCCCTCCTGTTTTATTGCTTAACCGTATTTTCATTTTGTAGCCCTGGGAGGAAGAGACCATAAGATGTAAGAGAAAGTTCCCTCTTCACTCTACCCTCCCCTTCCTCCCTGACAGTCGATTTGGTGTCGTTCAATTATACATGACTCTTTATGGCCCTGTTTGGGGTTTTCTTGGCAAAGATACGTGACTGCTTTGCCATTTCTTTCTCCAGCTCATTTGACAGCTAAGGAAACTGAGGCATATGGGGTGAAAGTGACTTGCCTAGAGTCACATAACATTTAGTTAAGCGTCTGAGGCCAGATTTGAACTTCAGAAGAGGAATCTTTCTGACTCCAAACCTGGCACTGTCTAGTGCCTTGAGAAAGGAATTAACTTTGCATTGACTTCATTTGATCTGCAAGTGAGATTTTGATGAGATTCTGTTCAGGGCAGAGAGTTGTGGGAAGCCTTTTTGGTCAGTGCAGAGGTTCTTCGTGAAGGAATTCACAAACCTGAAAAGTTAGACTGGCAAAAAGAAGTTTATTGTTGGAACTGAGAAGTCAGCCTTTGATAGGAAGACTGATTTCCTCAGTAGCAAGGTAAAGTTCCTAGCATAGAAACCCCGTCAGAGAGATAAAAGAGGGGTGTGGTCCTGTTAGGGAAATAGGTGAAAGAGATAAAGGGGTTAACACTGAAAAGAGAATGTCTTCTCGGTGGGCAGGGGGTCTTCACAGGCGGCTATTGCCAAGGGGAAAGAAGGGTTTCTTGACAAGGCATTGTCCTGCTTTGGCCCTCTGCAAAGAAGTGCCCCAAATTGCCCCTTCTTATAAGGAATTTGAAAGTTATTTTATCTTTGTTAGGGGCTGGGGGCAGTTTCAGTTGAAATCAGAAGGAGATCTTGGAATTGAAAAGAAGTTTCAATTGAATGAGTTTATTACTCCCAGTCCTAGATTTCCAGTAGAATGGGACAGCTTACTGGGAGTGGTCTAGCCAATTTTCAGTTCAATAGAGGTCCATAGAAATCTAGATCTCCAGCTCTGGCTAAGTAGGAGTGGTCCTGGACTCAATTTGTCCCACCAAGATAACAGAAGGAAACCAACTTTATCTTGATTCCCTGGGGCAGGTCTTTCCAAGGGGAGAGCTTCTCTGATGGTTCAAGGAGAATTTTTCAAGCCTTTCTCCCAAAGTCAGAGGACAGCTTCAGGATTCCATTCCCCTCATCAATATTATTGCGTCCTAGACCCTCAGAATTTCATTTTTGATTGTGGCAAAGTAGTAAAGGGGGAGGGTGGGCGGGAGGGTGAGTGACTCAGTGAGTGAGCTCAGTCTTTCAGTTAGGAAAAGATAGGGAAAAAAAAATTTGCTCTCCTAAATCTAGGCCTTTGATGATACTCCCTTCTGACTTCATTTGCTTCACCATATTTACAGCTACATTTTCCATTTCCTTTTACTTGCCTTAGCCTTTTTTTTCTCTTCTCCCAATAAAAACGCATAGAATGCCCTTTGGTTTCCTTCCCTGTCTTGTGAGTGAGTTGTGTCTGTAATGTTTTCCTGGCTTGAATTGGATGATAATGCTGGCACTTGTAAATGCTATTCATGTTTACCTCCCTGGCTAGCCTGTAGAGTTTGTTGTACTATCTGAGGCTACTGAAGAGATGTGCCACTGGTGAGCGCAGGGCCAGTTCAATAGCCCGGGAACCAAAGGAGGCCAGCCAGTCTCCCTGGTGACTGGATAATGTCTTCATGATGAAGCTCATTGTCAGTTGTCATCAAAATGAAGAAAGGGCCCCTTCCATAATGATGATCAATGGACTCTTTAATATAGCTTGTGTAATAGTGTCATTCAGCAGCAAAATGAACAGCCTTTGCTGAAGAGTCTACCACATACCAGTATGTGTGCGAGGCAGCTTGGCGTAGCGGAAAGAGAGCTGACATGCGAGCCAGGAAGGCCTGGATTCAAGTGTGGCCTCTGGCACACAGTGGTTGTGTGAATCTGGGCATATTGCTTAACCTCCCAGTGATCCAGACAACTTGTGCAGACTCTAGATTGCAGAAAAGGTGCCAACTTGCACTGGTGGATGGAGCTTTCTCAATTGGAACTTCCCTGTACCAGTGATATCACAGTCTAATCCCTGTTCCCAATCTCTTTTCCTCTACGTGTAGGGCGCACAGCTGTAACTAGGCATTGTTGTATCCAGACAAATAGCATAGCACAAAATGCTCCCAGGTCAAGTGGCACAGGAGGAACCCTCAGATGCTTCTGGGTAGACTGCCAATAGGCCAGAGGGAAATTCGCTTGGGATTTGGCTGCTGATGAGGTAGAGGAAGTACATGCCATCTGGTAGCCTCCTGTTTTAACAAATTATTCTTACTAACCAGGTGCTAAATTCAGTTCTTTCTGCCCTCGTCAGAGACTTCAAGTGCTGTTGGCCCTTTCTAAATCTTGGTGCCCTAGAGCAAAGCTATCCTTACCCCCACCCTAGTTACAGCTCTCTCTAGGTGCTTGTGAGAAAAAGATAGATCTGAAATGGTCCCTGCCTTCAACTTTCCAGCCTTTCTAGGAAAGAGGAAACTGGTCATTCTGTTATGAAGCAGGTTCCTGCCTTTGTGGTGAAGTGAGAAAACACTCCTCCAAGTTGCTGGTTCTTTGGCCTGATGTCTTTCTTTTGCTGGAAGAGGAACACAACACCATTACAATTAATCACCAGACTCTTTAAAACCATATCTTTAATACCAGGCACCTGTCTCCTGATTGGAACTAAGGCTCCAGCTAAAGCCAAATCCTTATGAATAATGAGCTCCTTCTCTCCCCCACTACTGAATTCCTCATTCCCATCCTTTTCTACCCACGTCCTCTCCACATCCCCCTCTAAAGCTTCTTACCCTTTCTACTGTCTTCTCTAAAATGCCTGCTCCATAAGCAACAGACTTGTTTTCATCTTAAGTCTTTAACTTTCCCACTCCTTCCATCTTTGGGCTTTTACTGAGACAGGACTACTTCCTGATCACATGGTCTCTCCAGTCCCCAACCCCCCTTCCCCCCCTTTCCAGTACTAACTACACTTTCACTCATTCCTCCCATCTCACAGATAAACCAGGGAGTTGAAATCCCCCTCATTCCTCATTGCCACTTTTTAGATTCTCCCTCTACCCCTTTCACTAAATATCTTTTCCTTTGAGGTTCTCTCAATCCGTATTTGCCTTTCAGAATGCTGGTGCCTACTGTCTCCTACCCTCTAAGACATGACCCTTCTTTCTTTAGTGAGTTAGAACCTTGTTCAAAGTCTTCTTTTCCTTCTCAATTCCTGACCTTATAACAGAGGACTTCAATATACACATTGATCCTAACTCAAATATCTTAACCACCAAGTTCCTCAACTTATTAATTTCTTATAATCTATTCATCTACCCTACCTCAGACACATGGAGAGATGGTTTTACCCTTGATCTTGCGATCCCTCATACTTGTATCACTTTGATTTCATGAACTCTGAATCTGATCACAATCTATTATCATAATATATTATCATATATTATCCACCTCTTCCTTTGACTTGTAACCCCTAACTGTATCTTCATCCATACCATACATCATAACCTCCAACCCCTCAGCCCTTTTCCCGGTCATCATCCCTACATTAGCTGCACTTTCCTCCTTTCCTCCCTTTGACCCTTTGGTGAAATAGTTCAATTTTCCCCTGTCTTCTTCTCTTGAACCTCTTGTCACCTTTTCATATCAGTGAACTTGTCATTCAAAGTCTCATCCTTGAATCATTCCCACCAGCCTTCATTCCTACGATGTGCTGCTGAATGAAATTGGAGAAAATCACAAAACTATACTGACTGGGTCCACAACAAATTTGTGTCATATAATCTCAACTGGGTCATTTTTGCCTGAAGGCATCCTTTACAACCTCCATAACTCATTATTCTCCCACTCATCAGTGACTCATTCAAACCTTTTCATCCTTCCTCAAACCTTCATGTTTCATCCTCCTTTCACAAGTAAGACCATTTATAGAAGTTCCTTTTTTGCTCTCCTGTTCATCCGACATCACCTGGATGCCCTCTGCCACTCTTTCCTCCTTTACCTCTGTCTCATAGACTCAGGTGGCCTTCTCTCTGCCAAGACAAATTTTGTATTGCTGATCCCATTTCATCCTATTTTCTCCAGCATATCACCTCTGCCATCATCCCCACTCTCTGGCTCATCCTTTCCCTGTCAACTGGTTGATTCTCTCTCCTTTCTTTCTCCCCCTGGGTTTGCCCTGCTCTGACCATTGTTCCCATTGCTTATAGATTCATCTTCTAATGAAACCTTGATGATGTCACTGTCTCTGTTCAGAACCTTCTGTACTTTCCCATGACCTACTTCGGGAAGTCCAAATGCCTGAGACCCTGAGGTCATTATTGATCCCCATCATTAGACTGTAAGCTCCTTGAGAGTAAAAATTGTGTCTTCATTTTTTCATCTCACATAGTCCCTTAACCTTATACATAGTACATATGTACATGGTACACAGTACATAGTAACTGTTTGGAAAACATGTTTGTTGAAAAATAAGTATAAAAAACTTTCCTGGTCTCTTTCAATATTTGTATTTGATTCACAGTCATAAGGTCGTTTTTCAGAGCCCTCGTTCTCAGCCACTTCTTCCCACTACGTTTCTCTAGTTTCCCTGTCTTTTCTTTTTTCTCCTTCTCTAACTCTCTGTCCTGAGAGCTTCTCTATGCCATTTCTCCTCCTTGCCCATTCTCAAACACATCTGAGCCTCTGTTTCATCACCTGCTCATACTTCCTTCTCTCTCTCATTCCTTCTCTCGTTCTTGTTGGTTGTGGCCTTCCCTTTTTCTCCTGTTCATCTTTCTTCTTGAGGTGTTTTCTTCTTGTTCCTTCTTTGATTCCTCTTGGTCTAGCTCTTTGGCTCTCCCTCCCTCCCCAATTCTCCCTCTTCCCTTTCCTCTTTGGGTCTACTTTTGACTCTGTTCTCACTTACTGGGTTCAAGTAAAGTCACCTCTCAGTAGTGGGAGAGGCCAGTTTGGATGAATAACAAGGTGGAACAACAGACCATTACGGGAGTATTGCAATTTTTTTTTTTTAACCTCCAAATGAATGCACCCACTAGCTTCTGGGCAGGAAGTGCAGTGCAGGACTGTCTTGCCTAAAGAATGCTTATGTATTTGAACAAATACTGTAGAGATGGCTCTGTAGATGCTTCAGCTCTAGTTCTTCACTTATGATTCCTATTTCCCTGGTTCCCGTTATTAATTTGCATAGCCAACCTTTTTGAATAGATATAGATCAAATCCAATCAGATAGGAAAGGGTAATAGCTTTGTTTTCTTTCCTCCAGGAAAACCACCTAAATTCTTAAGTCATAAGGAGATCCTGGGACTCAGACAAGCCAAGAGGCATAACTGGGTAATACCTGGTACTGTGGAAGCAGCACAGCATTCAGAATCATGAGATCTGGGTCAGAGGCTACTTACTAATCATGTAGCCTTCCCCTTTCTGGTCCTCAGTCTCTTTCTCTGTAAAATAAGAGGGTTGGAGTGAATGGGGTCCGATGCATTCTGTCTCGAAATCAATGAGACTCCCTCCCCCGAGGAAGCATTTTTAGACCTCTTTACTTACTGACTTACTGAAACAAATGCTGGAGTATTTGTCTCTTTCCCTCTCTTATTTGTGAAGGGCAATAGGTGGGGCCAGTAATGGGTACTGACTAAAGAACAGAGAAGGAAGGCAATCCGGGAGGGGGACAGCAGCAAGAAGGTGACGGAGAATTTTAGTCTTCATCTTATAGCAGTAAGATTGCATTGAACAAAGGAAAGGGAAAGGGAAGGGGACAAGCATTTATTAAGTACCTAATATGTGCGAGCCCGCTGTTAAGCACTTTACAAACAATTGGAGGACTCTTGAGATGGGCCTTTGCCAGACTAGAAAAAACAGTGGCCCCAGTTGCCATCTTGTAGAATCACTAGGATTTGGAGAAAATTGTAGGCAAAGTATGATACCCTTCTTCCCCCTCTCCATTTGGAGAAGTCAGGAGTAACAGGGCAGGCATACCTAAATATGGATATGTGTCTACGTGCACACGTAGCTCATATATACATCCATAAGGCATTCTATTGCATGGTTATGCATGTATACACATATGTATGTAATTGGAGCTAATAAGGGCTCGTGGCAAGCTCTGTGTTTTGTTTTCTTCCTTTTGAAAATAAAATTGAGAATTTGACAACGAGCAAATAGAATAAATATTTTCATATGTTTTGTTGAATAAGAGGTTTCTTTTTCGTAAAATGAACTCCAGTGACCCTGTGATCAGCATATTTGCCACTGAGAAGTTGGTATTCATGGGGTGCTTAGATTATATGATCCTAGGTTTCCTATGTGTGTAGGGTGAGACAAGGGTGAGAAAATCCACTACTGTAGAGGTGTCAAACATGCAGCCTGTCATTTGTAGCCTACAGTATTCCTGAGTGCAGCCCAAACCACATAAAATATAATTGGCAACTATTTACTAAAATTAATAAAAGTAAATATCACATTTTAGAACTAAGTTAATATGTGACCCACATGGATCCTTATGTGTGCTTCAGTGGCTTCCATTTGTATTGGAGTCTGACACCATCGCCCTAGAATATACTACAGCCCTTGGCCGCATTAGAGAGACTTTGAATGAAAGAAGGCATCATTTGAAAAAGACAGGATTGGTTGGACCTTGTTTTGATTCTAGTCACTCTAGATGTGACTCTGAACCCTTATGTGTAGTGACTGCTAAACTACCGTGGAATCCTGGAACCCTCCCCATGTCTTCTGCCCTATTTCACCCATACCTTCCTCTTCTTTTGCCTCCCTCCTTCTTTAAGAAATAGAAGGAGTGAGCTGGTAAGTCCCTTAGCCAAGGAGAGGAGAGGCACAGGAAAAAGCTCCATAGGTACCAAAAATTCTCGTAACGTCACGTTGGGAGTAACAAAGACCTGGAAACATGGTGGACACTCAGTCATTGGGGAAGGGATGAACACCCTCTAATCTAAGAATATAATGGAGGAGTGCTGTACCATAAGAAAGAATGAATATGATCAATTCAAAAAACTTTCGGAAGAGTCACATGAAATAATGCAAAAGTGACAAAACCAAGAAAACAACTTATACAATAATCCCTCAAATAGGATAATAATTAGCATCTATCTGGTACTTATTATAAGCCAGGCATTCTATTAAGCACTTTACCTATCTCATTTGATCTTCATAACAATCCTGGGAGGTAAGTACCCTCATCTTTTATTATTATTATTATTATCACCATTTTACACCCGAGTACAGAGTACAGACTTACTCAGGATCTCATTGGTAATAAATATCTGAGGCCAAATTTGAACTCAGATTTTCCTGACTCCAGGCCTACAGTTTTAGTTGTTTTGCCACCTAGCCTCCTCTCAGATTCTGACACTGTTGATGTCTCAATCTTCCTTGATAATTTCTTCTCTCTAAGTTTTTATGACACTACTCTCTCCTGGTTTTTCCCCTATTCATCTGCCCACTCCTTCTCTGTTTCCTTTGCTGGATCTTCATACAGGTCATGATCACTACCAATTGGTTTCTGACAGGGAACTTTGCTGAGCTCTCTTCTCTTTTTCCCCTCAAATAGTATATTGTACTTCGTGATGCTATCATCCTCCACGGATTCAGTTATCATCCGATAATTGATGACGTTCTGATGATTCACAGATCTACTTATCCAGCCCTAACCTTTCTCCTGCCCTCCAGTCTGGCATCACTAAAAGTCTATTAAACATCTCCATAAATATCTTAAACCCAATATGAACAAGACTTAAATCCATTCTCTTTCTAGCCAAAGCCTCCCCCCACTGTCTTCATTACCGATGAGGGTCCACCATCCTCAAATCACTCAGGCTCAAAACCTAGATGGTTTCCTAGACATATCTCTGTCAGACCCTATAGGGATTCTGTTGCCAAACCTTGCCGATCATTCCTTCATAATAACCTTGTGAATGTACCCCCTTCTCTCTGACTTCACTACTTCTGGTACAGATCCTTGTCACTTCAAGCCTGGGCTATTTACATCAACCTACTGTTTAAGCTCCCTGCCGTAAGTCTCTTCCTGTTTTAGATTTACCTCCATTGACCTGTCAGAGTGATCTTCCTAAAGCCTGAGTCTCTGTCACCCTGCCATCGCATCCACACTCTCTAACCTATAAGATTGAATATAAACTCCTCTATTTGGCTTTTAAAGCCCTCCCCTATCTCCCCAATCTATACTATAGTATGTGACATACATTACTAAAACACAGTGTGCTGTTTTGTTTTCCTTAAATGTACTTCTTACTTCCCAGAAAAGATTCTATATAGGTAAGACAGGACTTTGGGAATCAAAAATGCCATTTTAAAAAGCATTCCTAAAACTTTTTTTTTTTTTTTTTTTTTTTTGCTGAGGCAATTGGAGTTAAGTGACTTGCCCAGGATCACACAACATTTGTTTTTAAAGAAAAGAAGAGGCAATAAAAAGATTAACTATTTTGAATGGCTTTGAAGTGGTGAGGCTTAGTTTGCAAAGAGCCCTAAAATTCATTGAGTAGGCAGTCACCTACTTCACTGTTGCCTTAAGCCATTTCCTTGCACACCAAGAATTTAGTGGTCTCCAGATGCCATTCCCTTTCTCTTAAGAAGTCATCTTTCCACTGATTTATTCAGATCCATTCTTTAGGACCACCCAACTAGAGAAAACAGCACATTCTGTTCCTACTGTTAATATTAACCTTTGAGCTATAATTTTCCAAAACCCATTGCAATTGATCTCTCTCTCTCTCTCTCTCTCTCTCTCTCTCTCTCTCTCTCTCTCTCTCACACACACACACACACACACACACACACACACAAACTTCTACTTTGCCTACGCTGTATCCTAAAGCAGACAGGGACTCAATTAAGAGTAGGTATATTCAAAACCTAAGGTTCCTTCATGGAAAAAAGCATAGTAACCTTAGACTTCACATAGCAGAGAGATACACAACTGCTCTTCCTTTACTGAGAAAGAAGAAAAACACAGAAGGGATGGAGTGAAAAGGAAGAAGAAATTTCTTAGCACAAAAACCAGGAGCTAGGGAGCACTAGAGGAAACTTTTTTTTTTTTTTTTTGGAGGAAACTTAAAGACCCCTATGAGTAATCAAGTGAGGGTTATGATATTTTTGTCTTGAATGGAATTGTGACAGGGAGGAAAGTAGGGAGAAAGGGAGGGAAGGAGAGAGAGGCAGGGAGGGAAAGAGAGACAGAGAGATAGAGACTGAGAGGCAGAGACAGAGAGAGAAAAGGAAGAAGGGAGGAAGAAAGGGGGGAACGGAAGAGAGAAAGAGACAGAGACAGGGAGAAAGAGAGAGAGAGAGAGAGAGAGAGAGAGAGAGAGAGAGAGAGAGAGAAATTCATTCCTTTCATCAGAAAATGCCTATAAGCACATTCATGGCAAAGAATTAGAAAAACACAAATCACAGCAAACAAAAGCTTGCCTTGTACTTAGCAGAATACACCCACCAATGCAAGTGGGAGTAAAGCATCACCTTATACTTTCAAGGTTTGAAAGACAATAACCCCCAAACTACCTTAAGGGCTTCTTTGGTAAAAAGGAAACAAGTTTGATAGGAAAAAAATACTGAGTCTAGGCCCTTATAATTCAACATCTGGACAATCAATTCAGTCAGTCATCTAAATTGTTTGCTTTATAAGAATGCCAAATATGTGGGTTGGATGAAATTTTGTCTGAATTGGATACAGGAGGATTACAGAATTGTGAAAAAGGCCTTAGAGATCATCTAGTCCACCTCTCTCTTGCATTTGGTAGAGGAGGAAACTGAGGCCCAGAAAGAGAAAGGAATATATCCAGATACATGTGGTACTAGCTAGCCCAAGACTTGGGGTATCTACTAGATGAACATATACATACCTGGGGGGAGGAACCAAATCTCAATTTAATAGCCACACCAGAGTCCAAAGAAAGCTTTGTATTAGGAACTATTTTTCTCTTATTCCTTGCCCACACTGTTCCTCTTCCCCTGATAAACTATTCGATGCTATCTCTAACTCCGTTTAGATCAGCTAAACTAAAGTAAGCAAAGGAAAGGGACTGTAAAATATAAGCCCTGGACTGATATATGCTGAAGAAAAAGTGAGTGTATGGAGCGTCTAGTGACACTATTAGTGCTCCTAATTAGGTGTATTCAGTAAGAAAACAAGAGGCCAATAGAAAGGTATACTGAACATGGAGGACTAGATAAAGGTCTGGCAATTGATGCCTCTGAGAAGGCACCATGGTATCTCCTTCATGCTATATGCCTCCTCCGTGCAGTATTCTTTTTGTTTTTTAATAATAGCTTTTTATTTTCAAAATACATGCAAAGATAGATTCCAGTGTTTACCCTTGCAAACCGTGTGTTCCAATTTTCTCCCTCACTTTCCCCCACCCACTCCCCTAGGCAGCAAGTAATCCAATATATGTTAAACATGTACAATTCTTCTATACGTATTTCTACAATTATCATGCTGCACGTTGTTATGGGCCAGAACTCTGAAACAAGGATTCTTACAAGGTATTAAGTCAGTGGATTTGACTTTTAATAGTTCTCTAGTTCAATACATGTACTTAGTACTTAATATAGTTCCACAAGATTCACACCTGTGATAATGGAGTATATAACAGCCAGCAAAGGCTGAGACAGATTCATTCCATCATCCATCTTTGTGGTGGCCAGAGGCTGATGCACAAACTTTTGGACTCAAAGAGATTCATTCACTTCATCTCACATCACCTTGGTGGC
The DNA here is from genome assembly GCF_902635505.1 of Sarcophilus harrisii. Lineage (NCBI taxonomy): Eukaryota > Metazoa > Chordata > Mammalia > Dasyuromorphia > Dasyuridae > Sarcophilus > Sarcophilus harrisii. The sequence continues at coordinate 45,604,789 of NC_045432.1, forward strand.
AGGCTCTCCTCTCCTCCTTCACTTCTCCACTGAAACCAAGACTCCAGAAGGGCTCTACAAAACTAGCTGAGCCCCAAGTGAAGGAGATAGGACTTTGAAGAAGACAATAAAGGATTTGGACTTTAACACCTGACTGTTCTTGTGGTGATTATTACTGAATGGAAATGAAAGCTGCTCCCAGAGACCCTCAGAAAACCAACCAAACCAGAAAACATTACAGCACACAAAAAATCAGATAAAAAGGGGAAAAATGAGAATAAGAACAAAAAGCAAACAAGAATAAAAAAGGTAAAAAACTATGTTGTGATTCACATTTAGTCCCTGAAGTCCTCTCTCTGGATGAGGATGGCTCCCTCCATCACAAAACCATTGGAACTGGCCTGAATTAACTCATTGTTGAAAAGAGCCACGTCCATCACATTTAATCATCACTTAATTTTGTTGTCATGTACAATGATTTTCTGGGTCTGCTCATTTCACTCAGCAGTTCACATAAGTCTCTCCAGGCCTCTCTAAAATCATCCTCCTGATCGTTTCTTATAGAACAATAATATTCCATAACATTCATATACCATAACTTGTTCAGCCATTCTCCAGCTGACGAATGGGCATCCCCTCAGTTTCCAGTTCCCTGCCTCTACAAAAAGGGCTGCTATAAACATTTTTGCACGAGTAGGTCCTTTTCCCTTTGTTGTGATCTCTTTGGGATACAGGCCCAGTAGAGATACTGCTGGATCAAAATCCATGTAGTATTCTTGAGAGAGTCTGGTATACTTTTTAAAAACTACTATCACAAAGGCAACCTTGAATCATTTCTAATTCTTTTGAGCTAATCTTTGGCCTGGAAATAGAAAAGTCTTCTTCTGTTAATGCCTTTCTCTCTTGTTTTATGTTAATCAGTCTTTGTGTTTTAGGCAATGGGTATGTTGGTCAACTGAGAATTGTTTGTCTCTTGTTGTGTCCTCATGTGTGATGGATGGGTTAAAAGGCATAACCGCTAGAAGAAAAATCCATCCTAGAGCATGGGATGTCAAGTACCTAGGGAAACCACCAAAAAAAGTATTTCTACTGTTCCTTTTGTACAAATGCCTTGGCATATTTTGCCAATGTTTTTGGGTGACATGATATCTTGTATTTCAAAAAGCATTGACCTATATTACATCTGAGCATATGTGCGCCGAGTGGGATCTGAAAGTCAGTTTGATTTGAATAGCAGAGCCAGAAGAGCATTGGAAAGCTAGAAATACATGTGGGATGTCATGCTGTAGCAAGAACTACTAGACAGCGAAACTCAGTGCACATTGACTTGAGTAGGCTGGGTTTCTAACTCTCAGACTCTAGCTTCTTGTACTCATTATTTCCCTGGCATTCCTCAACCTGAGGTCTAGAACGAGGTCTAAATCCTTTACATAGTGGTACAGTGTCACTGTTTGGACTTAGAGAGCTTAGGTTCAAATCCCAACTCTGGATTGGCCATTGTGGCACATGCCTACGAATTCTGATGCTTGGGGAGGATAAGGCTGGCAGAGCTAGTGAGCTCAGGACTTCTGAGATGCAGGGTTGCTAAAGGTGGTCAGTGGTCTGTGCTCAGTCTCAGAAGTGGGGAGGTTGGGACTTGGCTTTGTAAGGATGGATCATATCCAAGCTTCCTTGCTTACTGGCAGTGAGAGCAACCCTGTGCGTAACCATTGCAATTGTAGGTAGGGTAAAATGGGGAGACCCAGTCTCCAAAAAAATTTCCAATTCTTCCACCTGGGTACCCTTGGATAAGACATATTTTCCTCAGTTTTCTCCTCTATCAAATGAATCAAAAAACGTTTATCGAGTGCTTTTGGGCAAAACACTGTGCTAATTAAGTGCTAGGGAGACAGAAAAAATCAAGTTAGTCCCTTTTTTCAAAGAGCTCACATTACAATAGGGGGAACAACACATAGAAAAACTTACAGCTAGAAATCAGACAGGAAGGCCTACTGTTCTTTATGATGCGACAGCAAAGCAGATGGTAATGTATCTTAGTGTCATTTCTGTTTACAAAATCCTATCAGTCTCTGAAGTTGAACTCTTTAAGAATGCCGAGGACTTTGGTGGTGAGACCTTTTGGGAGGAGATCTTCAGGAGCTATGGTTGCTAAGAAGGGAAGAGGCCCAGAACCTGCAGACACAGTTGCCAGGTCACAGCTTCATATAAAGTTTGCACCCCTGGATGATAGCTAGGGAAGACTCACCTGGTACGATGGGTTGGTAATCTGGGGTTTGATTACCTGCTTTCTAAGATCTCTTCTAGCTATAAATTTATGATTCTGCTTCCTTCTCCTCAGAGGTTCATAGGTCCCGCTCCCTACAAAGATATAATACTGGTGAAATTTCTGTGGGCGTCACAGCAGACTTGGTCCTGACTCAAAATACTCAACTTGAAGCTCTGTCCTCTTTCTTGGGAATCCGTAACTTTAACTTTGATTATTATATTTGATGAACTCTCAGTATCTGGGACCTGATGCTGACTTCATTCCTGGTCTGATTCTGAGTATCTGATTGCTTGTCTGCTGTTTTAATTCCTTTTCTCCCCTTGGCTTAGAATACAGACTCAGATGCCAGTCCTACTGGCTTCTGCCCCTAGTATCATGAGCTCCAACACTGTTTTTGAATTTTGTCCGAGGGGAATTATTACCCAAAGTCTAATTTGATCTCTCACTAAAAATTCAGCACGGGTGTTGATGTCGGCTTTGTTCAGAACCTCTGAGTTTGGGCAGCCTCCTCTGCAAGTTGTGTAGGTAGTTGCCTCTGAGGGGAAAAACCCCTAAAAATCTCATGAGCATCTTCTTTATGACTGGAAACAATACCTTATGATCTGCTATTAGAGATGAGTCATTGGGCAATATGGACTACATATGTTCTATATATAAATGTGAATACTTCTGTATTTATGAAGATATTATGAAGATATTGGACATTGAGTTCAACCCACTTTTCTGACAGACTCGAAATATCTGAGTTGGAAAGGAATTCAGAGGCCCTTCAGTCCAACACATGGCTGGACAAGAACTATATTCTACATTATAACTGATGAATGATCATCCACCTTTTCCTTGAGTACTGCCAGTGAGGGGGGGAGCCTACTGTCTCCCACACAGACCATCCTACTTTTGGATAATTCTAACTGGTGGACAGATCTTCCCTCATCTAAAGTCTAAGAACATTCCATTGGTAATTTCCACCATTGTCTCTGTTATATCCACTGGGACAAAATAGAGCGGGTATCTGCTTTCTCTGAGTCTTCTCTTCTTTAGACTAAAAATCCTTGGGTCTTTCAACTAATCCTCTTTTGCTGTGAATGCATATGACAGGAGTTCAAAGCCCTTTAGCATCTTGGCTTCCCACTTCTGGATTCTCTTTAGCTTCCTAAAATGTGGTGTTGTTGGTCACTCATTTTTAGGGGCCCACATTTGGGGTTTTCTTGGCAAATATACTGGAGTGGTTTGCCATTTTCTTCTTAGTTTATTTTACAAGTGAGGATACTGGGCAAGTAACTTGCCCAGGCTAATGTCTGAGGTCAGATTTGAATCCAGGAAAATGAATCTTCCTGATTCTAAGCCCAGCACTCTATCCACTGCAGTACCACTTAGGTATGATCTGAACATGCAAGAGTATAGTGAAACTATTACCTCCTTATTCAAGACACTGTTTCACCACTTAGTATAGCCTAAGGCCCCATTAGCTTTCTTACCTGTCATAGCACACTTTTGACTCTTTGAGTTTACTTACCTATCACCAAAGCTCCAAAATTTTTTCATACCAACTGCCATGTAACGAAGTACGCCTCCTCATCATGTATTTGTAACATTAACATTTAATCCAATCTTCATTAAACTTGGTCCATAATTCTAGTCTGATGAATCCTTTAGAATTTGACTCTGTCATCCAATGTTAATTATCCTGTTTAGCTGTGTCATCTTTCTATACCTTCCATCTGTCTTCACCTTAATCCAATCTATTGATAAAAGTCTTAAATAGCACACGGCTAAGGGCAGCTTTCCATGATACTTCACTAGCTATATCCCTCTAGGATGGCACTGAATCATTACTAGCACTTTTGTGGGGTTCATAAGAATGGAAGAACTAGAATAATTCAGGAGATTTCTAGCCTAGGTCTCTGGGAAGATGCTGCTGCTATCATAAAAAGAAGAAAAGGGCAATTTCTTAGGATAGGTGTTGGGTAGAAGGGAAGACGATGAGCCTAGTTTCAGGTACTGAGTTTGAAATGCAGGAGGAAAATCCAGGTAAAGCACACTGGAATGGAAATTCTGATTTGGGAGTCTTTTATTTTTTTTCCTCAAAGGTGATGACTGAAGCTATAAATACAAATGAGGTCACCTGTAAGAACAAGGGTAGGATTCCATATAGACCACCTTATAGAATGCCAGTGCAAAAAGGTATTACATTTGAAATGAGGAAAACTAGTCGTAAAGTTGTTAAATGATCTCCCTAAAAGCATATATATGACTACCAAAATACTATAGACAAATCAAGGAAGGGGAAGATGGGGGAAAAAGGCCATTGGATCTGATGATAAAAAAGATCATTAGCAACCTTAGACGAAGAAAATTCAGTAGTTTATTATAGGTAGAGACCATATTATAAGGGATGAAGACAGCATGGTATAGTGGAAAGGATTTGGAGTCAAAAGAACTGAATCCCTATGCTGAAAAGCACTATTTGGTTCCTATGTAGCTTTGGGGGAATCACTTTGATTTTCTGGGCCTTGGTTTCCTCATGTGTAAAACAAGTGAATTGAAGTAGATGAACTGAATTGGGTGCCTTCTAATTCTGTGATCTGATTCTGTGGGTTTAGGAATGGGTATACTGAGGAGGAGTGAAGACAATTTTAGATTCCTCTTTCTCAGAGTTTGTCAGCAAAGATAAGGCTTTCATAGACAGTTTCAAAGGAGAGGGTTTTTTAAGTGCTAGGGTGCTTTCTGGTTCCAAGGGGAAGGGGACAGTAGAGGGAGAGATTGGAGATTTGTAAGAGAGGAGATGATTGATGGCAGAAAGTCATGGAGGATACAGAAATGGATGTGATCATGGACACAAGTAGAGGGATAGTCATGATACTGCTACCTCATCCTCTGAACTGGGAGGATCTTTAATTGTCATGTTAATAAAATGAGGGGAGTGGAAATATTGGTAGGGAGGAGAAAGAAGAATAATGTTTGAATATAGGACACTGCTCTTCTGGGGCCAGGCACCGTTGGGGCTCACCTCGGGCTTCTGTGGCCTGACGATATTGAGAAAAATTGTGAGTGGCAAGGCATTGAAGTCAAAACACCTAAATCTCGGAACAATTTTGGGGTTTTTTGGGAACCATTTTAACAAACTGTAATCAAGCAGACTTGCCAAGTCTTTCCCTCAAGTCTGTCTCCAGATAGAGAGGGAAGCCTTTATTATGAAGTTATTTATCCATTTGATAATTCAGTATGAAAATTTATTTTTAAAGGGTCCAAACTTGTGAATTAGGACTTGAAATATAATTATTAGTACCTTCAAGACAGCCTGTGAATGTAGACTAAAATCATTCTGGATGCATCCCTTGTAAATACTGTTTTTCTGTATATTTCTCAAAGTAAAGTTTACTTGTTCTCTCTCTCTCTCTCTCTCTCTCTCTCTATCTCTCTCTCTCTCTCTCTCCCCCTCTCCCCCTCCTTCCCTCTCTCTCTTTCCTCTTCTCCCTCTCCCTTCTCTCTCCCCCTACTCAAGAAAATCATCTGACTACACAGAACCAAATTCAGTTCAAAATTAGAAAGAGAAATTTCTATCCATAATTAGCAAATTTTTTTTGGGTGATGATTGTTCAGAAATAGTCTGGTGGGCCATAGCCTGCCACCAGAGCCTCTGTGCTATATTAGATTCTCCTTTAAATGAGGGAAAATTGTGGAACTAGAGTCTCAGTTTAAATTATAGTAGAAAAGTATTGCAAGAAACTAACCTTTAGATTACATTTGCCAGGCTCACAAAATAACTCCACATTTTCAATCCTGGATTCCCACAACAAATGCCAGAATATCTTATCATTTCTGGTATGAAATTGTTACTAGACTGCCATCTTCAGTGCAGTATACAAAGTAGATTTTTTCCCCCTTTATAGAGTTGTTCACACGTCAAAGAATTTTCTTTAGGGAGGCAGATAGTCAAAAGAAAATATTAAGAACTGAAGAAAGTGAGATTCCTTCTGATTGTGTTTCATGTGCCTAGCAACTGGGCTAGACTGATTTGTTACTGAAATGATACTGTGGTGTCACACAGATGGAATCTATATATAATTGAACTATCCCATATCAAGTGACCAAGCTTCAGAAGAAAAAAAAATTATCTCCTGTATAATATAATGAATTTTTGTAAAAGTTTTATTTGAAATTAATTATAGCTTCTTGAAGTTGCAAGGGCCTTCAAGGTCATCTAGACCATCCTCTCTTCTATAGCAGGAAAACTCTCTACAATATTTCTGGAAGTAAATCTTGCCTCTGACTGAATATTTTGAGTGACAGGAAGCTCATTACTCACATGAGATAACGTGTAGTATTATTTGAAAGTTCTACTTTGTATGGACCCCAAATATAGCTCCCTATTTTTGGTAAACATATCGTGCCCCCTTGAGCCTCAGAGAATGTCTCCTTCTGCCATGATAGTCTTTCAGCTATTTGAAGAGAGACTCCAAGAGAATATTTTTAGGTCGTCCCTGCTCATGTCATCTTTGGAAAGAAACCTGTATCTTTGCATACAGATGGGTTTAGCTACATTTTGAGCAGCATGTTAGAAACGAAGGTTTGTCCTTCATATGTGTTGATTACTATTGGTATCTATGTGAACAGCTGGATGTGTGTGTATGTATGTGTGTGTGTGTGTGTGTGTGTGTATCTGGGATTTAGCAACTACGATAGTGCTTCCATATTTGAACCTACAGTAAACCCATTGAGCCTGAGCCCAAATGATGTACAGAAAATAGATCTTCTATATGAGCGGGGACTTCAGCTTCCCTCCAAATACTGACATCCAAGCTTACAATAAGAGAAAGGAAAAGTTCAATACTTCAATCCTTTCTGTTGTTTGAAAGGCTTTTGTCCTTTGAAAGGCTGCACTGGTATTTCTGTGAACCCTGATGACTTGATCCAATGCACAGTGAATCTTTCTAGTTCTACATTAGAAAGGCAGCCTTTTGAATTTCCATTTTTGAGAATTTCTACGACAGCATTTCAATAGTTTCGGGTCTGTGCCAAATGGGAGCCAATGAATATTTGATACAAGGGGAGCCCTCCTCAGAAAGGATTTGCACAATCCTAGAAAAATAACAACAGGGTTTATGGCGACACATGGCAAAGCTCACCATCTGTCAACAAGCATATATTTCTTTAGTTATTGCAATGAATCCAAAACTAAAAGCCCATTTCCTCTGGTAAAGTTACACATGCTAAAACTTGGCTTTCTATATAAAGGAAATCTTAAGTACCATAAGAAATAGCTCCCCAACCTTGATGTGGTTTCTAACGATTTCACTACTGTCTTGTCCTGGCTTCCTTTGGCACTTCCTTCCAATGTTGCATTTTCCATTGCCATTGGTTGCCTAGAAGTTAGAGAAGGAACTGGGTGGGTATAAACAGATGCCTTCACTATATAAATAGCCAAGAGTTTCCAAATGATCTTTCCAGAACTGGATCCACCCTTTGTAGGTGGGCAAAGAATAAGGCTCTCCATTGACTAATAAATATTCAAATAGACAAAGACAGAGGTTCAACATGGGAGTAATGGAAAGTGAACTTACTAGATTTGGAGCCAAAAGAACATGGCTCTACTATTCAGTAGTTGAATAACCTGGAGTGACTTAACCTCTTTTGATCTCATTTGATTCATCTGGAAAATGGGAGCACTCCTAAATCAGAGAGTTCCTACGAAGATCAAATGAGATTTTGTATATATTGGAGTCTCTAAAGAGTTTTCCAATTATGGTAACATCCACAGAACCAGGCTAGGTATTTCTAGAGATTAGAACTGACCAAGTTGGACTGTGCTTTCTGACTTTGTTTTTCCTTCTGCAACAGACTGAAAAATATCCATAAGCTACCTGGTGCCATAGGTTGTATCTGCTGTTTATAAACAGCAGAAGAGAAGAATTTCCAGCAGTGAGGACTTGGCAAGCCTGAGTCATCCTGCTATGGAACAAGGGAATCTGTGGCAAAGTACATTGGTTTCCTGGGGTTCTTCACATGAATTGGCCTCTCCAATATATCCTTGGTGATTTTCATTGATATGAAGCTTCTAAAAATTAACAAGAGCCAACAACAACAAAAACAATAGTCTGGGAACCTATTATCTCGTGTTTTAGAATTATATTTGTTGCAAATTCTTTGCAGTTCCCCATCAAAATGAAATGTATGTATGATGGCCAAATCTATTCCCCACCCCCTTGGAAAAGAGCAATACTTACCTATTCAGAACTAAGGTTCTATCCAGACCCCCGAGGACACAGGCCTTTTTGAATAATTCCACCCATCAAGCAGTTAATTCCTCAGCCACCGACTAAGGAAGGGCTTCTGCCAAAACAGCCAGACTGGTCCCTTTGTGTGGATACAGCCCTAATTTCATCTTCGTTTAAGAAAAATAGAAGATTTGGCCATGATCCCAATCCAGCAATTGTTTCATCTGACAAGTAGACATTTTCTCTTAAGGCCCTTTAGCCATCTACTTCCCTGATCTTACACTCACACATTACTCTACACACAGTAGGAACCCAATAAATGTAGCCCACTATCCACTTAAAAAAAAAAAAGAAAGAAAAGAAAGGAAGTCTTCCACGCTGTGACTTAATACAAGTTCTCACTTTGGAGCCCTTCAATTGAGATCGAGATGTCCTCATAAGCCTCCCCTGAATAAAGTCTATTACAACCCACACTCTCTGGTTGCCCAGGGATTGCATTAAACACTAAATTTTGCAAGCTTCTCAACATTGAATTGGAGCATGTCAGAACTAGCAAAATTTCAGAGAGATCATTTAGTTCCTAGGTGCCTAAAATGTAGTCTCCAGGCTAGATGTAGCCTTCCAGATCCCAGGTAGTCTAATGGATGGAGATCAGTTACCTAGTTAGCTAGCATGCACCTGTCTGTCACTAACTTTGCTTAATGGACTGCTGCTAGCTGGCCGATTAACAGGACCAATGTGTAATTGTGGATGTGACAGCTTCATGTGGTCTGCATACATCTGGACTTCTGATCGCATGCCTGTTATTGAAAAAGCTTGGATGGCACTTTTCTGGTTCAATTCCCCCACAGAAGAAGAGAAAGAGAGGCTATATGTGACAAGTGACTTGCCCAAGATCATACAGATGTATGATGAGCATTAGAGTTGGGAGTAGAACCCACCCTTCTGACTTGTTGGCCAGTACTCTTACATACTGACACCACCACCAATGATGATGATGATAGCTCGCATTTAAATAAGCCACTAAAGTGTAAAAGTCACTTTGCATATATTATCTCATCAATCCTACTAGGACAACTGATGGTATACTGGGACATATGTGATAAGGAACAAAACTGTAATCTTAGAGAAAAACAAATGACTAGAAATCGAGGAAGGCCCAAGAGGCACATAGAATCTCATTTGTGTCGCCTGTAACCTAACAGCCTAGTTTAAATTAGAAAAAGAAATGGCAAACTGAGGCGGCCAAAAAGAATTCAAGCTGAAGCACCCACTTTTCTTGGAAACTGAGGCAAAAATAATCATCATTCTTTTATCTAGAAAATTACTTTAGTACCCCAAATCATCATGTCTGGGCAGGTACAGTTCTAGCTTTTTTGAATCAAAACCTGCCTGAAGTTCTGTTGGGCTAGACTTCTAAATTGAAAGGTGTAAATAATTAACTAATAAACACACTAATATATATCCTTGGTGATTTTCATTGATATGAAGCTTCTGAAAATTAACAAGAGCCAATAACAACAAAAACAATAGTCTGGGAACCTATTATCTCATGTTTTAGAATTCTCATATTCGTAGCAAATTCTTTGCTGTCAGTGTAACCTTTAAGAATTATTTTTATTGGTAAAAAACAGCATTAAGAGTAGCGAATGGTCATACTAGAATTCTTCCCTTGAGTTCCAACTCACATACTATGTGCCTGTAAACAGGGATAGCAATTCTGAAAAAGAACAGAGCCTTAGAAATGCATTTTCCAACAGGTACCATAAGTGGCTCCTAAACAATAAGCTTGCCCTAGGCTGTTAGCCTAGGTGGAAGGCTAATATGGGGAGGAATAAGCCTGGAAAGTAGGTGTAGTCTCACGGATAAAAGGAAAAAAAATGCAATTCCATATGTTGCAAGGAATCTTTCTCAGAGCTAATTGATGTCAAAAGTGACATGATCAGTGTATTCATTTTATATATATATATATATATATGTGTGTGTGTGTGTGTGTGTGTGTGTGTGTAAAATGCAAGGACCATTTTAATGTCTATATGGTTAAACAAGGCAATTTTACATTTATGATATGAACTGGGATTATAAAAATGCAAACTGCATTGTATTTAGATAATTGAGATATTTTCTAAAAAGGGAAGCTACCATGGAATGTTGAGAAATTATCTAGTGAATTGGGGCTGTGTAGACAATTAAACTGGAATTTGGCTTCAGAAATATTTCTCAATAATTGCTGTTTTGTTTTGTTTTCATTTGGGACAGAGTGGGGAGAGGAGAGGGACAGGCCAGGAAGAAGGTGGGGAGGGAGAAGGACAAATGTTTTCAAATAATTTGTTTCAATGTTCTACTTCTTTTTTTGTCCTGACACCAAAGTCACCAATAAAAAATTATTTCCCTCCTCCAAAAGGGAAATCAACTTAGTTATTTGTTATTAGGCACGTGCATACACATACACACGCACATGCACACGCGCACACACACACACGTGCACACACACACACACATACACACACACACACCAAAAAAAAAACCTCACAGGTTGTTTTTGTTAAATCAACATTTTCCAATGTAGTTCAAACATATTGTGCACACAAGCATAGTTAACACTTAAAAAGAAATGACATTGAAACTTAGATAAAGTACAATTCTGTACAGTTAAAACAATCCTTCTAGACACTCTACATAACCTATTGTGTGTTTTGTATGAAGGCTAGGTCTACACTAGTACTGCAGAGTGGAGAACTAAAACATTACTCAAATAATTAAAGTTTTTTTTTTTTTTTAAGAATGCCTATATAATGTAAGAAAGAGTATTTTGAGGACTTATGTGCACACTTGCAACAATTCTCCACTTCATTTAACAAATATAGACCTAGCCATAGAGTAGCTACTTAATTCTGTTCTACACAGCCAATCTGAAATGGAAGGTGGGACAGTTATCCAGGTAAAGCAAGCCAAAAAGTATGTTCTGACCACAGTGAATTGAATCCTTTCTGGAAAATAGGATTGTACTCCCTTCCCCACTCCCCAATCCCAACCATATAACTGGATGCTTGGGAAACAAAGACCCAGTACCTCAGCAATTGTTCCTTAAGGAAAGCCAAGTAGACCAGGGAAAGCCTACAAGCCTTTGAAAGAGCTGCTTGTGGCTTGAAAACAAAAGCAACAACAAAAAATTAAACTGAGACATGTCCCGACCTACCCAGATTGACTGTCTATGCTGTTAGATAATTGCATGACCTTTTCCTTTACGGTGGTTGTGTAGATCAGATCCCACAGTAATACATCTTTTTTCATTTCTATTTTCTATCAGGTAATGTCCTGTACATAAATATATTCAGTTAACATTTATTGATTAATACAGATGGTTCACATTCATTTTTAGTTTGAAACGACACTGATCAAACAAGATTCAATCAGTTCATCTTTTTTTCCCTACATTACAACCACAGTGAACTGATGAACTGGTTATTTGGATAATTTTTTGAAACCAAAGAAATAGAAAGTACATTGTCATGGATGGGTAATTGGACTATAAAGAACCAAGCTGGTGGCTTGTTATAAACTCAGCTAAACTCTATGATACAGTATCTGACTGTTATTTTTTATGTCAAATAACAATATTTGCCAATCAGCAATGATGCCAGATGCAAACCAATTGTTCCTAACCCTATCTGACAATTCTCCAAGGGGGTTGCTGGTTGGAGAGAATATAAATTGAAAATATGGCTGAAAACAAAACATTTCTTAACACAGGTTTGAGAATAAAATCAAATAAATACAATATCCTAAGCAACATATCTTTATCCTCAAACCTCAGAGAAATAGCAATTTTGTTCACCATTGCTTGATTTCCTCTGATAATGAGTGGAAGGATAAATATATTTAACAAACTCTAGCTTCAAAAAAATGAATGTTCCAAACAGTTTTATTAATTTCCCATACAAAATGGCAGTTAGTAAATTCTGTCTAATACCTTGATGTTGCTGAAAGCAAACAGAGGTCATTAAAACATTTTCTTTTCAGTGACCAAATAGCATTAACTGTATTTTATACTATAAACTAATCTAAAAATATTAATGATCAAAGCAGGGTAAAAACAATACAATTTGTTTCTTTACTTTATTTCAAAATAGTGATTATAAATACATTCTTATTATATTTCCTCCCCCAGCTCTTTGGATGCAACAACAATAACGAGAAAAAAAAACCTCACTGTGCTCATTTCATACAATATCAATGTACAAATCATGCAAAATATAAGATAGATTAATAATATCACCACCATAAATTTCTAGATGTGATGTTATATCCGAAATATCTGTTAACATTAGTCATGAGGCCATGCCCTTTATAATGTATGCATCCTTATGGCTTTTAAAACAAAAGGAAAATAAAAGGAAACAAAGGAACAAATCTAATAAACCTGGATTTAAATAATTTTCTGATTAAGATTTTTATTCTGTTTACTATTCAGCAAGAAAAGCTAAATTTTAACTACACATCAGCTTACACTGTACTTGAACCACTGTTCTTGAATAGCTGCTTTCTGATGAAATTACACAAAGATGTACTCTTTGAAAGAAATGATTAATCTTTATTAATTTTCATAAAAAAATAATTTAAGACTTGAGAATACATGGACACAATATATTTTTGTAACCCTTCCATTACTGTTTATATCAGCTCATTTCCCTTGCAACAGTTCTAAAAGAATCCATTCAAATGTGTACAGAACCAAGAAAGCCATGCTGACAAGCTGTGGTTCTTGGGTTTTTTCCATTTGAATGCAAGGTCTACTAGAAATGTTGAACCAAAATATATGCACTACCTCTCCAAGGATTATACTAACATCAAGATTGTATTTATATCGACAAAATATGGAGATATAGTATCTTGACAGCTTTTGCACTCAACCCAAAACTTACACCTAAGTACAATACTGTAAAATTTTCAAAAAGAACTGTGGACGGACCTGTGCAAAATAGTATACACTATATAATGTAGGCACAATGAATTTGGTTAAGGATAGCATCTCAGCCTTAACTACTAGTCTTCTAATCACCATTCAGTTACAGTCAGTACCTCCAAATAACCATGCTTCTGGATTTTTCCTTTTTTTCATTGAACATTTTGTTTTTGTTTTTTCGATCTTTCTTAAGAGACCAAGATACAGACAATATGCCAGCTAGTTACAGTCTTCAGATTGTGGCAGGAAGTCTTCTCACTGCCGATCTTCTGGCAACCTTTTAGCCTGCCCGCACTGGATAAAAGGCATCATCCCAATGGCCTAGCGCCCCCCGAATCGCTGATGAAACTAAATTATTAGTGTTCATCATTGAAGCGTCCACTTCAGATTTCACAATCCTTACTTCATTGATCAAAGGATCAAGTAAAACACTTCAGAGTTTTTGTTCGTTTTTGTCTCGTAAGATCTCTATGCATTTAGGAAGCCTTGACTCCATGGATGAGTACTTGTTTGGTAATGACATCATAGAATTTCAGATGGCCTTTTATTAGTTGAACACCGTCTGTCACACATGTAATGTAATGCCAATTTTAAACCTTGGAATTCAATAGCTGTTTCAGGCTTTTTGTAAATGTGTATAAATTTCTCACACAAATTTTGTGTCAAGGAAACCGCACATCTTAAAGTTCTAGGAGCACCACCAGCAAGATGTGAAAACTGAGGAGTGAATTCTTTTCACTCTCCTTTTAAATATGTTTAAAACCAATTACACATATATATACACACACACACACACATATATATATGCATACATATATAGATATATACACATATATATATATATATTTTTTTTTTTTTTTAATCTAGGTTGTATGCCAAACATCCTCCCAGAGCAAATGCAGAAGGCCCTGGAAATGAAGAGTTTACCACCAAGATTGTTGTTAGAACTTCTGCCACAGTGTCATCTCAGAAGTGCCACTTGAAAAGCATGAAGAAAATCTGTTTACTTTCCTTGTCACTGGATTGATCAATGTATTGATTAGAGAAGGTGGCAGAGGGCAACATTATGGAGGCAGGTCAAAGCAGAATGGCTTTCCCATTGGTATTTTGCCAAGAGGGAGAGAGTCTCTGTATCTTGCAAACACCTTCGATGAATGGGTGTTTGAGTATCTTGATCCGTTTGACTCCCACCTTATCTGCCAAAACAACCACAATGGTGTCATTTGGGGAGTCATGGGACTATAAAACACTGTGAACTGAACTGAGACCAATAAATTCATTTTACAATGAGGCCTCTACCAGCCAAGATTACCATGTTCCCTGTTCCACTTGATTATCTGACCTTGATCAGAGATTGAAGGAACAGTATACTGGTGCATATTTAGATTAAGCTATTTACCTTACTCTTTACTTTTTTTGTAAATATTTGTAGTGAAAACTATTTAGATTAAGCTGTAGAACCCTGAAAAGCAAGACAACTGATGGCAAATACCAACTGTCCAAGAGACACGATACTATAAAACTAATGAATCTATTTTAAAATGAACAATTGGTGACAAATCTGAAGATAATATGCTAATTTCACAAGAACAGCACAGAACACCTTTTGTTTGTTTGTCTGTTTTAAATTACACCTGATCACGTTATCCAGAATAGTTCTATACATTTCATCTCTTGCTTTCGGGTTGGTATATTTTCTCTGTTTAAATTTCTATTGAATGATAGATGCACTGTGATCAGGAAAATAACTCAGGCATATTAAATACATATTAAGGAGTACATATTTTGCTATAGTGTACAAGGTATTTCATAAATATGAATTATATTACAAAAATAGTTTCTGGTGCGCTCACATGGTAAGCATTTGGCTAATTTTGGCCAACCTTAGAGGATTGTAGCTATTTCACATAACTGAGGACAAACTCTAGTCATAGTTTGAATTTTGAGTTGTATTTAATTCTGCATTAACATCAATTATTTCTTCAGGTCACCACAAATGCTGTATAAATCACATTGATTTTTTTTTCTCTTTTAAATTTTATGTATAGACAGGTATGCTTAAAGTGTTCAAATTTATTTTCATCAGTATGTAATGCATGGTATATTTTAAACAAATGTTTGCACAATTTAACATCAGTAAATCCAGTGGTTTCAAGATGCAGGCCATAAAGGTTACCGATTTACAAATACTACCGAATGTTCTCTCTTTGCATGCTTTTAAAAAACTTTTCAGAGAATCTTTAAACAGAGTTGTTACAATGCCACAAATCAAAGGATTACTCCAGTTCCACCACCAACTTAATCCACGTGCAAGATGAAGGACCCAGCTGAGGTACAAATACTGCTACCAGTTTGCTTGTGTTTGCTTTAACAAATCACAGGGAGGCGAAGGTTTTGCAGTGGGGGAGGGAGTACAAAACCAACTTGCCTCTTGTGGTTAAATTCAGCGTAATATGTATATAAAGCATCCCTTTGGCAATAGAGTTTGCAGTATCCCCACAGGATTCCACAGTCTAAGTTTTATGGAGTGAAATCCATTAAAGGTCAAAATCCTTCTCTATTTGACAACTCATATGTGACTACAGTTAATCTGACACCCTTGGAAACACCTGCCTCTATGCCTATTGATAATATAGAATTTGGAAGTTAGAAGTCAACAAAAGGCACTTTCATCATTAAATAAATGTCCTCTGTAGGAAATAAGACTGCATGACCTATATTTTGTTCAAAGCTGTTTGCTCTTCAAGGACTTGTAGGTAGTCAGGAGAACTCTGAAGTTTTGCTTTTAGTTCAAAATATTCACTCTTTCTCTGCTCTACAACAATTTTACTATGATTACCTCCTATTAGTGATTTCTTATTTTTCTTGTCTTGCTGCTTTTCTGGATAGCGGATCTCAAAGCCACTGACCCCGATGCTGTTGTACTCCTTTTTGCTCTCCAGAAAATTCTGAATGAACACA
This sequence comes from Sarcophilus harrisii, assembly GCF_902635505.1. NCBI lineage: Eukaryota > Metazoa > Chordata > Mammalia > Dasyuromorphia > Dasyuridae > Sarcophilus > Sarcophilus harrisii. The sequence continues at coordinate 45,621,179 of NC_045432.1, forward strand.
TTTGAATCTCGGCCAGGGAATAATTCATCCAACTCATCGATTGTGCTCAGTCTTTTCCTGGTATCCACATGGACAAGATCTTTGTCCTTTTCAGGAGCATTTCTCAGGATGACTTTCTGTCCTGGTGGCTCAGAGAACATGAAACCTGCTTCAGACTCTTTCAAGCCACACGTGTGGCTCTTGCTCATCTGCTCAATGGTCTGTGGGATGAAGGCTTCTGCTGCAAGCCCATCCTTCTTGTTGGTCTTGTGTTCATGCTTCCTCAGCTGCAGCTGCATAGAGCTGCACTCTGGGTTTCCGAGGCCTTCGTGTTTCACGATCGGCTTTTTGTTGCGCCGGAGCACAAAGACTAGGAGGCAGAAAGCAACAAACACAGTTAAAATCAAGACCACCAGAATGCTCAAGATTAAAATGGACAGAGGGACCGGACCTCCGGGAGGACTTCGGATAGGTCCCATGGGTGTCGTGAGGGTAATGGCAGGTATGGGACTAGTGAAGGGAGAAGAAGGCCGGTTCAGTAGCTTCGGACACAGGATTTCGTTTTTGAGGGACTTCAGTTCGATGTTGGCAAACTGTACGGGTGTTTCACATTTCAGTTCTTTCATCACAATGTCATCTTTCAGTTTCTCTAGCCACAGCTTTAGGGCCACTAAGTCACAAGTGCAGTCCCATGGGTTGCCCTCGAGGTCTATCTGTGTAAGGGATTGAAGCTGATCGAGCACCCCACTCACAGGCAGGTACATGAATTTGTTGTTCCTCAGGTTCAGGCGAGCTAGAGGAGCACCTGCAAAAATGTAAACCGGCAGGCTCTTTAACAGGTTATTGTTCAGATACAATAACTGCAGATTGGGCATTGAGTCAAAGGTGCCAGCTAAGATTTCTATGATCCAATTGTATTCCAAATAGAGATACTGCAGGTTGTACAGACCTGCAAACATTTCAGGGTACAGCCGTTCTAGCTGATTGCCATTGAGATAGAGTCTGCGGAGATTGGTGAGATTCCGGAACACCTCTCCCTTGATCGCTGTAATCTGATTGCTGCCTAAATGGAGTAGATCCAGACCTTCAAACTCAGTGAAATCTGAGGTGTCCACATCTTTAATCTGATTGCCATTGACGTGCAGCTTCTTGGCATTTAAGGGTTTGGGCATCAACTCCGCCATCGACTGGATGTTTTTTTCTTGGCAATTGACACTTAAGCCTAAATCAGAAGGATGAGTTTTGCAAAAACAAGGGATCGGGCAAGGTGTCAGTGGTGGTACCCTAGTTTGATAAGATACAATTTGACTCAGATTACGATTTGAGAGGGCTTTGCCTGCAACGATGCTAGAGATCTTTGAAGGATTAGTTGTTTTAGGGGGCTTTGTCACTAATCTTTGTAATGAAGTTTGAGTTGTATGGCCATTGGGTGTGGTATAGCCATTTTCCAGCTGAGAGGGTGGTAGGATCCGCACATCAAAATCACTCCCGGTTCCCATGGAACATAATTCCTGTTTATTGGTTTCCTTCAGAAGCCTCCCATACAAGTCACTGGGTGTTTCACAGATAGCTTCTCCTATGTAGATGTTATACGGCATGTTCTCCAGCCATGCTTTCAAAGGCAGCAAATCACAACTGCAATTCCAAGGGTTATCTTCGAGCTGTAATTCAACGACACGGCCAATGTGTTCCAGCACACCGATGTAGGGCAGCTTCTGTATTCGATTCCCACGGATATCCAGATGGGTCAAAGACGCGAATCGGAAAATATTATCGGGAAGGAACGAAATCAGATTGTCATTCAGAATGAGCACTTTCAGTTTATGGAGTTTATTGAAGGCTCCCCGTTCAATATACTTGATTAAATTGTAGTCGGCCTGGAGATACTCCAAGTTCTCTATGCCAAGGAAAGTGTCAGCTCGGAGAACCTTTAATTCATTGTTATTCAAGTGCAACTGTTTTAATGCACTGAGCCCCAGGAAGGCCCCTCCCTCGATGTTCTGCAATTTATTATTCCCCAGCTGCAGGGAGACTGCATGGGAAAAATTTAGAAACGTATTGGGATAGAGGACAATTAACAAATTATTTTGGAAATTGAGGTGGTAAAAATTTGACCAGGGTGGTTTCAATTGATTTGGTCTGAAGACAGAAACCTTTTCACAGTTGACATAGAGCACGTTCTCCACCGACACACAGGAGCACACATTGCAAATTTCCACTGAGGGGTCAGACTCTGCATTTGTCGAAGCAGAAATGGGGGGAGACAAAACCAGAAAGAGCCAAAGTAACATCTTCTTGCATTCAGCAAACAACTTTATGCTTCTGAATAAAGATAAAGAATCTAAAAAAAAAGAAAGAAAACATTTTTTTCAATGGTCATTCTCTTAAAAATTCATCTGGGCAGAAACTAAGCCCTAGTGAATTATTAGGCAATATTTGTCTTTGTGTGTCTGTGTGTGTGTGTGTTTGGAGAGAAAGATGTATTCGTATATATCTTTATATATATGCATACATGTCTATCTACCCATATCTACATATGCATACACAGACACACACACACACACACACACATATATTTAAATCACCAAAATTCAATATCTACTAAAACACATCAACGATCCCACCCAGAAAACCCAATCCAAACAACATACATCTTTGGCTTCAGTTCTAATGATTTGTAGGGAATGTACACGATTGTATAGGGCAAAGACAGCAAATGCAAGGAAAGATTCCCGATTATGGCAAAAGCCCGATCGCTCCATAAATATTTTTTCTACCTCTGACTTGTGCCAGAGTCTTCTTTAGCATCTACCCCAGTAAAAGTCCCTAGTCTTTGTATGCTCAAGTCCAGAACAGAACCACAAAGGAGTTCCAGTGTGTGAATTTCAATTCTCTAGGTGTTAGCATAATTAGAAAGGTAGATCAGAAGGCAGAATAGCATAAGGTCTGACTGAGGAACAAAATAAGAGGGCTGGATTAGTGTGGAGCCCAGGGAGTTAAGGGACAGAAGCAGAAGGGACGTGGGATAAAGATACAAGCAGCAGCAACGACATCTTTCCATTTGTACATCAGTTCAAAATATGCAAATTCCTTTTATATCCCTCATCTCCTTTAAGTCTCACGGTATCCTCGTCTCCCTTTCTATGGGAAGGAAATTACATTTTAGAGAGAGAAAGTGAGTTATCCAAGGTCACTCAGCTTTTCCTTCCAAGTGCCATGGTCTTTCAACCACACCACTGTGTTTTAGCTTAAGTCTATGGCTGAGCTGAATTCTGGTGAAGAGTTCTCTCCTATGCTTTTCAATCTAAGAGAAAGCAGATGTTGTTATAGGAAGAGAAAAAATAATCCGAGCAATAGAAGGGGAAACATTTGTAATCTGGATAATGTCTCTAGCTACTGGACAGTCACCACACACACACACACAAACACACAATAGCAACGACCGAGCACGAGAAAACTTGTCCCGAGGGAGTCCACAGAAAGGAATTTTCTATTTGAATACAGAGATGAATAGCTGATCTATCTTGGCATTTAGAGAGACTGTCGCCTTAGTTTACTTCACGTCTCTCTTCCTTTTGCTTTTTAGCTTCAGTCCATACGTTGGCTGCTACTTAGTCCAAACTCCTGCTCCAGCCTCCTTTTACCACTGTCTACCACTGCCTGGGATGTGGAGTTCACACAGCGGCATTCCTATGTGGCTCTAGCTGGGGAGCTAGATATACTCTGTAGTCACAGCAGATTCTTGTCTTAAATTAATCAGTTCCCAGCTGTTCCCCCTTCCCCCACACACCCTTCTTACCCCTGATCTCTAAGCAAATAGAATAACATTTGTTGGTAGAGTTTATGCTTTAGCAAATTAGCCCATTTTCTCCAACTCTTCACATATTCCAGCATAGATACACGAATGTCTGCAAGACAGATTTCCATAAACATATAAAGCATGTATTTCCTTTTTCTTTATGCAGGTTTAGCCATGTCATTTCTTTTCACGGTAAATAGCAAGAAATTGCTCTTTCAAACTGGTTACCTTCATACCATAATGAAAATCTATAAATTACCTAGGAATACACAAGAGGAAAATTTTGCCGTGAAAGACACATCCTATAGACACCCCTTTGTTTATTTTGCCCATGAGGATCGTCTATAATAATAACATAGTGCATCTATAAAAGTAGACAGGCCATTATGCGTGACCTACAGAGATCTGTAGTTTTAAGGTGGGCCAAACAGAAACACAGAAGAATGCTGCCAGAATGTTAATTGGATGCTGTGAAGACATACATTGACCCCAGTCGGTGGGATGACATGACCGGTAGTGCCAAAAAAGTCACAATTCATGAGAATGACATCACCAAAATCTCAAAACAAGTCTCTTTGTCAAATCGAGATTTTTCCCGGACCGTTTGCTTTGACATGACCACGGATCCTGGGCTACCCACGTCCAGTTCAGCCATTTCTAGACACTTTTCTTCCTCAGGTAGAAACCTAAATCTTCACCAGAAACAAACAAAAAAAAAAAAAACACCCCAACAGAGCCTCGATTGAAAAGGGGGCTCCCTTCCCCCTCTGCATTGCTACCGTGGGTAACAAAAAGGGGGGGGGCAGGGAAGAGCTAGGAGGAAGTTCAAAAAAAAAAGGCAGCTCCCTTCGAAAAGGAGGAAACAAGAGCCAGCTGGAATGAGGGAGAATAGGAAAAGAGGGAGTTCCAAGGAGAAGAGAATGACGAGAAGGAGCCAGAAAAAGGAGCGAGGGATTAAGAGAAACTAGAAAGAGGGCAGAAGGGATGGAGGAGAGTGAAAACAGGGCAGAGGGTAAAAGGTCAAAGTCAAAGAACCGTAGGAGCTAAGCAAACGTTTAGCAAACGATAGAAAAATCAGGCACTACTTAAAGCGCTCTTGGGATGCTGCTAGGCACCTCTCCAGCCTTCCCAACTGTCCTGTGGGGTGCTTTGTCAGCCAGATGCCCCTTTCGAGCTCCCGGGGACAGGCGAGCACACACATAGGAAGTCTTTGCAAAAATCATTCACCCACTCTAGGAACGTATGATCGCATCTCCTGCCCGGAGAGGGTGGGGGAGGGAAAGGAGAGGGGGAGCGGGGGAGCAGAACAGGCACAGGGCTAGTGGGAAGATGGCAAACGAAGCCACCGCTCGCCTGCTAGGGAGAGGCGGAAGGAACAGAGATGCCGCCGCTCGGAGCTCCGAAAGGAATCCCGAGGTGGCCGATGGCAGCCACAGCGAGTACCGCATTGCCGCAACCCCATGCCCAGGGCCGGGGTTGGGGCCGGCCGGCTGCTTCCCTGGGTGCCCCCTTCAGCCACCCGGGCTGAGCCACTGGCACGGGGGCAAGTCTTATCCCAATCCACCCAGGGTAGCAGCTGGAGTTTCCCAGACGCCTCTTTAAAGGCACGGAGAGATGAGGGGGGGAGGGGGCAGGGTTGAGGAGGCCAGGCTTCGAAGGCTGGAGTCTCTCCGCAACCCCCCCCTTACCTCCCCCCTCCCCCCTGTCCTAAGTACCCAGCTCTCCACCACCCACCCCTGACACTCAACCCGTGCCAGCCTAGAATGAACCAGGGCAGAAGGGGAGCGGTATTCGGGCATCTCCATCCTGCCAGTGATCAGAAAGTCCCCCCAGATCCGGCCAGAACCCCGACCTTTCAAAGTCCCTCTTTTCCCATCTCCACCCTGGCTTCGGCTCCTCTGTTCTGGAGCCCCCTGCTTACCCACCAGATCGAGCTAGCTGCAGCATCTCCTTAAAGTCCCAGGCAAGTGCCGAGCCCTGGCCCGACGAAGTGGTGGCGAAGGGTCAGAGGCGGGGAGAGAGAGAGAGAGAGAGAGAGAGAGAGAGAGAGAGAGAGAGAGAGCGAGAGCGAGCGAGCACCTAGGTGGGCCAGCTGGCGGGCAGCGAGCGCCTGAGCCAGGGGGCGACTAGGTCCCCTTTGGGTGCCCGAGCCGCCGGAGAGGATTCCCCCGGTACCCAGGGGCTAAGGAGGCAGCGACCGCACGCCCTGCGCTCCGAGGACACCCAGCAAAGTCGGGATGTTCCCCCACCCCCAACCACCTCGCCTCCTCCCCAGTGTGCCTGGGTGGGAGGGCAGGCCGGGGTGGGGGATGGAGCGCCCAGCCTGCCTCCCACTGGCCCGGCACCTACCTCTCCTCTCCCCTCCTCTCAGCTCAGCTCCGCTCTCTCCCCTAGTCTGCTCAGCTTGGCTGCTTTGGTTAGGCTGGTCGCCTGCGGTCCCCTCCCCTCCGCTCTGCTCGCTCTCCTCTCCTCTCCGATCCGGACACATCTAAGCCTGCCCGGCTGCTCCTGCCTGCCTGCCTGCCTCCCTCCACCCCTCCTCCTCCTCCTCCTCCTCCTCCCCCCCCTCCTCCTCCTCCTCCTCCCTCCTTCCCTCTCTCTCTCCCTCCCTCCCTCTTTCTCTTCTTCCCTGCCTCCCTCCCTCCCGGCTTGCCTTCCTATCTGCTCTGCAGTTTTTGCGATTGTCTGTCTCTACGTGATCTGGACTTCTGCTCCTCCGCACACTCTCACTCCTGGTGCGCGCACACACGCGCACACACTCATACACACACATCTACCCGGAGAGAGGGACTCACAGACGGGAACACACACACACATACACACTCACAGCCGTGCGCACTTGGGCGCGGACAGACAGACGGACGCATACCGATTCCTCTGACAGCCAGGGTGCACCTTTATATACACTCACAGAAGTCTTTCCTCCTCTCTCCCCTCCACGGGCACACGCGCGCGCGCGCGCGCGCACACACACACACACACACACACACAACCCCTCCACAGCACTGCCTCTCCCCAAGCACATTCCTGGTCCCCTACCTCGGCCACGGTGCCCTAGTCCCAGGCGCGCGCACATCTGCGCGCGCGCGTGCACACACACACTCACACACACATATACACACAGCACACTTTTTTTCTGTCCTCCCCCACTGCACACTTTCCCCAAAGAGGCAGTCCCCCCCCACCCCGCCTCCAGGGACCCCCTAGAGAGCAAAGGTCCCCGCCCCCCCCCAAGTCATTGCCCCCACCCCCGTCCATCCTAGCGGGAACGCGCGCCGGCACACATGCACGCACACATACACACGAGCGCGCACTCACGATCAATCAATCGATCGATCGATTGATCAAAAAGCAAAGATGTCTCTGGGAACCCTCCTGGGAGACGGCAAGCGGGCACTCGCAGCCGGAGAAGGACCCCTTCCAGGGCGAGGGGTGTGGAGTGAGGGCAGGGGGTGGGGTGGGGGATGGAGGGGGTGGGGTGTCACGCAGCCGCTGCCACGGCCGCGGAATTAAGAACTACGAGGCTGGGATGCAGGAGGGGGCGAAGACGCGACCAACCACGCCAGCACTTTGGGATCTAGTTACCGTACCTTTCTCCTTCCTCCCTCCCTTCCGTCCTTCCGCCACAGCTGATCAGCCCGAAGCCCAAGGAGAGGCAGCGGCACTTCTGCAGAGCGAGCGTTCCTTAGGTAGGGGCTGAGTTTCCAGAATCCCAGAGGCGTCGCGCTCGCCCAGCCTACCTGTGTGTCCGGGCCGGGGCTGGAGCCTGGAGCGAGACTCCGAAGTGGAAGGGGGGGGGGGGACGCGAGGCTCGGTGACCCCTACCCCCACCCCCGCAGAGCAGGGGGCGGCCTCCGGCTGGGATGCCACAGGGTTTAAGAGGGGGGCAGCCGGGGGCTCGGGCCCAGGAAGGGGCTGGGGAGCCGGCGGAGGTGTGGGACGGGGGACATGCCGCACTTGCGACCACAAACCTGCCGGGGCTACTGAGCATGCCCAGATCCAGGGCTATAGCCCTATAAGAGAAGCATTGTGTGCATTCCACTCCTCCAGGGTTTGGCTGTGGCCAGGAGGGGCTGTGCGGGGGACGGGCAGGGGGAGAGGACCCCGCTCCGAGGCGGGGAGGGCTGGCGGGGAGGGACTGGAAGCCGCCGGCCGGGAAGAACGGGCCCAGGAAAGTGGCTTCTCGCTGGACAGTAGTTCATTGTCGTGATCGATATCCGAAAAAGCAAAAGCCCCGGGCTCCCGCTTCTCCTGGGCTCGAGCTGGCCACTGTGCGAATTATCTAGGCCTCTTCCCTCTATCTAGTTCCTTTTCGGTAGCGACTCCACTAGGGGGTAGGAAGGGTCAGAGAAAAAGAGTCAAATTCAAACAAGTTATTTTTTTTTTCTGCCAGTCACTAGCTATGGCCACAAAAATAAAAATAAAATAAAACACAACGGGGAAAAAGGCTCGGTGGGACAGGAGGGTTAAAACCAAAGTGACTCGGGGAGCTCTGTGGGCATTTCCAGGCAGGCTGCAAAAATAAACCTTGACACAAGCCTCTCTTCTATTCTCCCCAAGCCCTTGCTGATATAGGCTCTTTGCAAACGAGATCAGCTGCCTCTTTTTTGTGAGGTGTAAGTGAACAGCACCCCCCCCATCTCTCCCCCCCATGCAACAAATATTTATTGAGGCCTACTCTATTCAGAGCCCCTTGTTACTATATGTGGGGGGGGGGAGTGCACAGGCACGAATAAAACTGGTTCTCTCTCTCCCCCTCTCTCTCTCCTCCCTCTCCCTCTCCCCCCTTTAGCTCACTCTCTCGCTCTCCTTCTCGCTCTCGAGCACGCACGCGAGCCCTGTGTTTAATCCAACCTTCTGCCCGATCTACCAGCAGCATTCCTTAGTGGCACTAGCAGCAGAATGGGATCTATCCAGTAGTCAGCAATGATTTCTGTTTAAACATAGGAAACCCCTAAAGCTGAAAGAGGCAATGGCTTTGTGACCAGACTTCGGATGCTGGCTGAGATCTGCTGCCTGAACATTAACCAGAACCACCGATTGTTTAAAGGGCCTCTTTCTCCGCTTGCAACCCTGATGGGCAAACACTTTGTGAGAGCGCAGTCCTACCCCTTTCTAAGGAGCTAATGCGGCATCTTTCCATGTGCAAGGGACTTCTCTGTCATTCAGTGCAGCCCTACCTCTTTCCCCAAATGCATATATCTCACGCCCGAGTCTGAATTCCTCCACTGCCTTGTGCACATGTAGCCACACTTTTTACAAACGGGGTTATGTGTTACACCTTGTAAAAAGGGGGAAAAAAAGGAAAAAAGAAAGAAAAAGAAAAAGAAGACTTTCCAGAGACACCCCCCTTTCTCCTGTCCTATTAAAAACAATCTAGGGAAGAAAATGAGTGGGCAGCAGTGGTAACATTTGCTGTATGTTATGGGAGATCCATTCTGAAACAGCCCCGCTTAAAGGAAACACCAAGGGCTTTTCCCCCTAACACTATGAGTATTTGTGCAGCTCATCTCCGGGAGGTGAGATTCTTCTCCGCCATAGGTAACAGCTGCACCGTGGTAAAATTCCCTCTACTGTGCTCTACTCGAACAAAACAGACTCTGCTAATTAGGAACTCCAAATTTGCATTATATTGCATAATGCAATTGGGAAGTAACAACGGATTCCAAAACAATGTGGCATTTCTTCTAACTCACTCTATACATCTCTAGCTATATATAGCTAGAAGATGTAGTCATTATCAGGATCCTGGGGTTGTTTGTACTTTACCATAAATGTTAAGAAGACTATAGACTATAGGGAAAACCCAGTCCTGCCAAAAAAAAAAAAAAAAAAAAAAAAGGCACAGTAAAGGATTGAGGGTATCTGCCAAGACCTGGGCAGTAAGTAGCAGACAATTTAAGGGCCTGTCTCTCTGGAACTTTGGAGATAGCTAATTGAAATAATCGTGGGCAGTTCTCCCTTCGTGTGGGTAGGTGGAGACCTGAAAACTCCGGTGTGGGGAAATGTCAGTAAGTTACAGAGGATCATAGTCCCTAAGAGGTATTCTTTAAAAGATATTATTTAACTAATATGCAGTCTATTCAGATAAACTCTTAGAAATGAAATACTGGACTGTTTCAAGATAAATTCTCTCAGAATGAAATTGAAACAGCACTCCCAGCTCTTGGAGGTTGCACATATCTTGCTTTCAGATGATGGGAACCGTCCGTTCTTTAAACCCCCTTCTCCTCCCTGCTCCCCCCCCCCCCCCACCACACACACACACACACACACACACACACACACACAGTCTGCCTCTTGGAATCATGAACCCATGACTGTTTCCTGCCGGCAAAGGGGAAGGGGTGTCCCAAATGCAAACAAGCCAAGTTTAATAAAACTGCCACTCACTCTCCTTGCAGGTAGGATCCCCCCTCCCCAGCCCTTTTTTAATGCATTCTTTTCCTAGTCCTTCACAGTATGGGGTGACCTGAGATCGCACACACGATGCACTGATATTTGTACTCTGGTCTCAGATAGGGAAAGTCAGATCAGGGATAGAGAGCTTTCCTTATCGCTTCTCTCCTGGAGGGGAGAGCCCCCAGTGGGGTCTAAGTACAACTTTTAACTTGTTCGCTTAGTGGGTGTGGCCCCAACGACTCCTCCACTTGTAATCTTTACCTCAAGTTCCACTTACTACGCTGGTCCCTTTCTGATTCTCCCTCCCCTACAACAAATCGTGACTATCCTCTCCCCGTCCTGCCATTCTTTTATATGACTTTTGTTTCTGCTTACCTGAGCATATGTTAGGACCTTACTGGACACCCCCAGGAAAATGTTAGCTCCTCGAGGGAAGGCAATTTGGGGCTTTTTCGGTTTTGTCTCTGCATTTACAATGCTTGGCACATAGAAAGCACTTCCTAAAGGCTTATTGAATTGAATATGAGGTCTTGGAATGGAAGTTGGATAATCACTTGCTAGGATGTTAAAGAGCAGATTCTGGTTCTGGCAGGAGCTGAGCTCCGTGACCTCTGAAGCCCCTTCTAGCTCTGACACTCTGGGATGCTGTGGACAGCCTCAATTTGGAGAATGGGAAGCTGAGTTCCCACAGACTCCCTGCACATAGCCAGCCAGCAGTCAGGGACCCCAGACTCTAACCTCATAGAACTTTGTTTTCTTTCAGGTTACTGTAAAACAAAAAACCAGTCTGGGGTATTATCTGTATGTTTTATTTGAATCTTGGAATCATTCAGCAATTGTCCTACACAAAGTTGTCATGATCACAAAGGTGCTGTTTTAAAACTGATCTGGTTCTTATTCTCTCCAAAATACTCTTTTCCTCCAAATGGTCCATGCTACTGGACCTTGGCTTTTTAAAGAACTCCTTAACTGGGACCATAGGGCAGCTCTGTTCTGTTCACTCTCCTTCCTTCAAGATACATAAACTATCACTCTAGAGTAGAAACGATCCCCCAGACAACTCTAAGTTTAAAGGCAGTTGTCAATGATTAAAACATGAACGGTATCAGTGTCAAACACTGTGAAATGAAAATAATTATAACAGCAACAAAACTTTGCCATAGCCTCCAGTGGCATTCACTTTCACCTGATTCATTATTTATCCCCGCTCTTTACAATCATAACAAGGCTAAGATTTGCCATATACCAGTCAAAATGAATGCATTTTTTTTTCTTTAAGGGAGAGTATACTTTGTCACTGTTCGGGTTGCTAAGTATTCATTTCTACTAGAGCTGGAAGAGATCATAAATATAAAGCTGAGAGAGACCTTAGAGTTCATCGAGTCTAAGTTTTTCATCTTACAGAGGAGAAAATTGAGGTTGACAGAGGAGAAATAACCTGCTAAAATTGAAATTCAAGTCTTAAGAACGTGGGATGGTAGATTTAAAGCTAGACATTAGAGGCTAGCTAGTCCAACTCTTCCATTTTACAGCTGAGAAAGTAAAATGACTAACCTGGGATCGCACAGCTAGTAAACAAGAGAACCGAGGCTCGAGGCTCGGTGGCTCTGAAAGCAACCTTCTTTCCACTGTATCATGATGTCACCCCTCTAACTTCACATTCAGTACTATTTCCACTACACTATCCAACCTAGAGAACATCATTAACCCTACCCTACTTTACAAAGGAGGAGATGAAGGAAATGTAGGCTTTTGAGCATATTGGTGGGGGAGGGGGAGTAATTTTTGTTTTGTAAACATTCAGAAAACCAGCTTTCACAGGTTTAAATACAAACGCTCAAAACAAGACTGCAAGTAAAACTGACATGAAAAGTCCTGGAGGTAAAATATTCCTGATGTGACTATTTTCAATCAGCTAGATCGAATCTCAGACAGATAGGGAATTTTTCCATGCTTACAATCCATTACAGCGTCTGAGTCTGAACTTGCAAAGGTGATTTCCACCACTTTCATTGTATCTTTTGTCATTGCGTGGTGGAAGACCCAGGAAAAAGTGGCAGGCACATCTGTAACCTTCTGGAAATGCAAAAGAATAAAGAACTGTGGGAACTTTGCATGTCCCCCTCTGTGGGATCAAATGAATTGGAAGAAAGGTGAAATATATACCTATTTGGTTCATCTCCCTTCTAACTAAGCTGGCCTTCCATTTTTTCCCCAAGATATCTTTCTAAAAGTCATGGCTAGTAAGTAACCTGTCACCTTTTCCGGAAATCATTATTTCAGCTGTGAATACATAACAACTTTTCTTCTCTAGGCAGTGAAAAACAAAACAACTGGATACCATTTGCTGATTATTGGGGAGGGATAATAGAGGAGTATGCCATCCTTTTAGGGTCATGGTTATTTCGTTGCCAATGAGTACTTGTCTGGTAAATCCTGCCTGTACTGCAGATACTTTCTAGAATATCATTTCACTAAATCATAGCTACCAATGTGACATTATCAGGGCTGTGGTTTTCTTTTCCTTTCCATGTACTCTGTAACTTGAAGAAATCTCATCTTCCTTGCTTGCTGTCAGAGATTACTGCCCTCAGACAACTCAAAGATAATAAAGATTGGGAAATAAAAAATAAGACGTTAATAGCCAAACAATCCACTGTGAGAATTACTCCCAAGGGCAATACAATCCTCTAACACCAACTGAAGCTCAGTCAGAGACAGAGAATGTTCTTCCGTTTTTACCGTGCCCTATTCTATCTGGGGAACCAGCATGTTGTCTTTGGCTGACAGAACCATTTCTTCTTTAAAAAAAAAAAAAACAAAAAAAAAACTATTGAGGGTCTTTCTCTTCAACCTTTTCCTAAATGGATTTTTCATTTTCGTTTTCTTTCTCATCAACAAATAGAGCAACCTTTTCTTTCTTTTTTTGTACACTCAGCATTTCAGAACTGAAAGGAAATGTTAGGATTTATTTCGAAATGTTCTTTTGGAGCAATTAAAAACTTTTATCAACATTATGTGGGATAAAAAAGATAATAGAAGGATGTTTTCACATATGATGTTTCACAGATATAACTATATAGAAACTCCCTTTATCAATGCAAATCTGTAACTGCTCTGCAACTTGTAGTCTTAAAGAGGCTCTTGGGCTTTGCTCAGGGTTCCATAGTCAATATGTGTCAGAGAAAGGGAACTGAACCCAGAGCTTCCCCAATCAGAAACTGATTGTACCATACTATTTCTCAAAAACAAACAAACAAACAAAAAAAAAAGTTTACTCAGAATTTTGGGATGTTAAAAGTTACCCACACTTTTATATTTGTAAAGTTGACTAAAAATAATGGGAAATTAAAAACTCCATGACAAATCAAAAATCCTATATTGATTTTTAAATACCTTTTTTTTTTAAAAAAGCATCTAGGTTGAAAAAGATGCTGCCTTGAGGGCTCATTTCTAATCATGTATCCTCTGCATATGTTCAGATAAGATGATACTCCTTCAAAGATGTAAGAAGAAATGGTAACCTTGCTTGATCTATTTTCTGATGAGTAATGTCAAATAAAGCATAAGATAGGGAGACATATGCTTGGGAAAGGTGATTACTGCCATCTCCAAGAAGAACATCCAGCGCAATGGAGGAAGACTTCCCTGTAGGAGGTGGTGTGGTTCCATAGATGATGTACCTGTTTGGCATTGTATCAAGCCCTAGAACAACAGAGAACCCACTCAATGGCATTCACAATTACTCAAACCCATTTGGGACAACTATCCGTACATAAAAACACCAACTGGATGAAGAATGCCTAGTTTTCAGCCTATGATATACAGTTAGATGAACTGTCCATAGAGCTGAAGGAGAGAGAGAGACAGACAGACAGAGAGAGAGAGAGAAAGAGCATGCTTGAAAAGATACTGAGGATATATAAATGAATTGAGCTCAAAAATGAAAGGGAGAATTAACTGGATTGCTTTTGGGAAACAGCACAGTTCTTCTCATGACTCCAATTTTCCCTTCAAAACAAAAGCCCATCTTTTTACACCAATATTCTTCAGGCTGTCCTATATACCCGAGAGACACGAGATACCTCTGATTCTGGTGGACTGAATGTGCTGGTCACCCAAAGCTCAATGAAGAGATTCATAAAAAGGATAAATAGGCTGAAGCATATTAATTACACTGTGCTCAGTACCTTGAATACTCTTGATGCTTGATAAATATTTGATTAATTTAATTGATGGCATTGATAGGACTTACAAGAGCTTTTCCTTTGTTGACATGGGATTCAAGTATCCCAATTAGACACAAAAGGGGTCTATATACACAAAAGTTTTAGGGTTTTGAGCATTTAATTGTCAAGGTATCAAAGTGGGGAAGATACCAAAAAGAGAGGACAAAATCTAGGAAAGGATTACATTTTTAATGTGGTAATGATGAAAGTATCAATAAATACTGAAACAAATGCCTAGGATCAAATGAGTTAACATATGATATGAAAGCACTTAGAAAACTTGCACTATATAAATGCTATCATCACCATCATTCTATCAAGCGTGCATTCATAGATGATGTCCTACCATAGACTACATCTTTAAAGTCACATGATGGACTGGGAAGTGTAGAGAGTACAACATCTTTGCTATTTGTGATGATTAAATTAATTCAACAGAAGAAAATAACAACTTAAAGGACTTCTACCAACAATGTATCTCTCATGCAAATGTTAAAGTCATGTATGATTTTTCTTTTTGTTGCAAGACAGGGGATAACCCACTTATGTGACTTGCCCAAGGTCACACAGCTAGTATATGCTAATTGTCTGAGGGCAGATTTGAACTCTGGTCCTGCTGACTTTTGAGCCGGTGATCTATGCATTACATAATCTTGCTGCCCCTGATTTCTTGAAATACATAACAACAGAGATAACTCAGTTCAGTGGCTCTCTAGTTATTAGTATCAAATAAAGCATAAAGGAGGGAGACACATGCTCCAGAAAGATGTTTGCCTCTGCAATAGAGGAGGTCCGAAGTAGACTCCATATTGAAGAGGAACTTCCTATTCATTGTGAATCAATAAAACAACTTGTCACTCGTGGATATTCCACTATACAGAGAATCAAAGAGGATTGTATATGAGACTGAACCTCAGTTACAGTTTTAAATATCTACTGAATATTATATTGTAGTAACAATACTGCCCTATTTTCTCTGCCTCAAGCTTTTACCTGAAACAAAGGCCCATCGTTTTAACATTAGTTTTTTGTCCAGTGCTGTTGTATGAATATGAGTCATGAAATATCAAAACTCCAGATAACCTAAATTGAAGATCGCCCAAACGGAAATGCAGAAGCATATAGTGAACATAAACTGGTTAGATTACATTTTAAAAGAAGAATTATACAAGAGAAGTGGTGTCAAAGATTTAATAACAGAAATATTTGAAAGGAAAAAATATGATGGATCAATCATAATTATGAAATTAAGGGGTACTCTATGAATAGCCATGTATTCCATTTGTATCTAGACAAAGTTAAGAGAATGAAAGGAAGGCCGCAGCAGTGTTGTTAATTAATAAGAGGATATGGAGAAAGGATACAGAGGATAGGCAGGCATGAATGGGTTGCTATCCACATGATACTCCTATTATATCGAAATGATAGTAGTATCTAAATTAAAGGGATATCTAAATGAAAGATCACAGTTCCATTGGAATATTAGAGTACACTATTTACAAAATTAAAAATTATTCAATTCAACAAACATATATTAAATGTGTTTTATATGTAAAACATTGTGTTAGATATTAAGAACACAAAAACAGAGTTGAAACATTGCCTGCCTTCAAAGAACTTATGGTCTACTTTGTGAAATACCATATATACTAATAAATGTTTGATATAAGCTAGGGAGTAATGAGGGCAAAGGAAAAATCTAAGAGCAATGCTTTAGGAAAATTTAAGGAAAGACAGGAAGACTTCCAACTGGAGAATATTAGGAAGGATCCAAAAAGACTTCATAGAAGCAGCTAAAGTAAGCCTTGAAGAGAACTATTCTGAAAAGTGGAGACGTGGAATCATGGGGAAATATTCTCATTCTCTCTCCCTCTCCCTCCCTCTCTCCTTTTTCCTTTCCCTCTCTCCCCCCCACTCTCTTTCTCTCTTCTCTGTCTCAATCTCTGTATTTCTCTCCTTCTCCTCCTCCTCTTCCTCCTCCTTCTCTTTCTCCTCCTTTTTTTCTTCCCCCTCAATTGATGTCTTATAGCTATCTATATGGGTATCTATCTCAATATAAATATATCTCCCTTTATATAGAAAAATCATCTTTCTGTCTCTTTCCCTCCTCTTCTCCCTCAAGTGATATCTATATAATCTATGTAAATAGCTATCTAAATGGGTAGCTATCGCAATATAAATATATCTCCCTCTAGAGAAATTCTGTCTCTCTGTATGTCTCTGTCTCTCTCTGTCTCTCTGTCTCTCTGTCTCTCTCTCTCTGTCTTTCTGTCTCTCTCTGTCTGTCTCTCCTTTTTCTCCCTTTCTGAGTTGCTGCTGGGCCCAGGGAGACTGGAGCACTGTTTCTACCCTGTTCTCTACCAAGGGCCACCTCTATATTAAACCCCTGCCAGTTCTGGGGGAGCCTGATTTCTTAAAATACGGATCAGACTTCTCTTTTTACTTGATTTAGCTCATTATACCCTCTATCCCACTTCCTGATGGCCTAGGAAAGTTACAGTTTAGTTTTAGGCTTGTGTCTAGAGTCTCATCAAAAAGAGAAATAAAGAGCACTCAGTATACAATATAAATCTCAGGTACGGGCCATATATTTATTTCCTACACTCAAAGGAAATACTGACAGGACACCCAAGTAATGTAGTGCACAGAGCACTAGGCCTGGTACCAGAAAGACCTGAGTACAAATCTGAGTTCAAACACTTTCTAACTATGTGACGCTGGGCAAGTCACTTAATCTATATTTGCTTCAGTTTGTAAAACGGGGATAATAATAGCACCTACTTCCCAGGGTGAGTGTGAAGATCAAATGAGATAATGATTATAAAGAGTTTAGCATAGTGCCTGGCACATATTAAGAGGTATATGTAAATGTTAGCTATTAACTAAAAAACACGAAAATCTCCCAGTCCTCATTGATAAACCTAAAGCAATTAAATGATTGCTTCATCATCCTTAAAGTGTTTCAGTGTTGAGTTATACTTGGCAGTCAGAAGTAGCCAGAAAATTCCCCGAATTAACATCCAAGGTCAGCTTGAAGCCAGTACAGAAGCTGTGTCCCTGTCCTGTTACGTGTATAAGTATTTATATGCATACATATAGGTGCAAGAATGAATAGTGTGAAGAAGGGACTGATGAGTTTGTTTGTTTTTGAACAAACAGTCCATTTTTGAATCCTCTCTAGAAAGCTGGGTGACATAATTTGAATGTGGTCTAATTTTTTCTCCTTTGGTGTTTTCTTCTTGAGTTACTTTTTTCTAATCTAATTTCATCTACTATTAGGTTTTCATTCAACAAAGGCCTCTGTAGGGCTGAACTTCAAAAATATTTCATTATTTAAAAGAAATAGTCTTCTTTACCAGACAGGTTTCCCTAAGCTCTCACTCACAAGACCATAAAGAATTCTGAGTTACCACAATTTGAACAAAGCATCTTGTAATCAACCAACAGAAGACAGCAGAGAATTTCTTTTTCCTCTGAAGATTGTGACTGAACATTTTTCTTAGAAAAACAAACTGAAAGAAAATTGATCAATATTTCCTATAGGTTAATAAAACTGTTTACTATATAGCACAAAAAAAGAATTCAAAGCTATAATTTCCATTATTCACCATCTGAAAGTCAAGAGCTTTGCTGAATACTATCTAAAAAGTTTTCCAATCCATGCCCCTGAGGATGAATCAGAGAATGAAAGCCCTCTCAGAGACTACTGCATGTCCTGAAGTCATGGCCCTGTTTCTTGAGTCTGTCTCAGAAGATTCATGGGATGAGAAATTCTAAAACATTACACTGTTAGCACAGCAAGAAAGGCAGGGCTGCTGAGCTGTGGCAGAGATGAGGTAGTGTTGCAGGCATTACTCTGACAGCCCACTAGTATCTCTTCCACAGTGGGATTATCTGCAATCAACCCTTAAAAGAAATTTACTGAGGCTGCCAGAGACCAGCCCTTGGGATGCTTCTTGTGCAAGTCATTTCTGTGTTAGAGGAGGGGAAAAAAGAGACAAGTGGGAACTTGTCATGGTAGAACAATGTGGCCATGGAGTTTGGATATTCTAAAATGTGTTTTCCTGTGTTTGACTGTGTTTCTCTGGTGTTTTTTCTATGTTCCCTAGGGGATTTTTTTTTTGTTCTGGGACATGATGCTAAACTAACAATGGCCTGAAGTGTAGGGGAAGACCAAAAGGTATGATAGTGATGAAATTATGTCACAGAGATACCATGTCGTTCATATTAAGTTGTTATCTGTTATTTAGTATCTTGTATGTTGGTATATGAAGTTGAGAGACGCCTGTAATCAGTAGCTGTGGGACTCTAACAATAAAATTAATTAGGCTAGGGCAAAACTCAGAATGGTCCCCCGAATGAGGTCATTTACCAGGGAAACTCCATCAATATAACTGAACCTCCTTGGAGAGCTCTTGGTGGATTCTACCTGAGGATGATCCTTGACTTTCCTCCTTTGATTCTGGTCTAATTTCTTGATCCTGACTCTGTCTATGCCTTTTGGACACTAAATCATTTACCTTTTCTCCTTCAGTAAAGAACTCATTCCTGACTTAACTGACCTTGAACCTTAACTTTACATGACTATAAAATATATGCTGCCTTTCTGAATAACAAGTCCCATTTCTTCACCCACTCCACTTAGTCAAGTAGAATATACTCATCTCACTTCAGGCAAGAAAGACATGTCCTGGGGAACACTTCAATGCCTTAAACTTTTTGTTGATAGGATGTGTTTTTTCTAACCTGGCCGAATAATATTAGTTAAATAATACTCAGAGCTGGCAAACCTCCTTTTAAGCATATTTCAAATAAGTTCTACATAGTCATAATAATAAATGGCATTTACATACCACCTTACATAGATTATCTCTTCTGATCCTCACTACCATATTATGAAACCAAGGCCACTGGTATTTGGATCCCTATTTTACTGGTGAGGGAACTGAGACTCAGGGGGATTATGATGTGCCATAGCTAGTGAACATCAGAGGCAGATGTACGCAGGTATTTCTGATTCCAAGGCAATTGTCTTTCGATTAGATCATGCCGCCTCTGAGACGACTTCAACCTGTATCATCCAATAACTATCAAGGGGAAGTAATGGAGAAAGACAATTTGCTTTAAGCCATGGTTATTTTTATTTTGTTTTAAGAAATCAGTCATCTCAAATGTTAAAGTTAATTACTTGCTTTCTGATTTCTGTTGGTACCTTCTGTGGATGGAAAAGAAATTTGGGAGTATAATACTGTGAAATCTGGGATACTGTGGTGAGATTTCCCATAGTCATCATTTAAAATCTATCTCCAATAATAGGAAGGCTACTGCTTAATCTTTTAGGAAATCATCCCTTCTTGCCATCAGTTTATTTTTTTAATCTCATAATGGGAGAAGCTTTTTACAATCTAACTACTTTTCCACTTATTTAGACAGACTTAAAATTGTTGGGCAATTTACTCCCAAAGATATTTTCCTGAAGTGTAATTTCCTTTTCATTGACTTAAAAATTGTTGTATGGATAGAAGAAAAATCCAGAAAGCAAGAGCTGCCACAGCAGGACCATCAGAAAAATCCGATTCACCAGTGGATTATATTCATGGAGGATCTTCTCAATCCTCTCTTTATATATTAGGAAATGGGTGTTCCTTAAGTACAGATGAAGAGAGGAACCTTTATTAAATAAAAATCATAGAATCCCAATATATCAGAGACATAAGAAATCTCAGAAGCTAATTAGTCTAACATATCTGTAAAAGATTCCCTGCTGCAGCATTACTCATGAGGTGGCCATCCAGAGTTGGCCTGAAGCTCTCTAGTGATATGGAGTCTACTCCCTCCCAGAAGGCCCATTCCATTGGAGGATAATTCTGATTGATAGTATGTTGCTCCACACATCAAGTCTAAATTGTTCACTATGTATCTTCTACTCATTTCCCCTAGTTCTCCTCTCTGAAGTCAAGCAGAATGAGTCGTATCTCTTTCCTATATGATTCCTTTTTCTGAAAGGACTTGTGGCTGTGGCCTAGAATCATGGATCCTCAGAACTAGAGGGATTTCAGTGGGCATCATAACCAGTTGAACAGGAATCTCCTCTACAAAATTCCTGAGAAATTGTCATGGAACCTTTGCTGGAAAAACACTCTCAGCAGAAACCTAAGAATTCTCCCCCTTTGCTGAGGTTGGCCTCAATAAAAAGCCCACAAAACTTTCTGCTGCCTTTTTGGTTATTTACCAAAACATACCACCTCCCTGGGATGGCTATAACATGTACTTGTGGTGGAATGACCGAGCAGAACAGATGGCCTCCTAAACATGTCCTTTGCTGTCTGAAAAGTGATTTCCCTGTCACCGGCAAAGGTCCTCCAAGTGATGACTGTTGAGCAAGATAAGAGATATGTATATTTCTCTGCTGTTCTGAATAGTGTTGTGTCTCTAAACTATTACTTTTGTAACTGATGGAGGTCAGTCCTATCTTTGCCACTATTTTCCCTGGATAGTGACACTTATCCTTACAGAGACTGATTCTACTAGCTGGTTTGGTATTCTATCCTATTGTCCTACCCATGCTAGCCTATGGGGAGAGGATTGACTCTCAAAGACAGTTGCTGTGGACCTTAGGATCACATGATCACGATTTTCAAGCTGGAGGAGAACTTAGGGGAAATCAAGTCAAATTTGTTTATTTTAAAGATGTGGAAACTGAGGTCTGGTGAGGTGAAGGGATTTGTCCAGAGTCACACATGTAATAAACACCTGGGGCCAGATTTTTATGTACATCTTCCTGAGTCCAAGTTGTATGAGCTATCCATTCTAGACACTGCTTCTGTTGGATTATCTTTCCTCTGAGGAGTTCCTTCACAACCTGCAGATATGAGCAGTGCAACAATGCAAGCAGCTTCTCCGCTCTCCAGATGGAGATGAAGCTGTGCCATCTTCTCTGTTCATCCTACCTTTCCAGATTTATCTCGTATTACTCCCCTGCACATATTCCATGTTCCAACAAAACTGCCCTACTTTCTACCTCTCCTACCTCACATCGCGTGCTTTCTTGCTTCTGTGCCTTTGGTCACTTTGTTTCTCATCTCTTGAATGCATTTCTTCTCCTCGCTTGGTACCGATGGAATACTTTGCCTGCCCTTTAAAGCCCAATTCAAATGTCACTGCCTCCACGAAGCCTTCCTTTCTCTTCTATGTTGATATTGCCTTTATTACTACATATACTCTTTTGCTACCTTGCAGGAAAATAACTAATATTGTGTACTCGAGCCATTTGCATCCTACTTGAATGCCTTATCGTGGTATGAATATAACTGTTCTTGGGAACTGTGCCAGTACGTTCTCCTAAGTGGGGAAGACTTCCCTTCTATGCCCAGTGATAGAATGTTTCTGTGTTTGTTTTTGCCTTTCTTTGTATCCCCAGTGCTTAGCATAGTTCCTGATACATAGTAGCATTCGATAAAAATGTTGTTGACTGACTGTCATAATGGGACCAAACTAGCTCCCTATCACCAGAACTATGGCTCCCATGTAATAAACTTATTTGTTCTAATGACTCATGGGAACCACCTACTTCTGGACTTGCCATCTTCATTGGTTCAGGGAGTAGCCACCTCCACACATTCACTGAACTACTGAAGAACATGGTCATTTCTGTCTGTGTCATATTTCCATATTAGCCTGATGAACCCCATTAAGACATCAAGTTAGTCATTGGTCTTTCTATGTCTTCTGTCATGTCCAGAACTTATTCAGTGTTTGTTGAACTATGAATCTAAATGAATCATAAACAGCAAATATACAGAATTCATATAAGCATAGGAAGCTTTGCATGGACTGAACCAAAGCAAAGAATGCAGAAACTGCAGATTACAACGCTATAAATGAAAATAATCCTAGAAGTGAGAGGAACCTGGATTGAAAGACGGTGCTCAATATTGATGCTGGTGGAGAGAGAATAACATGCACCTCTTTCCTCTCAGTATAGGATTCTACACATGCCAAATGTTGCATATGCTGACAGGTAGGGTTACTCTGCCTGTCAGTTTTCCTTGACTGTTGAGATTAATCAAGTAGGAAAGTAGATAGAATGCCAGGCCTGGAGTCGGGAAGATGAATCTTCCCGAGTTCAAATCTGGCCTCACACACAGGAAATGGTAACCCACAGTAGCATTTTACCAAGAAAACCCAAATGGAGTCACCAAGAATTGGACACAACTGAAAAACTGCCTGAACTGCAATGATGGTTTTATTGGATGGGATGGGAAGAATGGATTATAATAGTTCAGCATATTTCTGGATTGGAAAAAAACCCACCAAAAGGCATCTATAACCTGTTCTTGAAATGTAAAAGCAAAAAAAAAAAATACGATGCAGAAAATTGTCAGTCTGATGGCTAAAGTTTAAAAAGGTTTTGGAAGATCATAAGACTGGGTGAATGTCTTGAAGTCATATTCAGTAACTAAATTTTAAAGCTTAGATTCATAAAGCCTTGGCAAGAGCTTCTCCTATTTTTGTTAATTAACAGTTATACAAGGTTAGAAAATGTAACAAAAGGTGCACCTACAATGGTCTCTTGCTCTAAAAGAAGAAATTAGTTTGGAAAAAAGTCATGAAAACTCCATAAGGGGAAAATTTCATATCTAATCTCCATGGTAACAAAGTACTGGAAAAATTTGTGATTAAGTGGCTCTCAGCTTAAAAGGTAAATGGTGTTTGGGTCTCTTTTAAGCTCATTGTTAAATATTATTTTAAAGATATCTCCAACTTATTAGAGATCCTACTTTTATCATTTATTAAAATTTGTAGCAGTAACAGAATAGAACAAGCCTAGAATGTAAGACTGGGAAAAAAAGGGAGAGACTCAAATGACATTTTTAGCATAATATAAATATGGCATATTATGTTACAGATTTTCAGTATTTTATTTTTTATTCAATTCACTACTCATTTTTGATGTCATCTTTTCTTCAACCAACTGTTTTAACAGTTTTATTCATGACTAAAAGTTCTGTATGAATTACATTACCACTCACAGCTCCTCTGAGTGAATTTCTCTTTTGTATTTCAGTTATCAGATCTCCAGATATATGTTTTGACTCTCATACCACCTAGACAGTTTCATCCCCCAAATCCAGAATTTTCCACAGCATGGTTGAATATATAGAGGGAGTCAAAAATTACATTAAAAAGCAGTATTCTTCTAATTAATATCAATTCTCGGAGTGCAAAAAATCCATTTATAGACTTCTAGAAGAGATTAATTTCAGTTTATTTAAAAAAAACTGAAAGTGAAGGTTGCTTGACCACAAAGCAGGTCATAATGGCCTAGTAGAAGGTGCCTTGAATTTGGAGTCAAGAGATTTGGTTTTGAATCCCACTTCAAAGACTTCATTCACTTGTTCACAAAACATTGATTACTGTAGTCTACTATATACTGGGCCATGGAGATAAAAAAATGCCTAAATTGCTCTAGGACCTTACTTACCTTTTATTAGCTAGAATATAACATGTGTATAAGTATATAAGAAGTGATATATAAAGACAAAACTCAGGGTGGATTGTGTGTGTGTGTGTGTGTGTGTGTGTGTGTGTATGAGTATGTGTGTGTATATGGTCATGGTGATGAAGATGATGATGATGATTACTATCCTCATGAATTTGAAAGATTGTCATATTCAGGAGAGACTTGTTGCATTTAGCCCCAGAGAGCATCCAGCAACAGTGGATTAAAATTGCCCAGAGGACAATTTTGACTTGATGTCAAAAAACCTTTCTAAGAGTTACAGCTGTCTAAAAGCAGAATGGGTCACCACAGGAGATGACAGACCTCCTAAGAGGTCTTCAAGCAGGAACTAGATGGGTACTTGTCTAGTATGTTACAGAAGGGATTGGGGAAGGAAGGTGATGCTGGTGGATTAGACTAGTGATTCTTCATGTTTGGGAGTGTTGTGGACCCATTTGGCAAATCTACTAAAATCTATGAACCCCCTTCTCAGAATAATGTTTGTAAATGAATAAAATAAAATCCCTAGAATCACAAAGGAAAGCATAGGTTAGTAAATACATAAAAATGTATTTTAATAAAAAATACATTAAAAAAAGATGTATTTTTTTCCCTATCTAACTTTACAGATCCCTTGAAATCTACACACAGACTTCTTGTGTTCTGTTGACTACAATCAACAAGCTAACAAGCATTTATTACGTACCTACTATTTGCCAGACACAATGCTAAGTCAGGGTGATACAAAGAAAAGCAAAAGACAGTCTCTGCTTTCGAAGAGTTGCTAGTCTACCATGGGAGACAAGATGCAAATATCTGTATACAAACAACATATATGTAGGATAAAAGGAAGGCAGGGAAAAGGAGGTTAAGAACCTCTCTGTTTACTAGAAAACAGTTTGGCAGAAACTATGGCCCAACATTTCATACCATAAACCAAGATAGGGTCAAAATGAGAACATAATTTAGACAAAAAGACTGCTTCCATAAGAAAATTAGAGAAGCCTATGATAATTCATAATCTATGAATAAGAGAAGAATTGATAACTAAGCAAGATAGAGAGTATTACAAAAGATAAGATGGATCCCTTAGTTTGTATTGAATTAAAAAGATTTGCCAAGAAAACCAAAACCAATGCAGCCAAGATTAGAGAGAAAATAGAAAGCTGGGGGAAATGTTTATAGCAAGTATCTCTGATAAAGTCCTCAAATATTTAAAGAACTGGATCAAATTTATAAGATTACAAGTTGTTCTTCAAGGTGGCTGGACCTGGAGTTGGGAAGATTTATCTTCATGAGTTCAAATGTAGCTTCAAACACCTAATACTTAGTTAACCTTGGGCAAGTCGCTTGACCCTGTTTACCTTCATTTACTCATCTGTAAAATGAGCTGGAGAAAGAAATGGCAAACCATTTCAGTATCTTTGCTATTGAACAACAACAACAAAGAATATGAACAGGGATTTTTCATTTAAAGAAATCAGCTATCTATAGTCAGATGAAAAAGTGCACTAAATCACTATTGATTAGAGAAATGCAAATTATAAGAATTTGGAGGTGCCACTTCATACCTATTAGAGGGGTTAATATGACAGAAAAGGAAAACGATCAATGTTGGAGAAGATGGGAGAAAACTGGGACACTAATGCATTGTTGGTGGAGTTGTGCATTGATCCAGCCATTCTTGAGAGCAATTTGGAACTACATCCAAAGGGCTTATAAAACTGCATAACCATTTGACCCAACAATAAGACTACTAAGACTGTATTACCCCCCCCCAAAAAAAAAGATAAAAAAGAGCCTATCTGTTCAAAATTTATAGCAGCTCTTTTTTGTAGTGGCAAAGAATTAGAAATCGAAGGAATACCCATAAACTGGGGAATGACTGAACAAGTTGTGGTATGTGATTGTGATTGAATACTATTGTATTACAAGAAAGGATAAGCAGAATGCTTTCAGAAAAGCCTGGAAAGACTTACAGAAGGTGATGTAAAGTGTGATAAGCAGAACCAAGACAGCAATATTATACTTAGCTTTTTTCACCAATAAGTGATCCAAGACAATTCCAAAGGACATATGATGAAAAATACTATCCACTTTCAGAGAAAGAACTGATGGAGTCTGAATACAGACTGAAGGATACTATTTTTCACATTATATTTTTCATGTTGGGGGGGTATCTGTATTTTCTTTCCAATTATGACCAGTATGAAATATGCTTTACAAGATTGCACATGTATAACCTATATCAAATTGCTTGCAATCTTGGCGGGGGGGGGGGGGGGAGAAGGAGAGAAGGAGGGTGAGAATTTGGAACTCAAAATTTTAAAAAAAGCAATGAATGTTAAAAATTACTTTACATATAATTGGAAAAATATATTTAAAAAAGAACTGTTGTACTTGATGGCCGCTGAGGTCCATTTCAATGCTTTCATTTTGCAATACTATGATTATATAATACAAAGTAATTTTAAGAGAGAAAGAATATTAATAACTAGAGGGACGTGGTACTTTAACTTTTTAGACTCAGTTTTCTCATCTGTAAAATAAGAGTAGCCATGCCTGCATAACCTCGACCTTGAAATTCTATATGACTCTGAATTATGGTCTTCAAGAAAGAACTGTTCTCAACCCCAGAAGTACTATACAAATATTAAAGTACAATTTTCATGATATGACAAAAGATGCAACGCAGAAAAAACTTCTTACTTGTATAAAATCCTGTGAAATCCTATATTTGAAGGCAATGAGGGTAAGCTTTCATGGCACTTATTCAAGGAAATTAAGGAAATAAGAACAGAGCCTTCCACCGAATGTCAAGGTCAACAGCTCTTATGTCCTAGAGATGACAAAGTCTAAAACTTTGGTTTTTCTCCAGAAGACACAGTCACAATTTACTATGTGCCAGATATATTTGGAAAGAATATTAACAGGAAATGTTCTATAAAATAAAAAATGAAATCATTTAGGAAGCCAGGAATTAGAATAACAACTATAAAGGGAAAAAAGCCAGTTCTAACAAAAAAAAAACACCAAAATCCAAAAATATCATGGTAAAAAATATCCTAGACAATGAAGAAATTACCAATTAGGACCCCCAATTCAAACCTCACAAGAACATAAACTAGACCTAAAAGACAAGGCTGAGGATTAGTTATAAGAGGATGAACTGTACTTGTATCATGTATTCTCTCCAGAATTAGCTTGATGAGTACTGTTTCAAAAACAAACAGGTCATCAGACATTGCTAATTTTGAACTAGAAGGGATCTTAAAAGTCATCCAGTCTAGTTCCTTCATTTAAAAAAGAGGAAACTGATCCACAGTAATAATCAAATAAGTGGAACTCAGATCCTTTATCTTTAAATCCAGAACTCTTTCCACTCATTCACTGACGTCAAAATGATCCTATGTTGTCATGATACTGCTTTCTCTTAGTTCTCCTCCTATCTGTGTGGCTGCTACCATTTAATCTCCTTTGCTGGTTATTATCCATATATTCCTGTTGACTCAGACTATCTCACAGGACTGTTTCCTCTTTTCTGTCTACTTTCAGCTGATGACCTCATCAGTTCCCAGAGATTTGTTATCTCCATGAAAATGAATCCCACATGTATATATCCAGGTTTACTTTTTTTTCTTCTGAGCTCTTGTCATACATCAGCAACTAACTGCTGGACATTTCAAACTGGATGTTCCATGGGGCTCAAATTCAACCAATCCAAATCATAGCTCATTATCTTTACCCCAAACTTAACCATTCTTCCAAAATTTCCTATAATAGATGAAGGCACCACTATCCTTTCAGTCAGCTAGTTTCACAAACTCAGCATTATCACTGATTCCTCAGTCTCTCTCACTTTATCCAATCAGTTGCCCTTTTTTGTTTATATGTATATATATATATATATATATATATGTATGTATATAAATATATACATATATAATATACATGCATGTATATATGTATATAAATATATACACATATTTTTATATGCACACACACACATATATGCATTTATCTCTACAACATCTTCCTCACCTGTCTCCTTCTCTCTACCCACATACCCTCCACCTTAGTTCAAGCCTTCACCACCTGTCTCTGGACTATTTCAGTACTCTCCTAATTAGCATCTTTGCCTCAAGTCTCTCCTCAACCCAACTGAAATATAAAGCTACCACTCCTCTACTCCCCAAATACCAATGGCTCCTTGTTTCTTTTAGGATCAAATATTGATGCCACTGTTTTACTTTTTAATGACCTATCTCCAATCTACCTTGCCAGCCATATATATTATTATACCTCTGACACTGTGTTCTCCATACTAACTGACCTTGCTGTTCCTCAGACTTGCACTCCATCTCCCACCCCCATGCCTTTGTACTAGCTGGTCCTCATACCTGGAATCGATTCCCTTCTCTCCTCTACTTATAATCCCTTATTTCCTTCAAAATTCGACTCAAGCACTACCTTCTACATGAAGACCTTCCTGAAACCCCAGCTACTTCAGTCCTTCTAAATTACCTTTCATTTATTTAGTATATCCTAATATATGTATATTCTATCTTCCCTGGTGGAGTTAAAGTTTCTTGAGGACAGGGACTGTTCTGGTCTTTGTCTTTGTGTGTGGGAGGCCACCATTGTACTTAGCACATAAATTGTTTCTTAACAAGTGCTTCTTGATTAGCAGATTTTGGATCTATCAATAAATTTTGGGCCTATTGTTCAAGAATCTATCTCTGCCTGACAGTGATGCCCTCTAATTGTTGTTTATAGATGCTAAGAGACTTTGCACTTCTTTGGGATTTAGCCCAATCTTTTCTTAACTTTCTCTCCTCCTCCTCCAGAAGCTCCTCCTCCTCCTCCTCCTCTTCCTCTTCCTCCTCCTCCACCTGCTGCTACTGCTCCTCCTTCTTTTCTTCTTTCTTTTTCTCATTCTTTTCTTCTTCTTACTCTTCTTCCTTTCTTTTTTTCCTTCCTCCTCCTCTTCTCCCATGGGTTATCTTTCTCTCTCCTCAGGCCCCCATCATTTGAGGGAATTTGGCACTTGTATTTGTGCTTAGGTCATCAGCTGGGCTCTACTGCTTCATAGCAACTCCCTGACACCATTCTGCACCCTCCCACAGCCCTTCCCCCCACAACAACAACATTGGGTGTTTTACATCTTATGCTGGAGCTCCTTTTTATTCTTCAATAAGCTGGATGCTTTTTCGTTAAGGAAATAATTTAGGGGGAGAAAAGCACATTTCCTGGGTTGGTTTGTTTTTTTTTTTGACTGATTTTCCATTTATTAGTCATTCATCTGGATGGATGCCTGTACATTTTCCAAAAGGTTTAATGTGGAAAATTATATCTTTGACCATATGAAATCCCTGCTCAAAATTACATTTTTGTCCATATCTAAGGAGCTCAGGGTACTCTGCAGATATTTTCTTATTAATGCTCAAAACTCTCTGTGAGATATATAGCTACAATTATAGAACCTATTTAGAATGCAAGCAACAAAGAATAGAGGAGGTTAACTTCTTTAATGTTCAGGTAAGCTATGAAATATGGGGAAAAAACCTGACTTTTCCTAAAATTTGTCAAAAGCAGGAAATTTACCTATTTTATATTAGAATAATAATCAGTATAAAAAGTCATACCAACCATTACTGCTCTGTATTTATCTTGTTTGAACTGAGTTATGTATATGTTGTCTCCCCCATTATAACTTAAGTTTCTTGTGGGGAATGATTTTTTTTTTGCTTTTTCTTTGTATCATGAGCACTTAGTGCAGTGTCTTATGCGGAGTGAATACTTAATACATATTTATTGATTGATCTAGAGAATTCCTCTGAGAGGAGGGAGATGGAGTTAGCAAGTGATATGAATAATTTGTGGGATAATCTTTGATGTGGATATCATATATAGTAATAATAATAACATAAGTAATGATAGCTCATTTATGTAGCACTTTGTTTGCAAAGTACTTTCACAAATATTATCTCATTTGATTCTCATCAAAACACTGGGAAGTAGGCGTTATTATTATTGCCATTTTACAGATACAAAAACTGAGACAGCAGAAGTTATGTGAACTGCCCAAGGTCAGACAGCCAGTAAGTTTCTAAGGCAGGATTTGTACTTAGGTTATCCTAATGCCAGGCCCAGCCCACCACTCTATCCACTGAACCTCTATCTGCCTAATACGTTCCCCTTTGCAATCTCTAGCTCTCTGAGGAAGAGCAAAAAAGAAATGTTGGCAAAAATGTAGGGCAAGCCAGTGACCATTGTGGGATGGGCCACTGGAAAATATTGAGATATGATTGGCTGTGTCAAGCAAACAACTTTGTGTCATTAAAAGAAAAGTATGATTTCCCAAAAGATGATAGATTAAGAACCAGCAAGGATTTCGTGGGTGTAATAATCCACTGCTTTCATTTGATAGAGAAGAAAACTCAAGGCCAGAGAAGAATTGACCTTCTCTAAATCTCATTGGTAGTCAGCAGAGCCAGGATGGAAAGCCATGTCCTTTTAGTCCTGCCTATTCTTAGCCTCCTCTCCTATTATGAGTCTGTATGTATAAACACATACATATACATCCAATACATATGTATATACACATATACATATATAATTGTATATACACACTCTCTCTCTAGAAGACTGGCATTATGGACTGTCAATCTAATTGTCCATCCTAGGAGAGCTATAAGCCTTTCTTGTCTACTTAGTTTTTCCTATATTTTTTGTTGAGTTTTCCCAACCACAGGAATGGAAAAAAATGCTAAAAGCATTGTATAAAGCTTTGAGTCACTTATAGCCAGTTGCCTGTCAATTAAAGCAAAGTATTGACTGGCTAAGAGTTTTTGTCTGGAAACTTTTCTCAAGGTAGACTAGCAAAGGCTTTGAAACAGAAATGGAAATAAAGATTTTGAAAAAGTTGCTCATGTCCACACGCGCAAGCTCATTCTTTCTGTATACTTCTAAGTTCTATTGTTAACTTATTTGATTAATTAAAAAAAAAAGTCCCATTGACACACAAAATGATTTTCTCACATTCCTTTCCCCTACAATAAAACTTTCTGGAGTTATTGATTTCCAGTATTTAAAGTGATAGTATCCACATTGGAAATGATTTCCGTTTTCCCCTCAAGTAAGTCCTTTTCTAATTTAATGCAAATTACTTTGGAAGGTGGAAAATTCAAGGTACTTTAATCATCTTTTCCTTAAATAATTTTTAATCAACCAAAATTATACAATCTTGCATGCAATTAAGAATGTCATAGATGATACTTTGAGAAATCCTCTTGGTTCAGTACTTAATATAGTTTTGGATTGCAGGGTTTGGTTTTCTTTCAATGTTTTTGTCATAAGGGAGGCAGATAATAGTTCAGGAGGACTATATAAGCCATTAGTGTCTAAACAGAATCACTCATTTAAGGTAAAGAACTCTTTCAGTGAATATGAATTTGTTTTTTATTTAGTTATTTTGATTCACTGAGTATATTTTATCAATATTCAGTCCCAATCAAAAGAACATCAGCTACTTAGATGCAGAGATATTTTTGTGTCCCTGGTGGCTAGATTGTGCCTATAACATAGTAATGGCTATTTAATACATGTTTGTTAAATCTGACTGACAGTATAAAACCCTTTCCCCTCAATCAGCATATCCCTTGTTAACTTCTCTTCACTGTCTGTCTGTCTTTCTCCCTTCCTCCCTCTTTTTTTCTCTGCCTTTCTCCCTCTCCCTTTCTTCTCTCTCTCCCTCTCTTTCTTCTCTGTCTCTATCCCTGTCTCTGTCTGTCTCTCTGTCTCTGTCTCTCTCTGTGTGTCTCTGTCTCTGTCTCTCTGTATGTCTGTCTCTGTCTCTCTCTCTCTCTTTCCTGCCTTTTCTCGACCTTATAAGATTGTAGACCCATCTTCAATGGAATATTGCAAACTTCTATCACATATCTCACAGGGCTCTTGTCCAGTTGATTGACATCAGGCTACTGAAGTTGAATTCTTTCTTGACCCTAATTGCATTACCATGATTCTCAAAGTCCTTTGGTGATTACACATCATTCTATGGCTTATGGACAAGCTATAACCTTTGGAGATCTTCACCAAAATGGACAGAATGTTCTTTTCTTTCATCAGAAAATATTTTTAAAATATTGATTAAACACCTCAATGTGTGTATGACACACTGTTAGAAACTATGGGGAGAGTCCAAGAAGTATTAAAATATCAACTGTGCCCTCAATAAGCTTTTAATCTACTTAGAGAGAGGAGATGATCCTGTGATAATATAATTGGTAATAGAAGAATAAAATGATGGTCTACAAAATTGACCTTGACAGACAGAGATGGCTTTAAGAGTTTGGAGGCAAAGGTCACTTTTAGTTGGGGTGGTAATAGAAAGTTATGGAATGGCAGCAGCCTGCAGGATGACTGAGATTTTCACTGGCAAAGCAGAAGAGGAAGAGGTGGCCATTAAAGGTAGCTGCCTTGATGAGTAGAATATAGTTGTTAGAATAACAGCCTATTTGGCTGTCCCCGTTTGTCTTAGACCTATTTGTTCAAAGTTCCCTTTGTATAGTCATATCATTGCTTCCCCTGAGATTTTTCCAGAGTCATGCCTTGCCTCTGGAGCAAACATTTCCATTCCAAACCAACAAAAGTGATCTCTCATCAATACCGTGGTACTGAAATCTTGCATCTTTCACAGAGGAGAACTATATATTTTTTCTCTTCCTGCTCCATTTGGACATACAACTGCATCGCCCGCCCATTCTCTCAAATCTCTTACCTACATGGCACAGAGTCCTGGCTTGAGAATCAGGAAAACATGAATTGAAATCCTCCCTCAGACACGTGTTGACTGTGTGACCTTAGATAAGTCACTTAACCTCTCTCCACCTCAGTTTCCTCATTCTTTTCAGGATTGTTGTGAGGATTAAATGAGATAATATACACAAAGTATTTTGTAAACATTAAAGCACTATCTAAATGGGAGCTATAATCATTATTGCCCATTTCTTCTAAATTTCATTGATATCACTGAGCATTTTGTTTATCTCCTTCCATATTTGCTCTTGTATCGGTTTGATGTTTCAATTCTACTCTCTTCATTTCCTGGATCTGTGCATTCTTTTCCTTGCTGTTGATGTTGGCCATCAGGGGAGCAAGGTCTGTGTCCCACAGTTGGCTTTCTTATATCACGTCTAGTCTAGCACTGGGCATAAGGATGCATGGTGATAACTCCACTCTTTTCTTTATCTTTATAAGGACTGTTTCTCCCTTTAAAGTTTATAGTGACTTCCTTGGATAGGTATACATCCGCTAGTTGTCAGCCTTTCACTGTTCCGTTGTTCCTAACCATATTTGTCTGAAAATGGTCACTTTTCCTTGCTCCTTTTTTGAGGTTGTTGTTGTTTGGGGGAAGAATGTCAGGGTTTTACTAATATTACATTGTGTCTAAAACCTCCTTGACTCCTTATCTCTTCTAACTTACAAAACATGTTGCATTTTCAAGAATTCTGCCCAGCAGTCAGCAAGATTTCCTCTTCAGGGGTGAATTTAAAGCCATTCCAGCATCCAGGACAACGGACTCAAATATTATGTGATAATTATATCTATACCGGAACGAATTATATCTATACTTTTTAGTTTCAATGTAATGCAACAAATAAGTACTTATTGACTACCAAATGGCAGGGATTGTGTCAGGGCCTAGGTTTATCATGACATGAATAAATCGGTCCCTGTTGTCAAGCAACTTACTTTTATTGGAAGAAAAATGATGTATGACAGGTGGGTGACACTGCAGTGAATAGAGGGCCAAACGTGGAGTCAGGAGTACCTGAGTTCAAATGTAATCTCAGACACTTCTTAGCTATGTGACCCTGGGCAAGTCACTTCACCCTGTTTGCCTCAGCTTCCTCATATGTGAAGTGAGTTGGAGAAGGAAATGGCCAACCATTCCAGTATCTCTGCTGAGAAAACCCCAACTGAGTTCACAAAGAGTTTGACACAACTCAAAAACAGTCAAACAGCAAGAAAAGATGATGTGTTCAGAGATGAATAAATATAAAACATATACCAAGTCATACAGAGCATCTTCAAATTGTAGAGAGATTTAACGAGTGGAAGGGTTAGGGTAAATCTCAGCTGGCAGTAACACCTTATCTATGCACCGAAGAAAGCAAGGAATAACTACAATAACAACATTTAGGTGGCACTCTGCAAAGTTCACCATGAGCTTTACATGGGTTATCTCATTTGGTAATAGGAAACTGAGGTGAGGAAGAAGAGGAGGAGGGTGGTAGCTTCCAGGCAAGGGGACCACTTTATGCAGAGACCTAGAGGCTAGAGATGGAACCTCCTGAATGAGGAACTGCTCACTGCACACGAAAAGTCCAAATAAATTTCCCATTGCTGCAAATGTTATTCTAATTCCCCACGAGAGGGAAAACCAAGTTTATAAAAAAGTTCTTTCTGAAATCTGCTAGCACCTCCGATTTAGACAAACTATTTAAACACAGCTTCCTTCATCACAGCTGGCTTCTTGTGAATGAGAAATATTTCAATGCACTGCTAAAATGTCCTAAATGGAATTTTTAGAAATCCCACATTATGCATCTGCATATGCAATTTCGACTAAATCATAATACCGCATAGTAGTAATGTATTTCTTACTTTGCTAATTACTTTATTAGCTAATTGGTATTAAAACAGATTGTTCGAATACCTAATATGATTTCCTAACTGCTGCTTGGTGTTAAAGTGTGAAACTGCAGCCACTGTTAATTCACTGAGAGACTTAAGGAAGGCATCATCATGGCAATAAACATTATGAATGATCAGAATATGCAGAGAACCCAGATATACAAACTCTCCACATAGATGAGTTCCATGAGTCATTTGATTTCCCTACAGAATTCAGTTGTGAATTTGTGAACAAAGGTCAACTCATCAAAGGCCTAACCATTTCCATCTTATGAGACAGCATGGCAAAAAAAAAAATCATGGATCAAGGCTTGGCTTTGAAATCAGAAAGACTGGCTTAGAAACCTACCTCAGATGCTAATTAGCAGTGTGACCTTGGTCAAGTACGCCACATCTCTAACCTCAGTCTTTTCATCTATAACATGGGCTCATCTCCCCAAGTGCTAATAATAACACTTCCCTCCCAGGGTAGTCATGAGGATTGAATGAGATAATATGAGTAAAGCTCCTGGCAGACTTTCAAGAACTCTATGGATGCCAGATACTATTAATCTAGGCAGGTACTTGGCCCGCAGTGCGGTGATTGGAGCTCAGCATCACCAGCTGCTCTTCTCTTCCTTTCCTCTGCTTGGGCAGCCACACAGACCTGGGGTGGAGGGGGTGGGGTTCCATGGGGATGCAGCCCGTAAGTGCTTACCTTTGTTCCCTGCATCTGCTTGCTACTTTGTAGAATAGTAATTCCTATAGGTGGCGAGGCGCCGCTATTTGACCGTAAGCTCTCCAGGGGCAGGGATCCTGT
The DNA here is from genome assembly GCF_902635505.1 of Sarcophilus harrisii. Classification (NCBI taxonomy): domain Eukaryota; kingdom Metazoa; phylum Chordata; class Mammalia; order Dasyuromorphia; family Dasyuridae; genus Sarcophilus; species Sarcophilus harrisii. The sequence continues at coordinate 45,656,587 of NC_045432.1, forward strand.
CTTAAGTTACTTTTGCATCTGCCCTGGTGATTCACATATGATAGGTAGTCAATAAATATTTGTTGAATCCTCCTCAAATGACCGTGGGCATATGTGTGGGTATAAATTTATCTATATTTAACATCTATTGTCCCTCCTACAAGCAGAATGTAGGCTTTTGAAAGGCAGGATCTGGATCTCTCTTAGCACATCGCACAGCACATATTGGAACTGAAAAAAAAATGATTTTTTGATTATTGAATCATAATTTAATTTGGAATCTAATCTGCGTCAACACAGGGCACTAAGAACTCTCAGGGTACCTAGTGTGTGCCTAAGCCTGTTTTGTCGAAAATGGAAAAGAAATCAGTGGCCCAGCCCCCACCCACAAGGAGCTATAGCCTATTTAAGGGAGTAAAATATATAGAAAATTTCAATAAAATATTTAAACATTTCAGGAAGAGAAATATTTATTTGAAATAAAAATAGTAATGCTAGAACATTACATACAGTAGGTTGGTAAGGGAAGGAAATGGTAAAAATCTTCACTACCAGCTCCTCTGTATTTCAACAAACAATGTGCTTCAGACTTGGTCCAGTCACCCATATTTCTGAACACCTTTTTTTCCCCTACAATATTCAGAGAAATGTGCATTCATTCAAAGAGCATTTTTTATCTGGTGGAATATGCCAGAGACCATGCTAGCCACTGGAGAGCCAAATACAGAAAAGAGAGCAGTTCCTGTCCACGGGGAGTGTGGTTCCCCTCAATCCCCAAGGCAGACCCTTATTCCTGCTTGCCTCTGATGTCCTAATTGTTTTCCCTACCTCTAGTTTAGAACTTTTAGACAGGCAATCCACTCCCCAGTGCAGCAGAGATGAAAATGTCATTGAGAAATATTTAGCAACATAAATAACAGTACAGTTAGTTGTAAAAACAAAACAAAACAAAACAAAACATTATATTTTAAAACTAAGTCAGTTTGCAGTCACAGTAATCCTTAGGTACAGTTGAGTGGCCCGTTTCTATTAGAATTGGACAGCACTGCTCTATTCTCCTCCCTCAACAATCCATCCTCTATGCAACTTGGCCTGAGTGATCCAGGAATAGCTCTGATCATGCCATTTTTCTGTTCAAAACTCTTCCATGGCTCCCTATTACCATGTAGAATAAAGTATTTCCTTCTCAGCCTGCTATTCGAGGTCCTTCACAATTGATTCGACCAACCTTTTCAGTTTGTTTCATATCATTCTTCACTCACCCATGTTTCAACATGAGCTGTTCCCTAAATTTGACTTGTCATTTCTTCTTCTTCTGGGTAGGACACATGCCATTCCTCCTGCCCTGGATTGCATTCCTTTCTCAGATCTAGTTTTCAGAATCAGAGGTTCTAACTCTGTCCAGAGGGCTTCACAGACTGACCTCACCCCTTAGACATTAATGCTCAATTAATTAATTAATGTTCCTGACTAATGCCTAATTAATGCTCTTACCTCACATCACTGTACATTAACTAATCTGGCGAATGTATTTAATTGCTCAGTAAAAGGTAAGCACCTTGAGCATAGATCATTGCATTTTTGTGCCTTGTACTGTGTTCTCTATGTTCCTTCTACATATTAAGATCTTAGTAAGTATTTATTGATTTGAATTTCATTATTATGTAGCTTAAAAATATTTCCATTCCTAAAATCATCTATTTAGATCAGTTTCCGATTTGGAGCATTGAAACGTCTTTGTTGTTTGGTTGTTTTTCAGTTGTATTCAACTCTTTATGATACCATTTGGGAATTTCTTGGCAAAGATATTGGAGTGGTATGACATTTCCTTCTCCAAGTCATTTTACAATTGAGGAAACTAAGGCAAACAGGGTGAAGTGACTTGCCCAGAGTCACATAGCTAGGAATTGTTGGAGGCTAGATTTGAACTCAGAAAGAGGAGTCTTCCTGACTCCAGGCCAGGTACTCTATCCACTGTAGTGCACTTAGCTGAACCTTTACTTGTTCAAATATTCGATGATGCCCTACCATTCTTAATGGTTCCTTTTCTACTTACATTGGAATCAGTTCAACCTTATGGCATGTGTCACCAATATCTTCTTACTCAGAAGGATAAATTGACACCCATTTATCTACATTTGTAGATATCATAGTATCCTTTACATTGTGTGTGCTTTGTAGGTACAATATTGTATGTACAAAAAATTAACTGGAGAACCGTATAGTAAAGAGCAAAAATAACATATATACTTGGAGTGGGGAAATACTCAAATCCAAATCCTACCTCTGGCACCCATTAGTCACACAACCACTAATAAGTTGACTAACCTCTTTGAGATTCATTTTCTTCATTTGTAAAATGGGAATAATAAGACTTATTTTGTCCACTTTGTAAAATCATTCCCTAAATGTCTTTTATTTTTATGAACAATCTTACTACACTGACTCTGGATGTCCTTTCAAGTCATAGCTAGTTTTTATGACAACATTTTTTGTCCTTTCCAGTTTTCCAGTCACATAGAGATAGAGTTAGACATGGGGAGAATGTCTCTCCTTTAACTGATGCTCGGTCTGCCCCCTCCAACTACAAATCACTGACCTGTGGGGCTTTCAGCAAAGAAGGAGAATCATCCTCAATTGGGCCTATTTTCAGATATCTCTGGGTCATGTTACAGAAAGCGTAGTGTGACCCTCACCTGTGAAGATGGTCATGGTTAGTTCAGCAATCTTCACCAACTGAAAAAAAAAGCACTCCCTATTTTCATCTACCTCCTTCTCATTTTAACAAATGATTGCAGTGGGAAAGTAGACCTATATTTCATAGATTCAGAGTCATAGCTTTCATTTGGTGACATCCGGAGTAAGACCATCTGAGAAAAGAGGAGTTGGGGTACCATTCCTGTATCAGGCCGAGGTCATCTAGAGACAGTGGTCATGGGATCTAGGGAGACTGAGGACCTTTGTAGCCAGGGCGTTTGAAGGCAGGACGAATTCTAGAACCCATTGTGGAGGAGATAAAAGTGACCTGGAAGTCTCCAGGTATCAGGAACACATCACTGGGTAGGATGGAGTGAACTTGAAAGGAGGTGAGGATGTGAGAAAAGGAGCATCCAGCCTTGGTTAACACATGGTGAACAGGTGAAGTTTTCTTGAGAAAGCCTGGCTTCTGTGAGCTATAGTAGAATAGATGCGAGAGGAAGAGATCTAAAACCAACAGGAGTTTGGGAATAATAGAGTAGGCTTCCAGAGAGCTATGTGGAAAGGAAGGGCAGAGGAAGGAAGGGAAAAGGGAATGATTTATGCTTATGACCCTTACTTCTGATCCCCCTATTTTTTGCTAGATCCTAAGCATCTTTTATGATACAGGCTACCAGTTGAGGTAAACAGAAGCAGTCCTCCCACCCTTTGATAGAAAGTCAGATCTCAGCAGAAGGGCATAACTCCATAAGTCTCAGAGGCTTTGGGGGTGGAGGGGGTGTTAATTCAGTACCTGGTGTTAAACTCCTATATCTTAATTCTAATTCTTACCCTGCACACAGTCTACAGCTTAGTTACTAAGTGATGAGATTCCCTTGAGGTCCCAAGAGTGTAGGAGTTATCCAGTGACAAAAGCTAATAAATATCGGAGGCAGCATTTGAACCCAAATCTTCCTAACTCCAAATCCACCACTCTATCCACTCTGATAAGCTGCCTGCAAATGTTAAAAAAACAACTATAATAATATCAAACTAAGTACTTGACAAGAGAAGCAGGTAAGCATGGCGAGAATATTGATCCTTCAGGCATCCAGAACATCTGTCTAGTTGAATGCCAGATTCAAAAGTGGTCAATGAGATTTCCCATCGTTCTTTGGCTACTGCGTAGTAGGAAGTAGAGAAATGCTTGTCACTTATGTCTTTATTAGAGTTTCCCACTGAAGTCTTTGAAGCTTTGACTTATAGGTTTTTGTGGATCCACTTCCCTGTCTGTTTTTCTTTCAGCCACCAGGTGGCATTGTCTTTGCTACTGAAATGCTCAATGGAAAGACCTAACCTAAAGATGTCCCATAGAGATCAATTTTTTATCTCTTGCACAAAAATAATGAGGGCGAGTTTTTATAGCTCACACCATACTAGTTCTAGGGCAAAGGGACCTCAGAGGCCATGTAGTCCAACCCCCTCGTTTTTCAGAGAAGAAAACTGAGGCCCAAGAGATAGAATGACTTGCCTAGTCACACAATTAATAGTTGTCCAGAGTGGGTCTTCGTATTCTGGAGGTAGCATACATTTTTCTCCATTATGCTGACCTGTTAGCAGGCTGGTGAAGCCTGTGGACCACTGTTCAGAATAAATGTTTTACATGCATAAAATAAAATAAAATACAAAAGATTAAAGAGATAGGAAGAACGTTACCCTTGTAGAGAATTTGGAATCAAGAACGCATGGTAGGATTCAAATCTTGCCTCTGCTACATACTAACTATGTGACCCTGAGCGAGTCACTTATGCCCTTAGTGGTCCCCAACAACCTTCAGAGAAAATAAATTGCAGATGGACTGTCAATCTGAATTGAGAGGAGTTTACATAGGATGTTATGCACATGGATAAAATCCCAGGCCCAGAAAGCCTTCTGTCACTTAAAAAAATTCAGAAGTAAGATTGTCAACTGAAAAAAGCTACCGGAATTGCACAATTATGGAGGATTATATAATGTTTATTTATGAATTTTAATTCATTAAGTTCTTGGCATTACTAAGTCAAACTAAAATATCTGTTGTCTCAAGAATTTTGAACACTACTTATTGAAGAAAGATCTATGACTTACTGTGAATTTGGAAATAGAACAAATAAAGGTAGAGGTTTATCTTGCTTTTATAAAATAACTCTACCTAGAGAATGATGGTTCATTTTATAGCAATAATGGCCGACATTTCTATAGTGTTTTAAGATTTACTGATTCTTCGCAGTATTATCACATTTAATCCTCACATCTACCCTGACGGATCATTATTCCCATTTTATAAATTGGGAGGTCACGTAATTTGATTCAAGTCATCAATTTAAGAAGTCTCAGGGTCTGTATATGAACCCAAGCCTTTTGTGACTCTACTTTAAGGTCATCTTTCCACTATGCTTCAATGTCCAAATAATTCTTCATTCTATAAAAGAGTTAACTACAGAGTTCCTTTAACTAATGAATACTCTTGGTGCAGCTGAACTATGACTTGATTTAACAGATAACAACGACAAAAACTTACTTATAACTTTGCAGAAACACATTTTTGTAAACATTATTAAATCTTTTATTTTAATCACAACACTAAAGTTTCAGTGTCACTCTCATTTCTCCCTCCCTAAGAGCCATTTAACTAAAATAAAAACTAAAAACTAAAAATTCCATTTAATTAAAAAAGAAGAAAAAGAGAGGGAAAATGAGCAAAACTGAAGAACACATTGAAAAAGTCTGAAAATATGTGCAGCGCCCCCTAGCTGTGGACCTCTCAATTCTGCAATGGGTGGGGTGGGTGTTCTTGTAGCATTAGCACTAACCTTATCTTTGATCATTTTGATTGTTTTATGGTCGTTGCTATTTTTCCCTTATTGCAAGCATTTTACACATCATTTTCTTGACTCTGCTTACTATATTCTGCATCATTCAGCTCATGTAAATCTTTTCATGTTTCTCTGTATACATCAAATTAATCCTTTCTTATAGCACAATAATATTCCATCACATTTACACACCACATTTTGTTTAGCCATTCTCCCACTTGATAGTCATCGACTTCTTTAAAATTCTTTTCTACCATAAAAAAAAAAAATATACTGCTACAAATATTTTGGTATATATGACAATTGTTTTCTTATCAATGACCTATTTGGAGTATAAACCTAGTAGTAGAGTCCCCTCTGTTGAAAGACATGGGCATTTCAGTCACTTTATTTAATTCTAAATTGCTTTCTAAAATGGTTGTACTGGTTCATAACTGCAGGAACACATCTCTTGAGGAAAATGCTTACCTGCATTTTCTTAATTTAAAAATCCTCAGTGAACATTTGAATAAAGATACTATTAAATCTTTTATACCATTTTCTGTTTTATTTGTTTTATATTATATATATACAATGAAAATAATCATCTTTACTCAGTAGAGACTTATTGTAATCACACAAATAGTTTTTATGGCTGAACTCAAAGAGTAATCATTAGTGACTTGATGTCAACTTATAGGAAGGTCTCCCAGGAAGCATCCCAAAGATCTGTACTAGGTCATACATTACTAAATATTTTCCAATAACTCAGATAAAGACATAGATTTTATACTTGTCAAATTTGCAGGTAACCCAAAGCAGGGAAGGTTATTTGGAATTATATTGACTAGCTAGAATGGTGGGCTGAGTCAAATAAAAAGGAACCTTGTAGAGATAAATGTGAAGTCTTACATTTGGGTTAAAAAAATCAACCTGACAGGTATAACTTGATATTTGGATTTTAAAAATACCAACCCAACAGGTATAAGAACCTTTGTAGTCATTGATCTAAAAAGTTTTTGAGAGTTTTAGTGGATTGAAAGCTAAAGATAACAACTAAAAAAGTAACTGTGATCGTAGGGTCCATTAGTAGAGGTATAATTTCCACTATTTAAGAGGTGATAGTCCCATTATCTTATGCCTAGAGTAGACCAATTTTGGAGTACTGTATGCAGTTCTATACCATATCATAGGATGGGTTTTAGTAAAATGGACGACATTTAGAGGAAGATAACTAGGAAGATAGAACCCTTAAGTTCATGTCATATAAAGAGTAATGGCAGGAACTTAGGCTTACCATGGACAGCACTGATGTGAGGTATGAGAAATATTTTGGTCATTGATACTGTAAGTAGTCTGTAGATTTTGTAGCCCATGGAGGCATAAAGGAAAAATCATAAACTCCCAAGGTTAAAAGGATCTGCAGATGTCTAATTCATATCTGAATTAGAATCCCTTTGCACTATACCAAATGAGGGAGCCTTTGATTGGACTTTCAATAAGGAGTAATCTACTGCCTCAAGGATGGTCCTTTCCACTTTTGGCTAGCTCTGTTCTTTTGGAAGTTTTTCCTTACATCCAGCCTAGACAGCATGCCTATCAAATTCACAGATGAAACAAAGTTAGGAGGTATAGCTAGCACACCGGATGGCAGAGTTAAGCTCTTACTGGCTAAAAGATGAGACCGAATCTAATATGACAGAATGTAGTGTTTGTTGTTCAAAGGGAAGTCTTATATTTGTCTTCAAACAATTAACTTCACAAGTATAAGATGAGGAAAGGTGAGACAATTCATTTTAAAATGATCTGGAGACTTCAGTAAATTTCCATGCTCAGTGTTCAGCAGTGATCAGACATGGTGGTCAACAAAATTAATGCAATTTTAGACTGTATCTAAAGAGACATAGTATTTAAACCTAGGGGGGGTACTCTTGCACACTCTTTTCTGGAATATGTAGAACATTATATTCAGTTTCAGTCACTAGCATTTTAGGAAGATACTGATAAGCTGGAATGGGTAGCATCTGAAGGAGTGTGTTCAAGATAAAAGGCATTGAGTTTATGTTAAGTGAAAATCACTTGGGTTCTGGAATGTTTAGCCTGAAGAAGAAAAGATGTCCCCAAGTGTTTGAAGGGTTGCCACGTAGAATTAGTATCAATTTTTGTTTGTTTGTTTGCCCCTAAAGGGCAGAGCTAAGAACAGTGGGCAGAAGTTGCTAAGAGATAGACTTAGGCTTAATGTTAGGAAAATGAGGGGATTCTTGTTCACATACAGGTTGGACAAAATGATTTCTGAGGGCTCTTTCACTTCTGAGTTTCCATATATTACTGTTCTGTAAGAAATGACCAATAGGATGATTTCAGAAAGGCCTGGAGAGACTTACACGAACTGATGCTGAGTGAAATGAGCAGGACCAGGAGATCATTATATACTTCAACAACAATACTATATGATGACCAGTTCTGATGGACCAGGCCATCCTCAGCAGCGAGATCAACCAAATAATTTCCAATGGAACAGTAATGAACTGAACCAGCTTTGCCCAGAAAAAGAACTCTGGGAGATGACTAAAAACCATTACATTGAATTCCCAATCCCTATATTTATGCCCACCTGCATTTTTGATTTCCTTCACAAGCTAATTGTACAATATTTCAGAGTCTGATTCTTTTTGTACAGCAAAATAATGTTTTGGTCATGTATACTTATTGTGTATCTAATTTATATTTTAATGTATTTAACATCTACTGGTCATCCTGTCATCTGGGGGAGGGGGTGGGGGGGGGTAAGAGGTAAAAAATTGGAACAAGAGGTTTGGCAATTGTTAATGCTGTAAAGTTAGCCATGTATATATCCTGTAAATAAAAGGCTATTAAATAAAAAAAAAATCAAAAAAAGAAAAAAAACTTCTGAGTTTCCATGATTCTGTCCTTATGCCTCCACAAGCTACAAAATCCACATACTACACATAGCTTCAGTGAGCAAAGTATTCTTCATGCCTCACATTAGCTTTGTCCTCAGTAGGCACTCAGACATTATCTTTTGGGAGCTCCTATAGGACTGGATGAATAAATGGAATGGATTAATTAATGTTCTCTTTGCCTTCATTGTCTATGTCAACATTTGCCTCCTCTGTATCTTCATGGTGGCAGTTGTTCTCAGTTTTCATTTCACCATTGCTAGAAGCATGTTTATGGTTCTTCTTTGTTTTTCTTTAGGCTCAAAACTGGAACAGAAGATATGGTATTTTTAATCAAGGATGAGAAAATTTAATTTTGACAAGTTTTTCCTGAATCACTTTTTGTCTGTCTGTTTTTCAGTGAGGTGTTTTAGAAAATCTAATGCTTCAAGTACTGTACTTTCTGCCAAAAAGTAGATATGTTTTTATTTTATTTTTTTTACTTCGAACCAAACACCAAATAAGAGCATTTCCAGACATATCAGAAAAAAATGAGAATTCTTTATGAAAACATGAATTTCCATGTCACCCTACTTGCTTTCTTTTTAGTATTTAAGAAATTCTGCACATTAGTTTCTTTTTTAATCAATCAATTAAACATTGTCCCAGTTACATTTAAAACAATATTTTATATTTGCTTTTTAAAACTTTTGAGTTCCAGGTTCTCTCCCTTATCCCCACCCCCAATTAAGAAATCACATGTGAAGTTATGCAAAACATTTTCATAAAAGTTATGTTGTGAAAGAAAACATAGATGTCCTGCCTAATTAAAAAAAAAAACATCAAGAAAAATAAAGTTAGAAAGAACTGCGGGGGGGGGGGGGTGAGGAGAAGGAGAGGGAGAGAGGGAGAAGAAGAGGGAAAGAATATGTTTCAATATGTATTCAGATACAATCAATTCTGTCTCTGGGTATGGATAGGATTTTTTTATAAGTTCTTCAGAGTAGTCATGGATGATTATACTAGTGAGAATAGCTAAGTCATTCACAGTTGGTCATCCAGGAATATTGCTTTTACTTCATATATAGTACATTTCACTTTGCTTGAATTTATGGAGGACTTTCCAGGTTTTTTCCTGGGAGCATCCTGCTCATCATTTCCCACAGAATAATGATATTCCATCACAAACACATACCATAATTTATTCAGACATTTCCCAATTGATGTCCGTCCCCTCCATTTCCAGTTTTTTGCCCTCAGAAGAGAGCTGCCATAAGTATTTTTTGTACATATCGGTCATTTTCCTTTTTTGAAAAAAAATTCCTTTTGCTATTCATGCCTAGAAGTGATGTTGTTAGGTCAAAGAATATGCATGAATTTATAGCACTTTGGCATAGATCATCTTTTGATCATTTATCAATTGAGGCATGGCTCTTTTTTTTTTTTTATTAGTTTGACTCACTTCTCTCTGTGTTTGAGAAAGGAGGGCTTATCAGAGAAGCTTGCTTCAACATTTTGTTAATAATTACTATTATTAATTGCACTTCCCCTCCATTTATTCTTTCTCTCTCTTTTCATCCTATCCCTCTTCAAAAGTGTTTTGTTACTGACCACTCTCTCCCCCAATATGCCCTCTCTTTTATCACCCTCTCTCCTTTCCATAATCCATCCCCCTCCTATTTTCCTGCATGGTAAGATATATTTCTATATCCATATTGAATTTGTATGTTATTTCCTCTTTGAGCCAATTCTGATGAAAGTAAGAATCATTCAATCACCATCTCTTCCCCCTCTTCCCCTTCTCTTGACTTTTATTTTAATGGCAGATAATATACATCACACTATTTCTCCCTTCTTCTCTATTCTTTTTATGGCAGGTAATTTATACCACCTTACTTGTCCCAGTATTTTACTCTCTTACTTCTCAATTTCATCACTTTTTAAAAAGATATTATCCTTTTATAGTCAACTCTTACCCATGTCCTCTGTCTATATATACTCCTTTTAACTGCAATAATGAGAAAGTTCTGAATTACAAGTATCATCCTCCCATGTAGGAATATAAAAAGATAAACCTTTTGAAGTCTCTTATGACATCACTTTCTTGATTACCCCCTAATGCTTCTCCAGAGTCTTGTATTTGAAAGTTAGCTTTTCCATTCAGCTCTGGTCTTTTCATCACGAATACCTGAAAATCCTCTATTTTGTGGAATAACCACCTTTTTCTGAAAGATTATACTCAGTTTTTCTGAGTAGGTGATTCTTTATTGTAATTCTAGCTCCAGTACTCTCTGGAATATCACATTTCAAGCCTTCCAGTCCTTTAATGTAGAAGCTGCTAAATCTGGTATTATCCTGACTGGGACTCCATCATACTTGAATTGTTTCTTTCTGGATGGTTGCAATATTTTTCCTTGACCTGAGAAATCCAGAATTTGGCTACAATATTTGCTATAATATTTGATGATCTCTTTCAGGAAGTGATTGGTGAATTCTTTCAATTTTTCTTACCCACTGGTTCCAGAATATCAAGGCATTTTTCCTTTATAATTTCTTGAAAGATTATGTTCAAGCTCTTTTTTTTTTTTTTGATCATGACTTTTAGGTAGACCAATAATTTGTAAATTTTCTTTCCTGGATCTATTTTCCAGGCCAGTTGTTTTTCCAAAGAAATATTTCACATTTTTTCCTATTTTTTCATTTTTTGTTTTGCTTTATTATATGTTGATTTCTCAGAAAGTCATTAGCTTCCATTTGCTCAGTTTTAATTTTTTAAAATTAGTTTTAATTTTTAAGGAATTATTTTCTTTAGTGGGGTTTTGTACCTCCTTTCCCATTTGTCCAATTTTTCTTTTTAAGGCATTGTTCTCATTAGCTTTTTGTATTTTCTTTTTCACCACTCTCAATTCTTTTCCTAATTTTTCTTCCATCTCTCTTGCTTGATTTTCAAAATCCCTTTTGAATTCTTCCCTAGCCTGAGACCAATTCTTATTTTTCTTGGAGGCTTTGAATATAGGAGCTTTGACTTTATCATCTTCTTCTTTTTTTTTTTTTTTGTTGTTGTTGTTGTTGTTGTAGAAGAGTACCCAAAGTCTTTAATCATTCTTTCATTCAACAAGGTTTTTCCATTTCTTTTCTAAAATTTGAATCGATATATTTTGTTTTTACATTATTTCCCAATATTTTCTCTTTTCCCATCCATATGAAGTCAGCCATCCTTTATATCAAAGATTTAAAAAAAGTGAAAACATTAATTCAGAAAAGTTAATGAATCTACCAAGTTCAACAACACATGCACTGTTTCACACCTATAGTCCCTTATCTCTACAAGTCTGAAAGGTATCTGCATGGTCATATCTCTCATTCAAGACTATAAACATGTGCATTATTATTTTTAAATGCTTAAGGTTTTTGTTAATACTGTTTTTATTCTATTTACATTTTTTAACTATGGTGTTAGTATATGTGTATACATATACTTTATACACGCATATATTATGTGTGTATGTATGTTTATGTATAGTTTTACAAATTTGCTTATTTCATCTTGACAAAAATCTGCTTTTCAGAAAATATTTGTTAGTAATGTTATTTTTTTTTATTTAATAGCCTTTTATTTACAGGATATATGCATGGGTAACTTTACAGCATTAACAATTGCCAAACCTCTTGTTCCAATTTTTCACCTCTTACCCCCTACCCCTTCCCCTAGATGGCAGGATGACTAGTAGATGTTAAATACATTAAAATATAAATTAGATACACAATAAGTATACATGACCAAAACATTATTTTGCTGTATAAAAAGAATCAGACTCTGAAATATTGTACAATTAGCTTGTGAAGGAAATCAAAAATGCAGGTGGGCATAAATATAGGGATTGGGAATTCAATGTAATGGTTTTTAGTCATCTCCCAGAGTTCTTTCTCTGGGCATAGCTGGTTCAGTTCATTACTGCTCCATTGGAAATGATTTGGTTGATCTCGTTGCTGAGGATGGCCAGGTCCATCAGAACTGGTCATCATATAGTATTGTTGTTGAAGTATATAATGATCTCCTGGTCCTACTCATTTCACTCAGCATCAGTTCGTGTAAGTCTCTCCAGGCCTTTATGAAATCATCCTGTTGGTCATTTCTTACAGATCAGTAATATTCCATAATATTCATATACCACAATTTATTCAGCCATTCTCTAACTGACGGGCATCCACTCAGTTTCCAGTTTCTAGCCACTACAAAGAGGGCTGCCACAAACATTTGTGCACATACAGGTCCCTTTCCCTTCTTTATAATCTCTTTGGGATATAAGCCCAGTAGTAACACTGCTGGATCAAAGGGTATGCACAGACTTTATCATCTTCTGAATGTGTGATTTGATCTTCCTTGTCACCAAAGTAACTATTTGTAATCAGAAACCCTTTTTGTTGTCTGCTCATTTTCCTAGCCTGTTAACTTGGCTTTTAAATCTTTGTTAAGATAAGGCTCTGTTTCCAGGATGGAGGATATACTGTCCCAAGCTTCAGGGGGTTTGTGCAGCTGTTTTCAGAAATCCTCGGAATCTGACCACAAGTCATCTTTTCTATTTTGGAGATGTTAGGAGTGTACCCGCCCCCCCCTGGAGCTATAAGATCTAGTGTGATAAAGCAACATAATCTTGCTTAGTTGGTGCTTGGGCCAGGGCCCGAGTCTAATTTTGGGTCTGGACCTGGAGCTGGGGCTGGCTGTACCTTTCTGACCTATCTTAGAATTGCATGCTGGACTCCTACTGTATTGCCACAGATCTTTTCTTCTGACCTTCCAAGTCCTCTTTGGTTTGTCTGGGCTGAGAGATCTAGAAACCATTAGTACTGACTCTGATTCAAAGGTCCCTAGAACCATTCCTGCTTTGCTGTTTAGGAGGATGGGCTGGAACTGGAGCCAGTGTAGCCGCTAGTAGCGGCTGCACTGGCACAGCCTTTTCCAGGACTGCATGTTGGACTCTCACCTTAGTGTCAGAGAAAATCTCTGCTGCTGACCTTCTAAATTGTCTTTGGCTAGAAAATGTTCTACTCTGTCTTTTTGGATGTTCTGACACTCTAAAATTTGTTTAGTGTCATTATTTAAAAGAATTTGGAGCGTTTTGGGAAGAGGTTGGGCTTTGCCTCTCAATAGCCCTGCATATCACTTTCAAAACTACCCTGCTTGTTTGTGCTTCCTTCTGACCTTCATTTTGTTTTCTGAGCATTTGTAAAGATGTTTTGATGGTTCTATTATTTTTGGCATTATTGTTGTTAACCCTCTTTCTTTCTCCCTCACTCCCCCAAACTGAAGGATCCCTAGCCCTCCCCTCCCCCCAAAACCAAGCAAACAAAAATCCTTGTAACAAATAAACATAGGCAGGCAAAACGAATCCACACAGTGGCCATGACCAAAGATGTGCCTTTTCCTGTACCTTATGTTAATCACTTTTCTGTTGGGAGGTGTGCAACATGTTTACCATGGGCCCTTTTGAAACATCATTGGTTATTACATTGATCAGAATTCTTAAAGTTTGAGATAGATTCTTTGTTGTTTTGTGTTATTTTGTTGTGGTTCATATGATCATAAAGCCTTATACAACCCTTGTAGTTTCCTATTTATAGGCTGAGATTTGTAGCTAGCTCTTCTTTTCTCTTCCTCCAAGAAAATCCTACCCAGACAATCACAATTTGTTGTTTTCACCAGGGGGCTGTTTGTTTGCATGGTTCTCTTGTGAGTTGGATCATGTCCTACATATTTTTTTTTGCTTTATTATTTCATAAAAGGGAAGCTTTTCTCTTGTGCCTGACTGTTGTGGCTTTCTGCCTTATGGGCACAACTGAATTACGTGAATGGACAGTGAGTACTTGAAGCAATCAATGATTGGCTTCCACTTGAACAACCAGACAGCAAAAGTGCAACTTCATTTGGTGTCATTGGCCCTAGTTATGATATCATTACTAAGTAATATGAAATGATTTTCTAAATAAAAGAACAGTTTACATATTAAAAATCAAAGAAGTTTGATAAAATCAATGTACATTAGACTTTCATTCCCCCCCACATACAATTCCACCTGATAAAGCTCAAGTGTCTTTAAAATATCCTAGAAAAGACTTTATTGAACTATTTATAGCCAACACACATGCTTGAAAATCATGATTTAGATGTTACTAGAATGCTTTATATGCTATGAGTGAATCTCAGATAAATTCTACATGTTTGAAGGCATCTTGGACCTGACCATAACACAATCTTCAAGTATTAGGTCAAACTGAAGTGTTCTGTAACCTCAATAATAATAGCAAATCATCATAGTTAGAATTAGTTATGCTTGATTCCTCCATCTACCCTACACATTCAGCTATGACATTTTCTTTTTTAAAGAATTTATTTTATTTTATTTTTTCTCAATTACAACATATTTTTGCAATAATTTTTGAGTTCCAAATCTCCTCTCTCCTCTCTCCTACCCCTTTTATTGAGAAGAAAAACACTTTGATATTGGTTATACAATGTGTATGTGCAATCATGAAAATATTTCTATATTAGCCATGTCATAAAATATATAGACCAAAAAAAAAAGAAAATTTTTAAAAATGTACGTTTTATTCTGCACTCAGGATATATCACTTCTTTCTCTGGAGGTGAATACATTTTTTATAAGTCAGAATTATCTTAGATCATTCCATTACTGAAAATAAGTCATTCACAATTGCTCATTGTACAATATTGATGTTACTGTATATGTTCTATATCTTTACTCTGCTGACTTCACTTTCCATCAGTTTATATGTCTTCCCAGGTTTTTCCAAAACCATTCTACTTGTGATTTCTCATGGCACAATAGTATTCCATCACAATTTTATACCACAACTTGTTCAGCTATTCTACAATTGATAGTATCACTTCAATGTTTAGTTCTTTGTCAAAACAAAAAGAATTGCTTTAAATATTTTTCTACATATAGGAACTTTTCCCTCTCCTTTGATCTCTTTGGGATATAGAACTAGTAGCAATATTTATGGGTTAAAGCAGGGGTCCTCAAACTTTTAAATAGGGGGCCAGGTCACTGTCCCTCAGACTGTTGGAGGGCCAGAGTATAGTAAAAACAAAAACTATGAACAAATTCCTATGTACGCTGCATATGTCTTATTTTAAAGTGAAGAAACAAAAAGGGAACAAATACAATATTTAAAATGAAGTAAAGTTAAATCAACAAACTTACCAGTATTTCAATGGGGACTATGGGCCTGCTTTTGGCTAATGAGATGGTCAATATTTGGTTCCATATTTGGCACTGCTAGTTGTAACAAGTGATGCAAGTGTGCATCCGTTAGTCTTGATCTGGTTGGAGATTTCAAATGTTTCATTCTAGAAAAAGTCTGTTCACAGACATAAGTGCTGCCAAAGATGGTTGTCATTTTGAGTGCATGGTTCCTGAAACGAGGATATGTCTCAGAAGGGAGAGATGAATAGAAATTATGAAAGCTGCTTGACTGGAATGCATCTTTCAGAGAGTCACAATTCTGCAGTTCAGCCAGTTCCATTTGGTAAATTGTATCCACATTTTCAATGTCAATAGAAAATGGGTTACGGAAAAGCTGTATGTCCTCTTCATAGAGATGAAGCTCTTTAAATCTAAATTGGAACTCCTTTTGCAATTTTTCCAGTGAATCCACACATGTTTTGTTTGGGAATGCAATCGGTGGTTTTTCCGCTAACAGATTTTGAGTTGTGGGGAGATGGCAGAAGTTTTCTTCCTTCACTTGTTTGATGAGGAGACCTAATTTTATTTCAAATGCTTTGACATGTGATTGCATATCACAGATGAGCTTCCCCTTTCCTTGAAGTTGCATATTGAAATTGTTGAGTAACTCTGTTACATCTGTCAGAAAGGCAAGGTGCCATTTCCATTCTGCATCATTGAGCTCTGGTACTTCTTTGTTTTTGAAAGCAGAAAAGTTGTCATCTGTGGAAGTAAGTCATAGAAACGTTTCAAAACTCTTCCTCAATTCAGCCAATGGACTTCTGTGTGATATAAAACATCTTCATACACAACATTTAGCTCAGACAGAAATTCCTGAAATTGTCTGTGATTTAGTGCATTAGCTCTAATGAAGTTAACACAAGATACCACAATTTTCATAACAGAGTCCCACTTCAGTGATTTACTACACAGAGCTTGTTGGTGGATGAGGCAGCGTATGGCTATTGGATGAGAATGGTTATGTTTGTCCGTATCTTGGTTAATGCGAGCAATTACTCCTTTCTTAGACCCCACCATGCTAGGAACACCATCAGTTGTCACGCTGGCTACTTTAGCCCAGTCCAGCTCCAAACCATTCATAGTTTGGCAAACCTTTTCATAGATATCCTCTCCTGTAGTTGTTGTTTTGATGCTTTGCAGTGCAGCAAGCTCTTCTATGACTTCAAAATAATAATTCCTCCCACGAATAAAAATTAGAAGTCATGCAGAATCACGAACATCATTGCTTTCGTCGAGTGCCAAGGAAAAATATGACATTTTTTTATAGAGTTTTGCAAATGCTGATGCAGATTGTCTCCCATTTCTTCAATCCTCCATGTAATTGTAGGTCCTGAAAGACTCACTGTACTAAATAAATCGGCCTTCTCTGGACACATCTCTTTGGCAACAGAAAGAAGGCACTCTTTAATGAATTCTCCCTCCACAAATGGTCTGCCAGTGCGTGCTATTAGCTTGGCAACTTGAAAAATTGCTCGCAGTGATGAAATATTTAGCTGCTTCTGCTTCACAAAAGTATTTTGTTGAGTTGTCAATGTATTTTTCATTAATTATTTCATTATTTCCTCAGGCTAGTCGGTAATAGAACAATAAAACACCTCTTAATTTCATCATAATTTCATTAATTCAATTAATATTTTATCTTTTCTCACTTCTCCAACCAAACAATCATATTTATCTTCATGTTGAGTTTCATAGTGTTGATGCAAATTATATTCTTTGAACACAGACACTATATTCTGGCATATCAGACATACAGCTCTTTCCTTGTACTGCATGAAAAAGTAATCATAAGTTCACTGTTCTTTGAATATCCTATACTCTGAGTCAATTTTTCTTTTTCTTGACATCATTATTTCCTAGGGATTCCAAATTGCTATTAGTAAAATATATATATATATATATATGTATATGTATTTTATATTGGATGAGAATGGTTATGTTTGTCCATATCTTGGATATATATATATATATATACACACACACACACAGCGCTACAAAAACAATATACCAGCAATAACTTTGCCCACACAGAGACAGACTGCAAAGCCCAACTTCCTCCAAGCTGTCTCTGCACTGTGATGCCTGTTTCCCTCACTCTCTTTCCTGCTCTTCACACTCCCACTTCCAACGTTCACTGCTGCAGTGAATTCTCCCTGCAGTGGCCGTGACATGCGCAGCATGCACTGTATATCCCCCGCACCTGTCTGTTGTGGTGGCTGCTGTTACTGTGCAAGGCCGTGAGCCCTCAGTTCTCTGTCTTCTGCATCTCTCTCCCTGCCCTACACCATACACCCCGGCCCGGGAACTCACCTCACTTTGGTATCACCTCACACTCTGTCTCCGCTGCCTCAGTCCAGTGCCGGAAATGTGTGCTGCTAACAAGTTTAGGCCAAATGTCATTTCCGGTCTGATTTTGCCATAACCCAGCAGGCCACATAAACGTCCTCAGTGGGCCGCATCTGGCCCGTGGGCCGTAGTTTGAGGACCTCTTGGTTAAAGGATATGCATAGTATTTTAGTCCTTTGGGCATAGTTCCAAATTGATTTATGATCTTTCCTAAATAGTTTGTTGAATAAAAATATAGTATGTCTAATACCAACCCTGTCCTTGGCTTTTTAAGTCCTGGTCTCAAACAAATCAGATCTGAGTTTCATATTTTCTCTTCGGCTCATTGTGTCCACTGAGAGTTTACACTGGGAACATCACTAAATGTAGATTATTTATACCTCATGATAGGTTTTTTTTTTTACTTCACAAATGTGGGTGACAGCGTCTCCAACACATAAACAAGCATTCAGGGTAATGAGTTTAAAGCAAGGACAGGTCAACTTTTATTTTCACCTAACTTAGTTTTATGCTTTTTCAGTTATTACTTTCTTTAGTGAAGGAATTTAAAATTATTTACTGGTTATATTTCATTACTTATTTTTATTCTCTTTTCATTACAGGTAGGAAGAACCTATAGACAATAGGTAAAAATTAAGTCTCTGTGTCCATATGTAAAGTGCGCTAGAGAATTAGGACAATTCTCCGTTGTAAGTGAAACTGATTCTCTGAAGGAGGCTGATGAAATAGGTACCATGCAAAAGCTAATAGGGATAGTTTTCAGGGACAGTAAGTCACTGTTGCTGATTCCTCCATTCTCGGAAAAGGATACAGGTACAAAAGTACAAAAAAGGACTAGTCCATGTCTAAGTCACCAAACTGAGAACTGATTACTTTCTGGACAGGTCTAATTTTGATTGAGATAAAAATATTTTCATTCAAAATATACAGGTAATGGAGGCAAAGGTAGCTGCTAAATTGCCTCCATCCTTCACTTTACTTTATGTGTGTAGTCACTTCCTAAGAGGAAATTGAAAAGAGATATTCCAATTACATTTTTTTTTTTTAATTTTTGAAAAGTGATCCATTTGGGCTCGTGGCACAATGTGCCTTATGGGAAATGATAGTCATACTATATTTCAGGCACAGATGCAAAATGAAATAAAATAGGATATTTCAGGGGAAAAACACATTTAGGAATCTGAATTATTCACAGAATTTGACTCAATTTTGCACTTTACTTGGCATGTAAAAGCTCATAACCAAAATAACTGACCTGCAATAGGAAGCTCTAGGCTCTGCCATAAACTTCCTGTGTGACCTCAAACAAGTCATTTACACTCTCTGAAACTACATTTCCTTATCAGAAATCAGTGGAGTCCCTTTCAGCACCAAAACTGGGTAATGTGGATGATGCCAAAACAAAAATTTTAAATTAAATTAAAAAGAGATCTTTGATAATGTCAGAGAGAGCACTTCAGTGGAATGATGAGGTTGAGGTCAGAAACCAGACTGTAAACTTAAGGATGAGTGAGAAGAAAGATAGTGGAGGCAATGAGTCTATATAGGTAGCTTTTTCAAAGAATTTGGGACACGCGGATTTGGTCCTCAGTTTCCCTTTTTGTAAAATGAAGGGGTTAGACTAGATGGTTTCCAAGATCCCTGCCACCTCTGGAGTTATGATCTTATGATGTTGTACTGTTCCTCCTGTGGCATTTGATCATTCTCAAAGAACTCCTAATGAACCAGTTTATGTGGAATAGAGGAAGTGAGATAAAGAGAAAGTATAGCCAAATGAAATACATGGAGTGAACTAAAGGATGACATAATCACTGAAGATGCTGTGTGAGTTTTCACCTTCTTTCAAGTGGAGTTGACACTAGGATTCCAACACTTAGGGCTTCTCCAAGAGCCATCTAGGGATCCAGTAAAATGAAATCACTTGATCTTGGGGGAAGAAGGGATGGTATACATTTCTGTAATTTTAAAATTTTCTTTACTTTAAAAAGCAATTTCCAAATGGAAGTTATTTTATATTTAGGCAAGATATTTAAGTAATTATATCATTGTTCTGGACCATCTTCTCTTGTCCCTCTATATTCTCTTAAAGACATTATCAGCTCCCATGAGTTTAACTGTAATCTCTTTGCAGTTGACATTTATATGTATATTTATACATATGAATACATACATATATATATATATATATATATATATATATATACATATACAGGTACACACAGATACATACACATGCCTCTATGTATGTCTGTATTAGGACTGGAGATATAGGTGTGTATACATATATATATATATATATATATATATAAACATTTATATATACATATATATGTAGTCTGTGTGTGTATGTGTGTCTATTTCCAGCCCTAATATCTTCTCTGAGCTTTAGTCCCCTATCACCCATTGCCTATTAGACATTTTCAATTAGATGTACTGAAGACAAATTAAGCTGCCCAAATGTGAACTCATTCTTTTTCTCTTGAGAATCCTCCCCTTTCCAGATTTACCTATTTCTTTTGAAGGCATCAGTATCTTTCAGGTGTCCACGATTCCTAACCCAGTATTGTTTCAGACCCTCATTCTCCTTCCCACTACACATCTAATCAGTAGCCAGATATTGTCACTTCTATCTAAACAACATGTCTTGTGTCTAGCCCCTTCTCTCCACTCACATAGTTACTTCCTTAGTTCAGTTTCTTACCATCTCTTTCCTAGCTTATTCCAACAATCTCCTAATTGTTCTCCCTGCCCCAGGTCTCTCCCAATTCTGGCTTTTTCTCTCCCTGGACTTATTCTTTCCCATGGACTGTGAGATCCGGCCAAAGTGAACTCTTTGTGCCTCAACTAGAATGCTTCATTTCCCATATCCTTACTTTTGCAAAGACCAGTCCCCATACCTCTTTCACCATATCTCATAAAGCTAATCTCTTCCTTTAAAATGGTGCTTGACCTGTTTTTTTTTAATGAAACCTTTCCTTGCCCCAATCCCTGTATCCCTGACTGGCTAGAACCCTCCCTCTCGGCCTGCTTTGTATTTAACTACTTTGTAAATATTTGTATTTATATTTTTATAAAGAGAAATAACAATTAAATATTTATATCTATAATTATGCTGCATATATTTCACATGGACTTGTTTTGCCCATTAGAAGATTAGCTTTTTGGATATAGGAATTATTTCAATAATCTTAATAAATACTTACCGATTAACATATATAATACATATTGGTGTGATTCTCTCTTTGGGAATATATATATATACACACACACATTTACACATACATATATATCTATACATATATATGTATATATATATATATATATACACAAATATATGCATAATCATTATATGTATCAGCTATATTATACCTCAGATATTGATGTCCTGCAGCACTTAACACATACACGCACACACACACACACACACACACACATAGTATACTATTATCTTTTTTTTCCTGAAATGATAAAGCAGCAATTAGTGACTGAGTTTCAGACTTCTTAGTATGACTTATACAGTAGGTGCTTAATGAATGTTTGATGAATTGGAATTATTATTGAAAGAAATATATGACAGAAAAGAAATTATGACTATCTAAAATGATGACAGTTGATAAAAGTGGATACCTGCTAAAATGATCCATGGGGTTTGTTACTCACCAGTGATCAATGGCTAGTACAATTTTCATATGAAAAATAAGTTTATTCCTTTATTTGAAAAGTGAAAGCACCTAGAGATTAGCCCTAAGTGGGGTAGCTAGGTGGTTCAGTGGATAGAGCACCAGCCCTGAAGTCAGAAGGATGTGAGTTCAGACACTTAACACTTCCTAGCTGTTGACCCTGGGTGAGTCACTTAACTCCAATTGCCTCAGGGAAAAAAGATGAGCCCTAAGACATTTTCCTATGCATCTTCAATTTGAATATTCACAAGAGTATATGATTTAATAGATAAAAAAAATCTTTCTTGGAATCAGGAAGTCATGGTATTCTGTTCAGGCAATAAAGATTCAAGTTCATTATCAACAACAATAATTCCAATTGTTCAAATATTTATTAAGCACTTACTATGAACAATATATATTTATTAAGCACTTACTATGAACAATATATTGCACTTGATGCTGGGGGATATCACAAGTGTAGCTATGGCACAGCTCCTTCCCTCATAAAGCTTATAGGCTAATAAGGAGAAGAGGGATACCTAGAATGTTTATGTACAATATTATAAATGTTAGCAAAATAGGGATTTTGTGAGATCATAGGGAGTAGTTTTTTCCCCAGCTGGGAGACTCAAGGAGAGCTTCATGAAGGACGTGGTGTTTGAATTTGGCTTTAAAGGTATTCAGTCAATTAAGCATGCATTCTAAGTATATAGCAACAGCATAAGGAAAAGTCCCACAAGTTGCAGAATGCAGGGGATATGGTAGAAATTTGTCCACTGGGGCTGGAAAAAAATAATAGAAGATAAGGCTAAAAACATATACATGTTTTCAGATTGTGGAAGGCCTTGGACCTTAAGCAAAGGATTTCACTAATGCTTAGAAGGCAATTAAGAGCTATTGAAGATTTCTGAGGAGAAGAGTGAGATAACCATGATTAGGAAAGAAGAGTTTGACAATGGTACAATATATAGATTAACAACAGGATCTGAGATTCTGGGATTAGAAAAGACCTCGGAGGTCATCAGGTCCACCCTCTTTATGTCCCAATGGAGGAAACTGAGGCACAGAGAGAGGAAGTGAATTGCATAAAGTCACAAAAATAGTAAACAGAAAAAAAAATTAGAATTTGCACTCAGGTCCTGTCACTGCAGATCTAGTCTTTGTGTGACTTCTTGGGATTGAAGTGGGAAAAGAGTAGAGGCAATAAGACCTTTGGGAAAAATGCTTTCAATTTGCCCCAGTCCTACCCATATTCATTCAGCTTGTCTTTGAGATCATTCATTTTGATGGTGCTTCACCCATCTTGCTTTTTAATTATGTTTTTTTAAAGGATTTTTAAATCAGGCCAATCAGAATTTAACTGACTAAACTTCTGTTCCATAGCAAGATCTGCATGGATGTTAAATGGAACTTTAACATCTTTATCTCCCACTACCTTTGGACATTTTCATTTGCTGCCATGGATTGGTCACTTATTTTATCTTTATCCATTTTTTTTTCTTATGGCATATAAGTAGTTCAGGTAGGGAAGTGCCTGGCATAACATCAATTTCCTTGGCATTGAGTGCTTTGTATACCCGTGAAATGAAGGCTTATGGTCCCCCAAGACTATCTTTAAGAATTCTTGACTTTGCATGTAATGTTTTGATTATTTCTGAAGCCATTTTCTAGGCCTATAATAGCTCCATGACACTTGTCTGCAGCCACTTTCAAAGTGGGTCTATAGATCTATTTTTTCCTGAAATGCTGGAGCAACAGGCAGTGGCTGATGAAGAGTTTCAGACCAGTTAGTATGATGACTCTAAGTTGTGTCTGTGACACCAAAGAATGGCATAAAAATCAGAGAAAGTAAATTTCCTAGATGTTTTTAAATAGCCAAAGGTGTGACGCTGTATCCCATGAACATCTGGATGATAGATTTTCTTAAAAACTTTAATTCTGTGATATTCCAAGGGACTAACATAGTTTAATGGAGAAATGGATTTGGCATCAGAGGGCCTGAGTTCAAATTCTGGTCCTGATAGTTTCTATTTGTATAACCTCAGAAAAGTCATTTGCCTTATTTTATAACCTCTGATTATTCATATCTAAAATCAGGGGATTGGTCTAGATGACTTGTAAGGTCCCTTCCAGTCTAAATTTAATAATCCTATGCTTCTATGCACTAAACAACTCTAAAGAAGTGGGCTGAACAGTTGGTCCCAGAAAATTATCTTGAAGATGACTTGGATGTATTGCTTTTGGTTAAAGGGCAGTTCCTTCCTTTAGGCCTCATCAATTCTTGTTCTCACAGTAGTTAGAATTGCTAATGATGGTAGAATTTATTAGTGAGTCTGATGGGACTTGTGGTACAGCCCTGGAGCCAGTGTCAAAAGAAAAGGAACATTGCCACCTTATTTCCCATGGCCCCCAAAGCAGGTAGAAATGGGGTGGCTTTGGTTTTCTAAATCAGATATCTAGAGTGCTCAAGTCTATCAGAGGTTATTCTTGACACTGAAATTTACTTGAAAGGCTGCAAGACTGTAAGATTGGCTCTCCAGGGAAGAAAAGAAATTCTTGGTTCTTCCATCACTTTTTTCTCCCCCAAATAGCTGTGTGGGTGAAGAACTCATATTCCAAACAACAGAGCACCTCATCTCTCTTTCCATATTGCTTCTACAATCTTGGATAAGCACCCAAAATTCTCAAGAGCTGACTTGTCATCTTAGTAAATTATAGCTAAGAAAATGGTACGACTGGGAGGGACCTTCGGGTCATCTAGTTGGGTTTAATTCTGCATTGCCCAGGGTAGTGTTATATTCTGAATACAGAGGATTAAACAGATGCAGTGTCTGCTTTTTGTCAGCTTAAAGGCCAATTCCAATTTAATAACTTAGAATAAACAAAAAATTTGAAGAGAAACTTTTAAAACACTGTTCCTAGAATCATTGAATAAAAGAGTTGGAAGGGACTTCAGAGTTCATCTGATCCAGTCTCCTGTGGGACTAGTAAGTCTTGGCTTAAAAGGCCTTTTCAGTTTGGGCTGGACTCCTGTCACTGGGTAATCATTTGCCAGAGATGAGATTCCTGCTTTGGACAGGAACTTGATTATGTGACCTTGAAGGTCCTTCATAAATTTAAATTTTTGTGAATTTCTTGAATGAGCCAGTAAAGATTTTGTTATTGTTGTTCAGCCTTCATTTTTGAAATAGGCTGGTGACATCATGGCATGTTTGGGGTGGCACAGGGGAAACCTAACTAAACCTCTTGAGCTCCCACTCTGTTGACTCATGCTGCTTCTATTTAATTTGTTCTTCAGGGATCTTTGATCTAAGTAAGGTGGATGCTTCCTCCAGTGGTATAGATCTAAAGCTACCAAATGCCCTTTCAAAGGTGCAGTCCTAGTCCATATTCTCCCCTAAATCCCTCACCCAATATGCTAGAAGTCTCTTTTTTAAAATCCAAGGGTTCTTAACATGGGATCTGTGTACTTTTTTTTTTTTAATATATTTTAATAAAAACTGATTGCAAAAATGTCTTTACATGTAATTGGGGAAAAAAACCAAAATATTATTTAAAAATATTTCAATGACCGCATTTCAACCTGATTGGTTTGCACTGTTATGAGATGTAGTCTATAGGTTTCCCCAGCATGCTGGCCAAAGAGCTCCATGGCACATAAAAGGTTAAGAATTCCTGCTTTAAGACTCAACATTTTGCAGGACAGCACTTCAGCTGTCCATCTCTTCAGCTCTCTGTTCTTGTGTCATAAGCAGCCCACCTTCTTTTCTGATCACATATTTCCTGGGTGATATTTTTGATAATGCTGCAGAGTGCTTAGGTGAGTCTCCATTATCATTAGGGTCATTTCCAGTTTTGATTCTTCAGAGATTATGCTGTTTCCTACACCACAGCTTGATGGTGTCACTGAGAATATTGGTGTTAAAAGAAAAAAAGATATTTTTTTCCCATCAGGCAGCAATTTGGCCTCACTGACAATGCTATAGAATTTCTTAACTGCAACCGGAGTGATCCCTTTCTCCTGTTTGTTCACTTATGGTCCCAGCTCATTGTCCCCCCCCCCCCCCAGTATATGTTGTGATGGATTCATCTAAAGGGCTATCTACTCAACTCTGTTTCATGTAATGCTGGAGAAATTGAGGCAAGATAGAGATGAGAGGGTATTTAATAATTTATTAAATGCGAGAGATTTACTGGGACCAAATGGATCCATGTTTGGTCCCAGGGTTGAATGAGATTATTGTCTCCAAGAATCCAGCAAACAATGTGAGTTCTCAGTGACTTATATACACATGGCTCAATTTCAGGGGGTTGACCGAGGCAGAAGCAGAGTCAGGGTGCTGAGAGTGGGACTCTGACAGGGTGGGGTGAGCCTCCAGAGGTGAGATGACATAATTGGGGGAGGCACCCCCAGAAAGGGAGAAGCATCTAATAAGACAGTATCTGATATTCTAATAGCTTGGGATGGGGGAGAGGTGTTCTGATATTCAAAACACAAGATCTTTTATCCTTATCAAGTATTCTGATAAAGAGGGAGGGGAGGTTTTGCAGGACTGAACTTTTAGCTGAAGCAGAGAAACTGAGTCAGGACTGGGTCAGGATAACTAGAGAAACTGAACGTAACAGTCACAGCCTGAACAAAAGATGGTTTTTCATCCTTTCACAACAATAATGTGGATTTTGTTGTTTGTTGGGTATACCTCTCTTAAGCCTCTGAGGACTTGGAAGAACAGATGGTTAGGAGCTTGGAGCTTTGCAGTTCCATGGTCCATTCCATCCACTTCTACCTGTAGCTTCCTTCTCTCATTGCATACTCTTGTTTTTTCTCATGTTTAGATGTGATACCTATCGGGCCAATTTGTCTGACTTCGTGTCCTAATAACAGCAATTGTAGTCTCCCTCTCAGAAAGATTTGGCTATATTTACCTTTTCTTCTGAACTTTTTTTTAACTTTAAAACTTTGTGTTCTTCTGTAACTCGTGAAAGTTATTTTCTGAAGCATGTGGTTAAATTGGCTTGGTGAGAGAAACAATTCCCTGGAAATGGTTGAAACTGTACATCTTGCCTGCTCTATAACAGAAGGCACTATTACTGGTATTTTATTATTATTTGAATTCTGCCACTTCTGTGCACTTTCCTGATGAAATAGCCCAACCCTGAGCACATTTCCTTGATGGGGAGGCTCATTTACATTTTACTTGATTTTATTCAGTGAATGAACAGCTGTGCAAAGTGACACCACTTCAGCATCAATGGTGCAAAAAAGCAAGTGCTGTCATCATTCGTCCAGCTTAGGCCCAGATCTATGTACACAACCTGAGTTTTCTTGGGTTTTTCTTTTTAGAGAGAAAATAGAGAGCAGAGCTGTGTTGCTGGTCACATGATCAGTGCCTATGTCATTCTGGAAAAATCAAATGATCCCCAAGGTAAAGGAAATGGACTACTATCAAGTGACCTATGACTAGGGCCATGGGTTTTGAGCCAGATGACATCTCATAGGCCATGGGATCTGGAATCTATCTCTGGAAGGGACCTCAGAGATCACCTAGTCCAAGAGTCCTTACCTAGGGGTTCACAAACTCCCCTACCCCCATCAGTGGATAGATTTCAAGGGGTTCATGAATGTGGATAGGGAAGAAATACCTCTTCATTTTCACTGACTTTTATGCTTTTGTAAACATTCTTCTGAGAAGGGGTCCATAGGATTCTATAAACAGTCAAAAGGGTCCATAACACAAGAAAAAGTTTAAGAAGCCCTCATTTTACCTATGAGGAAAGAAAGTGTTGAGGAGGTAAAATGACTTGTCGAGGGTCACTGAGCCAGAAAGTGTCAGAGGTAGGATTTGAATCCTGGTCTTCCTGCCACCAAGTCTAATACTCAATCCACTATACCAAGGTTCCAATTCTAGCATTGCCTATGCTGAATTATCTTAATTCTGCTCCTCCATGCCACCCTGTCATATGCAGCTGGGTTTTTGGATTTTTTACATCACATCGGAGGCATACAAAGCCAAGTTGAATCACTCATTAATTTTATTTCTTTTTTTTTATTTTAAGTTTATTGGAATTTCACTTACCCTTGTAAAAATACACACCGAAATGCAGCCAGGAAGTAGAGAGCCAAATACCAAAGTGATCAGCATTGCAGAAGCATTCAGACCCAGAGAGAAAATGTCCTTGAGCCAGAACCAAAGACTAGCATGTCAATAAGTGCTCTGAGAAGCCACGGCTCAAAGGCTAAGGAATCCTAGTTGATTTTCCCAAAGTGAACAAGAGAATCATAAATTCATATCATGCCCTATCCATGTATAGCTGAAACAGAATTTGGATGTTATCAAATTCAATTCCCTTATTTTTCAGATGTAGAAACTGAGGAACAGAGAAGTCGAGTCACTTGTGTGTCACACAATTGGTCAGTGTCTGAACAAACATTTGAATCCAACTCCTATGGATTCCAATTTCATTTTCCATATTCACTATGTTGAAAAATATCTTTCAGATTTCTAGTCAAATGCCTAAGTATTGAAACAAGGGGAAAAGGGAAGTATGTCTTCTCAGAAATGTTGACATTGTTGACTTGACAAGGTTGCCCTAATCTGTCTACTGGTCAACACAGTGAAGAATGCTTTATGGGAAGCTCAGTGCAGTGGACTCAGGAACAACTCAAAAGCTAAAGAGTAGACAGAATTCTTAGCTCCCTCTAAGGCTCAGCTCGAAGCCCAACCCCTATAGGAGGCTTTTCCTGGTTCTCCAAGTTTGAGTTTTGTCCTCCCAACTATAGGATTATAAATGAGAGATTTAGAATCTTAGGGGGCATTTGATCCAACCCTCATTTTATAAAGGAGAAAAGTGAGCTCTAGAGAAATAAAGTGATTTGTTCAAGGCCATTTGATCATTTTCCAGATCCCTTACCAAACAACTATTGTATAATTCCAACATGGAATTATTTTTAAGAATCTGGAATGGTTCTTTTTTTCTCTGGCCTCAGGGCCTACAGAAGTTGTTGTCTAAAAGTCCTCTTTTGCAAACCTAGTGATTTGGTTTGGGACCTGTTACTTCAAGTTTAGGGTATTTTGGAAGTCATTAACAGCAATGCTGATAAGCCAATGAGGTTCTTTCTATTAAAGTTTGACACTGACCTGACTGAAGGCAGTGTTCATGGCATCTGGCGTCTGACAGTCATGTGTCAAGATGGTCCCATTAACATGCTGTCCAAAAGGCAGAAGACTCGTGTGATTTTCCCAATGGTTAGGATTGAATTTGTGTTTCTTCCTTTGTTTTTTGACCCCATGGCCTTATTTGTACCTATTCATATCCATACTTATTTCAGTTTGAAGGCTGCTAGCCAATCATTATGTAATAATAGAATGAAGTGAAATGAGTTCAAGGTTACCACACTATCTAGCCCCCAACAGCTCTGTGCTAGGTGGCTTTCTGGTTTCAATTGCATGAAGTAAAAAGTGGGAGGGTGGAGAGCTGAGGATTAGAAGGGCAAGAAGGCTGTTAAAATGGCTAGAGATTAAGAAGTTCTTTGAAAACTCTGAAGTACTATATAGGGATACATTATGATTCCTAGCAGCAGCAAGAATAAGTGTCCATTGAGGATCAGCATGTTATACTGGGTGCTTAATACTGTGGCAAGAACCAAAACTTGAATATAATCTTGGGCTACATTGAGAGAATGTCCAAAGCAAGAGAGGTGATGGTTGTGATGTTCTTTACACTTGCCAGACCTCATATGAGTATTATATTCAGTTGTGAATATCATAGATTTACATAGATTTTGACCAGAAGTAAGACAACTGAGCACCTATCATACAATAATGTGTATGAAGGCACTAAAGATGTTGAGTTTGGAGTAGGCTGAGAATGTGTCCACAGGTAATTATTGTCTGAATATTTGAAAAACTATGGCCATGGAAGGGTGTCTTGTGGTGACATTACTTTTTTTGTTTGGTCACAAGGGAGCAGAATTAATGGAATGGGCTTCCTAAGGAGGAAGTGGGATAAAGGTAGGATGGTTATTTCCTAGGGATTTGGCAGTGGAAATTTCAGTTCAGGTGAAAAATGTTTGTTGAATGGCACTTAATTTGGAGCTATGATGTCCCTGCCACTTGAGATTCTGGGCTTCTGTGGTCCCCAAGGGCTTCATGGCCCAGCCAAGACTTGGACTGAAAGATAGGAATTAGTCATGCCATGATGGGAGGGAAGCAGTCTAGAAGATATTTTTGTTTTCTCTCTGTGGCAATTTGGATCCTTGCTGGGTGGCTAAGGAGACCATGTCTGCTTTTGTAACAGGAGATGTTCTCAGGGTGACCCTGCCCTCTTCAAAGAAGGGTCCAGGGCTTCACTGCAGACTGAATGGAAAGCTGCCAGGATCAATTGCTGCTGACAGTGCAGAAGCCCAGCCCCTGGCCAAGTGTAGGCTCATGCTCCTCCTAGCTTTGGAAGCTGCCCAGGACAGCAGGGAGAGTCAGAGGCAGGGTTTTCCTTGGGGCTTTCAAGCCTGCTCCAAGCAGAGCCAATTTTCCCCTGAAGCCAAGTCTGTGCCACTCAGTGTGGGGTCATTTCAGAAGCCCAGCAAGCTTTGCTTCGTTCATTTCAAATCAGTATAGCTTCCATCTGGCCCAAGGAGAGTGGCACTCCAACAAATGTCAACACTTCTTGGAGAGGCGGCGATCAAGCCTGGCCCATCATCTATCTGTATTGGGATTCATAGCCATGGAGTCTGTGTGGCAGTATTGGTGGTCCTGAGTCATGCGGGCCTGAGTTCAAATTCAGCTATAGCTATTTCCTAGTCATGTCACCTTTCTGAGTCTCAGTTTCCTCATTTGTAACATGAGAGCCTCTTGAGCCACAAATCCCAGGATCCTTTAAAATCTGGCCTTTAACAATTCACTGAACCCTCCTGGGCTTTGGCAAATTTCTGAGGATCAAGATAAAGCACAGATGGATTCAAATATATATTTATGCATGTGTACATGTGTATGTACATCTTTTTTTCTCCTTGCTTTCTTCCCTCCTTTCTTCTTTCTTCCCCTCTTTCTTTCCTCCCTACTTCCCTCCTCCTTTTCTTTCTTCCCTCCTCCTCCCTCTCTTCCTTCCTTCCTTCCTTCCCTCCATCCCATCCTTTCTTCCTTTCTCTTTGTTTGTCTCTTTCTCCTCAATCAACCACCCACCATAATGGATAGAACCCTGAGCCTAATTCAAATTCAGCCTCACCTACTTACTAGCCCTATAATCCTGGCCAAATCTTGTAATCTCTCTTTGCCTCACTTTCCTCAACTGTCAATGTGGATCATAACACCACCTGCCTCTCAGGATTGTTGGAATGAGCAAAAGATATATGTTTGTAAAGCAGTTGGTTTAGGCACTTTATAAATGCTTACTCCCTTCCCTTTCCCTGCTGGAAAACAGTAGCTGCTTAATTTCTAACAGTCGAATTGAATTGAATTGAATTCATCCATTTATCCAAGGAACTAAAGCTAGGAGGAATTAACTGACTAGCCCAAAGTCACATATATAGTAAATTTCTGAGGCAAGATTATAAATATGGATTTTCTAGGTTCCAAATATATCACTCTATCCCCTTTTGCAACCTTACATGAAGAAATAATATGATGCAGGAAGTGGACAGCTAGATGATGCAGTGATAGAGCATCAGCCTCAGTAGGACCTGAGTTCAAATCCAGCCTTAGACAATTAACCCTTACTAGCTGTGTGATCGTAGGCAAGTCATTTAACTCCAAATGCCTCTCAGAAGAAACACTGCAGAAAGGTTTTCCAATAGTCTAATTTTCTGATTCCTCATTCGATGAATATCTGAGCATTTTGATGGATTTTCTTTTTTTGTAGTTTGTATTCTGTTGTGAAGAAAGAACGCTACTCACAAACTGACCCAGTGGTGTAGCAATAGGAATGCAAAAGCCTGGGATTCCATTGGAGAACTTGGCTTTGAGTCAATATTTTTATATAGCCTGGGAGTCTGTGACGAAAAAACTCAAGCTTCCAAATTTTATGCCGTTCCATATCCTTTTTCATATTTTCTGCTTATGGGGAGATCATGACATACAGATAGCAAAGTCCCTGCAAACACACCAGAAGTGCCCCCTCCCAAGGGGGCTCTCAAAGACTGTACAATATAAATGAAAAGATCAGTAAAAAAGACTGAACTCTGAGTAACTCAAAAGTCAGTAATGATTCCCGATAAGATAATGAAAAATCCCTCCTCTTTGCAGAGGTGGGAAGATTATTACAGCACAAAGCTCCATACATTGCCAGACATGGTGACCATAGGGAATATTTTTTTTGCTTAATTATATCTTACTGTTGTTACTACAAAGGAAGGTTCGGTTTTGAAGAAAGGGAAGAGAAAGGGTCAATATTTTTGGAAATACATGTAATTTTTTTTTTAATCAAAAGACATCAATAAAAACAATTAAAAAAAAATTTTTTAAAGTTACTGTTTGTTTTGGTAGAAAAAAATACTCTTTGCTTTCGATTTTCCCCCTCCCATGTTTTCAGGGAACATATTTGCATACATATAGATATAACATTGCTCAAGTGGAAGTATGCAAGTATTAATAATTGATATCACTGTAGTGATTTACACAATCATTTCTTATCCCTTTTCTCATTCATTCCTCATCGCCACCCTGGAATATAGATAATGTCAGTGTCATCATTCCCCTCATACAGATGTGTATATCAAAACTCGAGGAGGCTGAGGTCACACAGCTAGTAAGCTGGGATTTGAAGCACAGTCCTGCCTTGGATTCTGACTCTATATGGAGATCTTTATTTTCTATAATCAGTGTCTCCCTCCCAAGTCAGATGGGAAATGAGTGATTGCAGATAGAATAGTATCCTGAACTAAGGGATTCTTTTATGTGTCCCTTAATGTCTCAGTTTTGAAAAGCCATGTTTGCTTAGAGTCATATATCCGGCGGTGTCTTTATACATCAGGGCTACACTCTCCTTTTCAGCAGGCAGCCCTATGGACATTTGGACCAGATAGCTAGCATAGAAGATATAGTCACATATTTCTAAGATATGTGGGTGAAAGGGGCACACATGTTGAGCAAGCACACCAGAAAGCAATTACAGGACTGGTGCCAGGCTGCCCGATTTGCATAAATTTGCATGGGTTGTGCATAAGGATGTGCTCCCACATTTAATCTTAATTATATTATTTGGCTGTCTTTAAAATGAATGAGATCTTGTGTTGTGAAGAGACAGAGGTGAATAAGGACAGAGAAATGAAGGTCTATTTTGGTGTCTGGTCATCCCTTTTTATTCACATCTGTCTGGTTAAGGAGAAACCTGCAGTCTCAAACTCTGAGTATAGAATATCCTGATATCTCCCTGGTGCACTCATATGTAAATGAGTATGCAAATGATCCAACAATAATACAGCCATCAGTGTTCCTATAGAAAATAACTTCCATTTCTACTACTAGGTTAAAGTAGACACATAGAGGGCTAACTACAAATGAGCTCTGTAGTACTTGACCAAGCCCCCTGTAGTAGATCCACAAATTGGAAAGAGAAATAGCTCCTCATTATTTAGATGATTTAAATTTTGCTCTGTTTATCTAGGGAACAGCAAATATTCACAGCATGCTCGCCCGCACTCTCTCTCTGTCTCTTTCTCTCTCTCCTCTCTGTCTGTCTCTCTCTCTCTCTGTGTCTCTCTCCTCTCTCTGTCTGTCTCTCTCTGTCTCTCCGCCTTTGTCTCTCTCACCTTCACTGGCCTCTCTCAGATGACAGGTGTGTCCCTATATAGACAGAGTCCAAGTTCATCTGGGGTCTTCAATCTCTGTGTCAAGGCAGAAAGATTTAGAATCATCAATGAATCATCAACCCTATCCTCTTCCCACTGAGAAGGTAGAAAATGACTGACTTTAGGTACCCTGGGACAGTGAAGGAAACTGCTGGAAACCTACTCCGCCTGATGCACATGCTGCAGGTCTGAAATGGGACACTGCACAGAGACAGGGCTGGCTGGCCTTCCCCAGTGGAGGGAAACCTCCCCATCATGTTTTCCTTAAGCCTTCTGTTGGGGAAAATCAGAAAGAAACTGCAAGGGGAGCAATGGACACTTGCTTCCGGTTTGAAGCAACTTTAATGTTTGTGATAGACCTGTGCTGAAGAGGAGGAGGCTGGAGGGCAGAAAAAGATTCAGCCAGACCCTGCCCTTTGGGGGCCCACAGTCTTCTGCACTTTTGTTAATTGTACTCGGTATGGTCTCCTTGAGAATATAAACCTCCAATCTGAAAGGGATCTCAGGATCATCCAGTCTGACCTTCGCCTTTTATCGAGAAGGAAATCAAAGATCAGAAAGAGTAAGAGACAATGTAGAATTGTGGATGAAATGCTGGGCCAGGGAGAAGGGAGAGACAGACAGAGAGAAACAGAGAGGGAGGGAGAGGGAGAGACAGAGAAACAGAAAGAGAGAGGGAGAGAAAGAGAGAGAGGGAAAGAGAGAAGGAGGGAGAGAGAAAGAGAGAAGAAGGGAGAGGCAAAGAAAAAAAGAGGAAGAGAGAGAACAAGACCCCATCCTAGCCCTAGCTCCTGGCTTGCAGTTCCCACCCCCACCTCCTTCTGCTGTTGCTTTTAGAGATAATGAGAAACACCCGAAGCATTTCAATACAAGTAGAACAGAAGAACCTTTTTTTTTTTGTTTTTTGTTTTTGTTTTTTGTTTTGTTTTGTTTTTTCTTTTAATCTCTCTATCCTTGCGAGAATTTCTGGGAGATAAACTTTAGGAGCCAGCTGCCTGATTTATCTACACAGAACCCCTTTCTCAGTCCCTCAGAAGTCACAGCTTTAATAGTTTAGCCACTCCCTCCATGGGCGCTCCAGTAATTTGCCACAGTTTCTCTAGTTTTAACTCTTTACCAGTGTGAAAACTACTGGGAATGACTCAGGAGCTCCTCTAGTTTTCCTCTTCCCTCCTTCAGAACAGGATACTGAGGCCTATTAAGGAGAAGAGCCCCTTTTTGACATGGACCTCAATGGAGGTAAAATAGAAGCTTCTTGAGAGTAGGGGCTATAAATTACTTTTTGTCTCCCTATCCCCAGCAGGATGCCTTGTAGGCAATAAGTGCTTAATAGGTGCTTTTTAAATTGAATTGATACTTATTCTGTGCTTTATTTTCTCTGAATACATTGAACATGACTAGCAACAGCTTAATTAGTGCTTTCTTAAGAGAGACAGAACCCAAGCAGAGAGAACTGCTATTGCAATTTCAAAAAAATTCAGTACAAGACATAAACGAAGCATTTCTGTTCTACAGTTGGCCGGGCAATTATTGTCCCTGCCCAGCCTATCATTGTTATCATGCCTTCTGTTTGGCTGGGAGTCAGAGAGCACCAGTTGATCTTTCCTACTCAAAGCAGGATCCATTGCCCTATAGATATGAGACAATGTTGGGCAGTTGATGGAGGCCTGAACTTGGAGTCTGAAGACATAGGATCATAGTTAACCTAATGACCTCAGGCAAGTAATTTTACCTCTGTGAGTCTCCTTTACCTTCATGCTGCCATAATTAACTTCATAGAATTGCATCCTGTAACTAAGGTTTAGGTTTTGGGGTTCCTTCTTTTCAGGAAACCAAATGATAAGGTTTAGATTTAGGGAACCAAAATGAGATTAGGGTTTCTGATGACAAGATCTAGTGGCAGGTTCGGGGTTCACGGAACCAAATGGAGAGGTTTGGCTCCCCTACACCCCCTTGGGATTCAGCACAAGGGTAGGGAGTTTTGGGGAACCCCCTTCTGGTGGCCCAGGGATTCTCTGTAAAGGAATTTACAAACCCCAAAACCTAGATTGATAAAAAGAGTTGTTATTATGTTGTGCCACAGTTCCCTTTTAATGTCCTGACCTATTTTCTCCAATTGTCCTATTTAGTTACTCTGCCTCAGGTTATAACCTTTCCCTCTTAATGTTTGATGAGATAAAGGTTTTATATCTTTAGGCTATAATCATTCCTTCTTAATGTTTGACAGGATAAAGGTCTATCCGTTTTAGACATCATTAGAATATCAGTAACCTCTCCAGTACCTCCCTCCATTGTGTCATCCTAGGTGCCTCCCCCCTCCATTAGGTTATCCCCATCCAGGTACCTCCCCCATTATGTCATTGTTCTTGTTATCCTATAAAAATCTTGCTGTCCCAATATCAGGGCTGGATTCTTTGAGATGATAGTCTCGATAGTCTCATTCAGCCCTGGGACCAACCATGGATCCATTTGGTCCCAGTATATCTCTCCACTTAATAAACTATTAAATTGGTCTCCAATCTCTGTCTCACTCAGTTTCTCCAGCATTACATTTATAGGGACTGGGAAGTAAGGTTAGAAATCCCAACAGAGGCATAAAGTCTCTTTAGAGAAATAGGTGAGGATAAAGAGAGGGTAGTACTGGAAAAGAATATTATTCCAGTGGGCAGAGGCCTCCTTAGCATAGCATGGCATAGCCTGACATGTTTAGAACCTCAGTAAAGAGAGGATTTTAGTTTGGCTCTTTTATAATGGGAGTTTTCGCAAAAGCTGGGTTTCAGTTTGAGCTGAATTTGAATAGAATTGAATGAGTTTCTTTAGTTGAATAGGGTTGGAATTCTTTTGCTCTGGACTGAACAGACCCCACCTAGATAACAGAATGAAGCTGTTTATCTTGTTTCCCTCAGGCAGGGTCTCTCACTGAGGCAGAGTCCCAGGAGGATTTCTCCTTCAAGGAGTTTGAGTTTTGGGGTCCCTTCTTCATAACCTTTCTGATTACATTCAGAGAGTTGGGGTTCGGGAGGGGATCACATCTCTTTTCTCTATTTTATTATATGAAGGTGCATTTGCTGGTTTATTACATTGCTAATGAGTTTTTCAGCATTCAAATGTGTTTATATATCATAGCCCCAGAACATCTAAAGTAGGGATAAGCATGTTATTCAATATATGAAGCACCAACATGGTATCATGTAGTAGAAATGGTGTTGGACGTGCAGACCGAAGATTAACTCTGCTACTTTCTACCTATTTTAATTTGGGCAAACGACTCAAGGGTCAGCTGGGAGCCCTCTTTATCACTTGATCTAATACAGCCTCGTCCAGAAGAGCATCTGCATTCCCTGGGAAAGACTCTCTTCCCATATGCACCTTCCCTGGGAAAGACTCTTCCCACACATTATGCACCTTTTGGATGCAAAACCTACATTCCCTGGGAAAGACTCTCTTCCCACACATTATGCACCTTTTGGCTGCTAAATCTACGTTCCCCTCAGTGATTAGTATATAGCAAGTATGGCTTAATTATCCCCTGAACTATGTGAAGATTCATTTTGGAATTTCCAGAGATTACAGAATTCAACATGTACTTCAATTCCTCATCCCCTATCTACTAAGAAGGAACCAGAAAATCAAATAACAGAGTATTTCATTTGGGTAGAACAGCAAAGTAAAAAGGAAGAAACCAAGAAATAGACATTATTAGCCCTCTTACACACAAATAAGCATCATTTCCTACAGATGAATATACCATGGAGAAGTGATTAGGAACTCTTTCCCAAACAAATTGGTAAAGTATTCAGGTTATGAGGTAAGGGAGCGTTGTCTGTCTTGCATCAGTATTGGAGGATTTCTGCTGTCTAGGCCCTCACTCTCTTATGTCCTAGCAGGCAATTCGAAGTCACTGCTTTTGGTACTATTTTCCTCTGCTCTGGACTTGGTCCTTTGCTGATGAAATTTTTCTACTCCATGGCCATATTCCACATCTCTCCCAACTAAAGCTGTACCTGTTATTTCACCGCAGCCCTTTGTTGTAGGCATGTTCCCCAGGTCTTCTGCTTCCCATAGTCTCTATGGCTTCCATGTGCTCAAGTTCTGCCTGTTGCTGCTGGGAACAGGGAAGTGTCCTCGCTCTTTTAGAACGGTGCCATTCAGATCCACACAATGTCCATTGTTCTGGTGGTTTTGCTGCCTCCTGTGGCTGGTGTAAAAAAAAAAATGCTCAGGGTGATGTAAGACTTCAGATTTACCATTTCAGGAAAAGGTCCTCAGACCTTAATGTTAGCTGACTAAGAGAACAGAGGAGCTGATCAAGGAAATCCCGAATGCAAAGGGAGGAATTCTAAACAATCTGAAAAAAAGAATGTAAAGGAATTTCCTTAACAATCTAGTAAGATAATAGCGAGTTGGCCATTAGATAAAAGCAAGCCACAGTACAAAAGAGACCCATAGTGAATGACTGAGAAACATCAATCTGACTTTTGGCCTTTAGAAATCAAGCTGGTCCCCCTCTCAGTCATTCTGAGGATTGGTACAGGAGAAAGGACTGATTTCTGGGTAAAATTCTAAGGACTTAGTCCTTGGTTTTTTCCCTTTGACAGAGTGCCCAATTTGAGAAGGGATCTCTCCCTTATAGCTGCCTTTCATCAATAGGAATCACTCTTAGAAGCAAGGCACAAAATCATTGTGATATTAAAGGACTAATGATGAAACCTACCCCATATCCCTTGTCAAGAGGGGTGAGGGACGAAAACTGAAGAATGAGACATACTTTCTCAGATGTTTATATTGATTTGATTTTGGGACTAAACAGATTTGTTATGAGTGTAGAGTTTCTGGGAGAAAATGTGTGTGCGTGCAGCCCAAAGGGGAATATTCATTCAAGGTCTTGCCTCCTAAGCCATAACTTTCTGTGGAGAGGAGGAGGGGTTCGGAATTTCCTAGGTAACTTAAGACCATAACCTAGTCTTTTATCAGAGAAAGGAGGCTTCATTATGAAAGTACCAACTCTGAGAGTTGTCTTCTGGCTTATTTCAAATTCAAGTATTCCTAATTTCAAAAGTTTCAGGTGCTAGAACTCATAGAGATAAAAATTTTCCTGATGCATCCTGCTCCCCAGAGGATAAAAAACAGTTCTCATGATTGTTGTACATTTTCCTGTCAGGAGTACAAGACCTACTGTGCCAGCATGTGGAGATGGTAGACTGCAACCAAACAGTGCCCACCAGTGATCAGGGTGGTAACATCCCAAGGATTCTCCAAGATCAAGGTCATTGAGAGAATTTGGGGACATCATTGACCCTGCAGCACCGGAGGGTGAGTTCTCCTTTCTCAAAAATACCTTGGCCACATATATATATGTGTGTGTGTATTTCCTTTTATATTTGTCTCCCTATTTATGAATTCTTTGTATGTCCATTCTTTACCATGTGTATTTATAATTATGTATATATAAAATATATAATGATAGTGCAAATTAGAATACTATACACAATGCACAAAACAAATTATGCTTGAGTGGGTTGAAGAAAAATCTCATGGAAATATTTGAATCGGGCATGCTTTTGACAAGTGAGGGAATATGTCCTGAGCAAAGGGAATGGCCTGAGCAGATATAGCATTAAGGAAGCACTTGATAATATTTGGGGATTAGCCAGCAGTTCACTTTGGCTTGGAGTTCAGGATAGATGAAGGGGAGTGAGGTGAAATGGCAAACTGAGGAGTTCAGATTTCATTGACTATGCAGTGAGGAATGACCGAAGATACCTGTTGAAGGAAATGATATGACGGGGGCGTGCACCACTCAGGTTAGAGGTGGGATGAAGCTTGGCTTGAATCAAGGAGCCCACTTGGGAACTTTTCCAGTGGTTCAAGCCAGAGGTGATCAGTGTCTTAAATGGGTGTGGCATCTTACCAAAATAAATAAATGAACTTGGGGCTAACTTGTTTCACATAGTATCTTTCATGTTAGAACTTGGAATGAACCTAAAGAATGATTCTCTAACGGTAAAGTTTTAGACACTGATAATTAGGCAAGGAAAGTATTTGGAGTAACTTAACTTTCTCACTGGATCAGCTAGGTTATGTATGCAGTGGCTGTAGTGCCTGGTCTGAAGTAAGGAAGACCTGAGTTCAAAATAAGTCTAAGGTACTTCCTAGGGTACTTGTGTGATCCTGGGTGGGTCACTTTACTCTGCCTCAGTTTTCTCATTTAGAAAATGATCTGGAGAAGGAAATGGCCAACCATGCCAGTATCTTTGCTAAGTAAACCTCCAGTGAGGTCAGGAAGAGTCCACTGAATAACAAGAACTTTCTCAGTCTCCCTCAATTCACATGGGCAGCCAAGCTCCATTGCTAGGTAAGAACCAAATACAAGTAGACTCTTACTGTGCCCATACCCCTAGATTTCTTGGGGTAGTGATGCTACTATATTTTATTTAAAAAGAGATTTTTAGTAATTTATATTTGTTTTTTATGTTGCTTATGTTTCCCCCTGAATACCTCCCTCCCACTAATCATAGAAGTCCATCTATTTTAACAAAGACTAAAAAAGGAAGAGGTAAAAATCATCAAAGCTATTCAATATGTTGGAAAAAAAATCTGACACATAGACAGACACCTTGAGACTCCCCCCCTACGTAAGGAATCTAGATGAGGTGTCTTCTTATTTTATATCTCAGTGGCTTTGCAGCTTTTCATTTTGAAATATGGCATTCTGAATTATAAGGCCTTTAGCCCTCCTTGTACACATACATCTTTTGAAGTGAACTTGGCCCCCAAATATGGTGTTCTTTAATTTACTTATTACATGCCATAATTTTTTTCTTCATGCTGACTATGTTGATCAACCAATCTAGAACCCTATTTTTGCCTGCTAAGGCTAATGTTATTGTTTCTGGATTTTAGTTGATTCTGTAGTGTGTTTGGGGTGTCAGAGATTAGGGATGGGGGGGGGGTCTAGAGCTTGGTGATCAGGTAAAAATCAAAAGCTGTCCAGAAGCAACCATTCCCCTAGTGTAAAATGGCTGGCAATACTGCAGCACATTTATTCAAGTGTAATGAAAAATTTCATTAGATAATTCATCCACTTCCTAATCTTTACTGTCTTGCTGTCCCCCTGAAGATTTTATTATTGGTTCCTGATTGCCTCTCAGGTGGATCACCTTCTTATTTATGTGACTTACTGGAGGTTTATAGACCCTAGCGTATAATTCATTCTACTTCTGGCTTGTTTTTGCCTGAGTCTACACAAGGTTGCTTTCCTTTGGGGACTAAGCCCTTTCTAGATATGCTTATCTGAGCAAAATGCACAGAACCACAAAAGAGCCAGCCAAAAGGTAGCAAAATACAGTTTTGGGGCTTCTGAATGCTTATCTCTTGTCAGGATGTACATTGGGTGCTGTGGGTGCATTTAGGGAAAATAAGTCTTTGGAATGGCATAGGGTTTTCAGCATTTGTACCCTTAGAAGCAAAGTTGAGATTGGGGATTTGGAAGCTTTGTGGAATGGATCATCTCAATTCTATTGAGACCAGTTCAGTAAGCAGCAAATCTCAGTGGGGAAGGCATAATAGTGCCCTATTTCGGGGGGAGGGGGGAAGAGAGAGGGGGCGTATATGTGTACATGCTCCCTCCCTAACTCCAAATTTCTTTGGGGTACAAAACAAGTTTTTGTTTATCTTTGGGTCCCCTATGCTTAAAATGATGGATTTAGGACTGGAAAGTCCCTCAAAGGTTGCCAAGACTAACCACCATAATGTTTCAAATGAGAAAGATGGGACTCGGAAAAGAGGTGTGATTTAGCTAGTCACATGGTAAGTATCAGGGCTGAGATATGAATCCAGTCCTCTGACTCCAAATCAGCCCTCATTCCATTGCATCCCATGGCACTTACTTGGTATGTTGATTTGAAGTGACTTCAAAAGGGGAGGCAGTACCAAAGAGGGAAAAGAGTATTATTGATTCAGAGATGAAAGAGTTGGGTCAGGTTGCTGCTGCACTGCTCATTAGCCCTATGACCTTGAAGAAAGCATGTAATCTCTCTGAGCATCAGTTTCCTTATCTGAAAACTGGGGAGAAGTTGGTCAGTGATAGAGTACATCATCTCTTACGATGCCTTACAGTTCTAATATCTTAGAGACATGCCAAAGATTTCTCAAGGACAATTTTGATAGCAGATCTTGACAAAGGGCCTGTCATCATTAACAGTCCTGCTGATATTGGGTGGTTTTTTTTTTTTAAATTTTGTTTTTGTTTCTGCCTCTGTTCTTTGGCTAGTGCGGAAGGTTATTTCAGTATTTGCTTTCCACTGACATTTGTCTTGGAAAACTATTTCTCCAGTGACAGAAGTGGGTATTTGCAAGTCTGCAAGGGAATTTCCATGCTCTGGTGGAGCCTAATGACATTCCAATTCCTAGGAAAGTATCTACCATGGAGGAAAATTCATCCTATCCTGATTGTAATAATAGAAATGATCTTTGTGATCATAGTACCCTTCACAAGTTTTCTGTTTAAATTTTGTGTTTTTATAGGTGTAACTAAGCTAGACAATTTTTTTAAAGATTCATTTGAATCCATTAGCTATAATTAATTAATTAAGATAATGATAATAGCTGACATCCACATAGGTTGGAAGGTTTGCAAAGCTCTTTCCAGATTCTTGTACCAATTCTGTGATTTAGATGCTATTATTATAATCCCCTTTTTACAAATGGGGAAACCGAGCTTCAGAGGCTCAAGTATTTGCTCAGGATTACCTCAGTATGTGACCAAGAGGGAATTGAAACCCTGATCTTCTTGACTTCAAGACCCACACCGTGTTCCCCAAGTCCCACTACTCTATTGTGCTTCTACCCCTTACCTTTAGAGCAAATGAGTTCCTCACTAAACTTATTAAGGATATTCTGTGTAATTTTTCTCCCTACCTTGCAGATGAAGAAAATGAGGTGCAGAAAATTTACATGATATATGCGAGGTCACACAGCTAGTAAGTCTTCCTCGGCTTCCAGTTTATTGCTCTCTCCATGGGCTTGTGAATGACAGCATTTGTAGTCCTCTGTGATAGTCTGTTTGAATAGGAATGATTGAATATTACCTAATGCATAGCACAGCTGTAAGTGAAGAGATATGCCATAAGCCAGCTAAATAATCCCAAGAGTAAATGTAATAGTGTGTTTTAATTCTTATCCCTTAACATCTTTCTTAAAGAGACATTATGATATAATGAATCAAGTCGGAGAGACTTGACTTCAAATGTTTTTTCTAACTTTTATTATATTATTATTAATAATAACTAACATTTATATAGCGCCTGCAATTAGTATCTCGTTTTATCATCACAGCAACTCTGGGAGGTAGGTGGTAATAACATCCCAATTTTACAGGTGAAGAAATTGAGCCAGAGGTTAAATGACTTGCCCAGGTTCACTTAGCTGGTGTGTGACTATTGACCTTCCTCACTCCAGGTTCAGGACTCTGTCACTGGTACTGCCCAGCTGTTATGTAAGTATATGATCATGGTTGTTCCTTAGTTTGCTCATCCATGA
The DNA here is from genome assembly GCF_902635505.1 of Sarcophilus harrisii. Lineage (NCBI taxonomy): Eukaryota > Metazoa > Chordata > Mammalia > Dasyuromorphia > Dasyuridae > Sarcophilus > Sarcophilus harrisii. The sequence goes on from NC_045432.1 coordinate 45,699,574, forward strand.
GAATGGGATAATATCTCAAGTAGCAATCTCTTAGGATTGTGGTGAGATTTTCAAGAGATAATGCTTGTCAGTCACTTGACAAACTTTAAAGCTCTATATCAGTGTCCATTATTATTGTTCTGATCAATAGTAAAACCTCATTTTAAAAAAGGTTAATTGGAAGAGAGGCCTGTGAAATGTTGATTTTTATTACTTAAAACATATACTAATGTTTCATTACTTCTAGTGTATTTCATTGCTCCTAGTGGGGCCGTTCGTGGTGCTGTGGTAGATACAGTTCCTGGGCTGCAATCAGGAAGACCCATCTCCCTGAATTCAAATATGACCTCAGATACTTCCTAGCTGTGTGACCCCGGGCAAGACACTTCACCCTGTTTGTTTCAGTTTCCTCATCTGTAAACTGAGCTGGAGAAGGATCTTTTCTAAGAAAACCCCAAGAGTTAGACATGACTGACTGACTGACACAAAAATATTCTAAAGTGAAGAGCACAGGAAAAAAATCTGCCTTAGTTTCCTCATCTATAAAAGTGAGATAATGATGTGTGCCAGTCAAGTTGACAAGATTTTGTTAAGTGCCTAATTTTTCACAAGTACTGTGCTAAGTGCTTACACAGTATACCTCACTGGGCTGATGTGAGGGAGTCGCTTAGTGAACATTAAAAATCTATGAAAAAATCAAAAATGGTGAGTGGTCCTGCTTTGATTAATAAAGATCAGTTTTAAGTAGTATATTACACACAAATGGACATTGCTAAGATGAAAAGTTGGCATGGTATGGTAGAATCTTGGACCCAGGCTCCAATTTTGATCCTGACACTTTCTGTGTGAACCTGGGCAAGTCATTTATTATTTCTTAGCCTCAGTTTCCCTATGTGTTAAGTGAGGATAACTGTAGCTGAAGGGATTTTGTAAGTTCTTTAGCACCATAGTACTGTTAATCTAAGAGTTGTTCAAATATTCTGCTGAAATTATATTGATAGTTTTAATTTGTCTTCTGCACAGTTTCTTCTTCAAAGAAACATTCCTTCCTTGATGATCACAAAACCCAAATTAAAAAAGGACAATGATTTCCTAAAATTCCTCTTTATAAGATAGTATTGTATCAATCCAGCAGCAAAAAAACAAAAAAACAAAAACAAAAAAAAAACCCAAAAAACAAAAAAAACCTGGCTGATTTGATGAATTTGGTTAGCCAGCTGGTCAATCTAGTTAAACAATGAACTTTCCCTTGTTTAAGTGAAATAACCATTTTTTCCCAGCTGACTTATTAAGTTCCAGTATAAACAGTTTTATGTGTAGTGTTAATAAAGAGGAGGACTTTGGTACTGATAGTAAAAGGAAGTTTGACATGGAACTCCCACCAAATAAATCATATGGAGTGTATGGATCACTGTTAACTACCAGTATTAATTGAGCACATAGTCTGTTGGATGAGCTGCAAAAGGTAAAGAAGAAATATTCCTTGCCTTCAAAGAGCTTACGCTGACTTGTGAGAACAATACAGGCATACAAGTTTCTGGGATAAAGGTCTCATCTTTCAAATATATAAATAACTGAGTCAAATTTATAAGAATACAAGTCATTTCCCAGCTGATAAATGGTCAAAGGATATGAACAGGCACTTCTCAGATGAAGAAATCAAAACTATCTCTAATTATATGAAGAACTTCTCTAAATCCCCCTTGATTAGAGAAATGCAAATAAACCAATTTTGAGGTATCACCTAACATTGGATTATATGACAGAAAAAGAACCTGCTACCTGCAGTAGCACTATCAGGTCTGTATCCCAAAGAGATTCTTTTAAAAAGGAAAAGGACACTTGTGTACAAAAATATGTATAGCAGCTCTTTTTGTGGTAGCAAAAAAGGAAACTGAGGGGATGTCCATCAATTGCGAAATGATTGAACAAATTGTGGCTTGCGAATGGGATGGAATACTATTGTGCTATAAGAAATGACAAGGCAGGATGCTCTCAGAAAAACCTGAAAAAACTAAAATAAACATATGCAAAGTGAAGTAAGCAGAACCAGGAGATTGTTGTATACAGTATCAGCAATGTTGTATGATGATCAACTAGTATAATACAATGATCTAAGACAATTCCAAAAGACTTGTGATGAAAAATGCTCTCCACTTCTAGAGAAAATACTGATGGAATCTGGATGCAGATGGAAGCATACTTTTTAAAAAACTTTCCTTATTTGGGAGGGAGGTATGTGTTTTCACAAAATGACTAATGTGGAAATGTTTTGCATGACTGTATGTCAATAACCTGTATCAATTTTCTTTCCTTCTCAATAAGGGGAGAGGAGAGGGAGAAAATTTAGACCTCAATATTTTTTAATTAAAAAAATTTACTTGAAATTGGAAAAATAATTTGGAAAAAAATATCACGATAGAAATGTCAATTTGATTATTAGTGACATGCTGGGTGTGCGTGGAAGTCTTAGTCACCAAGCATTTGTAAGTCCTTATATGCCAGGAGTTGATCTGAGAACTAGAGACAAAGTTAAAAAAAAAAAATGAAAACAAAACAAAACAAAAACTTACCCTCGGGGAAAGTATATTCTAACAGGAATGATGACAGATAAATAACTAGATACACATAAGACAAGATATAACAGTAGTTTGAAGGTAGGCCTGAAAGTGGAAGGCACTGACAGCTTGGGGGAGTTTCCTGAAGAAAAGAGAATGGGATTTGAGCTGTGTTCAGAGAAGGGTGAGATGAGTCTCTCTCAGAATAGTTGGGAAGAAAACACAGAAGATGTAGAATATGAGTCAAGCCTTGATAGATAAGCAGGATTTTGCCAGCTGGTAGGAAAGGAAGGGAGCAGGATTTCAGATTGTGGAAACAGTATGGGGAAGGTACTTAGTATGGTATGGAATGACAGAAAAGTGGTTGGTTCAAGAGCGCGGTGTTAATGTCAGACATCTGTGGCAAATGAGAACATTTAGGAAGAACGTGAGTGGATTCCAGTAGGTATTGAACATTAAGCAGAAGATTCTGGAATTCATACCATGTACCATGGGGAAGCACCTTATTTCTTCCTCTGTAAAATGAGGGTTTGGGCAGATGACCTCAAAGGTCCCTACTACCTCGAAGTCAATCATCTTGTGCTCTATTCAGTCATAGATGGTCCTGAATTCCATTGGTGGAGGAAATTCATCTACTGGGAGTTTACCACCTTGATATTTAAAATAAGACATAATAATGCCCATTGCACTGAACTCATGGATCTCTATTTTCCACTTTTTTTTTCTTACTTGCAAAGACCCAATCCTGTTTGCTCATTTCATGACTTGTATTCATGGAAAGAAAAAAGAAGGAAGTTGAAAGGTGGTTCAAGCAATTTGATCTTTAAATTATTTAAACTCTTGCAGGAGTCTTTGTGCCCTGCCCCATCCCCAGACCACATGAAGTAATTATCTCTGCCCTCTACTCTGCTCTGCCTGAGCAAAAATAGTCTAAAAGTTCAGATTTCCTTCTTCCTCCTTTCTCACCTAACAAACTCAGAAAAGAAGTGTAGTTGTTTGTTGTTTGAGGGAGGATGACCAAAGATATCTGAGAGCTCCCCCCAACTCTTCATCTCCATGCACCCTATAGTTTTACTTCTCGACTTTCAGATTTCAAGTTGACAGCCATAATTAATCATAAGAAAAGCCGGGGCCCCAGTTCCGGCAGACACAATGGCCAGCTCCCTTTGTACTGGTAATGAATGCAGCCTGACTCGGTGTACTTTTCCAGTGGATCTCCAATGGGGCCAAGAGATAGCTCTGTCAAAGCCTTGCCTGCTTCTTCCTTGGCATTTCTCCTTGGACCGACATTCCTGATTATTTATTGTTGATGCTTTCCAAGAAGTTTGATTTATTGACTCTGGGGAAAGTGCTGACTTTTTCCATTAGGAATATGTATTTGTAAATGCAATGTAATATGTGCATGCTCATTTACGTATATATACATTTAAATGTGTATGTAGACACACACACACACACTCACACACACACACACACACAAATCCTCTCTTCTCAAATGTACATGTAACTGGAATGAAATCTACTACTTAGAGGGCAGATGTTTGTGAAACCAGAGTTAGAATTCTAATGGGACTCCAAAAAGGCAGACATATGGCCCCCAAATTGTATTACATTAAAAACAAACAAACAAACAAGCAGCCTCTCCTAATTGTTTCCTTTTTCAAAAAATCTAATACTTTAGGAATTTTTTTTCCCTTTGGAGGCAGCATGGCTTAGCGCACAGAGTGGTGAATTAGGAATTAAGAGAACCCTGGAATGAATCCCTGATCTTGTACTTCTAGCTCGCTGAATGAGTGTTGTCTAAGTTAAATTGAGGCATGTTGAAGACCCTAGCTTAAAAAGGCTAAGGTCTCCCATCGCATCTAGGGCCATCTCCGGTCCTCCTGATGTATATCTTGCCACTGGGCCCAGATGACTCTGGAGGAGAAGGTGAGACAGGTGACTTTGCACAATCTTCCCTCACTTCAGTCCAGTTCATTTGAATGTCAAGGCAACCTCCCTGATTTCCTGGTTGTCTTCACCAACAAAGGACAAGCAACATCCCCATGACCTTGGCTTGTTGTTCTGAGTCGCACCGAACTGGTGCAGCAGAGTTGTGATCAGCAAATAAAATAATGCACGTAAAGTGGCTTACAAACTTTAAAGAGGTATTTAACCTTTTTTAGTGTCCAAATCCCTTGTCTGCTGAAGCCTTTGTACCCCTTCTCAGAATTCTGCTTTTAAATGCAATGAAAATAAAATGTGATCACAAAAGAAACAAATTAGGGAATGGAGTAAAAAATTATATAGCAGGTATTTCATGTAGTATATATTCCAGGCATTGTACTGAGAGCTTTTACAAATACAATCTCATCTGAGCCCCTCAAAAATCCTGTGATAACTCGCAGGTGCTCTTATTATCCCCATTTTGCAGTTGAGAAAATTGAGGTAAACAAAGGCCAAATGACGGGCCCCAGGTTACAAAGCAAGCAAATATCTAAGGCAGAATTTGAACACAGGTCTTCCTGACTCCAGGTTCAGCATTCTGTACAAAGAAAGCATTGCCTAGCTGCCTTTCAGCTATATTGAATTGCAGTTGTCCAAATGTTAATTTAAAAAACCAAGTTCATAGATCCCAGGTTCAACTCATGTTTATAGTGTGATAGGTTAGTGAGCTTATATTACAGTAGTTCAAATCTTTACCCACACTCTGTTCATTCACCAAGACAGCTAACAATTGCATTCCATCCCTAGGTTCTGGGTATTTTCTCTGCAAATTCTCTGAAAACTCAAGCCTGGAATGCACTTCCTCCTTTTCCTTGGCCTCCTAGCTTCCTTTAAGTCCCAACTAAAATATTACTTTCTACTGGAAGTCTTTCTTAATCCCTCTTAATCCTAGAGCCTTCCTTCCCCACATGAATAATTTCTTTTTTTTCCTCTCTCTAAGGCTTGTTTCTCTTTATTTGCTTGTCTCCCTCTTTGGAATGTTAATTCACAGGGGCCAGAAAACACCTTTTTCCTTTCTTTGTATCCCCAGTGCTTAGCACCGGGAGTAAGCTTTTAATAAATTCTTATTGACTGAGTACTGTGTGTCAAGCTTTGGGTTAAACTCCGGGAATACAAAGACAAAAGACAAAAAAAATCCCTTACCCCAAGGAATTTGTATAAATATGGACAATGTGCAGACAGATAAGTAAATTCCAAATATAGAAAAAGCAAATATAGAGTGTCTGAGCTTTAGTAAGGGAGGGATGGGGTGGCCGTGGTTCTAGAGCACTTTAAGGATTATAAACTCTGGGAGGGATTCGGTATAATAATCTTTTTTTAAGCTTTTTATTTTCTAAACGTACACATAGTTTTCAACATTCACCCTTGCAAAACCTTGGGTTCTAAATTTTTCTCCCTCCCATTCCCCAGCCCTCCCCTAGAGGGCAAATAATCCAATATATGTTAAACATGTGCAATTCTTCTACAGTAGTATAACAATCTTTAGTTGTATCTTAGTCCTAAATTTCTTGGAAAGGTAGCATGGAGTAGAGAAATGGATGCTGGCCAGGGCCTGTTAGGAAGTCTGAGTTCAAATACCGCCACAAATAATGTGACCACAGGCAAATCATTTCACCTTACAGAGACAGTTCCTCTTCTGGAGGGAGGGAGAAAGCCAGACATAGAAAGAGAGAGGGAGAGACAAAAAGAAGGGAAGAAGAGAGTCAATGACAGACACACAGAGTGAGAATATCATATGTATACTTCTGTCTCACAGTCATTATAAAGAAAGTATTTCCCAAACCTTGAAGCCTTGGAGAAATGCAAATTATTGTTATTATTAGAATTATAGGTAGACACTTTGAACCTCACAGACACCAATCAAGAAAACCAGTTTCTTCCATTCTAGCCATAGAATGTAGTGTGAAGGTTTTTCTTGGAAGGCAAGCCTTTGTCTCAGTTGAAATAAATAATTACTCCAATATCGCAGCCAGCTGATAAAAGTGCAAACGTTTATTTCTCCTTCTAAAATTGCCCAGTTCGTTGAGGCCTATCTCTCTGCCTGGCTCCAAGAGATCTTGCAGCTTTGCCCTTGGCTTCTGCCTCTGCTTTCTTCAGCCTCCAGCCAGCTCCGACTCGTGGCTTCTCAATCTCCAGTCTGTCCCAAGCTCCAAGAGCTCCCTCTGTTTATGTGATCTCCCAAAGGTTAACTCCGCCTTCTGGAGGGAGAGGGATTCTGGGTTATCTCCCAGAATGCTCTCTGGTTCTAAGGGAGGTATGAATTCAGATCTCATACTAGCCCTGAACTCTCCCAAAGGTGTGAACTCCATTGAGTACTTAGATACTTATGAGCTCTCTAAAGGTGTGAACACAAGCATTGTTCAATCAGTTCCACTTAGTACCTAGTTCAAGTTCTGGCCCAAAACTCTTTCTAAGATTAAATTAACTCCAATGTCTTAACACTTTGTAAAGATTCCAACAATGTAGAGTTGGTTCTTAGGCATCGTGGAGTCCAATCCCTTCGGTTAACAGATGAGGTGGCAAAGCATTTGACGAGATAAGGGGTCAGGAAACCCCGGCAGATGGGATGTGAACCCACAGGGTTGCAGATTTCAGAGTCTGTTCCTGCTCCCATAGCCCATTGGCAGACTCCCCAGGCTTGTCTTTTGGACTACATGATACCACCTCCTACAGGGGAGCAAATAAAATGCTACAGATGTGAACCGGAAATCACAGTCATTAGGTTGCATGTGCTTTGGTGTACATCTTATGAATCGACCATAATTGCCATCATGGAAAGAGTGCTAACTTTAGCATCAGAGAATTTGGATTAGACTTATTTAGCTTGTATACGCTTGAGTAACTTACTTTATATCTCTGTGCCTCAGTTATCTCTTCTGTAAAGCAAAAGAGTTGGTCTAGATGACCACTGACATATCTAGGATCCATGATCACATGATCTCATTTTTAATTTGTGCAGTAAAGTTAATCTCCATTATTTCAACCCCCAAGGCTCAGTTATAGTGAAAATTTGGGCTTTGTCTCCAAGGGATATGAGACTCTTCTAATTACTCTAATATGTATTCTCTGTGTGTCTTTATTCTGATTCACTTTGCCAGGCTGAGATAGGAACCATTCATTTGCTATCTTTTTACTTATTCGAGGGGCATTTTAGGTAGCTTAGTGGATGGGATGTTGGGTCTAGAGACAGTGTAATGCCACAGTAATGCCACAGTCTCCTTGAACTGCCCTACCTCAGTTATTCTGCCCCAAACCTCAGGCTATCATACCACCCTACCCTCTTGATCATCAGAATAATTGATAAGGGTAAAAGATCTTATATTTTAGAATATCAGATGCTGCTCCCCATCCCAATCTATTAGAATATCAGATAGCTTTCCCCATCACAATATCACATAATCTTCCCATCTCCGGTGCCTCCCTATCTTGTCATCTGCTCCCCATTATGTTATTGTTTCTGACTCCCTATAAAGAATCTCTATACCCCACATTCAGGACTAGATACTTGGAGATGAGAGGCCGATCCAGTCAATTGACTTACTCTCCAATAAATTAAATAATTATAACTCTCTAACCTCTATCTCGCCTCGGTTTCTCCGGCATTACAGCATGAAGAGCTGAGTTCCAATTCAGCTTCAGATACTTACTAGCTATGTGACCCTGGGCGAGTCACTTAACCTGTTTGCCTCAGTTTCCCCATCTGTCAAATAAAAACAAAATAGAAGTGACCTTCTAAGGTTGTTGTGGAGATCAAATGAGACAATAATTGTAAAGAGCCTGGTACCACACCAGGTACATAGTAAGTACGGTTTTGAATCATAGGTGAAAAAAAAAATCCTTGAGGAGACACTATATTTTTCGAGAACTGACTATAAACCACCATTAACTATGACACTAAAATGTTGTCATTGTTCAAAAGTATCCAATGAGCCACAGTTGATGAAAGCTTTCTTGTGTTCTCCCTAGTCTTGATTTTGACTTTTGATTTGGAAGGGATCTTAAAGGTCATATAATCCAACACTCTACCTCTTTTCATAAATGAGAAAACTGAGGTCCAAGAAGGTTAAGTGACTTGCTCTGTTTATCACACACACACACACACACACACACACACACTTCTCACTCCCCCCCCCCATCTCTGTTTCCCTCTCTCTCTCTCTCTCTCTTTTTGTTTACTTTTTAATAATAACTTTTTTATTTTTAAAATACATGCAAAGATAGTTTTCAACAGTCACCCTTAAAAACCCTGAGTTCCAAGTTTTTCTCCCTTCCTTCCTCCTTCTCTATCTCTGTTTCTCTTAGTAAAAGTCTTAGGCAAGATTTTTTTTAATCTTACAAGTTATATGCCTGGGTAATTTTACAGCATTGACAATTGCCAAAGCTTTTGTTCCAATTTTTCCCCTCCTTCCCCCCACCTCTTCCCCTAGATGGCAGGATGACCTGTAGATGTTAAATATATTAAAGTATAAATTAAATACAAAATAAGTATACATGTCCAAACAGTTATTTTGCTGCACAAAAAGAATCAGACTCTGAAATATTGTACAATTAGCCTGTAAAGGAAATCCAAAATGCAGGCAAAAATATAGGGATTAGGAATTCAATGTAATGGTTCTTAGACATCATCCAGAGTTCTTTCCCTGGGTTTATGTAGCTGGTTCAGTTCATTACTGCTCCATTGGAACTGATTTGGTTCATCTCATTGCTGAAGAGAGCCACGTCTATCAGAATCGATCATCATATAGTCTTGTTGTTGAAGTATATAATGATCTCCTGGTCCTGCTCTTTCACTCAGCATCAGTTCGTGTAAGTCTCTCTAGGCCTTTCTGAAATCATCCTGCTGGTCATTTCTTACAGAACAATCATATTCCATAATATTCATATACTACAATTTATTCAGCCATTCTCCAATTGATGGGCATCCATTCATTTTCCAGTTTCTGGCTACTACAAACAGGGCTGCCACAAACATTTTGGCACATACAGGTCCCTTTCCCTTCTTTAGTATCTCTTTGGGGTATAAGCCCAGTAGTAGCACTGCTGGATCAAAGGGTATGCACGGTTTGATAACTTTTTGAGCATAGTTCCAAATTGTTCTCCAGAATGGCGGGATGTAATCACAATTCCACCAACAATGTATTAGTGTCCCAGTTTTCCCACATCCCCTCCAACATTCTGCATTATCTTTCCCTGTCATCCTAGCCAATTTGACAGATGTGTAGTGGTATCTCAGAGTTGTCTTAATTTGCATTTCTCTCTGATTAATAATGACTTGGAGCATCTTTTCATATGGCTAGAAATAGTTTCAATTTCTTCATCTGAGAATTGTCTGTTCATATCCTTTGACCATTTATCAATTGGAGAATGGCTTGGTTTCTTATAAATTAGAGTCAATTCTCTATATATTTTGGAAATGAGGCCTTTATCAGAACCTTTGACTGTAAAAATGTTTTCCCAGTTTATTGCTTCCCTTCTAAATCTTGTCTGCATTAGTTTTGTTTGTACAAAAACTTTTCAGTTTGATATAATCAAAATTTTCTATTTTGTAACGATCTCTAGTTCTTCTTTGGTCATAAATTCCTTCCTCTTCCATACGTCTGAGAGGTAAACTATCCTGCGTTCCTCTAATTTATTTATAATCTCATTCTTTATGCCTAGGTCATGAACCCATTTTGACCTTATCTTGGTGTACGGTGTTAAATGTGGGTTGATGCCTAGTTTCTTCCATACTAGTTTCCCATTTTCCCAGCAATTTTTGTCAAACAGTGAGTTCTTATCCCAAAAGCTGGGGTCTCTGGGTTTGTCAAACACTAGATTGCTATAGTTATTGACTGTTTTGTCCTTTGAACCTAATCTATTCCACTGACCAACTAATCTATTTCTTAGCCAATGCTAAATGTTTTTGGTAACCACTGCTTTATAATATAATTTTAGATCTGGTACAGCTAGGCCATCTTCATTTGATTTTTTTTTTCATTAATTCCCTTGAAATTCTTGACCTTTTGTTTTTCCATATGAACCTTGTTGTTATTTTTTCTAGGTCATTAAAATAGTTTTTTGGGAGTCTGGTATAGCGCTAAACAAATAGATTAGTTTAGATAGTATTGTCATCTTTATTATATTTGCTCGCCCTATCCAAGAGCATTTAATATTTTTCCAGTTGGTTAGATCAGACTTAATTTGTTGAAAAGTATTTTGTAGTTTTGCTTATAAAGGCAAGATTTAAACCCAGGTCTTCCTGACTCGTAGGCTAGCACTATATGAATTACACTGCCTTCTGCTCTTACCTCTGGTTGTATGACCCTGGGCAAGCTATTTAATTTCCATGTGCCTCAGTTTCCTGAAACATACAATTAAGAGTCTATATTAGATGGTCTCCAAGATCTCTTTCATGTCCACATTGAGAATCCTATGGTTTTATGCCCAGCGTTCCAAAACTTTCATCAATTGTTTCTCATTGAGCATCCCTGAACTATGACAACTATGACAATTAGTGTTTCTCATTGCTTCTCGAATAATGCAGTAGTTCCTTTAGGATTTGTTTCCATGTTTCTAGCCCTCTTTGGCTTCTAGCTATTAGGTTGAAATTATTTCCAAGTCATTATCACTTAAGGGCTGAATTTAATCCATGACTGCTCATACTCTCTATCTCAATCATGAAATTCACATGTCTCCAGTTAAGTTCTGAAACATTTGTAATGCGCTGATTATTCTGACCTTTGACTGGAGTGTTTACAAAGATAAAGATAATGTAAGCCTCGATTTTCCTGCTCACTTTTTAGTCACTGCTGTTGTAAATAAAAGATGTTTGCTTCCAGTCTGGGGAAGACAGTACATTAACCTATTGTTTTCATTGAAATTAACCATGCCACTTAAAATGAAGCTTGAATTGAATCCTGTAACGCATCCTAATATTAATTCCAAGTAAAAGACAATCATTCTACAGTTACAGCACTGCTGTTGTGCAAATGTTTCCCAAAAGCAATTAAATAAGAAACACGGGGCAGGGGAGAGAAGCCAAGGTGATAATTGATAATTGAGCAGTTAGGTGAATAGTCCAGATGACGCCAGCCCCAAATGAAATACAATCAACACAACACTTGGGCTAAACTATCATTACCTATGATTTCCGTTTTTAGTGTTCTTAATCACTAGAGCAAAGTATACCCAAAGCTCCGAAATAGTAACTTAAATATCAATAATTTTCCATGCACTAACAAAGAAGATTGCACAGAGGTCCCTGAAAAGATACTTTGGAGGAAGTCAATGATATTTTGCATTGGAACACCACAGTTGGTTCATAAATGTATGGTCCTGGGACAAATTTCTGGCTTTCTTTTCCAAGAAAAACCATGTGAATGAATAGCATGAGATCATAGAACCTTTGTGTTAGAGTTTTGGAGAACATTTAGTGTAACCCATTCTTTTCCTGATGAGAAAGCAGAGATCCATGCAGGAGAGAGAACTTATCCAAGGTCACATAATGATTAGTGGCAAGAGTAAGACCAAAAGTTGGCTCTTTTCAACAACGAGGTAATGCGGGCCAATTCCAATAGATTTGTGATGGAGAGAGCCATCTGCATCCAGAGAGAGTCCTGTGGAAACTGAGGGTAATTCACAACATAGCATTTTCCCCTTTTTTGTTATTGTTTGTTTGCTTGCTTGTTTGTTTGCTTTTTCTTTCTCATTTCCTCCCTTCTGATCTGATTTTTCTTGCATAGCATGAGTATGGAAATATATTTCAAAAAATTGCACATGTTTAACCTATATCCGATTACTTGGTGTCTAGGGGAGAAGGAAGGGAAAGAAAGAGGGAGAAAATTTTGGAATACAAGGTTTTGCAGGGCTCTGTGTTGAAAACTATCTTTGCATGTATTTGGAAAAAAATTAAATACTTTTAAAAAGAGAGTGGGACCGAACAGAATGTGAGCTCTCGTGGGGCCTGGGGGGCAAGGATTGTTTTGTTTTTAATCTTTTTATACCCAGCGTCTAGTGCAAGACCTAGGCTGTAAAGTATCTTGCACGTAGCTCATAGCAGACATATAATAAATGCTTATTAAGTCAGTTGTTTATCATAACTTCCCGAGGATCCTGATGCCTAATTCATTGTTCTCCTTCCTGCACCAAACTGCTTCTCCGAAAGCAAATATAGAAATTGAGAGTTGAACAATCATGTGTTCTTTATAAACTGCAATATTTATGTTCAAAGAGGCACAAATAAGTTTAAGGAAAGAATGCATTGTAAGGAAAAGCTCATGAAGACCCTTATGTTTAGCTGTGGTAGTCCATGGGTAGGGTTATAGGAGGCCCTTTAGAGCTTTGTGTGGCCCATAAGAGAAAAGAAAAATGAAAAACTAATTAGCGATAAACCAAAGATTGACTGGTCATGCAATGAGAATGAGGAATAAGAGATGAATAGCACAAAATATTTGAAGAACCAGGAGAAGTTCTCCAGTATATTGAATGAATCTACCATGGAGGGTTTTTGGAAAGTCATTGTGTTGTGCCATAGTTCTCTTGAACTGTTCTACCTCAGTTTCCATGTACTAGTTTCCCTTGTCTTAAAACCCCCCTCTGGTCCATTACTGTTCCCCTTAGTTGATAAGGGGGAGATTAGACTTCCTGGCTCCTGCTCTCAGGAATTTGTGACACTATCCCTCTAAAATATTCAGAGATAAGACTATCCCGGATACCTCACTGACATCTTTACTTCTGTTTATTCGGACATCCTGACTCTGGCTTTTAGTAGGAATTTATAGCCTCCTTCCATCCTGACAGAGCCAAACGCATCTGTGAAGTTTCCCGCTTCTGTCCCCTTATTTGTCTGTAACTTCCCACTCTCAGTGTTCTGACTCCACCCTTGCCTTGGTCTACCCCTGTAGCTGAGCCATGTGGCTCATTAAGAACTCACATTCAGTGCTGGATTCTTTGAGATAACAGTCTCATCCAGCCCTGGGACCAAGATGGATCCATTGATCCCAGTATATCTCTCCATTTAATAAACTATTGAATTGGTCTCTAATCTCTGTCTGACTGTATACTTTGAGACAAGACTCCTGTCCAGTCAATTAGGCTCTCCCAATTAATAAAATATTAAAAAACTCTCTAATCTCTCTCCTGCCTCAGTTTCTCCAGCATTACAACTGGTCTGAAACATTAGGTGAGCTCCAAATTCTCCTGTAAAATATTCGAGATGATAACCATGTGTTCTTGAGCTCAGGGCTTACCCTAATGGTTGGATTGTGGTATTGTGGGTAGAACTAGACGTAGGATCAGGAAGTTGGTGTTGTTTATTCATTGTCATGTATGATTCTTTGTGACCACATAGACAATAGCACTCTAGGCTCTTGTATTGCATCCAAGACACTATCCTATCCATCTCATCCTCTGCCATCCCTTTTTCCTTTTACCTTCACTCTCCAAAGAAGAGAATCTTTGCCAGAGTCCTGTCTTTTCATTACATGACCGTGTATTTAAGCTTCACCTTCAGCATTTGTTATTCCAGTGAGTAGTCTAAATTAATTTCTTGATTCATTTATCCTCGCATTTTGCATGATATACACCACATATGAGTTAAATGAGCTGACAATTTACAGTCTTATTGTACTCCTTTTGCAATCTCAAACCAGTTGTTCCATGTTTAGTTCTAACTGTTGCTTTTTGATTTGCATACAAGTTCCTCAGAAGAAAAGTAAAATGATTTGGTCCTCCTATCTCTTTGAGGATTTGCCATATTTTGTTTAGATCCACACAATCAAAAGCTTAAGTGTAGTCAAGGAAACAGGAATAGGTTTCTTTTTCCTTCTGGAATTCCCTTGATTTCTTTATGATCCAATGAATATTGGCAGTTTGTTTATTCTTGCTCCCTCTTCTTGGGTTTGGGGGCAACAAGCAAACAACTATGCAATGCAGGAAAAGTTGGAGGTGATCTCATAGGAGAAACCTTAGTGTAAAGGATGGGACAAGGAAAGTCCTCAGATAAGACAATAGGATTTGAGTTGTCTTGAAGCAAGCCAAGGAAGTCAGGAGGCTGAAACAAGGAGGGAGAAGCAAGGAATAGCAAGAAGACCAGGGTTATCCCATTAGAGAGTAAAATATAAGAAGTTTGAACATACAATGGATCCAGATTATGAAGGGCTTTAAAAGACAATAAGATTTAATATTTGATTCTGGAGATAATAGGGAGTCACTAGAGTTTATTGAGTAGGTGTGACATGGTTACATTTGTTTTTGTTTTTTTAGGAAGATCATTTTGGTAGATGGTAGAAGATGGACTGCAGGGGTGGGAGACTTTAGGCAATCTGTAGGTGTTACAATACTCCAGGCATCAAGTGATGGAATGAAGTGAGAAAAGGAAAATAGCAATGATTTGAATATATGGGGTACATGCAAATGTGATGAAAATGACGCTAAAGTTTCCAACCTGAGGGATTGAGAAGAGAGTAGAGCACTCAGTACTGCTAGGGAAGTTTGTTTGGAACATAAGAAAATTTAGGGAAAGGATAATGAGTTCAGTTTTGGATATGTCAGGTTTAAGATATTTAGAGGATATCCACTTCATGATGTCCAGTAAATAATTATTAATGTGAGATTGGAGCTCAGGAGAGAGGTTAAGATTGGATAAAATAGATCTGAGAATCATCTTCAGGGAGATGATGATTTTATTTATTTTTTTAATTAAACTTTATTTTTCAAAACATATGAATGAATAATTCTTTGACATCAACCCTTGCAAAACCTTGTGTTCCAATTTTCTTCCCTTTCTCCCACCTCCTCCCCTATATGACAAGTAGTCATATATGTTAAACATGGTAGAGATATATGTTAAATCCAATACATGCATATATATTTATACAGTTATTTTGCTGCACAAGAAAAATCAAATCAAACCAGAAAAAAAAATGAGAAAGAAAATAAAATGCAATCAAACGACAATAAAAAGAGTGAAAATGTTATGTTGTGAACTACTCTCAGTTCCCACAGTCCTCTCT
The DNA here is from genome assembly GCF_902635505.1 of Sarcophilus harrisii. Classification (NCBI taxonomy): domain Eukaryota; kingdom Metazoa; phylum Chordata; class Mammalia; order Dasyuromorphia; family Dasyuridae; genus Sarcophilus; species Sarcophilus harrisii. The sequence goes on from NC_045432.1 coordinate 45,715,088, forward strand.
CTGGGTGTAGATGGTTCTCTTCATCACAAGATCATTGGAACTGGCCTGAATCATTTCATTGTCAAAAAGAACCACGTCCATCAGAATTGATCATCATATAATCTGGTAGCCATGTATAATGATCTCCTGGTTCTCAGCATCAGTTCATGTAAGTCTCTCCAGGCTTCTCTGAAATTATCCTGCTTATGTTTCTTACAGAACATAATATTCATATACCATAACTTTTTCAGCCATTTTCCAATTGATGGGCATCCACTCAGTTTCTAGCCACTACAAAAAGGGTTGTCACAAACATTTTTGCACATGTGGATCCCTTTCCCACCTTTAAGATTTCTTTGGGATATAAGCCCAGTACAAACACTGCTGGGTCAAAGGGTATGCACAGTTTGATAGCCCTTTGGGCATAGTTCCAAATTGCTCTCCAAAGTGGTTGGATCTGTTCACAGTTCCACCAACAATGTATTAGTGTCCTCATTTTCCCCACATCCCCTCCAACATTCATCATTATCTTTTCCTGTCATCTTAGCCAATCTGAGAGGTGTGTAGTAGTATCTCAGAGTTGCCTGAATTTGCATTTCTCTGATTAATAATGATTTGGAACACTTTTTCATATGACTAGAAATGGTTTCAATTTCTTCATCTGAAAATTGTCTGTTCTATGCTTTGACCTTTTAGAAATGATGATTTTAATATAAGGGAGTTGATTAGATATCCAAACAACCAACATCTAACATTTTATATACTGAGATAAGGTCAAAATGGATTTATGACTTAGACATACAGGGTGATACTATAATCAAATTAGGAGAACAAGGGTTAGTTAGTCTACCTCTCAGATCTGTGGAGAAGGAAGAAATTTGTGACCAAAGAAGAACTAGAGAACATTATGAAATCCAAAATGGGTGATTTTGATTAAATTAAATTAAAAGGTTTTTGCACAAACAAAACCAATGCAGCCACAATTAGAAAGGAAACAGAAAGCTAGACAAAATTTTTTACTGCTAGTGTTTCTGATAAAGACCTTCATTTCTAAAAAACATATAGAGAATTGACTCAAGTGTATAAGAATATAAAATTCCCCAATTGCTAAATGGTCAAAAGATATGAATAGGCAATTTTGAGATAAGAAAATTAAAACTATCTATAGTCATATGAAAAAGTGCTCTAAATCAGTATTGATTACAGAAATTCAAATTAAAACAACTTGGAGGTACTATTTCATATCTCTTAGATTGACTAAGATGACAGGAAAAGGTAAAGAAAAATGTTGGAAGAGATGTGGGAAAACTGAGACACTAATGCATTGCTGTTGGAGTCATAAACTGATCCAACCATTCTGGAGAGCAATTTGAAACTTTGTCCAAAGAGCTATCAAACTGTGCATACTTTTGATCCAGCAGTGTCTCTACTGGGTCTGTATCTGAAAGATATCATAAAAGAGGGAAAAGGACCTACATGTGAAAAATGTTTGTAGCAGCACTTTTTGCAATGTCAAGAAACTGAGTGGATGCCCATCATTTGGAGAAAGGCTGAATAAGTTTGTTATATGAATGCAATGGAATGTTATTGTCTATAAGATGTGGTGAACAGGCTGATTACAGAAAATTGAATTGATGCTATGTGAAGTGAGCAGAACTTTGTACACAATAACAAAAAGATTATGTGATAATCAACTGTGATCTGATTTTTTGTTCAACATGATGACTATGAAAATATGTTTAGAGGAATTGCACACATTTAACTTATATCAGATTGCTTATTGTACTGGGCAGGGGATGGGGATAAAGGGGAGAAAAATCTGGAACACAGAGTTTTTCAAAAGTAAACATTTAAAACTGTCTTTGCATGTATTTGGAAAAATAAAATACCATTTTTAATAAAAGGAGAAAAAAGATCTCTAAGCAAGACAATACAGAGGGAGAAAATATGTCAAAGGACAGACCCTCATGGAACACTAAACTTAGCAGACCTAACATAGAGGAACATCTACCAAAGGATACTGAGAAAATGTGGTCAGAAAAAGAGAAGAAATAGGTGATAGCAGTGTCATAAATACAAGGGAAGAAGGATCTAGGGGAAGAAGGTGAATATCAAAGACAGTGGAGAGGTTGTAAAAGATAAGGATTGAGAAAGGCCATTGGACATCGCTGGGAGAGAACAGTTTTGTTTGAATGATGAAAATGAAAGCCACACTGCAGAAGGTTTAGAAGACAGTGAGAGGAAAGGAAGTAAAGGTATCAGTTGGCCAGATTTCTATGCTAAATTAATAGATTCAATCAGAGAAATGCAAATTAAGACAACTCTAAGATACCACTACACACCTGTCAGATTGGCTAAGATGACAGGAAAAAATAATGATGATTGTTGGAGGGGATGTGGGAAAACTGGGACATTGATGCATTGTTGGTGGAGTTGTGAACGAATCCAACCATTCTGGAGAGTAGTTTGGAACTATGCTCAAAAAGTTATCAAACTGTGCATACCCTTTGATCCAGCAGTGTTACTACTGGGCTTATGTCCCAAAGAGATCATAAAGAAGGGAAAGGGACCTGTATGTGCACAAATGTTTGTGGCAGCCCTTTTTGTAGTGGCTAGAAACTGGAAACTGAATGGATGTCCATCAGTTGGAGAATGGCTGAATAAATTGTGGTATATGAATATTATGGAATATTACTGTTCTGTAAGAAATGACCAACAGGATGATTTCAGAAAGGCCTGGAGAGACTTACACGAACTGATGCTGAGTGAAATGAGCAGGACCAGGAGATCATTATATACTTCAACAACAATACTATATGATGACCAGTTCTGATGGACCTGGCCATCCTCAGCAACGAGATCAACCAAATCATTTCCAATGGAGTAGTAATGAACTGAACCAGCTATGCCCAGAGAAAGAACTCTGGGTGATGACTAAAAACCATTACATTGAATTCCCAATCCCTATATTTATGCACACCTGCATTTTTGATTTCCTTCACAAGCTAATTGTACAATATTTCAGAGTCTGATTCTTTTTGTACAGCAAAATAACGTTTTGGTCATGTATACTTATTGTGTATCTAATTTATATTTTAATGTATTTAACATCGACTGGTCATCCTGCCATCTAGGGGAGGGGGTGGGGGGTAAGAGGTGAAAAATTGGAACAAGAGGTTTGGCAATTGTTAATGCTGTAAAGTTACCCATGCATATAACCTGTAAATAAAAGGCTATTAAATAAAAAAATAATAATAAATAAAAAAATAAATTAATAGACTCTGTTTAAAAAGCAGTCTTCTTCATGCTTTGGCTTTTATTTTAGCCATTTTCCCCAAGATTTTCGCCATGATGAAACTTTTGTCTTTCTAAAACAAATTCACTGTCATCTTAAGCTGGAACAAAGGGGATGCAGTAGGTGACATCTTGAGCTTTCTTTATCTGAATATATGTATTAAACCTGTTAAGGTAGAATCTTTCACTTTATCAAATGTTCAGTGGTTAGTGCTTTGTGGTCTGTGTGTATTAATTTAGCTTCACTTTTTTAAAGCAAGTATTAGAAGTATTAGATTTAAATACTTTAAATACTTGTTCTCCAAAATGAGATATAACCGAACTACTCAAGAAAAGTCTGCTCCTAGAAGGCACGTGTCACCAGCCTTGTTCCCCCCTCATCTATAATTAGCATTGTATTTATGTAATGACAACACAGATTCCATGCAGCCACTCTGTTTGGTGACTTGTTTTTAGCATATTGCAGATGAAAGCAAATGCATTGTGTTTTAGTATGATAAATAAATCCAACTCTGAAGGTGCCTTTGAATTAGAAATTTTTATTGCTCTCTAGAAAATTTTATAGCTACAAAATATCAATGTTGATAATAGAGGAATTGGTCTTAAGAGGCTGGCTCAGTAAACTAGCACAATAACATAATTGTGTAGATTGCATCTTAAATTCAAGGTCAGGGTCTCCCAACCTCCAACATCACATCTCCAATTTCATTTTGAACTGCATACTTGTCTCATGAATATCTTACACTGAACATATCCAAAACTGAACTTGTCCTTTCTCTCAAACCATCTCCATTTTCTAACTTCCCTAATACTAACTAGCATACCACTATCTTCCCAGTCTCCCATGCTCCCAACCTAAGTGTCATCCTCGACGCCCCATTCTCATTCACTCCTCACACCCAATTAATTTTCAAGTTCTGTCATTTCTACTTTTATACCATCTTTTGTATACATCTCTTTCTCTCCTCTGTAACTCCCATCACTGTGGAACAGGCTCTCATCCCCTTATACCAAACCTATTATAATAGCCTGCTAGTTGTCTTCCCTGCTGCTCTACTCCATCCTCCACTGAGCTGTCAAAAAAACGCGCAAGAATCACTGTGTCACTCCCTTATTCACTAAATTACAGTGGCTTCATCTTAGCTCAAGGACCAAATATAAAAAAATCCTGTGTTCGGCTCTTGAAAGCCCTTCATCACCTAGCTCCTACCTACTTTGTTAGCCTTCTAACTTACACATCTCTCTGTATCCTGTAATCCAATGACACTATTCTCCTTGTTGTTCCTTGCACTTTTGTGCATCTTCATCTCATGATTACAAGCATTTTCGTTGCTTGGAAAAACAAACAAGAACAACAACAAAAGAAGGCCTTTTAGACTTCCTGTAAGTCTTAAGTAAAGGCTTGCCTTCTGCAAGAAGCCGTTCTTTAAATCTTAGTGCCTTCTCGCTGAGGCAACACTAACTTTTCTTGTATTTATCTTATTTATATACAGTTGTTTGTATGCTTTTTCTCCTATTAGACTATAAACTCCTTGAGAACAGGGACTGATTTTTTTGGTGATTCTTTGTATCCCCAGTTTTTAACACAGGGCCTGGCATGTAGTAAGTGCTACATAAATGTTAGTTATTGTTATTATTATTACTATTAAAAGCTATTTGTATTATTATAAGTAATCTATATTCTGGTAGCATTAAATAGTATAAATCATAAAATTTCTATAGTATTCCCAAATCCTTGATCTTCAGCATCAATCAGCTTGTTCAAAAAACCTTGAAATGAAGAAATATCTGGTGTAATTGGCCAGAGGTGAGCACTTCTAAAGAATAATGAATTTATTTTTATGGAATCTGTTAAATTTTTAAAATAACTTTTCTGGGTTTTGCTGGTTTCTTCATTCTATAGAATTTAAGCACAAGAGTCATGACCACTACCATTGTCTAGAAGTAACATACTGCAGCTCTGCTTATACCATGTCAGTAATATAGATGAATGGTGAAAAATTCAATTGCCTATACTCTCTATAAAATATTAGAAATGAGACAACTGAGAAATTAGACAACTACAGAAATTTCATTTTGTAGGGAAGACAAGTAAGCCTCAGAGAGGGGAACTAACTTCCTGAAGTATTAATGGTGAATCCAGAGTTGGACTCATGTCTCCTAATACCTAGCCCATTGTTCTTTCCAGTACAGCAGCCTACTTAGACCACACACCAATATCTGATTATTGGGAAACATTTGTGTAAGTGACGATAATTCCCAGTTTTCATCTAGATTCATCTGAGTTCTATGGCAAATTACTGATGCTTTTGATGATTTTCTGAGTGTTATGTGGAAATAGAAGAAGAAAAACATGAGACACAGTGATGCCACTCAAAGCATATTTGCTTTGCATAGCAAGGGAGGCAAGGTATGAAGCAAATGGGATATGATACAAAAATGTATATGAACAAAGGCATGTGATCAAAGAGTTAACAGTCAAATAGTGGCAGCCACATCGAGAACGTCCTTGATCCGTGTGTATGTTATTCTTGTATAAATATACTGGATATCAAAGTAGACTTAGCCTGAGCTCTTTTGTTGGCTAATCAATGAGACCCGGAGTGATTAGGATTTAATCCTAATCTAGCCCATGAACCACAAAACACCAAGGAAGGAAGGAAGCAAGCAAGTTCTGTTCCTCAGTTCTTAGTGGACAGCTTCTGCTGACAGAGGTTGTTTGTCCTTCATTCTTGAAGAAGACCATGATAACCGAGAGGTGATGCCATGGCATACAAGTGAATTGGATTTGAGCGAGAGAAGGCCGGTCAAGGTTACTAGCCTCACATTCTCTCCAGTGGCCCTGGTTGTCTCAGAGTGAATATAAATAGAAAGTATTATTGCTTGGCCAATCCCAGCTTGATTCATTTTTAAAAATATTAACTTATGTTTGACAAGATATAAAAGGCCATTTTTTTGCCTCATTTCTTTCTTACCTAACCTTAATCGCTGAATGGGCATTCCGTCAATCAAACTGAGACCTGTTTTAGTTTTAAAAGTCAAGTCTCCCACTGCTTTCACAGAACTATCTCCAGTCATCCTATTCTGTATCTGGCCACTGAACCCAGATGGTTTGGGAGGAGAAACTGAGGCTGGTGACTCTGCACATCCCTTTCTCATTTCATTCCAATTCACTTGCATGTTATGACATCACCTCCCTGGATATACAACAACAGGACATCCCCAAAGTCTTAGTGAAGCTTTCTGTAATTAAAAGCTTAAAACTGTACTAAGACTTGTGGGAAACCTTGTTTAGATGGTAAAGGAGGCAGGTAGGCAATTAGTGTTTTCTCAGGTATTTTCCAGCATCAATAAGGTCTGTGATGTTTTTTCTACGTCTTTGATATCTTTTATCACTGTTCCTGCTACTTCCTCAATACCTTAAGAATCATTTCCTCACCCTTTTTATAAATGGTATCACCACTAAAGCAAATCTATTCTTTGAACTCATGGTTTAATCCAGTATCCTTGCCCACCTTTGTTCTCTATGGTGTCATATCTACCTTTCCTGTAAGCACATCTAGTGATGATGGAGTTCAAGTTTGATAGCTCCCAGTGTACTTGGAGGTAAAAACCATTTGTTGCAAAACTCTTGATAGATAATTTCTTCTTTATCTTCCTTCCATTGTCATCCTTAAATACCCTTGAGAGGTCTTTGCTTAGTTGGAACTCTTATCAAACTTTTTATAAACTATTTTTTGTCCTCTACTGCTTCTGTCTTTTTTTATATCATGCTATCATCTAGTGTGACAGAATGCTTCAGGAAAGCTTTGATTCAGAGGATGCAGTAATATTTCATTTTGATAGCCCTTGATAGATAGATGCTATGGCTCCCTCTATTTTTTTTTCCTATTGTGTGCTCAATTAATGAGGGCATTCAATGTTGTTACATATCATCAGCTAGTGTAAGCAATATCCATGATATTGCTTTTATTCTGGCTTTTTTTCTCTGGCAGCTTTTATTCATAGAAAGGAATTAAAAACAGCAGAGATTTAGACTAGAACTTTAGAGTTCAGTCCCCCTTATTCTACAGATGAAAGTTCAACCCTCTTGTCTTACAGATGAAGAAACTGAGGCTCAATGAGATTATGTGACTTATTTACCTAAGATGACCTGGGTAGTATGTAGCAAAACTGGGATTTGAATCTTATACTTTTTATGCCACATCTTTTCTTCTTTGTACTATATGACTAGTGAAAGAAAGGAGAGAGGAAAGAAAGAAAGAAAATTGGAAAGAGGAAAGAATATACTTGGAGATAACAGATTTAAAATTAGAAGGGATGTCATTTAGTATTTCCTCATTTTTCAGATAAAGAAACTGAGTCACAGAGAGAGCTGAAGTGATTTGTTCTAAGCCACAATGATAGATGATAGCATCCCCAGGATTTCAGCCCAGATGCCCTGACACAAAATCTGGTCGACTTCCACTGCTTTGTGGGAAATAATAATAACGAGGACACCAAAAATTAACTCTGAGTTTCTTATGCCACAGTCTCCTTGAACTGTTCTATCTCAGTTTCCCTGCATTAGTTTCCCTGAATTATATCTCCATTGTCCTGAGACAACCCCCTCTAAACATTCCAAAAGATAAGACTATCTCAGATACCTAATTGACATCTTTACTTCTGTTTATTCAGACATCCTGACTCTGGCTTCCTAGTAAGAATTTATAGTTCCCCCCCATCCTGCTAGAACCAAATTTATGGTCCTGAAACTTCCCACTCTTTGCTTCCTGCCTTTGTTTCTCTTCTTACTAGAGTGCTATTTAAAAAAAAAGCCCGGTATTCTCACATTCACCACTGGATACTTTGAGACAAGAGTCCTGTCCAGTTAATCAGTTAAGATCTCCAATAAATAAAATATTAAAACTCTCTAATCTCTGTCTTGCCTCAGTTTCTCCAGCATTACAACTTCTACCTTCCCCCCTCCAAGAATAAAACACAGGCACAGAAATATTCACTTTGATTGCTAGACTGAAAACTCCTTAATGCTCTCTTGCACAAGGTCCCCTCTCCTTCTCTTAATTACTATCTTACCATGCCCTTGATTCCACTTGGGATAAGTTAAGATCCACTCACCTCCCACTCCAATTTGCATAGGCCACTACTCTTCTCGTCCTGAAGCACCTGGAATTTTAGAACTACTTTTCGTACCCTGAGATCTATTAAGTGTCCTTGTCTGGCTCATCGTGCCACACATCCTTCGTTCTCAGCCAGGACCCCATGGTGAGTACCCTCTTATGATTAGATTAGGTTCACACTCAAGCTTTCCAAAGAGGGCATGCTTTGAATGAAGGACTTCGGATTTTGAGAAGCTCTTCAGACTTTTTGAGCGAACTTTTTTTTTGCTTTGTAAAAAAGGTAATCTCGAAGGAAATGATGAGGCTTTGCTAGCTTCCCTGCAGTTTCACTTAAGTTTCCATTCTAATTGCTGTATTGACCTTTCATATTACTAAGAAAAGAACAAGAAAAAGTCTTGTCTATTACTGTATCTCATTGTATTAATAGAAGAGAAAAAAAGTTGAAGGAAGAGAAAAATTAACAAAATCCCACATTGTACTTAAGACCATTTGATGGAACATCATATTCTATGTAATCTGAATAGCAACATACAGCAAGCAGAGTTTAATTAAACAAAAAGCATGATGAAAATCCTTAGACAATGGCACTAAATGGTATTTAATAATATCTTTACTTAAGCCTTTTTAGATTAGTTTAAATGACCAAATTCTATTACTTTGGGTCTCCACTTACATAAATGGGAAATTGTAGATGTCAGCTTGCTTAAAAGGCAATGAATGAAATTTGCAAACTTTAAAACTAAACTCTTGGCTTTATGTGGTTATTGCTGAAACATAAATGTATTGTTATAGTCACTATTAGAAAGGGAAGAAATAGTGTGATCTAGGGGATAGCGTGCTGGATGTAGAGTCACAGGAAGCTGGATTTAAGTCCTACCTTTCTTAGTTGTGAGATCCTAAACAAGTTGATTAACCTCTCCTTGCCTGAAGCAACTCCCTAGCACCTAGCTATTATGTCATTGACCAGTGGCCATCTCTGCTGATGAAAGAGAGTTGTCTGTAATGAACAAACTATAAAACCTTCATCTGATCATGCAGAATGGAATTAGAACTCAGAAGAAATTGGTATTTCAGTGCTGATGATCGTTCATTATGTTGAACTGGGTTTGAGAATTTGTAGTGGGTCATCCTGCCTATTTGCTTTGTCTTCCCAGCTTTCTAGGCACAGGACTGTGGTCATTCACTCACTGAATTTTTTTGCTACTTCCATCTGCACTGGAAAAAGTATATCAAGTAGCATATATATAAAAGGGGGCAGCAAAATGGACAAGAGCTTCAAGATGAAACCACAAAAAGCATTGGTTGTAAGAACTGAAATATTTAACACGGAGGCCTTAGTGGGTATGGGCTAGCTATCTTAAAATATCTGGAGGGTTGCAATGGGGAAGAAGAAGGGTTGGACCCATTCTGCTTAACTCTAAAAGGCAGAGCTCAAAGTAATGAGAAGTCCCAGAGAGGTAGATTGAAGCTTTAATATGAGGAAACACTTTGTTAACAGAGCTGCCTGAGGGAGGAATAGATTGCCTTTAGATGGGTACATACTCCCTTGACCAGAGTTCTTCCAGTAAAGCTGAGATGACCACTTGCTGGGGATGCTGTGATTGCATGTTTAGCAATTTAGCTGTGTGACTGTTGAGTTTTCTTTCAACTCGTCAATCCTGTGATTCTGTGAACATAGCAGAGAGAAAGGATTCTGAACCATCTAGCACACTGAGGCCCAGGGAGCCATCCCTATGTACAGGTATTCAATTCAACCGAGCAATTAGACTCCTGGTGTGTGCTGCAGGCTGTGCTAATTGCTAGGAGAGAAAGAAAACTCTGGGCCTTGCCCTCACAGAATGAATTTACTAGTACAGGATTGAGTCCTTCATCACCAGTTGCCTATGGGGCATTTCAAATTGGATTTCTTGGAGACAATTCAAACTCAACATTATCTTTATTATCCCTCATTATCTTTCCCCCTAAGCCCTCCCTCCTTTCAAGCCTCCCCACTTATATCAAAGGTACTACCATCCTTCTAGACTTCCAGGTATCTAACCTTGATGTTATTCTCAATTGCTTACTATCCTTCCTGCCCTACCTCAAATCAGTTAACAAATATTGTGATTTCTCCTCTCACAACATCTCTTCCTTCTGACTCCTTCTTTCTACTTGCACAGCTATCACTCTAGTCGAGAACTTCATCATTTTTCTTCTAGATTGTTCCAACAGCCTCCTAATTGGTCTCCCTGACTAAAGTCTTTCCCTGCTTCAGTCCCTTCTCCCTGCTGCCGCCAAAGTGATTTTTCTTACATGTGTAACGAGCCTACTCGAACAACTCCAGTGGTGGATCCCTATTGTCTGTCTGATAAAATATTAGTGCCTCGGTTGAGCTTCTGAAGGTCTTCACCACTTTGCCACAATTGCTCTTTCCAGACCCTTTGGACATCACTTCCCATACTCTGGAAACCAGGCAAACTGGTTTTCCCTTCCTTCCTCATTTGGGATACTCCAGCCCCCATCTATGTGCCTTTGAGCTGGCTGCCTCCCTATGCATTGAATAACACCCATCTCCCCTCCCCCCCCTTACCCTTGCTTCAGAGAGTCCCTGTCCTCCTTAGAAATGCACATCAAATACCACCTTCTCCATAAATCCATTTCTTATCCTCTCAACTGCCAGCACTCTCCCTCTCAAACTACTTAGGATTTAAGCACTTTGAATATGTATGTATTAATTTCCTTTATATTTTTCTGTCTGCACTTATATATGTCCTATTATCTCTTCCATTAAAGTGGAAGTTCCTTCTGAATAGGGATCGTTTTATTTATTTTCTCCAGATACGTGTCCCTCATGACTGGCACAGTCTCTGGCACGATAGTAGGTGGTCAGTGAACATGTGTTGGTTGATTTTGTAAATCATATAATTGCCTAAAAGGTATAATTGTAGAAATATCCAAATGATTGTGATGTCAAGTAGATTGTTATACTCACATAAGAGAAATTTTTTAAAAAAATTACTCTGTGTAATTTTAAGGGATGTCGTTTCTCTCTTGGGAGCCAAGGAAAGGCTTCATGGCTGAGGTGATTTCTGATATGGGTCCAGAAGTACAGCTAGATTTTCACCAGATAGAAAGGGAGAGAAGGCATTCTAGACTGGCAGAGGGAAAGATTTAAGCACAAGCACAGAGAGTATGAATGTCTATGATGTACAGGAGAAATGATAAAAAGTCCAATTTGCTAGGCTGTTGAATTTGGGGGCAGAAAGCAGTATGGGATGAGAGTAGAAAGGTGGTTCAAATTCTGAGGACGTGGCACAGTGCTTGGCGTAGAAAGATAGTTCTTGTATGCAAATGAATTGAATTGAGGTTGGGCAGGGGGCCCAGCATCTTATCTTCGATCCCACAGAGATATGCAGAATAACCAAGTTGGTAAGGGTAGTGATAAAGATAGGAACTGGATCTGTGGTTTCATTGTTAGGGTGAATTCCCAGGTGAGCAAATCTTTTTTCTACCATTCCAGGTTGGCACCTTGTCTTCAAATCTGAGAGAGTTGCCTGGAACCATTAAGAGCTTAGGGGATTTTCTCACAGTCACAAAGCCAGAATGTGGCACAGAAGAGACTCGCACTCAGATCTTCCTAGTTAGAAACCTAGTTCTCTACTATGCCCTGTTATCTCTGTGATATATAATATATGTTCATGGCTAACATTCATATTGTACATTAAAGCAACTAGGTGATGCTGCAATAGATAGAGTGCTGATCTGGAGTCTAGACTCCTCTTACTGATGAGTTCAAATGTGACCTCAGGCCCTTATTAGCTGTGTGATATGGAACAAGTCCCTTTGCTCTGTTTGCCTCATTTTCCTCATCTGTAAAATGAGCTGAAGAAGAAAATGACGAACCACGTCAGGATCTCTGCCAAGAAAACCCCAAATTGCGTCCCAGAGAGTCAACAGGATTGGAAAATGACAACAAAGTTTTCTTTTTTCTTTTTTTAAATAGCATTTTATTTTTCAAGTACATGTAAAGATAGTTTTCAACATTCATTTCTGTAAAACGTTGTGTTCTAAATTTTTCTCCTTTCCCCAAGATGGCAAGCAATTTAATATGGGTTAAATATGTGCAACCCTTTAAAAATATTTCCATATTTGTCATATTGTGCAAGAAAAATCAGACTAAAAAGGAAAAAAAAACACACAAGAAAAAAACAAACAGGTGAAAATACTGTTTTGATCCACATTCACTCTCCATAGTTTTCCCTCTGGATGTGGATGGTATTTTCCATCCCAAGTTCATTGGAATTGCCTTCAATCACCAAATTGTTGAAAAGAGCTATCACAGTTGATCATCACATAATCTTGCTGTTACCGTGTACAATGAAGAACAAAGTTTTCAAAAACAGTTAATATATATTTTCTCATTTGATCCTCACAACAGTCTCTCGTGAAACAATTGATATTATAATCCACATTTTAGAGATGAGCAAAACTGAGTCAATTAAGTGAATTTCCTTTGGTTACACAGCTGCTAAGTGTTTGAGAAAGGCTTTGAATCCAGGTCTTCCTGATTCCAAGTCCACCATCGTATTTAGTCTACTATATTGCCAAGTGAAATCAAAGATTCCTTGGAGATTGGAGCTGATGGGGGAGGGAATAGGGGAAGTATGGGAAGTGGCAGGTGTTGAGGGTGCCCAGAAGTCAAGTAAAAATCTGGATGTGGTAAGTGGGGGAAGGGTATGGAAAGCAGGTAAATCAGAGCCAAGACCATGGGAGGCAGGACAAAGACAGGCCTGAACGAAGGGATGGGTCAAGCAGGTGGGCCTTGCTGCTAGTGTGGGTAAACATGTTGGACTCCTGTGTCAAATATACACTTGAATGGAGGACTTCAATTTTATATGAAAATCAGTCTTATAAGAAAGAGATTTTATTCCAAAAACGCCATTTTCAATGATGTTCTATCCCGATGGGTATAATAAGCACTGCCCGGCAAAATGCCTATTTACTCAGGGTGATTAATTAGGAATTACACGATGGACACAGTGTCAGTCTCAAATGTTTTCTGTCATCAGCTTTCAAAAGAACTTTTATCTTGTTCCTGTTGAGGAATAAGGAAACTCAACCACCATAAATATTTCAGCCTGCTTATAATTAAAACTTCATGTGTTTGGCATGAAAACAAGTCAAGAAAAAGGGGGCCAATTGTCTCCTGATTACCCTGTCAGTCTGAGCCCTTTCATGTTAACAGCTGGGCAGTAAACGTAGTGAGGCATTGGCTCCCTGCTCAAATGTTAGCAATATGCCAGTGGCAGAAAGTAAATCTTTTTCTTTGTGTCCGAAGCATTAATATTAAAGGCAGAGGGTCTAATGCTCATCACTTATGACAAGCCAGGCTCACCTGACCATAGGGGCAGCTGAACCCTCTCAAAGGCTGGGCCATGAAAATTGGATAAGGCTGATCAATACTGCAAGGCAATGGACTCATTGAACCCAAAGCACTGCCCAGAGAAGAGAGTGGGAGGACTGGATTCAGGGACAATCCCTGAAATGGCTGACTGAGAAGCATGCTCCCTTCCCTCCCCCATTCATTAGATTGGCTTGTCTTCCCATGCCAGTAGGGAAGAGCTGTTTGTAGCAAGAGTGACAGAGGGGAATTTTCAGGCAAGATAATGGAGAACACGCACATCACTAAGACCAGTTCCCTCTCCACCCTCACACCCTGCCCCCCATCACTTCAGAGCAGTGAGAAGGGCACCAAAAAAAGCAACAGCAGCCGGAAGAGAGGAAGGGAAAGATTCTTCTGAGGAAATGTTACCAGGAAAAAGAGGAGACAGACCTTTTAGGTAGGGCCCATGTGGGAATTTGTTTTGCTTGACTATTTGTCTTTGTTTTAAGGGTTTTTTTTCCCCTGATGTGGGGAAAGATAGGAAGGAGAGAAAATAATATCAGTTGAAAAATAAAAACTTTTTTTAAAAAAGAAAAGAAAAGCTAGTAGGGAGACTGAGGAAATGAACAAGTAATGAAATGTCTTAGTGCAATAGAGAACTACTCTGGGATAAAAAAAAATGGGGGTAGGCAGGGAAAATCTCCAAAAGAAATTAACTCTGTAGGAAGAGCAACTGGAACTTCAGAAAAGACATTTCAGTAGCCACAGTAGAGCAGATGGAAAATCTTATCAAAAGACAGGAAGAGAGATCCTGGAAAGCCAATTTTTTGAAGGCACTAAAGAAAGAGAGTGAAGTAAAAGATAGTGGTGGTGAGAGAATTTGATAGCTCTCCTTTTCAATTCTTTTGAAGAAGGAATGCATTTGTTCTGATTGACCCCAGATGCTATTCACTTTTTTTTTTTTTTTCAGTCATGTCTGACTCTTTGTGACCCCATTTGGGGTTTTCTTGGCCAAGATGCTGGAGTGGCTGCCGTTTCCTTTTCCATCTCATTTGACAGGTGAGGAAATCGAGCCAACAGAGTTAGGTGACTTACCCAGAGTCACACTGCTAGTTCAGTCTGAGGCCAGATTTGAACTCAAGAAGAGGAGTCTTCCTGTCTCCAGGTCTGGCGCTTTATCCACTACAGTGCCACCTAGCTGCCAAAAGGAGGCAACTAAAAGAATTTTCTGTCCTTAGCTTTTTCATCTGTAAAATGAGTGGGTTGGGTTATAGATAAGCTTGGGCATTTTTTCCAGCTGTAGATCCAGGATAAGTTATTCTATAAGTTCCAAAAAAGCAAATGACTTGCCAACAATAATAGCTATTCTCCAGTGGACTGAAGCGCTTCAGGCACTGGAATTCCCTGGAGATCTTCCAACTAGGCTGGATGACTTGAGTCTAATGTGGAGAAGTTCTTGTTCCAATACAGGTTGGAACAGATGCCCTGTCTTTGAGGTCTATAATGTGTAAAAGCAAAGCTCCCGGTCAATTTAAAAGGCAGCTGGGTGGCAAAGTGGAGGAAACACTGGATCTGGAATCAACTGAACTCAAGTGAGGCTTCGTACACTTATGAGCTGTGTGATCTTGGGCAAGTCACTTCATGTCTGCTTCAGTTTTGTCATCTTTAAAATGGGTATTATAATAATAACTTCCCAGGGTTGTATATTACAAGGATCAAATGAGATGATAAACATCAAGCATTTAGTATAGTGCCTAGCACATTGTAAGATCTATCTAAATGTTAATTATTATTATTTCAACCTCTAAGCACTTTGAAATGCCATCCTAACTTGTAAGATTCTCATTTTACAGCTGAGGAAGCCTGATATCAGAGAGGAAGCCAGAGCTGTTGAGATATTTTGTCTTTTTTCCTTTATCCTCGAAGGGTCTCTCCACATGGGCTGGCCTTCCTGTTTTCTGGGCATCTGGTAAAATGATCTCATTCATTTCCTTGCTCAGTCTCAAGCAACCGGTTTGCAAGAATTTCCTTTAGGTTTGTGCTAGCTGTTGATTACCGTGCTCCCGTTCTGGAGAGAGGCTTTCACTAAATCATTCCTAATAATATCGAGCCAAGGTCCGTTCAATTTACAGAGTTGTATACAGCCATTTTATTGTTTCTTCCAGAGCTTATAATTATTTTCTGTGGTAAATTAAGGTGAAGGGGAAAGAATACAATTTCCTCTCATTCTCAGCATAGTCAGGTCCATGTGTACATTGATTTTGTGGCATATCGATTTTCATAATTATGCTAAGTAGCAAAGTTCTGTTTGCTTTTGCTGATTTAAAAATACAGTGACCACCACCTAACATAGACAGCAAAGGTGTTGTTCCTGCATCCCTGTCCTTTGCCAAGAGAACGGGCCAGAGAGAAGGAAAAAAAAGAAGCTATAATAAATACCTAGTCCAGTGTTAGTATTTTCTGTCAGAGTTCTGTACATATGGAATATACGTGATTACAGTGGGCTTTAAAGATATTCATCCTTATACTTGCCATACGTTTAAAGCTTTAAGAGTCTACCATCAAAGAACAGGCAATAAAGCAGTCTGTGGTGTTTTAGTATTCACAGTCATCGAGCATTTATTAAACCATGTGCATAGTTATCATACTAGGTATTTGATCATTTCAGTTGTGTCCAACTCTTTGTGACCTTTTGGGGATTTTCTTGGCAAAAATATTGGAGCAGTTTGTCATTTCTTTCTCTGGCTCATTTTAAAGATAAGGAAACCGAGGCAAACAAAGTGAGTGACTTGCCCAAGATGACACAGCTAGTAAGTGTCCAAGGCTGGCTTGGAGCTCAGGTTTTCCTGACTCTGGGTCCAGCACTCTATCCACTGAAGAACCACCTAGCTAGCCCCTAGGCAGTGGAGAATAAACAAGGAAGCAAATCTTGTTCAGAAGAAGTTTATGTTCTCCCTTGGGCTAACACATACACAGAAAAGCAAAAGTGGAATATTTTCAAATTCCAGTTTATTTGGGGGAGGGTGATAGGTCTGTAGAGAGTGCTCTTAGGCATCAATGAAGGAGGTGGTGCTTGAACAGATTTGAGAATTCCAAAAAGCTTGAGAGAGGGAGGAGTGCCTGGCAAGAGTAAAAGATTGTCTTGTACAAAGACTGGGAGGTGGGAGATAAGTCAGCTGGAGAGGTAGTGATATGAAATCATGCTGAAAAAGATAAGGAGGAGTAGGGTTATCTAGAGCCTTAAATGCTAAGTCCTCTGTTTGAAGGAAATCAAAGAAGACTCAGCAGTTTTCCTAGAGGAAGTTAGTTTCCATTTTTAAAGGAAACTAAGGGAATGGCCGGAGGAAGGAAACTCTTTCAAAGAAGGTGCAGGAGAGGGAAAAAGATCTTTTTGGCTACAGCCAAGAGAGAAGGGTAAATGAGAGAGGTGGTTATGGGAAGCTAATCTAATAAAGGGCACTGGTCTTGGATCTAACCCAAGAAATTTCCATAGACAAGTCCTACCTTAATATTAGAGAATGGGCAACACTTCAAAGGAAATGTCCCCCGATTCCTTCATTACTTGGGAGGTCTTGGAAAGTTCCCACAGCCAAAAAACTATTATATTTCTGAGACCAATGTGAGGAGTTGTCTCTGAATTTTTCCTGTTCTTGGACAGCAGTCTCTCTGCTGGGCCTGTTTTTTTTTTTTTTTTTTTTAAATTCTTCACTACAGTTCTTCTCTGATACCTCATAGTGGCGGGAAGCTAGCCCTAATTCTAGAAGTCACTGCCCATGGAGTGTGGACTCTGGTAGGTCCAAAAGCAACATCAGGAAATACGATCTTCTCTGCCATCGAATGTCTCTTGAATGTCTCATGAATCTCTCTTGACTAAGGCTGTTCCCATAGTGGTTGGTTACCAGCCTGCTTGTTTCTCTCGCAGTGTGCCCTCAGTTATCATTCTGAAATGTATGGAGGCCTGAGTGGCCCCATACTTGGTCCCCTCAGGAGCGTGCCAGTAACCAACACCTGACTAGTAAAGTATGGAATCGCTCATCCACCATCATTGGAATGGAGCTTGGGGCATGCCCATTTCGACTGTCCACATCTCAAGATGTGCCAAATTGTCAAGTGCCAAAGCAATGAGAGGGTTCTGAGAAGGCTAAGGCCTGGACCTATTATTGCTATTACTGCTAAGTGAAATTCAGGCTATGCTTATATTTAGAAGAGCAGGCCTGTCAAAACCATAATTATATACCTCTAATAATCTCATTATTGCTTTCAATCTATCTACCTATTTATATATTTACATCTCTTAATGTCAGAGCTCTTTGATCTTTGGTGGAGGAAGTCCCTTCACATGTACAGAGTGGAACCTTTTTATTTACCCAGGAGTCTTAGGGACATGCCCGAGGCCCAAAGGTATAGTGGTTTACCCATGGTCGACAGCTTCTAAGGGCCATAGGGAGGATTTGAACCCAGCACTATTGTCAAGCATGCCATGCTACCTCTCATATGTATATGTGTATATATATAAAAAAAATATATATATATATATATATATACATATGTACATATTTACATATACACACATAGAAATATATATTACATATTATATGCCATATAGTATATGCATATATGTATATATATATATATATATATATATATTTAGAGAGAAACAGATAAATATAGACATAAAGATTGACATAGGTTTCTATCTATATCTATCTCTATATAAGTCTCCTTTTGGCAAGTCCACCTGGAGCAGGAAAGGGGCTGATTGCAGCCTGTGCAGGCATCTGTTCATCAGAATAATCACCACATTACTATAGCCCTTTGAGGCTTACAACCACTGTCTTCACAACAACCATTAAGATAAGTTGTTCAAGTAACATTATGTTGATCTTGCAAATGAGGAAATCAATTCCAAGACTAAGTGACTTAGCTGTGGCCACACAAGCTGACAAATGGCCAGGGCCGGCCGGGAACCCAGGCTTCTGGTTCCAAGGCCAGCCTTCTCTCCGTTCTGCTGCCGTTCATGTTTATATGTAATGTGTATCTTCTCAGACATTGCCTTGCACACAGGAGGCATTCAATGAATCTTAGAAAATTAATTGCATTTAATTTACGCATATAGCTTCGACTCTGGGTTATAATCTGTTTACCCAACTGTGTGGTGTGCCGAGAGTTAGAAGTGTCTGGCTCCCCGACTGTGCCACGCAGACATCAGTTGGAAGGGCTCAGGAATGTTGGGTAGGCCCACTCTCTGAGTTTTATGGCTCCCTCTTCAAGCAGAGACTTATGATTAATCCAAAAGGCAGCCTGAGCACATGTGGGACCTCAGGAGTATTCTGGGCTTGATCATCAGCTAATTGGACAGGAATCTAGCTGAAGTGTCAGAATTAGGCAGGAATATGCAGATGAACTAGTAAAAAAAAAAAAATAACCAAACCTTTGTAGTTAAGCAGGCAGGATTATGCAAAACCAGTGTCTAGAGGCTCCAGGCCAGTTCTCTGGCTGAATATTTTGCAAGCTGCAGAGTCTGAGACCTGGATTCCTTCTGTTCACACAACCTCCTTATTCTGCATATGTCCAAAATGCAGATCTCAGGAATCCATGGAACTGGGGCTCTGCAAAGAAGGGGCCAGAAAGAAGTAGAAAGGGAGGATGAGAAGGAACAGGGGGAGGGAAAAACAAAAAGAAAAAGGCGAGAGATGGAAAGAGACAAATAAATGAGGGGTCAGAAAATTATAGAAAATGTCCCAGAAGGGGTCAATGCCATTTATCCGAGGTGCTGCGTGTTTCTCATATTTTAACAATCCACAGTAACACACACACACACACACACACACTCTTTCTCCTTCTAAAAATCCACATCTCTAAATAGCTAAATCATCTTAAGTATCTGATCTTTACTTACTTCCTACTAGTCGGAAGGTGGGCGTTCCTGGAAGCAAGCAGCCAAAAGAAGGCAATTCCACTGCCTCTTAACTCTTTTCCCACCCTTTCCCAAGAAACAACAACCAAGGCAATAACAAATAGTCCTAGATTGAAGGAGATGTTCAGCAGGAGGAATATAGGGGGAAGATGACCCGAAGTTACTTGGTTTTGCCAATCACTGTGCCTTGAACGAATAGGAGCTAAATAAAAGTCAGTGGATTGGTCAGGGAGGCTCAATAGATTTGGAGAGGGCTTCTAGGGTCAGCTAATCTGATCCCCTAATTTTATAAATGAGAATAGTAGGGCCAGAGAGGGTCCTAGGCCTCTGGTGTTATTTGAGCTATTGGGATCCCCAACTAGTCTTCTCTCCGAACCCTAGACTCAGCCCCTTTCTAGGCCTGGCCTACCTAGTTGTTATTCTGAGAGGTGGTCAGAAATCTTTTTTGTGTCCTAACTGGCTCCAGGTCATTTCCTTTACTTCCTAAATCAATGACCACATAAAGAGAGTTGTGCTTTATTCTTTTTATTTCTGAATTATGTATTTTTTAAACTTCACTTATTAGTTTTAATTGGATTTTATGGCTCATGAGCACCTATTACCTTTTTTGAAGGCACAATAAAACCACCTCAAATCTGCTCAACTAAGCCTTAATATTCTAAATCGAACCCTCTTTCCATTGGATCACATGGCTACTAGTGCATTGCGGGGAAGATTTTTCTTAAGGACCTTAAACTGAAGTCCTTAAGTAGTTTGGGTGGTACTCTCAGTGACCTCCATTCCTTGCCTCTGATGCCTTCCTCCTTTCTACCATTGTCATCTTCTTTTTCCTTTATTTGGGTAATTCTCTAATATTTCAAACCAGGATCTCAGAAAAATCCAAATGACAAGTAACCCAGAGATGCAAGCCTTGTGTATGGTATGTGAGCCTGTTGGTAGTGTTAACAGGCTCTGTCTCCTTGGAGGTCTTCACACAGAGATTGCCAGAGCTTCTGTTGAGCCTATCTATCAAGTTAGGCGTCCTTACAGACCCTGGGTTAATTGATCGGCTTCTCGGGTCGTTTCTTACTCTCCAACTGTATTATTCTAAATGTGAGAAATACTTATGGAGGACTTGAGAGAAGGCTAGTCATGTTATAAAGAAAGGGAATAAGCATCTATATAGTACCTACTGTGTGCCAGGCACTGTCCTAAGCATTTTTACAAATATCAACTCATTTGAGCCTCACAACAACCCTGAGAAGTAGGCCCTGTTATCATTCCCATTTCATAGTTGAGGAAACTGAGGAGGACAAGTTAAAATGACTTGCCCAGTTTCTCACAGCTCCTAAGTGTCTGAGGCATCATTTGAACTCGTGTCCTGACTCCAGACCCAGTGTTCTATTCATTGCACCATCTGGATGCTATGAGAGTGAGAGCCGACATCAGTACTACATCAGTCCCCTCAAAGAAAGCCTCTCTCTAGTTATATGGATACAGTCTAAATAGAGGGCTTTATTGAAAGCCACGGACAATAATCACACAGGATAAGAAGGATGTGGAGGGAATGTCATCTCTATCAATAGAGAGAATATCTAGAATATGAAATCACAGATCCATCAAAGGGTCATTGGGTAATATATTTATTTTAGAGAAATGAAAGGAAAAAAAAACACTAAAAGGTTTAAGGTGAAGCTAGTATGTTAAAAATCCTCGATACATTGTTAAACATGGTCAAGATAGTGTAGTAGGGATTTTGCTTCATTGTTTTTATTTCTTAGAAGTGAGGGTTCCTTTCAAGGCTGAGGTAGAAGAGGGATAAGTAAGAAAGAAGGGGAGTGGCAATAATTTCTAGAAGACTGTGATTATAAAAACAAATGTCCTTAGTATGTTGAAAAATAAATTTGTTTAAGGAAAAATTCAATCAACGAGCAGGATACCATCGGAAAAATCTGAAATATCCTCAAAGAGCTCAAGCAAAGTAAAATGGACTGTGTACATAGTGATAGCAAAGTTGAGGGATGATCAGCTGGAAATGACTTTACAATTCTCTGCAATACAATGATTCAAGACTATCCTGAAGGACTAACGATGGAAAATACTATCTATATGCAGAAAAAGAACAGATTGTGTCTGAATAACGGTTGAAGCATACTTTTTTTTTTTTCTTGAGGGTTCTTTTTTTTGGGGGGGGAAGTGAAATCTATGGGGTTTTTTTTGCAACATAACTTTTATGGAAATATTTTTACTTAACTTCACATGTGCCTTTTCAATGGTAGGGGGAGGAAGGGAGAGAATCTGGAACTCAAAGTTTTAAAAACAAATGTAAAAATTGTTTTACATGTAACTGGGGCAAATAAAAATATTAAAAGTTAAAAAAAGAAAAAAATCCAATCACTTAGTTATCAATAAGCTATTCATTAGCTATCAGTAAGCTATATCCTAGTCCCCTCCCTCCAAAAACAGTAGTGTTTAGTTTAGGTGAATAATATTCATACCTGGGCCTACTGAATTCACTGTTTTGATCTATTTTGGTTTTATCTACGTACATATAGATGGTTTTGATAAACGTGATTGGTCTAACAAAGGGAAAGATAGTTGTCATATTTCTCTCTTGTTCCACTCTTCTCCTAACTCAGGGGGATGGGTAACCTTTTTTCTGCCAAGGACCATTTGAATATTTCCAACATATTCTTGGGTCCTCCAAATTCATCACCTTATAGAACTCAAGTAGTGGGAAGACCAAAGCAAATGATTTTGAGGGCTGGGCATTCCCCACCCCTGCCCTAACTCATCTCTTAAAATCAGGATTTAAAAAAAAAATTATGTCAAGTCAAAAGGAAGGGTTGGGATTTTTTATCCAGAGATTTCTCCTTTTTATAAAGGAAAACATAAATCACTAATAGTGTTTATTATTAGTTGCTATAATTATTGATATGGGGATTTATGTTGCTCCTATTACGTACCAGGAATTGTTCTAGGCATTTTTTTTTTTACTATTATCTCATTTGATCCTCACAGCAACCCTGGGAGCTATGTGCTATGATTATCCTGCTTTCATAGTTGAAGAAACTGAGGCAAATAGAAGCTTAGTTAAGTTGATCAGAATCACATAGCTATTAGTGTCTAAGGTCAAGTCTGACCCCAGGCCCAACATTCTTTTGAATAATTTAGCTCAAAGAAAATGAAGAATTATAGGGTGTAGAAAATGACCAAATCTCCCAAATTTCATTGACTCAAAGGTATGTCACTTAAAGATATAAACGATTCTCTATTAGCTGTATTAGCACCCCAGGGCATATCATGTCCAGAAACAGTACCTAGGTTGCTGTCAGATGGTCAGGTATTCCGTGAACATCTATGAGTAAGTGTAACACATTTCAGATCATTTGGTCCTTAGCTGGTGACAGAAGTCCTGAGAATGTGCGGTGACTCACCCTTTCAGCTGGATGGCCTGAATAATCTCAGTACTGCCCTTTGGCAATCAGAGGGGCCCTGCCACACACTCACCAGTTCAGTGTCCTTTGATTACACCAAATTAAGCTGTCATTTAGCAAAGCCTCAGCAGCCATAATTTACTCAACTTTGGCGTTTTCTTGGTTGAGTTACTTGGTACAATCATAAAATAATAATGAGATTTTCCATTGGAGAACAAGCCATGCTCAAAACATTTCTGTAACTCAACTTTTGCTGTGGCTGATAATGAGATGTGAAATAATGCATGCAAAATTCCCCTTAAGAATCATGTGAGGGCTACCAGAGCTGAATCGTTCATTGCCCTTGATAGAAAATGGGTGAATCGCTTCGATATATACCTAAGCAAAGCTGTGAAGAGACATAGAAAGACGGCAGTGTAGATATATTACATACAACAAACATATTTATGCTCACATTCACATCATCTGTTATTTTGTCAGCATATAGAATTCCCGATGTAGGAAAGCCCTTCACCACCCAAAACTACAATCTGTCTTTGACTTAGTGTATAATTTCCAGGATGTTGTCTGACACACATAGACATTACCTGTCCAGGGTCACAAAGCTAGATAGCTAAATGGGAACCTTCTTCTTCAAGCCTGGCTCCAAGACTAGTGTGCTGTCACTTTGCAACACATTCACAATCCCACGTGTATGAGGACACAAATGTTCATATATACTTATGCATAAGAAGGCAAAGGAGAAAGAAAGTGAATCACAACCCCCTCCCCTGGCCCCGACATTTGTTAGCTATATGTCATTGGAAAGGTTACTGAATTTCTCTGAAACTCAGGTGATTTTCTAAGATTATGTTGGACTGGGTTGTGGTCTTCATCAGCAGGAATGTATACACACATATGTAGACACATATGTATCACTGCATATATGTATATCTTCTTGTTCGCATTCAAAATGAGGCTGTATTCACATTTACATTGCCTATAGGGAAATCCTCATTGGCTTAAAAGATGGCATTCCTCCGTACCTTCCCTCCCTTTTCTCCAGGAGCTTTGAAAATGGTTGTTTTTCTAGATTATGGAAGCTTTTTTAAATAACTTGAGTTTTCTATGCTGTTTTGCTTTGTAAATTTTCATTTGTCAGAGTCTGTAATCTGTCTTTAAAATTTAATTTGAAGAAAATTATGGTATTCAAGATTTTAACTTTGAAAAAAATCACCCTGTAATTTCTTCCTAGACTATAAATTTGTAAATGATTTTCCTCTACAAATTAGTTCTGGATTTTTCCTCCTTTCAATTTCATCATCTAAAATTGTCTTTGGTTCAGAAAGTTGAAGGTGATGACATGAACAGTTAACCAGGGACATGATGCTTGACTCCCATCAGCATGATAGGAAAACAAACTGTGCAGGCAGACAGACTACTAGAAGAGGTGAATGGATAGAACTGGAGAGAATCTGGAAAAGTTTGCTACCATTTAATGACCTCTTGAACAGTAACCCCTTCCTTCTCTTTTCCCCCCTCGACTCTCATCAGTGTATTCTAAGAACGAAAAAGCATGGAGTTATGGCACATCGGACAAAGGCATTATTTAAAATAAGGCCCAATTCCTCTGTTCCCCCTCTTCCCCTCAATACCAGTGCGGTAGTGGTTGAGATGATTCCTGAAATAGATAGAAGTTACTAATTTTAAAATGATATATTGAAAATAACTTAAAAGATGGGAAGGGGGAGAATTTTATTGTTTGCTTAAATAACATGCTAAAAGAACACACTATATGTACCCTTTTAGGGAAGCATCAAAAGCACCAGATATATTCCAACCCACTTTACCCCCAGAAATTTCTAGAAGAGTCTGACTTGTATACAGAGGGTTTTCCTAAGAGATCCCAAGGTCAGGTTAGGAAGAGAAAAATGATCTTTATCCTAAAGTAGTATCCCAAAGAGTTTTTGCAGCAATACTACTTTTTCTGTAAATATCTCGTTTGTGTAGAGTGAAATTATTTATTTTCAAAGAGTTACATAATAGGTGAATTTTAAACCTTTGTGAGGAAGGCAGTGACTTGATCAGATGTGGGCTGTGTGATGGTCTGATTGGAGAGGGAAGAGGCTGAATTCAGGGAGACAAATTAGAAGGCCAGAGATAATGAGGGTTTGAAATAAGGTCATCAGTTGTATAGCTTGTATATACCTAGTTGCTGGCATATGGTCTCCCCCATTAGACCTTAACCTACTCAAGAGCAGATTTCTTTGAATCCCCATCACTTAGCATGGTGTTCGGCACACAAGCAGTTAATAAATGTTTATTGACCATCTAAGTGGAGAGCATTGGATGGATGCAAGAAATATTATGGAATAAAATGGATGAGACTTGGCAAACGAATGAAAAGTCAAGTATTACTCCAGTACTGCAAATGTGAATGACTACAAGGGTGGTTCCATCTTTATTAGGAATAAGGAAGTTAGAAAAAAAGTTAGAGTAGGATTTCTGCTTTAAGAGATAGTGAATTTGAGGTGTCTGTGGGGTGTCCAGTTTGAAATATTCAGTAGGCAGTTAGGTTCACTGATAAAAAGGTATTCAGTTTGAAATATTCAGTGAGCCGTTGGAAATGTATGGCTGGAGCTGAGGAGAGATTTGAGGGCTGGATATATAGGTGTGGGAGTCAAATGCATAGAGACGATAAGTTAAATGCACAGAAGTTGATGAAGTCAGAGAAAGAGAGAGATTGTGCAGAGAGAGGAGAGTCCAGGGCAGGGCTATGCGGTAAGATGATGGTGTACCAAAAGAGACTGAATGACCAGACAGAAAAGAGAACAAGCAGTATCATGAAAACCCAGAAGTAAAAGAATATTCAGAGGGAGGGTATGGCAAACAGTGTCAGCTTTATTCACTGAGGTCAAGAGGAATGAGGACTAAAACTCTGAGAAAAGATCATTCTATAAGGCAATTAAGGAATCGGGGGTCAATTTGGAGAGAACAAAGTGTCAGTGGAGAGATAAAGCTAGATTGTGAGGAAGGGTCTGAAAAGTATGTGACAGAAGAGGAAGTGGAGGCAATAAATCTAAATAGCTTTTTCAAGGAATTTAACTGTCAAGAAGTGGCGAGATACAAATTGGCTAAAATGACAGGAAAAGATAATGAGGAATGTTGGAGGGCTTGTGGGAAACCTGGGATACTAATGCATTGTTGGTGGAGTTGTGAATGGATCCAACCATTCTGGAGAGCAATTTAGAACTATGCCCAAAGGGCTATCGAACTGGGCATACCCTTTGATCCAGCAGTATCTCTACTGGGCTTGTATCCTAAAGAGATCTTAAAGGAGGGAAAGGGACCTGTATGTGCAAAAATGTTTGTAGCAGCCCTCTTTGTAGTGGCCAGAAACTGGAAACGGAGCAGATGTCGATCAATTGGAGAATGGCTGAATAAATTGTGATATATGAATGTTATGGAATATTATTGTTCTGTAAGAAACAACCAACAGGAAAATTTCAGAAAGGCCTGGAGAGACTTACATGAACTGATGCTGAGTGAAATGAGCAGAACAGCAAGGAGAATAGACAATGATCAATTCTGATGGATGTGGCTCTCTTTAGTAGTGAGGTGATTCAGACCAGTTCTAGTGGTCTTGTGATAAAGAGAGCCATCTGTACCCAGAGAGAGGGCAGTGGGAACTGAATGTGGACCATAACCATAGTATTTTCATTTTTTGTTGTTTGCTTACATTTTGCCACTTTTTTCCTCTTGGATGTGATTTTTGTGGTGCAGCATGATATTTGTGGAAATATGTATAGAGGAAATGCACATGTTCAGCATATATTGGATCACTTGCTGATTGGGGAAAGGGGTGGAGGAAGGGAGGGAAAAAGTTAGAACACAGGGTTTTGAAGGGATGAATGTCAGAAATTATCCATATATATATTTTGAAAATAAAAATCTTTAGTTAAAAAAAGAAGTAGTGAGATATAGGATGAAAACTTAAGGAATGGTAGGATAAAGTGAAGGCTTTGAAAAGTATTATGAATTGTGGGGTATTGGTTGGTGTCATGGGATAAGCTTGTATATAGGGAGTGATTTGGGTAGCTAGGCTGCATGGTAGTTAGTGTGCTGGGCCTGGAGTCAGAAAGACTATCTTCTTCAGTTCAAATCCAGCCTCAGACACTGGCTGTGTGAGCCTGTGCAAGTCACTTCACCCTGTTTGCTTTAGTTTCCCCATGTGTAAACTGAGCTGTAGAAGGAAATGGCAAACCATTCCAATAACTCTGCCAAGTAAACCCCAAATGGGATCATGAAGAGTCAGACAGAAGTGAAACAATTCAATAGGAACAATATTAGATCTATCTGTTGTCCTCTCCTTCTGCCCCAACCCCCACTACCACATTGCCAAATGTAAACTCCTTAAAGAACAGGAACGTATATTCTTCCATTTTTGTGTTCTTAGCACTGAGAATAGTACCTTAAGTATAGGAGGCCTTTAATATAGACTTATTTTAAAGTCTAAAGAAGTACCCAGAAAAACAAAAGGAAAGTGATAGCCAATGTGATTCAGTGGAAAGAAGATTTAATTTGGAGTCATAGGACCTGAATTAGGGGCTGGCTCTACTACTTGCTACTTGGGTGAGTTTGGATGAGTCATTTCCCCTCTTTGGGCCTCCATTTTATCCTCTGTAAAATGAGTTGGTTGAAATTAGCCATCTAAACTACTGCTCCTTTTCAGTAACCTTACTTTTATTTCTTTTCCCAATTTTTCTTTTATAATGCATCTCTCTCTCTCTCTCTCTCTCTCTCTCTCTCTTTTTTAACTATTCCAGGAATTCTTGTTGGTTTTGGGTCCAATTTGCATTTTTCTTTGAGGCTTTTTGGTAGCTAGTTTCAAATTATTTACTTCTTCTGAGCTTGTGTTGTGGTCTTCCTTGCCATTTTATTAGCTTCTTATGATAAATTCTTTGTTGTTGTTGCTTGCTTACTTTCCCCTCCCCCCACCCTAGTTTTGACTTTGAACTTTATATACAAATTGGACTCTGCTCACTTTGAGATGGGGAGGTACTATCCCAAGCTTCAAGCTATTTTGTGCTACTGTTTTCAGAGCTAGTTCTGGGAGTTCTGCAAGTTTTCCCTGCTTCCGAGGAGTTGCGTTCTGTGCTCTAGTCTTTACCCAGTTGAGGCCCCTGATCATATGAAGACACAAACACTAATGCTCTTCTTTGTTTCAGAACTCTAACCAGAGCCCCTGATACCTTTTCACTGACCACGCTCCTCTCCACCTTGGAACTATGACTCAAAACAGCATATGGTCAATAGAGTTGCCAATCAGTGCCATCTATATCTATTGCCAGCAAAGAATCCTTTGTATTCTTTTTTTGACCAGCTGTCTGATCCTCTTACAGTCTCTGGTCTGAGAGTTCCCAAAGCTGCTGCTACTGCTGCTGTTGCTATCCGTCTCTGTGCACGGCTCTCCGTCATGATGTCACAGACCTTTTCTGCCAACCTCTCAAGTTGTTTTAGGCCAGAAAAATGTCTCACCCTCACCCCTTGTTGCCTCTATCATTGCAAAATATGATTTGAGGCATTATTTTAAAGTTGTTTAGAAGGAAATGTTGGGAGAGTTCAACTAGATGACCGTCCCAAACTACCATCTTCACTCTTATTTTTTCCTTTTAAGTTTGTAAGTTTTCCCAAGCAGAATTTTATAAGAAAAATCTGGAGTATTTTTCTCCCCAAATAGACTTTGATTATTATCATAAGAACTAGTGATGACAGTGTGTTCAAATTGCAGTTCAGTTACATTAGATAAGTCACATCATGTTTCTGAACCTTAATTTACTCATCTATAAACTGGGGTGGGGGAAAATAATACTCATACTTTCTCTTCACTTCTTCATTCAACACCCTAACATTCTCTGTCACTTTGCTCTTATCAAAATGTGATGAGTTCAAAGCATTGCACATACTTAACCTATATTGAATTGCTTGCCGACTATGGGAGGGAGTGGAGGAGAGGGCAAGAGAAAAATTTGGAACGCAATTTTTTGTGAAGGTGAATGTTGATGGTGCTTCCTCTCTCTGGAGATCTTCAAACAAGAGCTGGATGACGATTTGTTGGGAATGTTGTCCAGGAAGGGAGTAGTAGGAGTGGAAACAGAGGTGACAGTCTCTTTTGTGGTTGAACTGGATAGCCTCTGATATCCCTTCTTACTCTGAGGTTCTAGGATCTGAAAGTGACACACTATACACATGCTCTCTCTGCTCTAGAAAGTCCTTAGCTGACCTAGCAGCCCAGTGATTTGGAACCCTGATCACTCATTAAAAAGTCTTCTTTTGGAAACAAGGTACTCAGAGTCCAATGCCTTAAAGAGACTGGGTTTTAAGTGATACCAATTCCAGTAGGGGCGGAGAAGATTTTTCTGAAAACACCATGCTGTTTTAAATCATCTTTTCTTTTCTTTCCCTAAAGACTCTTAAGCAATTTGTAAGTTATTTTCTTCCTTTGCAGCATATGATAAAACTCTAGTTTGGAATGTCACTTTAGGCATATTCATGGGGAATTAACGTACTAATTACAAGAAGTTTCTTTGAGAAGTGCAAAACATGGAGTTAATTATTATGTTTTTGGTTTTGTCTGCTTTTTAAAAAATCATCAGTAAGCGAGGAGAGAAGTAAAACAAACCTGAGTTCTTCTAGACCAGAAGCAGCCCTTGGTGGGAAATGGTGTACCAAATGGGGATGATGGGAGGGACAGTTGCCTGCTTGTAAATCCATTCACATCATTAGAATGAAGAAATTAATGTAGTAGAAAGATCTTCTAATGGGATAGTCCAAGAATTGGAATCCAATACCATCTTTTATTAGTACTATGTGATTATGGGAAAGTCACTTCTCTGGTTTCAGATTGCCATCTTAACACAAGTAATTAGGAATAGATGGCCTATTAGGTCCCCTATTCTGACCATTCTAAGGCTAGCCCTCTAGCCACCAAAAACTGCCTCTTTGTGAGTACCATTCATAAATCCACATACTCTAGAATATAGACTTTAATCCTTTTTTATGTCATGGACTTCTTTGACAGCTTGCTCGGTGAAACCTATTTGACCCTTTCTGAGAATAATGTGTTTAAATTATTAAAATATATAGGATTACAAAGGAAATCAGTGATCTTGAAATATATATATACACTAATACCAGGTTATGTACTCTTCCTACCAAATGATCTTTTTATGGGGATATGCTTCCTTCCTATTCTACAGTAAGGTATAATAGAAAGCAAGCTGGTTTTAGGGTCAGGGAACCCGGTTTCAGAGCTAGAATTCTAGGAAAGCCATGGATTTAGAGCCAAAAGGGACACTCCTTAGAGATCATTTGGTCCACCATTCTTATTTTTGAGATGATGGAACTGAGGGTTTTAAATAGGAAGTGATTTCCCAAAGTTCACACACGTAGCTAATGATTGTGTCAGGATTCATGCCTAGTTCCCCCGACTTGAAAGCAAATGCTCTTCCCCATAGATTCCCCCCCTATTAAGGATGTATTCCAGGGATGCTTTAGAATCCCCTTCAAAGAGTACTTAGTAGCCAATTGATTTTGCCCACTTCAGCTGTACATTTTGTGGACTCTTGGATTACATGTTAAAATTAATCATTCCTAGGGTTTTTTTTCCTTTAAAGTTCATTCCACTTGGTAAAATGCCCTCGATCCCATGAGGTAGATGTGGCAGACCAAGTCACATTATTTTCTCTGTGTCTGTCCAAATGTGATGTGCAGATGTTTCTTTCCATCAGCAGAATGTGGAAATAGTTCTTAAAACATTCAGATATGAACACTTTCTTTCCTCAGCCATATTACACTATCCTGAGTTACCTTGTATGATACCAGATGTAGACACTTGCATTTCAAATATTTTAATTTGAAAAAAAAATCATCTGTATTTTTCAGAAAAGTTCATAAATCCTAGTTTACTTGTTTGTCCCCTCTGTTGATTTCTATAACTGCTTCCCTAAGGTGTGCTATCTCTTCTGTGTGCGCTTGGTCTTCTTTTTCTTGTAGTAGTGATGATTTAGTTGATTGTTGATACTTAGATGTGATCAGCTTTGTGGCCATCTTAGCAAGAGGGCCACTGTTGGGGAATCGCTAACACCATGAAATAGAAAATCAAAGCAAACTGATGTTCCTGCAGATTGTACTCATATCCTTGGTAGTATTTTTTTTTAAATCAATACCTGTGATTTCATTGGCTTAGAGAACTGTTATTAAGGACATTCTTTCCAGAAATGGACTTTTCTAGTCTTAGAATTTCCTGTGTCACTGTGACATACAGTGAGCACCATCATTATTTGTCCCATACAGACTTTCAATTCACAGAGCTACATATCTTTAACCAGCTTAGTTATCCTGTCAAAAAAAGGGAATGGGGTTAATCTGGCATGAAGTGCTCCTGAAGAAGCTCTGCTGACTGTTAGTGAATGTTGCTTCCCTGTCCCCAAGTACTTTATTAATACTTTTTGTCTTTAGGTGAAAATTCTATTATACATAGGACCCTAGAAATCATTTCATGGAGGCCACCTCTAGGAGCTCAGTCAAGTAATAAATAGCAGTGTCAGTGAAAATAGCACTGACTCTCAAGTTGAAGAACCAGAATTCAAATTATATCTCCTACTTAATACTTGAGTGATGTTGTACAGGTTACTTAGCATTTCTGAACCTTGGTTTCCTCTTATTAAAAAAATGGTGGGAGACTAGATAGCTTTTAAGCTCCCCTCCAGCTCAGAGTCTATGACTCCTTAATGAACATTGAAAACAAGTCATTGGACAGGCAACAGTACTTATTTATTTCAGATGTTCTACTTTCAAGGCATTGGTCATATCACTCTTGGAAAGTCAGTTATTTCAGTGCACATGTATGAATGTATGAACGTGTAGTTATTGGGAGGATGCATTGGTGGGTTCAATACAAACTGGTAATTGCTGGTTTGCAAGGTCATCTTGACTGGAATAGAAAATCCATTGAGGTAATAGAGGTCTGGGAAAGGAGGCTGAAGCCAGAGTATAAAATGCTTTATATGTCAGAGGGCATAGGATTTGATTTTTGAGGTAATAGGGAGCCACTGGAAGTTTTTGAGTAGGCTTGTGACAAGGTCAGAACTGTGTTTTAGACATATTACTCCCACAGCAGATGAATGGGAGCAGAGAAAGAGAGAGAGAGGGAGGGAGGGAGAGAGAGAGAGAAAGAGAGAGACAGAGACAGAGAGACAGACACTCTGGATGTAAGGGAGCCATACTTGGGACACTACTCTAATAGCATAGATGAATTGATGAGGGCCATAGAGACTGTGAGAGTATAGCAAGAGAATGGATAGCTAATAATTGCTAGCATTTACAAAACCTTGGAGGCTTGAAAACCCTTTACAAATGTGAATTCACTTGATTTTCATAATGACCTAGTGAAATAGGTGCTATTTTATCCCAATTTTACAGTTGAAAAAACTGAGCTTAAAAGAGATCAAATGATTTGCCCAGGGTCACAGGGCTAGTTAGGTACCTGTGATAGGATTAGTTAGTATGCGGTTCTTGCTGTCACATCTAGTCACATCTAGTGGTCTATCAACTCCTTCTCTGTTCAGTGTTTTCTGTCATGTCTGACTCTTTGTGACCACATTTGGATTTTTCTTGACCAAAATCCCGTAGTGGTTTGTCATTTTCTTCTGCAGTTTCTTTTACAGACGAGGAAACGGAGGCAAACACGGTGAAGTGACTGGCCTAGAGTCACATAGCTAGTAAGTGTTTGAATCTAGGTTTGAATTTGGGAAGATGAGACTTCTTAACTTCAAGTCCTGCACTCTAGCCACTACAGTGCCATTTAGTGTGTAGCTGCCTAGGTGGATGCCAAAGACGTGGATGTAGTCTCAACAAACCTTGGCAATTGATTATTGGCTGTAAGAGTGAGAGATAAGAAAGAGTTGAGTGTGATACTGAGGTTGTACATTAGAGTGACTAGAAGGATGCCCTTGACAAAAATGGGGAAGTTATACCTAGGGGTGATTTGGGGGGGAATAAAAGTAAAAAAATAAACTGTCATAGCATGTTGAGGGGCAAGCAACAAGTATCTTTTGGAAATTTTATATACCATTACCTGCGATGTGTCTTTAAATTTTTTGAATTGGTATTTGTGAATGCTATTGGTCTATTTTTATCTTACTTTGCTTTATCCTTCCTTAGTCTAGGTATATGGACTATATTTGTCTCAAAAGGAACTTGGCAGAGTTTTTTACTTTCCTAGTTTGGGAACTAATTTGTGTAGCTTAACTATTTGTCTTTCAATAGTCTAATAGCATTTTCCTGTAAATCCATCCCACACATTTTTTTCATTTGACAATTTTGCTGGTGACTTTTAATGGCCACAAGACTGACATCATTGGCTAGTATCTCTGGTTATCTGAATTGTATACTCACTCTGCCATCTTGTACCTGACCTGGAGTTATAGTTAGAGGGCCACCATCTTGATGGTGATAGACGATTGAACCCAGATGGATCACTTTTTGCCTGGAGTACACCTCCAACCATGGCCACGTCCTGGCTCTTCCAGAAGGAACTCTTTGGATTCACAAGCCTTCTGTTTTATATCATTTCCTCTTAGTGTTCCCACTTTATCTCAGACTTTTAGATTGTAGTTTCCATACACTATCAAGCAAAGATTCCCCTTTCCATAGTATATTCTCCCTAGTCCAAGGTGCAGATGGAGTACATGTCCTGAACCCTAGTGAGAAACCCCTTACTACTAGAATGTTTGGCCTATTTATGGAGTTGTATTATTTTGAGTAGGACTACTTATCCACTTGGAACCCATCTGTCCAAGGGAATTCTGGTTACTCCCTCCATTATTTTATATTCAACAGCCACACTTCAGTCCCTACAATCAAAACTCCTGGGAAAGTTGGCGACTGTTCAGGCTGACTTATACAGCCCCCTATGAGCAGGTTCTATGGCACTTACATAGATTTACCACTACCATAGCAGCAGCAGGGAGCTTTTGACTATAGGGGAGAAAACCTAGCTCTCTTCCTGCACCTTCTGTACTAGCAACCTTTTAAAGGCCAACAGGCTCTTCCCCATCATGATGGTAGTCAGACCTGTGTCCTTCCCTTTGGGTTTTCCATTCTCATTCTCTATTTCTTTTTCTGAGTATTTGTTGGGGAGTGTTCATCTTCCTTTAAACTATACCCTTTTCACAGGAAGAAGATACCATTTAGGGTAACCTTTAGTCTAATTAACTCATTGAGATATCTCATGAGAGATAATGAGGCAGCTTCCAGTATATAAGTGGTCTGGTAGTAGTATAGACCAGTGTTTCTCAAACTTCTGTCTCTTTGTACTATGGAAAAATGAGTGAGCATCTGCCCAAAGAGTTTTTGTTTTTCATATGGACTATTTTTGTAGATATTTAGTAGATTAGAAATAAAAACTAATTTGGAATTTGTAGACCCTCTGAAAGGGTTTCAGAAACTCTCAGGATTCTCTGGAACACATATTGAGAACCACTGGTATAGACCAAAGGAGAGAATTGGGGAAACCAGCACACAATGCCCATACCCCAGAATTGGTATTAATATTCCACAAGTGTCATCCCAATGAACTTCCTCTTTGGGATCCAGATGGCCTGGGGGAACAGTGGGAATAGGATCCTAGTAGGCTTGGTTAGTCGAAAGAGCCAGGACCTTGCCCCAAGCAAAGCCTGAAATTTTGGGGGAGAAAGCATTAGCTGAAAGGACCTGCTCCTGTCATTCTTGATTTGTACTATTTCAGTAAGTTCTTTAGTCAAGAAGCATTTATTAAGAACTTACCATGGTACTGGCACGTTGCTTAAGCAATGATACAAAGACCACTTCAAGACAACCAACTGCATACATACAAGCTATTTCCAGTGTAAATAGAAGGTAATTTTACCTTCTAATTTAGCATCAATTTGCTACTCTTGCCATTTTTGTTATTCCCATTCATGTCATTTTGGCAGGCTCAGGGACCCTCTGATACCAACCCTGCCTGGTTTTGGGTTGCTGCTCTTTCTCCTCCTCTTCCCTCTCCCTGCTAAGCACCGATTCCCTTGTCCTCTTCCTGGATATTGGCCCATCTTTGGGGACACTGCCTCTAGCAGATATGTAACTGATGTGTGCGGTCATTCTGGAACTCTTCTTTCCATTTATATGTAACATCTGGTAACACCGGAGGAAATGCAGTGTTTGAAATACCATCAATGAGAGTCTTCTGTTAAGAGCCCACACAACTGGCAACTCCTCTTGAGTTCTGGCTTAATCCTCCTGTCTCTCTTCCATGCTGGTGATCACACAGTCACTTAGCAGAAACACAGGAGAAATCTGCTTCAACTCAACAGTTAATGGCACACAGGAAGAAGGAAGACAGCTGGGTACTTAAGTACAGGGATGAGCAGCAGGAGGACCCTGTATGGAGTTATAGAGCATGGCCTCTGTGCTTGGCAGTCTGCCACAGGCTGGGCCGATAGGGACCGAGAAACACAAGGGAGAAGAACTTACATCTCTATCATGAGATACATGCTGTTAGATGAGAAGGGAGAGTATTCAAATATATCCTATTTACAAAAGGATATTTACATGTTTTCATGCACATGTATGGAAGATTAAATCATATGTTTGCTGAGAACACTAATGGAAGAAGGAATAAGAAGTAAATAGTTAACACTGAATTCATCACTGGATCCATTGGAAAGACTAGAAAGTGACTTTTAAACTGAAGTGTGGGCGAAAAGAAAAGTCATCACTGAAAACACATAAGGAAATACCTCTTTTGAAGTTTTTTTTTAAACACGTACATCTTTAATTCTTTTTGCGCTGCATTATATTTTTAGTTTGTTGAACATTTCCTAATTCTATTATAATCTGCTTCTGACTGCACTGCTTTCCAGCCCAAGACTTGATTGGACACTTCAACTATAAACAGTGATAAAAGAGATGGTTTTTGAAAATGTGAGAAGATTTACATGAATTGAGCAGGGTGAATGAGCAGAACCAAAAAAAGAATGAATACAATAAAAAAAATTATAAAGAGAAGCAACTTTGAAAGACTTAAGAGGTCTTATCAGTGTAGTGACCAATTGTGGTTCCTTCCATAGGACTGATTGAAGAAGCTGGCTACCCACTTCCTCGCTGAGAGATAATGCACTCAAGATATAGAATCAGACATGTTCTTTTGATTGTAACTTAAGGTGGGAATTCGTTTCTCTAGACTATGCGGCACAACTGTTAAAAAAAATTTGCTTTTCTTTTTTCAATTTGGGTAGAGAGAAAATAAATGCTTGCTAAAAGACAACAGAATCTGGAATTTCTGACTAAAAAGAAACTTCTTGTGTTGGATGGATGAGGAGAATTCACAGAAACCACCAAGATCAAGGACTTCTATTATTGGTTTTGTATGAAGATATAAACTGTGGTGGACAATATGGACCTCTAGGGGGATATTATATTATCAGACTTAAAGAAACAGGAATTTTACTCCTTCCTGAAGCCTAGATCTAAGTTGTGACAGAAAACTCTCTGAGATTTGTCAAACCTGTGACCCATTACTGGTGAATCACAGGGGATAAGTGGGGCTCCTAGTAAGGTTTAAACAACTGATTTATGGCAGCCAGGTGGCTTAGTGCATATAATGCCAAGCCTGAAGTCAGGAAGACCTGAATTGAAATGTGAACTCACTTACTAGCTGTCTGATGCTGGGTAAGTCATTTACTTTTACTTGTTTCTATCAGTTTCCTCATCTGTAAGAAGAGCTGGAAAAGGAAATAGTAAACTATTCCAGTGTCTACCTCTTTTGTCAAGAAAACCCCAAATGAAATCATGAAGAATTGAATATAATTGAAAAACTACTGACTGAAATTTTTGCTTGAAGACCCAAAGTAATGAGGAGCTCGTTACTTCTCCATGTCATTTCATTCTAGAATGGAAAGCCTTCTTTTGAATTTTAAAAAGAAAACATTCTGGACAGGAAATGGAAGGATTTGGAGGACATAGCTAGTATTTTCATCATTGCTTAAAATTGAATGGAACAAAACTAGTCAAGGTAAATACCTGGGCTGAACCAGCAGCTGTAATCTCTCCACTGCTCACTGAGGACACTATTGTCTTACTTTTTAGGCTCACAGTTCATTTTTTTTCTTTGAATAAGTGTTTTCTTTCTCTTTTACCCACTCCCCAACCAGAGAAAAGAAAAACAAAATCTTTGTAACATATACACATGGTAAAGCAAAATAAATTCCCACATTAGCCACGTTAAAAAAAAATGTATGTCCCATTCTACATTCTATGCCCATCACCTCACTGCCAGGAAGTGAGTGGCTTGCTTTATCATTAGTACCCTGGAACCACAGATAATCAAAGTTAAGTTTCAACATTCATTGATCCCTGCAATGTTGCTGTTGTTATATAAATTTTTCTCCTGGATCTGTTCATTTCACTCTGCATTAGCCTGTACAAATCTTTCCAGGTTTCTCTGGCACTGTCCCTTTTTGTCATTACTTACATAACAATGATATTCCATTACCTTCACATGCTATAGTTTGTTCAATGAATCTCCATTTGATAAGCGTACCCCTAGATCCCATTTTTTTAATGACCTATGGTATGGGTGATAAGAACCACAATAATCATCTCAATATTTGTGGCATAGTTGCAAATTATTTTCCAGAATGGTTGGACCAGTTCAAAGCTTCACCAACAGCCTTGAACATTTTTTTAAACTTTTATTTATTTTTTACATTCTTTTTTTTTAAATTTAGAATTCCACATTCTCTCCTTTCCTCGTACCCCATCCCACACACACTGAGAAAGGCAAGCAGTATGATATCAACAATATATGTGAAATCATGCAAAACATTTTCATATTAGCCACTTGAAAAAAAACCAAGAAGAATAAGAAGTAAGGAATTATATTTTGATTTGCACTCAGATTTCATTAGTTGTTTCTCTAGAGGTGAATAGCATTTTTTTCATCATGAGTCCTTTGAAATTGTCTTGGATCACTTTATTGATTAGAGTAGCCAACCCTTTCACTGTGGATCATAGTTACAGCATTGCTATTACTGTGCACAATGATCTCTGGGTTTTTCTTATCTTCACTTTGCATCAGTTCACATAGATCTTCCCATGTTTGATTTATTTTTCCCGAAATCACCCCTCTTGCCATTTCTTATAGCAGCACAGTATTCCATTGCAATTATATGCCACCACTTGTTGAACCATTCCCCAGTTGATGGATATCCTCTCAATTTCCTAATATTTGCCCCACAAAAGAGAATTTCTATAAATATTTTTAAATTTATAGGTCCTTTTGATTTAAAAAAGTCTCTTTTTGTTTTCCAGAATGGTTCCACTAACTCACTATACCAACAATTCATTAGACTAACTCTTTTCTCATCCTTTCCAGCATTTGTAATTTCTGATAGGTTTCAGATGGTACCTCAGAGTTGTTTTAATTTTCTCTTTTCCAATCAATAGTGATTTAGAGTATTTTTTTCAATTGACTATAGTAGATATCTTTATTTCTTCTTCTGCAAACTGCCCATTCATACCCTTTCTTTGGGAAATGGATCTCTCTTTTAAAAGTTTGATTTAGTTCTATATTCATTAGATGTTTGAGAAATGAGGTTGTCAGAGAAACTTGCATTAATTTTTTATATTTCTTCATCATCTATGTACCTTTTAACAGAATATAATTTCTTTGATTATCTGTTTTAATTAGGTCTATCTTTGTTTTTTCTTTGTCTGAGATCATGATTGCTATCCCTGCATTTTTTAAAAATTTCATATGAAACACCTTAGATTTTGCTCCAGCTCTTTATTTTAACCCCATGTTTATCTTTATGTTTCAAGTGTGTCTCTTCTACTGGTTTCTAATCCAATCTGCTATCTGCTTCTGCTTTATGGGTGAGCTTATATCATTCATAGTTATGTTTACTAGTTGTGAATTTCTCTCCATCCCATTTTCTTTCCTGTCCCAGTTTTCCCACATCCTCTCCAACATTAGTCATTATCTTTTCCTGTCATCTTAGCTAATCTGAGAGGTGTGTAGTGTTATCTCAGACTTGTCTTAATTTGCATTTCTCTGATCAATAGCGATTTAGAACACCTTCTAATAGGATTCAAAATAGTTTTAATTTCTTCATCTGATAGTTGTCCGTTCATATCCTTTGACCATTTGTCAATTGGAGAATGGCTTAGATCTTATAAATCTGAGTCAATTCTCTATTTTAGAACTGAGGCCTTTATCAGAACCTTTGAATGTAAAAATGATTTCCCACTTTATTGCTTCCCTTCTAATCTTGTCTGCATTACTTTCATTGGTATAAAAACTTTTTAATTAATACAATCAGAATTATCTATTTGGTGTTCAGTAATGAGTTCCAGTTCTTCATTGGTCACAAATTCCTTCCTTCTCCACAGAACTGAGAGGTAAACTATTCTATGTTCTTCCAGTTTGCTTATAATATCACTCTTTATGTCTAAATCATGAACCAATTTAGATCTCATCGTGGTATGTGGTGTCATGTGTGGGGTGAGCCCTAATTTCTCCCATACTAGTTTCCAATTTTCCCAGCAGATTTTGTCAAATAGTGCATTCTTATCCCAAAAGCTGGTGTCTTTGGGTTTCTCAGACACTAGATTGATATAGTTATTTCATATTTTGTCCTATTATTCTAATATATTCCACTGATCAATTACTCTATTCCTTAGCCAGTACCAAATGGTTTTGATGAATGCTGCTTTATAATATAGTTTTTGATCTGGCACAGCTAGGTCATCTTCATTAGCATTTTTTCTCATTAGGAAATTCTTGACCTTTTGCCCTTCCAGATGAACTTTGTTACTATTTTTTCTAGATCTGTAAAAAATTTCTTGGAAGTTTGATTGGTATGGCACTAAATAAGTAGATTAATTTGGGTAGTATTGTCATTTTTATTATATTTGCTCGGCCTACCCATGAGCACTTGATATTTTTCCAATTGATTAGATCTGACTTTATTTGTGTGGAAAGTGTTTTTCTAGTTGTGTTCGTATAGTTCCTGACTTTCCCTTGGCAGGTAGATTCTTAAATATTTTATACTATCGACAGTCATTTTGAATGAAATTTATTTTTCTATCTCTTGCTACTGGCCTTTGTTGGTAATATATAAAAATGCTGATGATCTATGTGGATTTATTTTACATCCTACAACTTTGCTAAAGTTGTGAATTGTTTTTAGTTGTTTTTTAGTTGATTCTCTAGGGTTCTCTAAGTATACTATCATCTCATCTGCAA
The DNA here is from genome assembly GCF_902635505.1 of Sarcophilus harrisii. Classification (NCBI taxonomy): domain Eukaryota; kingdom Metazoa; phylum Chordata; class Mammalia; order Dasyuromorphia; family Dasyuridae; genus Sarcophilus; species Sarcophilus harrisii. The sequence goes on from NC_045432.1 coordinate 45,755,484, forward strand.
AGAGTGATAATTTGGTTTCCTCATTACCTACTGTAAATCCTTTCATCTCTTTTTCTTCACTTATTGTCAAAGGTAACATTTCTAATACAATATTGAATAGTAATTGTGATAGTGGGCAGCCTTGTTTCACTCTGGATCTTATTTGGAATAGTTTTAGTTTGTCCCCACTACACATGATGCTTGCTGATGGTTTGAAATAGATGCTACTGATCATTTTAAGGAAAATTCCATTTATTCCTATACTCTCTAGTGTTTTTAATAGGAATGGGATTTTATTTACTTACTTAATAGGAATTTGGATTTTATCAAATGCTTTTTTTGTATCTATTGAGATAATTATATGATTTTTGTTAGTTTGGTTATTGATATAGTTGATTATGCTAATAGTTTTCCTAATATTGAACCAGCCCTGCACTTCTGGTATAAATCCTACTAGGTCATAGTGTATTATCCTGGAGATGACTTTATTGCTTTGCTAATATTTTATGTAAAATTTTTGCATCAATATTCATTAGGGAAATTGGTCAGTAATTTTCTGTGTTTTCACCCCACCTGGTTTAGGTATCAGCACCTAATAATATCAGTGTCATAGAAGAAATTTGGTAGGACTCCTTCTTTCTCTATTTTTTTTTCAAATAGTTTGCATAGTATTGGAATTAGTTTTTCTTTAAATGTTTGGTAAAATTTGCATGTAAATCCATCTGACCCTGGAGATGTTTTCTTAGGGAGTTGATTAATAGCTTGTTCTATTTCGTTTTCTAAAATGGGACTATTTAAATAATTTATTTCCTCTTCTGTTAACCTGGATAATCTATATTTTTGTAGATATTCCTCCAATTTGGCTAGATTATCAAATTTATTGTCATATAGTTGGGCAAAATAACTCCTAATTATTGCTCTAATTTCCTTTTCATTGGTGGAAAGTTCTCCCTTTTCATTTTTCAGACTAACAATTTGATTTTCCTCTTTTCTTTTTCTAATCAAATTAACTAAAAATTTCTCTATTTTTTTCATAAAACCAACTCTTAGTTTTATTTATTAATTCAATAGTTTTCTTATTTCCAATTTTAATAAACTCCCCTTTTATTTTCAGAATTTCAAATTTGGTATTTAATCAAGGGTTTTTAATTTATTCTTTTTCTAGGTTTTTTAGTTGTAAGCCCAATTCATTGATCTTCTCTTTCTTTATTTTATGCAAGTAAGCCTCTAGAGATATAAAATTTCCCCTTAAAATTGCTTTGGCTACATCCCATAAATTTTGGTATGTTTTCTCATTATTGTCCTCCTTATTTCTTTATATATTTTTGGAGGGTGTTATGTCCTTCATGGTATATATGTAGTGTTGCCAATTCAACCCATTCCTTATGCGAGACTTTTAGAACTACAAGTCCTTTTCCCCCCATAATGTATCTGTGTCTGTTCTTTCGATGAACCTCATTTGTATAACATAATAACTATTTTTACCTTTTCTTAGACAGTTTTCCTTTTTAGAGTCCGATCATACTCCTCTGCCCCAATCTTTCTTTTGTGCTACCCACTTACTCTTGTCAATCTTAAACATGTGGTATGCTTTTCCATATAAAAAACATTAACACTTTGGCCATATTGAGTTCTTTGAAACTAATCTTTGATATTGGCTCTTATAGGTTAATTTTCTAATAAGATCAGGTTTGGTTGCGAGAAAGTTCTTAAGATTGGCAAATTCACTGAATGTCCATTTTTTTAATTATAAATTTTTATTGACAGAACATATGCATGGGTAATTATTTACAACATTATCTCTTACACTCACTTCTGTTCCGACTTTTCCCTTCCCTCCCTCTACCCCCTCCCCTAGGTAGATGGCAGACAGTCTTATACATGTTAAATGTTATAGTATATCCTAGATACAACATATGTATGTAGAATCAAACAGTTCTCTTGTAGCACAAGAAGAATTGGATTTAGAAGGTAAAAATAACCTGGGAAGAAAAACAAAAATTCAAACAATTTACACTCATTTCCCAGTGTTCCTTCTCTGGGTATAGTTGCTTCTGTCCATCATTGATCTAGTAGAACTGAATTAGATCTTCTCTTTGTTGAAAATATTCACTTCCATCAGAATACATCCTCATATAGTATCGCTGTTGAAGTATATAATGATCTCCTGGTTCTGCTCATTTCACTCAGCATCAGTTCATGTAAGTCTCTCCAAGCCTCTCTGTATTCATCCTGCTGGTCATTTCTTACAGAACAATAATATTCCATAACATTCATATACCACAGTTTACCCATTCTCCAACTGATGGGCAGCCATTCATTTTCCAGTTTCTAGCCGCTACAAAAAGGACAAACATTTTGGCACATACAGGTCCCTTTCCCTTCTAGGATATAAGCCCAGTAGTAGCACTTCTGGATCAAAGGGTATGCACAGTTTGATAACTCTTTGGGCATAATTCCAAATTGCTCTCCAGAATGGTTGCATTCATTCACAACTCCACTAGCACTGCATCAGTGTCCCAGTTTTCCCACATCCCCTCCAACATTCATCATTATTTTTTCCTGTCATCTTAGTCAATCTGACAGGTGTGTAGTGGTATTTCAGAGTTGCCTTAATTTGCGTTTCCCTGATTAATAGTGATTTGGAACACTCTTTCATATAAGTAGAAATAGTTTCAATTTCATCATCTGAAAATTGTCTGTTCATATCCTTTGACCTTTTATCAATGGGAGAATGGCTTGATTTCTTATAAATTAGAGTCAGTTCTCTATATATTTTGGAAATGAGGCTTTTATCAGAAGCTTTCACTGTAAAAATGCTTTCCCAGTTTATTGCTTCCTTTCTAATCTTATTGGCATTAGTTTTGTTTGTACAAAGGCTTTTTAATTTGATATAATCAAAATTTTCTATTTTGTGATAAATAATGATCTCTTGTTCTTCTTTGCTCACAAATTCCTTCCTCTTCCACAAGTCTGAGAGGTAAACTATCCTATGTTCCTCTAATTCATTTATAATCTCATTCTTTATGCCTAAATCATGGACCCATTTTGATCTTATCTTGGTGTATGGTGTTAAGTGTGAATCCATGCCTAGTTTCTGCCATATTAGTTTCCAATTTTCCCAGCAGTTTTTTGTCAAATAGTGAATTCGAATCCCAGAAGCTGGGGTTTTTGGGTTTGTCAAACACTATATTGGTATAGTTATTCACTATTTTGGCCTGTGAACCTAACGTATTCCACTGATCAAGCCAATAACAAATGGTTTTGGTGACCGCTGCTTTATAATATAATTTTAGATCAGGTACAGCTAGGCCACCTTCATTTGATTTTTTTTTTCATCAGTTCCCTTGAAATTCTTGACCTTTTGTTCTCCATATGAATTTTGTTGTTATTTTTTCTAAGTCATTAACTATTTCTGCCTTTCTGCGTTTGAATTTGAGGTTTTTATGTCCTAATATATGGTCAATTTTTGTATACGTTCCATGAACTGCTGAGCAGAAAGTGTACTCCTTTCTGTCTCCATTTCGTTTTCTCTAGAGATCTATCATATCTAACTTTTCTAGTATTCTATTTACCTCTTTGACTTCTTTCTTATTTATTTTGTGGTTTGATTTATCTAATTCTGAGAGGGCAAGGTTGAGATCTCCCACTATTACAGTTTTACTGTTTATTTCTTCTTGCAGCTCTCTTAATTGCTCTTTTAAGAATTTAGATGCTACCCCACTTGGTGCATATATGTTTAATATTGATATTGCTTCATTATCTGTGCTACCCTTTACCAAGATATAGTGCCCTTCCTTATCTCTTTTAATTAGATCAATTTTTGCTTTTGCTTGATCTGAGATCAGGATGGCTACCCCTGCTTTTTTGACTTCACCTGAAGCATAGTAGATTCTGCTCTAGCCTTTTACCTTTACTCTGTATGTATCTCCCTGCTTCAAATGTGTTTCCTGTAAACAACATATTGTAGGATTCTGGCTTTTAATCCAGTCTGCTAACTGCTTCCTCTTTATGAGGGAGTTTACCCCATTCACATTTATGGTTAAAATGACTAATTCTGTATTACTTGCAATCTTGTAACCCCTGATTATGCTTTTCTCCTTTCCTTCCCCCTACCCCCCTCCCCAGTATTAAACTTGTGAGCACCACTTACTTCTCCCAGCCCTCCCTTTTTATGATCCCTTCCCTCACCTTAGAGTTCCTCCCCCTTTCTTATCCCTTTTCTTCATAATTTCTGTATTCCCTTCCACTTAGCTTACTCCTTCCCTTTTCACTTTTCTCCTCCCACTTTTCAATGAGGTGAGAGTAGTTTTTCCATAAATCGAATATGTCTAATATTTTTCTCTTTAAGCCAATTCTGATGAGAGTTAGATACACACTATGTTCATCCCCGTCCCTTCTTTCTCTCAGATATAATAGGTTTCCTTTGCCTCTTCGTGAGATGTGGTACCCCCACTTTACCCTTTTTCCGGTACAATTTCCTTTCCGGCTCTAGTTTCTAGAACAAATTATACATGTGTTCTTCATGTATCTTTATAACAGAAATATAGTTCCCAAGATTTTTTGTTTACCTTTTAGGTTTCTCTTGAGTCCTATCTTTGGAGATCAAACTTTTTGTTTAGTTCTGGGTTGTTCATTAGAAATAGATGAAATTCACTTATTTCATTGAATGTCCATCTTCTTCCTTGGGAAAAAAATGCTCATTTTGGCTGAGCAAGTTATTTTTGGCTGCATACCAAGTTCTTTAGCCTTTTGGAATATCAGATTTCAGGCCCTTCGATCCTTTAATGTGGACGCTGCTAGATCCTCAGCAATCCTTATTGTGGCTCTTCTATATTTGAATTTTTTTTTTCTAGCAGCTTGTAGTCTTTTTTCCTTGGTGTGATACTTCTGGAATTTAGCCACAATATTTCTTGGAGTTTTGATTTTAGGGTCCCTTTCAGTTGGTGATCAATGAATTCTTTCAGTGTTTATTTTACCCTCTCTTTCTGTAACATCTGAGCAGTTTTCTTTGATAATTTCCTGGAAAAATAGTGTCCAGGCTCTTTTTTTCATCATATTTTTCAGGAAGTCCCGTAATTCTCAGATTATTTCTCCTAGATCTATTTTCCAGGTCTGTTGTTTTCCCAAGAAGGTATTTGACATTTTTTCCCCATTGTTTCATTTTTTTTTTTTTGCTTTTTCTTGACCAATTCTTAGTTTCTCCTCAAGACATTCAATTCCATTTGTTCAATTCTGATTTTTAATGAATTATTTTCTTCACTCACTTTTTTATTTCTTTTTCTAATTGTCCAATTGAGTTTTTAAGTGAGTTGTTTTGTTCTATGGAATTTTTTTCCATTTCACCAATTTTATTTTTTAGAGAGCTATTTTCTTTTTCCAATTCACTAATTCTGTTTTCCTTGGAATTATTTGCCTTTTCCAATTCACTAATTCTGTTTTACAAGGATTTGATTTCTTTGTTCACTCTATCTTAAATAAGTGGGATGACTTATCCAGACCCTCTTGCCAAGCTTCCCTTTCCTTTGCCCATTTTTCTTCTAGCTCTCTTGTGAGAGCCTTTTAAATTTCTTCTATGAGAGTCTTGTGTGTTGAGGATCAGATCATATCCCACTTTGGGGATTCATCTGAAGACAGTCTGTTTTTAGTCTCCTCAGGGTTTAAAGTCTGCTCTCTATCCATATAGAAGCTATCAGTAGTTAGAGCATGATTTAATTTTTTGCTCATTTTGTCAAAGAAGAATCAAAGAAAACTAACAAAAACAAAAAACAACTGCAGTTTGCTTTTTTTGGGGGTGGGGAGGGCGGGGGGGTGGCGGGTCTGGATGGTATTACCAAGCTTCCTCTACAGACTGCAGGGGGAAGCAGTGAGGCATTAGCAGGACAGCAATGGTTGCACTGAGTCTGCACCCTGAAACTCTGAGAGTGTGCTGAGTCACTCTGGGTGGGTGTGGCCAGGTCCCCAGAGACCCTAGCTTTTTGGGGTTATAGCCTTTACCTTCTGTGTTTATAACTTCTCTGCTGATATACTGGCTTGCTAACAGGGCAAAGTAGCCACACTGTGGTAAAGTTCTCCCCACAGAAATGGCTGAGACCACACCCCAAACCCCTCAGGTCTGCTCAGTGTGAGTTGCCTGCCTGACTCTCACTGCCTGCCTTCATTCTGCACCTGATCTAACCATCCCTGCCCATGAGCAAAAACAGACCTTTTCTGGTGAATTTTGAGGATATCTTCTGTTGATAATTATTTGTGTTTTTTTTCAGTCAAGCACTAATTCCGAGGTCTTGTCATGAAATAAAGTATTCTGAGAGCAAGAAGGAGCTTAGATAGATGTGTGTGTCCTCTCTGCCATCTTGGCTGGAAGTCCATGAATGTCCATTTTTTAAAATTCAATTTTGCTGGTTGTGATATTTTTGGCCACAAGTCTAATTTTTTTGATTGCTGGTATATATAATTCCAGGACCTGTGGTCTTTTATTGTGGCAGCTGATAAGTCCTATATTCCTGTATATTTGAATTTTTTTTCTTGTTTCTTGCAAAATTTTCTCTTGGATCTGGGGGTTTCAGAATTTGGTAATAATATTTCTGTTGTTTTTTTTTTGCTGTTGTTGTTGTTGCTGCTGTTGTTGTTTGTTTGTTTTTTTAACCATGGTAGTTTTTTAATGGTCATTTGTTCTTGTTTGTTCTTTTTTCCCCAGCCTATTTCTTGACTGTAATTTATGTTCAGTTGGGTTTTGCACACTTAGAATTAGGGAGGCTCTGTCTCAAGCTTCAGGCTTTTTTAAGTTGTTTTCAGAGCTAGTTCTGAGATCTGTACTTTCAGTGCTCCCAAAGCGGTATGATCTGGGGAAAAGTGTGGTCATTGCTATGCTGTGCTATGCTGTGCTGTGGCCTTTACTTAGGAGGGGACCCTATTCACCTGCAGCTGCAAGTACTAGTTCTCCTTTTTGCTTTGAGACTCTGACCAGGGCTCCTCCTTCCTTATGAATGACTCTGGGGTCTCTTCTCTAATATCAAACTGTAACTGAAAACTGTGTATCGATCAAGTTGCCACTTGGCACCAGTTCTACCTAGTCCCAGTGAAGCATTCCCTGTAATGTCTTTCTGATCAGTTGTCTGATCCCCTTGCCATCCTTGGTCTGACACCTTCTGAAGCTGCCACTTTTACCTCCGAGGCCTGATGCTGTTGTTTTAAGCCACCATGTTAGTATACTTTGGATCAGCCTCCATCCTAGTCTGGCCTCTACTCTGGTGTTACAATAATAAGCTTTTTCAGGCCAGAAACATGTGTTTTCCTGATCTTTTCTTAACTCTGATGGTCCAAAAATTGATTTGAGGTCTTTCTTAAAAGATCTTTGGAGGAATATTCAGAGAGTTTAGCTGGGTTTCTGCCTCTGATCTGACATTAACTCTTTAGAAACTGTTTAGAAAAGTCATTTTCTACATTTTTTACTCTTTTAATCAGTTAGGAAGCATTTATTATAATGCCAGCTAATAGGAATACAAAAGAAAAAGATATAGGCCCTGCTCTCATGTTGCTCACATTCTATCATGAAGCTGTGATATTAGAAAGAAGTAGATTTTCAGGGAGAAGATGAGGGAAACCCTGAGATTTGGGAGATTCAGAAAAGGCATCTTGAGGGCAGTACCAATTGAGCCGAGGGCTAAAGCAAGATCGAGGTTCCCACAACTGAGCTGGGGGGAGAGAACTCTCGCCACAGGGCACTGCCAGTGGAAAAACGTGGAGGCAGATGGTGGGATGTTATTTATACAAAATAGCAGATTTATTTAATGAAACAGCAAAATTTTGTTGTGAAGTATATAGAAGTACAGAGATGGCAGCATTACCATCATCAAAATATCTGATATCTATTTGATAATATATGTATCTTTTTGTAATATGTAATATTTACTGTATTATCACTTTTACATCAAACATGATAAACACCGATTTCACTTCCAAAATGGATTCTTTTTGTGGGGCGTGGTATCCAGACCTGTCATTTTAATTTTTTTGTGGAAATTCTTGACCTAGAAACTTTTTTCACCAATACAGATTTAGCAATTCGCATTCTTTGAGGGTTGTCCAAGGCATGTAAAGGAAAAATGCCTTGTCCAAGGTCACATGTCTAGCATATTTCAGAGATAAGACTTGAACTTAGGTGTTTCTTTTTTATTTATTCTTATTTTTCATTTTTATTTTAAAATTAATTTATTTACAAAGCATATGCATGGGTAATTTTTCCAACAATGTAACCCTTGCAAAACCTTTTGTTCCACATTTTTCCCTCCTTCCCCCCATCCCTTCCCCTAGCTGACAGGTAGTCCAATAGATATTAAATATGTGCAACCATTCCCAATAAGATCTGGAGTGAAACAAGGTTGCCCACTATCACCGTTACTATTTAATATTGTATTAGAAACGCTAGCTATAGCAATAAGAGCTGAGAAAGAGATTAAAGGAATAAGAATAGGCAATGAGGAAGCCAAATTATCACTCTTTGCCGATGACATGATGGTATACTTAGAGAACCCCAGAGATTCTGCTAAAAAGTTATTAGAAATAATCCACAACTTTAGCAAAGTTGCTGGTTATAAAATAAACCCACATAAGTCATCAGCATTCTTATATATCACTAACAAAATCCAACAGTCAGAGTTACAAAGAGAAATTCCATTTAAAGTAACTACTGATAATATAAAATATTTAGGAATCTATCTGCCAAGGGAAAATCAGAAACTTTATGAGCAAAATTACAGACCACTTTTCACACTAATTAACTCTGATCTAACCAATTGAAAAAATATTAAATGCTCTTGGATAGGGCGAGGAAATATAATAAAGATGACAATGTTACCTAAACTAATCTATTTATTTAGCGCTATACCAATCAGACTCCCAAAAAACTATTTTAATGACCTAGAAAAAATAACAACAAAGTTCATATGGAAAAACAAAAGGTCAAGAATTTCAAGGGAATTAATGAAAAAAAAATCAAATGATGGTGGCTTAGCTGTACCAGATCTAAAATTATATTATAGAGCAGCAGTTACCAAAACTATTTGGTATTGGCTAAGGAATAGATTAGTTGATCAGTGGAATAGATTAGGTTCAAGGGATAAAACAGTCAACAAACATAGCAACCTAGTCTTTGACAAACCCAAAGATCCCAGCTTTTGGGATAAGAACTTACTGTTTGATAAAAATTGCTGGGAAAATTGGAAACTAATATGGCAGAAACTAGGCATTGATCCATACTTAACGCCGTACACCAAGATAAGGTCAAAATGGGTTCATGACCTAGGCATAAAGAATGAAATTATTAATAAATTAGAGGAACATAGGATAGTTTACCTCTCAGACCTGTGGAAGGGGAAGGTCTTTATGACCAAAGCAGAACTAGAGATCATTACTGATCACAAAATAGAAAATTTCGATTATACCAAACTGAAAAGTTTTTGTACAAACAAAACTAATGCAGACAAGATTAGAAGGGAAGCAATAAACTGGGAAAATATTTTTACAGTCAAAGGTTCTGATAAAGGCCTCATTTCCAAAATATATAGAGAATTAACTCTAATTTATAAAAAATCAAGCCATTCTCCAATTGAAAAATGGTCAAAGGATATGAACAGACAATTCTCAGATGAAGAAATTGAAACTATTTCTAGTCATATGAAAAGATGCTCCAAGTCATTATTAATCAGAGAAATGCAAATTAAGACAACTCTAAGATACCACTACACACCTGTCAGATTGGCTAAGATGACAGGAAAAAATAATGATGATTGTTGGAGGGGATGCGGGAAAACTGGGACATTGATGCATTGTTGGTGGAGTTGTGAACGAATCCAACCATTTTGGAGAGTAGTTTGGAACTATGCTCAAAAAGTTATCAAACTGTGCATACCCTTTGATCCAGCAGTGTTACTACTGGGATTATATCCCAAAGAGATTATAAAGAAGGGAAAGGGACCTGTATGTGCACGAATGTTTGTGGCAGCCCTTTTTGTAGTGGCTAGAAACTGGAAACTGAATGGATGTCCATCAGTTGGAGAATGGCTGAATAAATTGTGGTATATGAAAATTATGGAATATTACTGTTCTGTAAGAAATGACCAACAGGATGATTTCAGAAAGGCCTGGAGAGACTTACACGAACTGATGCTGAGTGAAATGAGCAGGACCAGGAGATCATTATATACTTCAACAACAATACTAGATGATGACCAGTTCTGATGGATCAGGCCATCCTCAGCAACGAGATCAACCAAATCATTTCTAATGGAGCAGTAATGAACTGAACTAGCTATGCCCAGAAAAAGAACTCTGGGAGATGACTAAAAACCATTACATTGAATTCCCAATCCCTATATTTATGCACACCTGCATTTTTGATTTCCTTCACAAGCTAATTGTACAATAATTCAGAGTCTGATTCTTTTTGTACAGCAAAATAATGTTTTGGTCATGTATACTTATTGTGTATCTAAGTTATATTTTAATATATTTAACATCTACTGGTCATCCTGCCATTTAGGGGAGGGGGTGGGGGGGGGTAAGAGGTGAAAAATTGGAACAAGAGGTTTGGCAATTGTTAATGCTGTAAAGTTACCCATGTATATATCCTGTAAATTAAAGGCTATTAAATAAAAAAATAAAATAAAATAAAATAAAATAAAATATAAAAAAAAAAAAAAAGATATTAAATATGTTGAAATACATGCTAAATCCAATATATGTATACATATCTATGGAGTTATCTTGCTGTGCAAGAAAAATCAGATCAAAAAGGAAAAAAAAACCTGATAAAGAAACCAAAATGCAAGCAAATAACAACAGAGAGAGTCAGAATGCTATGTTGTGTTCCACACTGTTCTCTCGCTTCTCTCTCTGGGTGTAGATGGCTCTCTTCATCACAGAACAAGTAGAACTGGTTTGGATCATCTCATTGTTAAAGAGAGCCACGTTCATCAGAACTGATTGTCATATAATCTTCTTGTTGCCATGTATAATGATCTCCTGGTTCTGCTCATTTCACTCAGCATCAGTTAATGTCAGTCTCTCAAGTCCTCTCTGAGATCATTCTGTTGGTCGTTTCTTACAGAACAATAATATTTCATAGCATTCATATACCATAACTTATTCAGCCATTCTCCAGTTGATGGGCAGCTACTCAGTTTCCAGTTTCTTGCCACTACAAACAGGGCTGCCACAAACATTTTTGCACATACAGGTCCCTTTCTCTTCTTTAGTATCTCTTTGGGATATAAGGCCAGTAGTAACACTTCTGGATCAAAAGGTATGCACAGTTTGATAACTTCTTGAGCATAGTTCCAAACTGCTCTCCAGAATGGTTGGATCCATTCACAGTTCTACCAACAATCTATCAGTGTCCCAGTTTTCCCACATCCCCTCCAACATTTGTCATTATCTTCTCCCATCATCTTAGCCAATCTGAGAGGTATGTAGTGGTATCTCTGAGTTGTCTTAATTTGCATTTCTGTTATCAATAGTGATTTGGAGTACCTTTTCATGTGACTACATATAGTTTTAATTTCTTCATCTGAAAATTATCTGTTCATATCCTTTGACCATTTGTCAATTGGAGAATGGCTTGAACTATTATAAATTTGAGTCAGTGCTCTATATATTTTTAAAATGAGGCCTTTATCAGATCTTTTAGATATAAAAGTGTTTTCCCAGTTTATTGCTTCCTTTCTAATTTTGTCTGCATTAGTTTTGTTTGTACACAAACTTTTTAACTTAATATAATCAAAATGATCTATTTTGTGATCAGTAATTGTCTCTAGTTCTTCTTTGGTCAAAATTCCTTCCTCCTCCACAAATCTGAGAGGTAAACTATCCTATGTTCTTCTAATTTGTTTATATTATCATTCTTTATGTGTAGATCATGAATCCATTTTGACCTTATCTTGGTATGTGGTATTTTGATGTGGGTCTATGCCTACTTTCTGCCATACTGAACTTAGGTGTTTCTGGCCCTCTCTCCCATACAGCTATCTCTTATTTGTATGTATTTCCTTTGATAAAAAGACTCAAACATCCATACCTTAACATGAGTTAGACACAAAGGCTAAACAATGTGCTCTGAATTCCTATTTACTAAACAAAGTTGCTTTGTATTGTGTGCTTTGGTGATCTTCTAGAATCTTGGGAAGCAGGGGCTTAGGCTAATGAAAAATTATTAATGAAGACAGTTATTTATTGCAACTTTGTCCTGTATGTGACCTGGAATGGAGTTCTTAAAAGCAAAGGACAGGACTTGAAAGAAAGGTTACGAGGGAAAAATTGTAAGGCATTAAAATTGCCTGTTTATATCTTTCCCAATAGACCTTTCTGCCTCAGATTCTAGGCAGCTCAGAAAACCCCAAAGGATGGAACCAGCCTCATCTATGAATACCGCTAAGGTACTCAGACAAATGTTCCCATTTACAAAAAAAGATTCTTCGATAATTAGGTTTCTTTAGGCAGTGATATTATGTTATTTGGAATATTTAGTTGTCTGGGTGTTTTCTTTGGTCCCTTCAATCAAACATGCGAACAGGAGCTACTAGACTGAGGATACGACCAAATACTTCAACAAGGGAGTTTGTATAGCTTAGTCGCATTCATCCTGGGAATCAGAAGTTTCAGTCCTACCTTTGGCACCTTCTTACATATGGCCTTAGAACAGTAACTTCACGTTTCTGATGTCGTTTCTTCCCCTATAAAAAGAGGATAGATGATCATCTCTGAGAGCCCAGTCAGTCAGCAAGCATTTGGTAGAGAGGCCCATGTGCCAGACACTGTTGTGAGTGCTAAACACTAGATCTGAAGCATGGCAGAAGACAACTCTGCTCTCAGAGGAGCTTCTGGTCTAATGGGGCTACTTCCCCAGGGGGTATCAAGAGGACATATGCAAACCATTTTTGCCAAGTTTAAATTGCTATTAAAAACATGATCATTGCTATTAACAGAACTGACTAGAGAAGGTGGTTGTTTGGATATGGTCTCCCTTTGAGAATGTTAATAATAACTCATTACTGCTATTTGGAGAGTGCTATAAAGCTTACAAAGAACTTTCACCTACTGCTCTTCCTTTCCTCCTCTCATGCTCACAGATAATAGTCAAAATATAGCAAGTTTGGTTGGGGGTGGACATGTACAACTTTGATAGCTCCTGGGCAGTTCCTTGGGACTTTATGTGAGATCTCCATCAGGGCCTTGAGACCCATGCAGGATAGAACTCTTATATACTGACTCAAAGAAGCCATGTGACTGAGAAAACCACTTATCTCTGAGCACAAGATCCCACAAATATGGAGTGTGGGTATGCCCTAAATGTTTTGTTTTCTTCACAGTGGCTGTATGACTTTGAAAAAATGGATATGTGTGATGAAGTCACTGATCTCTTTGCTAGTTTTAACAGCCTAAAAACTATCCCCCATTACCTGGATAGATGGCAATCTAGATAGAAAAATATTTTCCTTTTCAAATAAAATTGCAATATTACTAATTAATGAAAAAAATCCAACAAAAATCTTTGTTTTTCTGGAAACTTCCCCCAAAGACACTTGCCAATCAGACCACAAAATAAATTGGTATGTATACTGTTCCTCATGGTTAAAGTTGTTCAGCTGTTTCATATGTCTCAGGTCATAAAATAAATACCTAAAGCATGGTATAGGGGGTCTCCTTATGCCAAAAATAAGGGAACAAAATGAAGAAGCATAGGCTGCTTTTTTTGAGGTAATCAGGGTTGCCCAGACTAACACAGCTACTAAGTGTCTAAGGTCAGATCTGAACTCAGGTTCTCTTAACTTCAAGACACAGTCTCCCTAGCTGCCCCGTGGGCTACTTCTTTTTCCATTTCACCAAGTTTATTCTTTAAGAAATTGTTTTTTCTTCATTATATATATTTTTTCTATTTCATCATATTTATTGTTGAAGGAGTTGTTTTCCTCAGTTTCTGTGCTTTCTTTTCCAAGAAGTTGGCTCTTTCCCCCAACCTTTCATTCTTCTCCTGTATAGCATTAATTTCTTTCCCCAATTTTTCTTCTCTTTCTCTTTTAAGATCATTTTTGAACTCTTCCAAGATTTGAGAGTTAGAGCTGGAGACTGGTTCACATCCCCCTTTGAGGCTTTACTTATAGGCATTTTGCTTTTGATTTCCTCTTCTGCGTTTGTGTTCTGATTTTCCTATACTCCATAGTAGCTTTCTATGGTCAGGACTCTTTTTTGCTTTTTTGTCCATTTTTAAAAATTGAACTCTGCTCCTAGGGCAAAGGGGAGATGATCCCAAGCTCATTTGCAGGGGGACAGGGGCATCTCACTGCTTGCACTGTATTGGGGCTGGAGCTGCTTGTGCTGCGGCCTTTTCCAAGTTCTGTCTCTGATTCTGGGGTTTGGGAGTTAACAATATATTTTCTGTAATTGTGTTGAAGGTTTCCCAGCTGGTCTGCTGATCCACTGGCCTTCCAAACCAGGAAAGTGTAACCCAATCTGCTGTATTTTGGTTTAGAGCCTCCTACTAGATTCCTGTTATTAGGCCTCCCCCACTTTGAGCCTCCTTGCTCCTGGCCTCTCCATTCTGTGCCTGTGCTGTACCAAATGTCCTCCCCCCCTCCAATGAAATAGACCTTTCCTGAAATCCTTCCAAGATATACTATCTGAATGTCTGTGGGTTCCGTAACTCCAAAATCTGTTCAGTGGCTTGTCTAGTGTTGATTCTGAGGGAAGCTGGGGAGAGTTCAGGCAATGTCTGGTCTATTCTCTGCCATCTTGACTCCACCCTCCATGGGCTGCTTCTTAAACATTATTGTTGCCCACACCTATACCATGTAAACTTTTGGATTGTTGTCTTCTTTTGGTGGGGTGGGACTGGACATCAGGAAGACCTGTGCACGGATCCTATTGCTTACGCTAGTGTTGTCATCTCTGAGCCTCAATTTGCTCGTTTGTAAAATGGGGGTAATAATAGCTAGAGCACTCACCTCCCAGGCAAATAAAATAATGCAATAATGCATGTAAAATGTTATATAAATGCCAGTTTTTATTGTGATTTGGGATTAACTGAAAAAAATTAAATAGACTGTGTAATGCAAAAGTTCACAACATGCTGGAGGCCAGTTCTACCTACCCCAAGATAGAAATTGCCTGCTTTTCTTTCATGGTGTCATAAATTTCAAAAGTTACAATTTTAATAAAAACAAAACCAAAATGGCCTCTGCAGCAGCTCAGTTTTCTCATCTTTCCAAATAGTGCAATTAAGGAAACACTACACGAATTAAAGGGACAAAGCTATTAGCACATCTCACCATGAATCAGGCGGATCTAATTGCCGTCAATTACAATATGTTCGCTTCCTGAAAGAGTTCTCTCTGACATTTCATCGTTTTGTTTAACAAAAATAAATCAATCCTCACACTCTTCATAAGAAGGATGCATTATTCAAAGTCATATAACTCCTGAGAGTAAAAAAAAAATGTTAACAAACAAAGGAGTATATAAAATTATATTAGCAGGAAGCAAACTCCCTTGTAATTAATGCCAATGAGAGGCGTATATTGACATTTTTGTCCTCACATGTGGTGGAACAAAATGTCCATTTTGAAGAGGAAGTGCCACCAGTTCTGAAGTCTTCCTGTGATGCCTTCCTGTAACCTCGAGTTTTCAAAGGCTTCAGCCCCAGGATGGTGCTTCTTGCAAGCCCTTCAGTATTGGCAGAGTTTTAGGGCTAGTTAGAGATCCATGGCCTTTGACCCCGATATCTGCTGGGATTCTGGAGGGATTTTAAAAGCCTCAGCTGTCTCTGCCCTGGAGACCAAGCATCATCACCCCTCAAGCCTTTAATGTATGCCGAGCTTGTAGCATTGCCTGGTGTAAGGGACGTTAGCACTGTCATCTCCGAGTCTCAATTTGTGGAGATGATAATAGCTAGATCGTTTACTTACCCGGCAAATCAATTAATGCAATAATGCATGTAATATGGCATGTAAATGTAAGCTTTATTGTGAGTGAGAATTTTCTGAAAAAAAATTAAATAGATAGTGGGGCACAGACAAGCTATCCTTAAAACCAGCTTCTGTAGAGCTGCCCAGGGTTCTTGCCTGGCTCTCCTGTCTGTCAACATGGTTCACCCTAAAGCATAAAGGTTAGTTTTTAAAAATAAATATTGCTCCATAAATCTGGGCTAGCTCTGCTTTTACACACTGGCTTTTGGAAATAGAAGATGGGAAGGAAGAGGACACAAAGTGGACAAGAAGCTGGTGGCCTTGTCAGGGATTTTGGGAAAAGCTGCTGATTTCCTTTTCCACAGATCACTTCTCCTTGCTCCATTCTTATGGAGGTAACAAGACCTCCAAAAGCCAGTCTGTTTAGAGTCCTATTACCAGGGAGTTTGTGCACATGGTAACACTGTGTGTCTGTCTATTTCTCTGTCTCTTTCTCTTAATAGAAACTGACGAAAACTATTGATTCCACTGTCAACTGTGGAGGATTATAGCATCATCTATCTAGAGCTAGGAGGGCCTCAGTGGCCATGTAGTGACTTCTAGTCTTAGATATATGATGCTATGATGTAGTCTACTTCTCTCACTTTACAGAGAAGCAAACTGAAACTCTGGGATGTTAACTCATGTAGTAAGTGGCAGAGACGAGTCTGAAACCTACGTCTTCCAGTTTCACGTTTCATACTTCATTCAGCGGAGAGAGGATCTATCCTGACGCAGTTGTAGAGTCTCACATGATTACAATAAGTGCAGAAGCAATGGGAAATTTTTAAGGGGAAGGAAAACAACTACCTTGGTGTTGATAAGGTCATTGCTTTTTGAAGTGAGGAAACTAAAGGGATGGGGTCATCTTCTACTGGTGGGTAGAATGGATAACCTTGAAGGTGGTGCTTCTGGCTTGTGTTCTGTGAATCTATGATAGGATGCATCCGAAATGTGCCTGGCTCCATAGCTTTTAGCATTGTACAATTAGAAGAATGATTTATTTGATTGTCATTGCTGAAGAGCCTCTGTCTGTGCTGTCTTTCAGTGCAGGAAACAATGGGGAGGCTTCATTATACTAAGAGAAAATTTGAAATCAGAAATGTGCCCCATATACAGTCTGTATGTACATCATTTTATACTGTCATTTTGCTGTGATTTTAAAGTGCGATGCCAACTTTTTTTTCTCTAATTGGTCAAACAGCAGAGCTCCTGTTGTTCATCTTTCATTTTTGAAGAGGACCAATGATATCCCAAGGTGATGTCTCAACTTGCCTGCGAATTGGATTTACATGAATTTGAGTCGTCAAGTGTAGCGGCAGGACCACAGTCATCTTGACTGGCGATGGTCCAGGATATAGAGGATGACCTTGGCGTCCTTGATGTCTGAATGAGCTCTGAGCAGTTCACATCACGTGCTTCAGCCACCTTCATGGCTGCTGGACCAAATTGGTCTCATCCACTCATTCCGCAGGGGGACAGCTTCACTTCTTGAGATAGATCCCCTCCCCTGCACCAGTCCATGATGGCTCTGAGGCCTGTCAATTACCCTCAACCTCTTTTAGGTGGTCTGCTGAATTGGTTTTTACCAGGGCATGGCCATGCATAATAGAGCTTCTTGGAGGTAGGTGAGAGTTGAGTACCAGGTAATCACCAAAGGTAGATGAGAAGCCCTGAAAAAGGCATAGCAAGTTCTCCTTAGTAGGGGTCCTACTCCTCCTTGAGGACAAACAATTGAGCATAACACTTGTGAAAAAGAGAGTTAAATGGCTAATGGGCTCCATGAAGGTGGTGCTTATCTGTCTGGGCCTTCTGGTAAGGCCCAGTCTTAATTAATTCCATCACTAATGCCCTCTCTATTGCTCTGAAATAATTCATGTATGTTTTGTACTTAGCTTTCTGTAAAAAACATTCTGAGACAGTGGGATCTGGGTTCAAATCTTCCATGGGAGACCTGTTAGCCTACGTAACCATGGATGCTTAACTTTTCAGAGTCTCAGTTTCTTTATTTGTAAAATGCAAACAATGAGATCTGTGATGCCTTTCCCCACAGGGTTGCTAGGAGGCTCAAAAGAAAAGCATACACAAAGTTCCAGGCCAACTTTACAGCTAGATTTGCATGTCAGTGCAAATATTGTTCTTTTCTGATTGTGGCTCATTAATGTGACAGGCCATGGCAGAACCACATAATCCTTTAGCTGATCCTGCTCTGATCACATACAGATACATCCCCAGTGCCAAGTGTTACATTCACAGTGCAACAACATTTAGACATTTAGAAGCTGGATATCTTCAATGGGGGTCTTTGACACTGAAATCATGAGGTGATAAATTAACTTTTTCATCAACAAAAGGGGTGTTTTTGGCCACTGTGGCACTGCCATATTGTATGTTTGAATTTTTTCCTCAACTGAATTGGCCCAAGCCAAAAAAAAGGTAGGTTTTCTTTACCATGCCTTAGTCTTCTCTTCTGGGAAATATAGTCTCTCTTGACAAGCAGTCAAGTTGAGGTTCAGAGGCCTTGAATAAAAGGCCTATCATATATTTGATATCATATTTACAGAGAGGGCTGCTGAGCCACATAAAGACACTAAGGGCTACATTAAAGGCCTCAAAAAAAATTTTGAATGGTCTGTGGACTTGAATCTTTACCCCCATACTGAGGGTTCCTTGGAAGCACGTGTTCCTTAGGGAGAGTCAACTGAGCCTTGTTTATTTTACCACTAAGAGAAAAACAATTGACTTGGAAGCTTTTAAATCCATTAAACCAATGAAGCCTGTCACCTCCATCCTTTATTCTTTTCATGTTCATGTGCTTTATCATAGATGACACAAAAAAAGTACATGATAATCTTTCACAGTTCATACTCAAGTATTGGGTACCAGAAGATAAAATTATAATGGAAAGAGTGCTGAATTTGGAGTGAGAGTTCCAGTACTATAGTCACTAGCTGTATGACTCTGAGCAAGTCGCTTACCTTAGTCCTCTTCTCTATAAGGAACATGAATTCTACAGTCCCTGCTGTCTCTAAATCTATAATCTGATAATGACTCTCTGAAATACCAAACCTCTCTAACAGTGCACTGTGAAATCTCATCACCAGATGTGGGGGGAGGAAGGAGAAACATAGAGTTTGCCAATAAGTGATGTGAGAGAGAATCTGAAGTTTTGCCATGATGGGAAAGAGCCATTTGAACTGATGGTGGGAGGCAGTGTGTGGGTTAGTGGACAGGAACACTGGCTTTGGAGGGCAAAGAGAGACTCGAAACACAGCTTTGCTTCAAAAGAGTGATACTCTGGGACAAGCCACTTCCCTTTTTAGGTCCTCAGTTGTTTTATCTGTAAAATGTGAGGGTTGGATTATTTGACCCGCTGAGATCCTTTCTAGGTCCAAATCTAAGAGCTTCTCTCTTTTAAGAGCAAGAATTGATTCCAAAGAGAATGACTTTCAAAATGAGTTGATTTGTTTTTTAATGCACACAAAGGAATGAGTCATGAAGAGAGGGTTAATCAGCTTTTTATGACTCATTACTTGAATCCCTTAATACCTGTTAATAACATATATTTGATATCATATTTACAGAGAGGGCTGCTGAGCCACATAAAGACACTAAGGGCTACATTAAAGGATCTTTTCACTGAATATGCCATTAGATTTTTTGGTTTAAGCTCTCATACCAGAGATCTGAGTCAGATGTGCCTTCAAACAAGCAAGTGGCGATGATGGCATCATTTGAATGCACCTGTCACCATATGCAAAGCAAGCATCGTCCCACAGAATGGGCACCCCGCTTAGACAGAGAGGGCAGCGTGTTTGGTACATTGGGAGACTCACTAGTCTCAGAATGCCTGTAGAAAAATTGTTTGGAACTCTGTTCATTTGTGGGCGTTTAGCGGATTGGTTGGTGGCCAATGCCAGTCTGTTTGGAGATGCCCATAATTCCATGGATTCAATTCACTTCAATTCCATAGACATTTAAGTGCCTGCTGTGTGCTAAGCATTCTGCTGGATCTTGTGACTGCAGACAAAAATTAAATCTCCTGTGTCTTTAAGGAGGTCATATTCTATTAGAGCAATATAGCACTTATTTGAGAAAGTAAATACCAAGTAATTTCAGAAGAGACAGTGGGCTAATAACTGAAGGGGGCCGTAGTAAAAGAAGAAAGGCTGTATACAGAAAATGGCATCAGAGTTCTGCTTTGAAGGAAACTTGGGTTTCTTCAATGTGGAGTTGAGGAGGCTATACACTGCAAATAAGGGACATCAGTTTTGCAAAGGCATGGAGGTGGGAGATGGCATGGCCTCAATAGGAAACACCTACCAGACTGGTTTGTCTGGAATAGTGTATGTGGGAGGGTGTGTGTGTGTGTGTGTGTGTGTGAGAGAGAGAGAGACAGACAGACAGACAGACACACACAGAGAGACAGAGAGAGATGGAGACAGAGAGAGAGAGAGAGACAAAGATACAAAGGTACAGAATAAAACTGGACAGATAGATAGGAGCCAGATTGTGGAGGAGTCTAGGATTATGGCTCTGCCTCTTAAAATATTTTCCATTCTTCTTTTTTTGTCAAGGCAATTGGGGTTAACTCATTTGCCCAGAGTAACACAGCTAGTAAGTGTCAAAAAATGGACCATGCAGCTACCCAGCTGTCCCAATAGGATCCTTTTTTTTCCCCGAGGCAGTTGGGGTTAAGTGACTTACCACAAAGTCACACACAGCTGGGAAATGTTTAAGTATCTGAGGTCACATTTGAACTCAGGTCTTCCTGACTTCAGGGGCTGTGCCACCAAGCTGCCCCAGTACTATCCATTATTAAGAAATAATTGAGTACTGAAGACTTTCTCTTTCATGAAGTATTTTCTAATTTCTTAAAATCAGAAGTCTTCCTTTCTCCACAGATGTCCCAAAGTACTTAACGTAAACTTAGAAGGTCCATATGCTGTTGCTTAATCGATGAAAGTGAGACTCCACAAAGGTCACTGACTTACCTAAGATGACACATGAGTGACAGAGCCAGGGATTTGAATTCAGATCCTTTAGGCTAAATCTAGCATTCTGATGACTCTCTTATTATGCATTGACCTATTTTATTCTTCTATTGTATTTACATTAAAATTATACTATATCCATATTCTATTAGTATATACTTTTCTGTACTCTCTTCTATTAACCATATTAATATTATGAAATTTACGTACACACATCATTCCTCTAAGTTCTTTGAGGGCAGGAATTGTGCCTAAGCCATCTCTCTATCCCTCAGAGCCTTTTCCATGAGTAGCAAGGTAGATGAAGCGCTAGGTCTAGAGTCAGTAAAACAGAAGTTCCAATCCAGCCTCAGACACTTATCTGTGTTTCTCTGTGCCAATCATTGTTTGCCTCAGTTTCTTCATCTGCAAAATGATAATAAAGGTTGCTGTGAATATTAAATGAAAATGATAGTTATAAAGGGCTCGGCATAGTGCTCGTCACATAGTAAGTAGTATGTAAATGTTGGTTCTTATTATCAGTTGAATCAGATTTGACAGGGATTGTCAAGGATCTCCAGAATAGTGATGTCACACTCGAGTAGAAATGAGGGCCTCCAAACTGTAAATTAAGATCTGTGAATTATAAGAGCATTATTAATGTCAATTATAAGATCCTTGACTGAAAACACATATCAACATTATCTGTATTCAGCTGTATTTTTCTTTATATAATTAAATATTTCCCAATTACATTTTAATCTGCTTTGGGCTGCACTTAGGAGGTTGCAGACCATAATGCAGCCGATAGACTACTCTGCCCTACTGTAATTTTATAGTTGAGGTCCAGGGAGGGGTAGTGACTTTTTGACTATTGAAATCTTTTTCCCCCTCCAGATATTTTAAAAGCATGAAATAACAGTAATCTTAATCTTCTCTGAAAAAGGGCAAAGCACTTAAAAGAATGAGTGCCATGTGTTTATCCATTGGTTCAGATGTGTGCTCTGTGAAATGACATTTTAGAATATTTCATTTTCTAATGCCCTTTCTAAATGTTACTACACTGTTTTAAAATCACACATTCTTAAGAGCTTGGTAGGAGCATCTAGTCCAACTCTTTGCTTTTACAGTACAGGGGATTGAGGCCCTGAGAACTTGAGGCCATTCAGCAAATCAGTGGCAAAGTTGTAACTGTGTCATTGTATGTTACACCAAAAAGCCACTGGCAAGAAGTGAGCGAGAGGCAGCGTGGTGTAATGTCAAAAGTGCTGGTTTGGTGTCAGGGATAGCTGGGATGTCATGCCCAATGGCAGTTGGTGTGACCTTGGGCAATTAATCCAGCTTCTCAGTGCCCTAAGACTTATCGACTTGAGTCCTAGTGAAGGAGCTCTCACCCTAGGGGTTCTCCCACAAGGGCAAAATCCAAGGCCCTTCAGCTCTTCTTGTGAGATAGGAGTATCAAACAATTCTATGTTTGACTAATTCAAGGATTTGAGAGTTTCCTGGCATGGGTCCCTCCTCCATTCACCTGTACTCCAGCCTTGTAATCAGTACAAGCCTTTGGAAGCTGCTCTGGCCAGGAAATCTTCCTCACCTGACAGGTAAACTTTTTTCCCTACTCTTGGCTTCTGATACCAAGAGGTAGAGGCATCCTTTCATTTCCAGTCTGACACCAAGATCCTACAGCCAGAGATTCAGAGCTAGAAAGGACCTTAGATGTCTTTCTCTTGTCCAGTGATGAAACTAGGGCTCAGAAGGTATACGACTCGCCCAAAGTCACAACATAAATCTAATTGTGACTTGGGGCTCACAGTGTGGCAAGGGTTAGACTTGGAGTCAGGAAGAACTGGATTCAAATCTTGCCCCAGATACTTATTAGTTTCATGACCCTGACTAAGTTACTCATTTTCTTTGTGCCTCAGTTTCCTCATCTGCAAAGTGAAGAGGTTATATTCTATGGCCTCTGATGGCCCTTTCTAACTCTAAGTCTGTAATCCTATGGCTTCAAAGGCTAGGACATGTGGACACATTTAACTAATTAACTTTCAAGTTGATGGAGGAGACCCAATAGACTGACTTAAGTAAATGATACCTCCATTTCTGCCCAACAGCCCAAATTGACAGTCAAAGAGAATGAGAGTTTTTAGAAGCAATTACCATTTTCAGGCAAGTTTGACAGTCTCAGGCTAAAGGGACCAGGAGAGCTGATGGGCATGAGTCCTCCTGGACTTGATGAAAATCAGGGCAAAGGGGGAAGGAGGAATAGAACCCTAAAGGATAGTGCTGACAAATGGCTGTATTTATTATTTCTGTAGGATACTGCAGGTTTCCAAATCATGCCTTTCTTTTCTTCTTGAAAACTATTTTCAAAACGGGTAGACCCAATCTTCCCTTATTCAATCTCTCTAGGAAAACAATATTCACTTCTACAAATATAGTGAGCAAATCAGTATATTAGCACAACGTACTATTGATGGACTGAAAGGTTCAACTTCAGTCAACCAAGAGAAGCCAGGTTAGATCATTTCAGGAAGTAGATGATGAGTTCTGAGCTTGTAGCACAACAATACGTCTTTGTCTCTTGTTTATAGGTTGTGCAGTAGCTTGTGAATGTTAATTGCCTCATGTTCTAATTCAGAGGCGGACAAATAATCTCCTGCCTCTTGACAGGTGATCACATATGAAGAAATAGAGAAGGAAAGGTCAGCAAGAGAATGAATGTAAAAGCCAAGAAAATTCAGCTGTCCTGGAATGAAATTCATGCATAGTGCCCAGGGTGCACTTCTCTCTTTCATTCTCATACGCCTGTCTATTTTATCTCTACCCTGGTGCCCTGAACCCCAACTCTGGTAGCATGGTCAGATAGTCTGACAATTTGGTTTCCAATCCTAGCTGCCACCTGTTAATTGTACAGCCTTAATCAGTATGTCACTTACTGTGTTTGGGCCTCAACTATAAAATGAGGGTCCTAGGCTAGATCAAGGCTTCTTAAACTGGGGTTTGTGGACAATGGGTGAATTTCTAGGGGCCCAGGAACCTGGATCAGGAAAATTATATTTTCTTTGCATTATACTCTAATTGAAATTTAAGATTTCTTTCAATAATAAATTTTAAAATATTCTGAGAAGGTAAATCAGCTTCGCCAGACTACCAGAGTGATTCAGATAAAGATTAAGCACTCCTGTGGTCTAGCATAGATAAGATATATTCCCTCAGGTGATTGTTTTAGAAGGGATAAGAATGAAAGTTTCATGTGTATGGAGGGGAAAGCGTTGGTGATACCTAAAACAAAGCTCTTTACTATTGGAACTCTCATGGCTTATAAAATAGGTTGTCAAGGAAGCTCAGGGGGTTGCAAAAATTCACATGCACACCCTTTAGAGATACAACAAACATTTAATATTTCTCAAAAGAGCTAAATATAGGAAACTAAAATTATTCTAGTTGTGAGTTCCTCCACTTCATTATTAGAAGAGAGTTAGTCAAGTTTTCATGACTAGTTCCTTGAGTCCTTTAGTACCTGCTAAGAAAACACATAAAAGAGGTTAGTGATTTACTTCTCAGATTGGCGAAGATGAGAGGGAAAGAAAATGATAAATTTCAGAGGGGATGTGGGAAAACTGGAACACTAATGCATTGTTGGTGGAGTTGTGAAATGATCCAGCAGTTGTGGAGAACAATTTGGAATTATGGCCAAAGGGCTATCAAACTAGGCATACCCTTTGATGCATCAGTGTTTCTCCTGGGTCTGTATCCTAAAGAGATCATAGAAAAGGGAAAAGGACCCACATGTGCAAAAATGTTTGTAGCAGCTCTTTTTTTTTGTTGACAACAAACTGGAAATTGAGTGGATGCCCTTCAGTTGGGGGATGGCTGAATAAGTTATGGTATGTTAATGTTATGGAATATTATTGTTCTACAAGAAATGATCATCGGGATGATTTCAGAAAGGCCTAGAGAGACTTGAACCGATGCTAAGTGAAGTAAGTAAAACCAGGAGAACATTGTACACAGTGTCCACAAGATTGTGTGATGATCAACTGTGATAGGCTTAGCAATTTGCAACAATGCATCGATTCAAAGCAATTCCAATAGATTTGTGATAGAAAATGCCACCCACATCAACAGAGAGAACTATGGAGACTAAATGTCAATCAAAGCATAGTAATTTTTTTACCTTTGTAAATTGTTTATTAGTTTGCTTGTTTTTTCTCATACTTTTTTCTCTTTTGATCCAATTTTTCATGTACAACATAACAAATATGGGAATTAAAATAATTGCACATAGCTAGCCCATATCAGATTGCTTGCTATCTTGGGGAGGAGAGAGGTAAGGGAACGGGAGGAGGAAGAAAAAATTGGAACACAAAGTTTTACAAAACTGAATTTTGAAAACGATCTTTACATGTATTTAGAAAAATAAAATACTATTTTTTTTTAAAAAGAGGTTAGTGATTTGCCCAAGATCATATCAGTAGCAAGTAGAGTCTTTTCCACTCTGTGATATCATAATGAGTTCCACTGGACATTGAAGTGTTTGGTCTAATATGCAAAGTCTCATCAGTGGAGTAGTTTGCATGACTTCCATATAGACTGGATAGCAGAGCTTGGATTTGGTCTGATGGGGTATCCAAAATGTGTATGCAAGGCCATTTTCAGCATAGGTTCAGTTGTCAGGAATTGACATATGCCCGTCACAACTTTCAGCAGAATTATACCTTTCTTTATCTGGCCTCTGATGTCTACCTCGATGCTGCCAACTGAAAAAGATGGCTGTTTCATCAAAAGCTTTTCCCAACTTTCCCTCTTATTTAAGATTTGCTCAATATGGACCTTAAGAAAGGCATCAAGGTAGAATGAAGATATTTTATAAGGATATGATGAAAGACAAGCCAATTATGTGAGCATAGTGGGGGAAGAAGGACATTCTCTAAGAAAGTCACCAGGAACACCATATGATATTGGATGGGCTGCTTGTAGGGCCGATAATGACACCCTTGCTCATTTCATTTTACACATTTCTGGTAGTCTCTCATATTGATTGTTGTTAATAACCAATAATTCAAGAACTGTGATTTCATTGCTGTGAAAGTTCCCTCACCAAGAAAGATCACAGTCCCTTTGTGACTTAGCAAGTGTTTCATGAATTGCTGTGACCAGCATTATAAAATTGTTGGGATATTATATTAGGGTATAAATTATGGGTCATTACAAGATCATAGAACTAGAGTTGGAAAGGACCCTAGAGGCCATCTATTTCACCTTTCCACCCCCACCCATTTTCCAGATCAGGAAACTAAGGCTCAGAGAGGGAATGTGACTTGTCTGGGTACTTTGACCTTAATTCTAGAACTCTTTTCACTGGATCATTCCTCCCTCCAGGGCCTAGACTGTGGCCAAAATTGCCCACAAAGACTCTTGACCATATTCATATTAACATCTTTTGTAGCTTAAGAAGACTTGCCGAAGCTAGCTCTCTTTAGACAGAGCCTTCAAGAGCTCAGCTTACCTCCCCACAACAACGTGATATTGGAATAAAACACTAGTGGATTCATAGCCATTGCCATGCAATCTGAGAATTGTAGGAAGGTAGGGGGATCAAAAATTACCTAGTCCAACTCCCTCCTCCCTCTCTCCCTCCTCTCACTTTCTCTCCCTCCTTCTCTGTCTCTCTCTGTCTCTCTCTCAATTCTTCCTCCTCCTCTTGGTGCTTTTCATTAAGATTTTACTGATACCTTTTTATTCGTGCTTTTTCCATATGTATCACCACACCCACTTATGTCCTCTTTTGGTCTCCTTTTTTCTCTTTTCAGTGTTATCCACATTCTCTGGGGCCTCTCAGACTCTAATGCTCTCACCTCTCTTTTCTCAGAAGATATCTAGAATCAAAAGGAAAATGATGTTTCACCTTAACCCCCAGTGGAGAAATGGCATTTACCATAATAGGGGATAGAGTCAGCTATGTGTGTGGGCAAGCAGGTCTTCCCACAGCCCCTCACATCCTTCTGCACTGGTGGCCACCTACTCTGTATATAGAACCAGTCTTGGGATCCCTGTGTTCTAAGGAGAAATGTCTTGAAGCTTAACCATGAGGCCTTCCCTCCCATCTTCCCTTCAGTCTCCTTTTCACTTCCTCTGTCTAGATCCTACTTCTATATTGTTGTTGGCGATTTCTCTTACCTTTTTAGAATGGGAACCCTTTGAGGGGAGACATGCTTTTGCAATTCTTCCTATCCTCAACACTTTGCCCGGTGCCTGGCTGAAAGTAGCCAATTGATGAACGCTTGTTGACTAATTCTGTCCCGATCCCCAAGCCAGTGGCAGGGCCCAGCCAGGGTATTTTAAATGCTTCCAGGTAGCTGAGAGCCAGGGAGTTCCTCTGCAGTTCCACACAACACATCACCCAGGTGACTACCCACTCTGACCAGCCAAAGGACTAATCTGGGGAAAGCCAGATGGTCATCAGCACCAGAGAACTTTTTTTTAGAAGGACAGAACAGAGGGAAGTCAGGTTGTACCTACCATTTTGTTAGAACAGAGGCTTTGTTTTAAGGATGGCCTCCAGTTCTGAGGCATGGGCCTGGGTGTTGGAACAAGGTCACAGAAGAAAAATATCTTCTTTTTTTTTCTTTAAAGAATGAAGAAAATCAGAGGGAAAAGAGATGGGGGGAGGAAAGGGGGAGGGGAGGGGGAGATTCCACTGGGCCTTTGCTGTGAGGCTGAGTTCAGCTTGAGAAAAGATGTGATTTTCAAACAGGAAAGACATGTGTCAAGGGGAGCTCAAGGTAAGGCTTCCTATCTTTTTTAAGTCCAGACTTTTCTAACTGCTTTGAGTAGCTTTGTTTTCCAACAAAGCTAATATACTTTGCTTTGAGATTTGTGTGTAAATAGACAAAGAACTGTTTGCCTTTAGGATCATTTTGGTAACATGCTAAAGAGCAATAGAAATTAGGCTTCTGATGGAGCAGGACAAGATCCCCCACTTCCATTTGATCAGCTGTTTGGGAACAATGAAGAACCCAGCTTTGGTTTATACTTGAATCCCTGGTGATATGAAAAGTTTTTGTGGCTTCAGCACATTCAACCTAGCTGTCTACTGGAAGTTCCAAACTATCCAATTTCTTTTGGGATAGCTTCAGAATCTCCGAAACTTAATCAGGAATTATCTGTCCACTTGACAAGGGGACTCGATAGAAAGGTGTCTTCGTAGTTCCCAGCCTAAGGGGCATCTCCCTATGTGCTCAGTAAGTTGATAAAGAAGCTCATAACCTGGCTCTAGTCTCGACCTTTGAGGCTTAATAACATATGACTTTTTTTTTTTTAACTCAGTCATCAGTATACACAGAATTCCCTGCTTCCTGTTCTCAGGTACATCTCCATCTCCCATCTCTATTCTTTTGAGCACCTCTAGACATCATTTCCTTCTCAGTTCTGTGTCTTAGAATCTCTACCTAAAATCTGCCTCCTTCATGAGGCCTTTCCAGATCTCTCCCCTCAAGCTTCTGCTAGCCCAAAGTCCTTTATGTTCAATTTTAGATATTGTATATTTATTGTACTTGTTTCCCCATTGGAACGTGAGCTTCTTCAAGGCACAGTATGATTAAGGAAGCTAGGGGGTACAGTGGATGGAGTGCTGAGTATGGAGTCAGGAAGCCTCACATCTTCCCAGTCAGTTTTGGGTAAAACCCTAACCTAGCTCAGCCTTAGCTTCCCCATTTGTAAAATGGGGAGAATAATAATATTTCCTTCACACAGTCTTTGGGGACATGAGAAAAGATGATATATTAAAGCAATATATATATATATATATATATATGTATTTATATATGTATACACACATACATACACACAAACATATATTTTATATACATGCATACATTAGAGGCAGCTAGGTGGTACTGTAGTGGATTGAGTTCAGGCCCAGGAATCTGGAAGACCAGAGTTCAAATGTGACCTCAGACACTTTGTAGTTGTGTGATCCTGAGAAAGTCACTCAATCCTGTTTGCCTCAGTTTCCTCACCTGTGAAATGGGTTGGAGAAGGAAATAGCAAACTAGGCCAGTGTCTTTGACAAGAAAACTCCAAATGGGGTCACAGAGAATTGCACATGACTGAAACAATACAATGGTAAAATAAGTACATATATGCGTATGTATGTATATATATATGTGTGTGTGTGTGTATAATATGTGTACACATACATATATATACACACACACATAAACATATACACATATGCTAGCTATAATTTGCATTTTGTTCCCCACATCTTTCTCAGTACTTGGAACATAGTAGGCCATTAATAACGGCTCTTCATTGGTTTTTTCTTGATATTAAAAAACTGCCAGTAGTCCAGAATGTCTGCATTGGAAGAGACCTTGGAGGCCATCTCTAGTTTAGGCCATACCTGTACTCTCCATAGACAGGATGATACATATACCACACATCAGTGAAGTATAACCCCAATTTTGGAGCTACACACTTTGTCTTAGTAAAATACTATAAGCTCATAAGCAAGCAGATCAACTCTGTGTCCAGAAGCTGGGAAAGGGATGAGCAAACCAAACTGTTGAGGGTAAAGTCACTGGTGTGTTGTCATCATAAATAGAGCCACAAGAAAGGGACAGTAAAGGTGAATTGAAGGGATCCATCATCCCCTGGTGCCAGGACAAAAGAGCTTTGACTCAGCCACTGTTCTCTGGGCCTAAGGTACTCGGAATGGGGAGGGTGGCTCTGACGGTTGTCCTCGTGACACCTTCTCTGGGTTTCAGTTCATTGTTCTGTGAAATCCTCAGGTTGGACTCTAGGGTCTCAAAGATCCCCTTCGAATCTAAGTTCTAGCTTAGAATCTGTGGTTTAAGCTAACCAACAGACATAGGAGGCAGAGAGGAAAAAGGGAACTTGCACCTTTGGTGGACTTGGAGTGGAAATATAGCTACAAATAGTTTCAATTTCTTCATCTGAAAATTGTCTATTCATATCCTTTGGCCATTTATCAATTGGAGAATGGTTTGAATTCTTATAAATTTGGGTTAATTTTCTATATAGTTTAGAAATGAGGACTTTATCATAACTCTTGAATGTAAAACGCTTTCCCCAGCTTATTACTTCTCTTCTAATCCTGTCTGTATTAGCTTTGTTTGTTACAAAAAACTTTTTAACTTAATATAATGAAAATTACCTATTTTGTGATCAATAATGATCTCCAGTTCTGCTTGGGTCACAAATTGCTTACTCCTCCATAGATCTGAGAGGTAAACTATCCTATGATCTTCTAATTTACTTATAATATCACTCTTTATGTCTAATGAAGCCATTTCAACCTTATCTTGGTATTAGGTGTGGGTCAATGTCTAGTTTCTGCCATACTAGTTTCCAATTTTCCCAGCAGTTTTTGTCAAATAGTGAGTTTTATCTGAAAAGCTGGGGTCTTTGGGTTTCACACCAGATTACTATAGTCATTGACTATTTTGCCTTGTGACTCCACCTATTCCCCTGATCAGCTAGTCTTATTTCTTAGCCAGTTCCAAATGGTTTTGATGACCTGCTGCTTTATAATATAATTTTAGATCTAGCACAGCTAGGCCACCTTGATTTGCATTTTTTTTTCATTAATTCCCTTGAGATTCTTGACCTTTTGTTCTTCCAGATGAACTTTGTTATTATTATTATTATTTTTAGATCTGTAAGATAATTTCTTGGGAGTTTGATTGGTATAGCACTAAATAAGTAGATTAATTTAGGTAGTATTGTCATTAGTATTATATTCACTTGGCCTACCCAAGAGCAACCATCTCTTAGTTTTATTTAGTAGTGCAATATTTTTCTCAGTTTCAATTTTATTAATTTTTTTCTTTGAATTTCAGAATTTCTACTTTGGTATTTAATTGATGATTTTTTATTTGTTCTTTTTCTATCTTTTTTAGTTGGCGTGTCTAATTCATTGATCTCCTTTTTTTCTGTTTTATTCATGTAGCTATTTAGTGATATAAAATTTTCCCTATGAACTACTCTGGCTGCATCTCATCGGTTTTTGGTCTGTTGTGTGATTATTGTCATTCTCTTGAATGAAATTCTGTATTATTTCTTTGGGGTTTTTTTTTGTTTGTTTTACCAACTCAATTTTTAGAATTAGATTATTTAATTTCCAATTGGTTTTTAGTGTATCTTTCCCTTGTCTTTATTGAATATAATTTTTAGTGCATTGTAGTCTGAAAAGGAAGTGTTTACCATTTCTGCCTTTCTGCATTTGACTGTGAGGTTTTTATGCCCTAATACTTGGTTAATTTTTGTGTAACTGCCTTGTACTGCTGAGAAAAAGGTGTATTCCTTTCTGTCCTATTCAATTTTCTCCAGAGGTCTATCATATCTAGGATTATAATCAACTCTTTAAGAATTTGTTGTTACCGGTACTAGCCTGTGTTGGTAGAGGAAGTTTGTTCATTCATGAGTTCTTTGTACTAATGGTATCACATGTCCAGTTCTTATCCTTTCCATTAGACTGTCTTATCTACAGACTCTTTCCCCACTTTATAGCTGGTAAAATTGAGGCAGTTTGAATAGACATCACTTGTTTGTGTTTTTTCTTCCCTAATTGTGTGATACTCGACTAAGACCAAACTATGTCTAATGACTCCCAGTTCCTGACTCCCAGCACATTCACCTTTTCCGTGAGTCCATGGGCTTTTATTGCCCAGTCTGGGATTAACTGATGAAAACTAAGTGATTATCTATTCTAGAGGTTTCTGTACTTTCAGAATGTGCTCAGATTCTTGTGCTTTCAATAGTGGATTCATCTTTCAAACCATACTACTTTAATGGTCTGCATGCGTCTAAGGAAAATGTCTGCCTTCTACTCTAAACTCTTTCATTTTTCATATCGGGAAACAGAAGCCCAAGGAGGTAACATTCCTTTCTCTGAGCCTTCAAGGAACTGAAGGTCTGCCTCTTTTTGGTGAATCCCTGGAGCTAATTCATGGATGTGTTTATGTGAGTGTTATGAAAACTTGACCAGGATCTCTCCTGGTAAATGGAATTGATGAATGTGCAAATACTGTAATGGTATACTTAATACCAGACTCTCAGTAGCTGAGGAACATGGGAATATTGAATCAGTCTATTTCAAAGGTTGAAGGTCTCACTAACAAAATGCTTTTGTTCTCAAATTTATTTTTTGACTTTGTGTCGAAATGCCAAGAAACTGCTGTCCTAAATATTCCCTCCTGTGGCTCCCCCCTCCTAGATGTGCTTGTCCAGCCAAATGAATGTGTGTCGTTGACTTTGGCTTCACAGGGTTTGTTGTGTTAACTCATCTTTTAACCAAAGTCTTCCATTCAGAGAACATTTATTGCCATTAGACTGTGAATGTAAGAACAAGATCTGGTTCTTTGAGTGGTTTTCACTATATCTCCAGCCATTAATGCTGACACATAGTAGGTGTTTAATAAATATTCATTGACTGATGCCAAATCAGAAAAGTGAAAGACAATCTCTCTACAAAACTCAGAATATGAAGCCATATATCTCTATTGGGTTAAATTTTTGAAGTGCAATATTTAAAAATAAAGGACTCATTAGAGTCATAGGGATGAAGTGGAGGGGTTTTTGCTTTGTACTCTCTTGGGGTGGGGCCACAAATCCTGTTTCCTAGTGTTTGTAGGAGATGGTGAATTGGCAAGAGGCAAGAGGACATTTCCAAGTAAACAGATTGCATTGGGAGTTGAATTTTTCAGTCATAACCATTCTCAAAGACTCTCTTAAGTCACAGAGACCTCTGATCTGCCTCACTGTATGGAATAGTCACATGAATGAAATAGAAGGTCCTTAAAAGCACTTTAGTTTATGTGCTATATCCTTTTAGTAGATTATAAGTTCCAGCAAGGCACTTGTATTGGTAATTGATATCAAATTTGAACAACAGGTGCATTCAGCTCAAATTATGTAGTGGTGTATGTGTGTGTGTGTACATGTATTCATACACACATAATAAAACAAATGTATGACAGATCAAATTTTAAGAACTGGTATATATAATGTAAATTATGTGGACATTCTATTTATCTAGATACATACACACATATTGTATGTGGACATATGTGAATATACACATTTATCAAAATATGTGTACATTTGTACATATTGTTGAAATGTACTAGATAATTTTATTTAGTTCTCTGCTTTTTCACTGGGTGCTTCCTATAGAGAATATGTCTGCTGACTTAATGAACTAACAGAAGATATATCCTTTAGAATGAAGGAATGCGTTGCTTTCCTTTACCTATCTTAGGATAAAGAGGAACAATGCATTACACATAAAAACTGGTTAATTTCATATATTCACAATAAATTATCACTGTTTGTTGCTAAGTGTGTACAAGAGAGGTGCCTCCAAAAGCCTTAAGTGAGTTTTCTACCTTAAAAGGGTCATGAACAAATGAATATATTTTTGTCCCTGGTTCCATGTTGTCAAAAAGAGAGTTCTGGGCTCTCAGTGAAGCATGCATGCGTTTAAAGAAAATGAAAATTGGATCTAGGAATAAGATGAGAAACAAAAGTGTCTTTTTTTAATTGCTTCTTTTCCAAATGAAGAAATTGATGGTTGTTGTGATGGAGTACACGAAGATGAGTACATACCATTCTGAAAGGGCTTAGACCCAGCAATAAATAAAAATAAATAAAACGATGTATTTTTGTAAGAGTCAGCTTAGGTGAGTGAAGAAAAGCAAACATGAGGTGATTTTTATTTTTGCTTTTTATTCTCAAAAAATTTATAGAGGCCATCAACTCAGACATGAGCAGAGGGGTAGATAGTGAGTCTCTGATGGATCTTTGGGAGATCCATGGCTTTTCTGTTAGAATATATGCAAGCTTCTCTGAGACACAGGGGCTATTTCATTGATTTGTGTACCCCCTCCTCTCCATGTCTCATGTAGTCTTTGGTTCATTGGAAGCATTTGCTAGTTGTTTGTAGATCTCCCTCAATCTTATACTACATTTACACTAAGACCCTTCACCACAGCTGGACTTAAATCAATGTTACATTATTTTGTGCTTATTGATATGCCACCAGTTGAGAATCCAGAGTCAATTCTATGCCACAATGACTATTACTAACAATGGGATATTATAGATACACAAGAGTTCAGTTATGCTTTGAAGAGAAAAGATATTACCAATGTTTGGAAGGTTATGATTGCATTTGATGATCTCTAATTTTTTTTCTTTCCTGTTTTATTGTACCATACCCCCCTCCCCCCAAAACCTTCCCATTAGGCTATCTCAAATTTAGATATCTAATTCATCAGCATCTCATCAAGACCATAGTTCCTAATATGTTTCCTTTACTGTTTCAACAAAAGGATGTATACAATCCAAGACAAAGATATCGATAGCATTATCAAAATAAATGCCAAGAAAGATTCTTCCTAAATTAAGTACTTTAAGTTAACTCAAGCTCCAACCTTTAAATTAAGCCTACAATTCATACAGGGATATAGTCTCCCAAGATTCCTCGGAGCACCCAGTAAGGGAGGAAGTATACACAGGGATCACAATGGAGTCAAGGAAATAGATTTTTTTATTTCCTTGGTATAAGGAACTTTCAGGCAGGAAACTCCTTGTAACAACATAGATTGAAATAGGTTCCGTAACTTAGTGTCTCATAGAGTTGCCTGGGTGAATTTAAGGAGTTAAGCGGCCTCCAGGATGCATCACCGATAGAACTCACACTCAAATCTTTTAGACTTTGAGATGGGCCCTCGGTTTGTTATGCTTTTTCCTCAGCACCAAGATGTTCTACACCTCTATCCCCTTGCTTGGTGCTTTTGACACCATATTGCCACTGATTTTACTATGAGCTCTTCTTAGTTGAAGTTGCTGTAGGCTAATGTCTTAGCCAAGTACATTAGTTGTGAATTTTCTCATGTTCACCATCTTCCAAGACTTGGCTGTATATCAGATATGTGATAATCGTTTGGCACCGTTCTAGGTGGCATCGTATGTATTCCTTAAGGAAGATATTATACCTCTCAACATGGTGCATGCTCCAGTCAAATGGCTCCGATACTGTTCCTAGAACAGAGAATACCTTCTCCCACTTGCACATTTTGTTTTTGTCCCCTATGCCTGGGATGCTTTCCCTCCTCACCTCCACCATCCCTACCTTCCTTCAAGGCTCATCTCCCTGAACCCTTCTCCTTTGAGAATCTTGTTCTTATCTTAGTAATAATGATGTTTTCCCCCTTCCTCCTGAAGTGATTAGATTCTACTTAAGTGTTTCCATTTATAATTTCCAATTTAGATTGTAAGCTCCTTGACATCAGGGATTGCTTTCCATTGTATTTATATCTTCAGCACCTGGCATGGTATTTTGCATATAAGTACCTGATAACTACTTACTGGATGAGAATAAATGATATCTAAATTCATTGTGCACAAAATAGCATAACTACAGCAAAAGAGTGATGTGGTCAGTAAAAGTCATATTGGGAAACCCTGTTCTCTTACCTCCGAAGGATCCTTACAATTCTAAGGCATCCACAAAGTGGAAAACCTTAATGAGTATACAGGGGTATACGTGCCCACAGGTTATTATCCCTTCACTGGGAGAGGAGATACAGGGAATATGTTTGATTAGAGCATATACATGGAGAGGCAGAAAAGTAAGGATCATGCTTTGCCTGGATAATTCATACCAATGATAATCCAGAGCTGGCAGTAGATTCGGATGACATTGTGTGCTGCTGCTCACAGCTAAGCTTTCTCTTTTGCCTTCACCTGGATTTTAGCTCTCTATAAATGAATCATTTTTGATATGATGATAGTATAAGAGGAAAAGTTTGATGATGTAATTTATTTATTTATTTAATAGCCTTTTATTTACAGGTTATATGCATGGGTAACTTTACAGCATTAATAATTGCCAAACGTCTTGTTCCAATTTTTCACCTCTTACCCCCCCATCCCCTCCCCCAGATGGCAGGATGACCAGTAGCTGTTAAATATATTAAAATATAAATTAGATACACAATAAGTATACATGACCAAACCGTTATTTTGCTGTACGAAAAGAATCAGACTCTGAAATATTGTACAATTAGCTTGTGAAGGAAATAAAAAATGCAGGTGGGCATAAATATAGGGATTGGGAGTTCAATGTAATGGTTTTTAGTCATCTCCCAGAGTTCTTTTTCTGGGCATAGCTGGTTCAGTTCATTACTGCTCCATTAGAAATGATTTGGTTGATCTCGTTGCTGAGGATGGCCTGATCCATCAGAACTGGTCATCATCTAGTATTGTTGTTGAAGTATATAATGATCTCCTGGTCCTGCTCATTTCACTCAGCATCAGTTCGTGTAAGTCTCTCCAGGCCTTTCTGAAATCATCCTGTTGGTCATTTCTTACAGAACAGTAATATTCCATAATTTTCATATACCACAATTTATTCAGCCATTCTCCAACTGATGGACATCCATTCAGTTTCCAGTTTCTAGCCACTACAAAAAGGGCTGCCACAAACATTCGTGCACATACAGGTCCCTTTCCCTTCTTTATAATCTCTTTGGGATATAATCCCAGTAGTAACACTGCTGGATCAAAGGGTATGCACAGTTTGATAACTTTTTGAGCATAGTTCCAAACTACTCTCCAAAATGGTTGGATTCGTTCACAACTCCACCAACAATGCATCAATGTCCCAGTTTTCCCGCATCCCCTCCAACAATCATCATTATTTTTTCCTGTCATCTTAGCCAATCTGACAGGTGTGTAGTGGTATCTTAGAGTTGTCTTAATTTGCATTTCTCTGATTAATAATGACTTGGAGCATCTTTTCATATGACTAGAAATAGTTTCAATTTCTTCATCTGAGAATTGTCTGTTCATATCCTTTGACCATTTTTCAATTGGAGAATGGCTTGATTTTTTATAAATTAGAGTTAATTCTCTATATATTTTGGAAAAGAGGCCTTTATCAGAACCTTTGACTGTAAAAATATTTTCCCAGTTTATTGCTTCCCTTCTAATCTTGTCTGCATTAGTTTTGTTTGTACAAAAACTTTTCAGTTTGGTATAATCGAAATTTTCTATTTTGTGATCAGTAATGATCTCTAGTTCTTCTTTGGTCATAAAGTCCTTCTTCTTCCACAGGTCTGAGAGGTAAACTATCCTATGTTCCTCTAATTCATTTATAATCTCATTCTTTATGCCTAAATCATGAACCCATTTTGACCTTATCTTGGTGTACGGTGTTAAGTGTGGATCAATGCCTAGTTTCTGCCATATTAGTTTCCAATTTTCCCAGCAATTTTTATCAAACAGTAAGTTCTTATCCCAAAAGCTGGGATCTTTGGGTTTGTCAAAGACTAGGTTGCTATATTTGTTGACTGTTTTATCCCTTGAACCTAATCTATTCCACTGATCAACTAATCTATTCCTTAGCCAATACCAAATAGTTTTGGTAACTGCTGCTCTATAATATAATTTTAGATCTGGTACAGCTAAGCCACCATCATTTGATTTTTTTTTCATTAATTCCCTTGAAATTCTTGACCTTTTGTTTTTCCATATGAACTTTGTTGTTATTTTTTCTAGGTCATTAAAATAGTTTTTTGGACGTCTGATTGGTATAGCGCTAATAAATAGATTAGTTTAGGTAGTGTTGTCATCTTTATTATATTTGCTCGCCCTATCCAAGAGCATTTGATATTTTTCCAATTGGTTAGATCAGACTTAATTTGTGTGAAAAGTGGTCTGTAATTTTGCTCATAAAGTTTCTGATTTTCCCTTGGCAGATAGATTCCTAAATATTTTATATTATCAGTAGTTACTTTAAATGGAATTTCTCTTTGTAACTCTGACTGTTGGATTTTGTTAGTGATATATAAGAATGCTGATGACTTATGTGGGTTTATTTTATAACCAGCAACTTTGCTAAAGTTGTGGATTATTTCTAATAACTTTTTAGCAGAATCTCTGGGGTTCTCTAAGTATACCATCATGTCATCGGCAAAGAGTGATAATTTGGCTTCCTCATTGCCTATTCTTATTCCTTTAATCTCTTTCTCAGCTCTTATTGCTATAGCTAGCGTTTCTAATACAATATTAAATAGTAACGGTGATAGTGGGCAACCTTGTTTCACTCCAGATCTTATTGGGAATGGTTGCAGTTTGTCTCCATTACATATGATGCTTACTGATGGTTTTAAATAGATGCTGCTGATTATTTTTAAGGAAAAGTCCATTTATTCCTATACTCTCAAGTGTTTTTAATAGGAATGGATGTTGGATTTTGTCAAATGCTTTTTCTGCATCTATTGAGATGATCATATGGTTTTTGTTAATTTGGTTATTAACATGGCCAATTATATTGATAGTTTTCCTAATATTGAACCAGCCTTGCATTCCTGGTATAAATCCTACTTGATCATAGTGGATTATCCTGGAGATGATTTTCTGTAGTCTTTTTGCTAATATCTTATTTAAGATTTTAGCAGATGATGTAATTTTTTAATGAAAAAATTTGATTTCTCTTGGGACTCTGATCTAAAAAAAAAAAAAGCAATGTGGTAGCCAGGTTATGTATATTTAGAGAATCTGAGAGTACAATATGAGACATATAATGTTATGGCAAAAGATACCAGTCAGGAGAAAATAAAATGATAAATTGTATTATACAGACTTTAGGGGTTCTAGTTCTGAGGGCAAGGGTATCGAACAAGAGGTTAGGCAGGAATGGGTGAGGTTTCCTTGTTTTCCAAGGTGCGAGTTCCCAAGTGAATCGCTAAACTCAAAGGCTATGGTAAAAAGCTTTTATTGTTAAAGAAAACACCAAGAGACACTTCCTTGGTGGGCAAATCATTCTCAAGAGAGAAGTGATCTGCAAAGAGACATTTTCTGAAGATCCATTTTATACATGAGTCTAAGAATTAACATCCTGTCAGACTTCCTTCAAGCACTTATGCAGGACCATTTGGGTTTGTGTAACAAAAGAGACATTTTCTGAAGACTCATTTTATGCGTGAGTCTAAGAAAATCCTGTCTCCAGAGTATGCAAGACCATTTGGGCTTATATATACATTTTGTTGGTGATTTTATATAACTTTACCGGGCTGTCTCAGGTCAAACAGAGTTTTACTCTCACCATGAGGACCCCCCCCCACATCAGTCAGTATTCTCTCTTCCTTCTGAACTACCATAGAATTTTAAACTGTCAGAGCTAGAAGGAAAAAATAGAGATCATTTAGTCTGTCCCTTTCTCCCTCCCCAACCTTTGCCACTCATTTTACAGATGAGAAAACTGAGGTTTAGCATGATCTGCTCAACTCTATCATTTATCTCCTCTGCAATGCTGAGAATAGTGTCTTGCATACAGTAGATATCCCATTATAATTTGTCCAAAAGAAATGACTATAATGATATCTGAAGTCTTGAGTATTTAGGCAATATTTAGGCCTGCTGGAATAGGGGAATCCCCTAACTTCAACCAATTATTGTCTGCCTGGCCTGAAAACTCTTTGGAGACCCAGACTCCTGAGTCCTCATTAGACTTTGGTCATAATATGCCTGCAAAGCTGAATCCCTTGAATAATTACACAGTTGTGCTTGAGAATGAGAGTGACCTTAGATCAGCATATTCACTGTGGAAGAATTTTTAGCTCAGCAATCAAGTACAGTATAATTTTATTTTTTAATTATATTGTTTTCCCCTAATTATACATGTAAAAAGAATTTTAAGCATTCATTGTTTTTTTTTTTTAATTTTTGAGTTTCAAATTCTGTTCTGCTTGCCCTCTCCTTTTCCCCAGATGGTAAGCAATCTGATATGTTATACATGTGCAATCATGGAAAACATTTTCATATTAGTCATTTTGTTGAAGAAAACCCATAATAAAAAGAAAGACAATGAAAAATAGTATGTTTCCTATGCCACCAGTTCTTTCTCTGGAGATGGATCACACTTTTCATAATGAATCCTCTGGTATTGTTTTGGGTCATGGTATTGCTGCTCAAAATAGCTATCATTCACAGGTGTTCATGATACAGTGTTGTTACTGTATACAATGTTGTTGTTATTGTGTACAGTGTGGTTATTATTGTGTACAGTGTGGTTGTTACTGTATACAATGTAGTTAATTAGTACAGTGTTGTTGTTACTGTGTACAATGTTGTTCCTGTGTACATTGTTTCTTTAATTCTGCTCATTTCATGT
The DNA here is from genome assembly GCF_902635505.1 of Sarcophilus harrisii. Taxonomy (NCBI): domain Eukaryota; kingdom Metazoa; phylum Chordata; class Mammalia; order Dasyuromorphia; family Dasyuridae; genus Sarcophilus; species Sarcophilus harrisii. Next base: position 45,795,638 of record NC_045432.1, read on the forward strand.
TACATCAGTTCATATAAGTCAACAGGTTTTCCTGAAATGTTCCTGTTTGCTTCTTATAGTGCAATAGCAAGTCATTATTCTCATATTCCCTAATTGTTCAGCCATTCCCTAATTGATGGATGCCTCCTCATTTTCCACTTCTTTGTCATCACAAAAAGAGTTTCTATAAACATTTTTGCACAAATAGATCCTTTTCCATGGGAAAAAAACTCTTTGGGATTTAGACCTGTATTAACCATATAATTGGATCAAAGGGTATTCACAGTTTAATTTCTTTTGGGGCATAGTTAAAAATTGCTCTCCACAATTATTAGATCAAATTCAAAATTGTACCAACAATGCATTAGAGTTCCACTTTTCCCACATCCTACTCTAACCTTTATCATTGTCTTTTCCTGTTTTATTGACCAGTCTGATAGTTATGAGGTGGTATGGCAGAATTGTTTTAATTTGCATTTCTTTAATCAAAAGAAACTTAGAGCAAAACTTCTTAAACTTTTCCTAATTATAACTCCTTTTCACCCAAGAAATTTTTTCGTGATATCCAGTTTATAGGTATGTAAAATAGGTATACAAATCAAAAATTTGCTGATGATAAATCACAAAGATATTTATTTAAAAACAATTCTTTGGGGTGTGTGTGTGTGTGTGTGTGTGTATAATTTTACCATTTATAAAGGCAAATTTTCATACTAATAAGATGAATGTACTTGTTCATTTTTATGTAAAGAGTTGAATCTTGGTGGAATATTTGATACATTTTGCTGTTGCCAAATTTTTTACAACCTCCACGTTCATTTATGTGACCTCACAGTATAAGAAGCTTTGTTTAAGAGTACTTCTTCATGTGACTATAGTAACTTTGATTTCTTTGTTTGAAAATTACTTGTTCACATCCTTTGGCCATTTATCAACTGGGGAAGGACTTGAATTATAAAGTTGACTCAGTTCCCTGTATAGTTGAGAAATAGGGTTTTCTTTGTGCAAAATCTTTTTAATTTAATATAATCAAAATTATATTTTCTATTATGTAATGCTCTCTATATTGTAAGTCCTAAATTTGTCCCTTATTCATGGATCTGACAAGTAAACTATTCTACACACTTCTAATTTGCTTACAGTATCATCTTTTAGATCTAAATCACATATTCTTATCTTGGTATATGGTGTAAAATGTTGGCCTATATCGAATTTCTGCCATACTGTTTTCTAGTTTTCTCACCAGTTTTTGTCAAATAATGAATTTTTGGCCCAAGAGTTTAGATCTTTGGGTTTATAAAAACTAAATTACTGTGGTCCTATCCTATAATGTATTGTATACCTAATATATTCCACTGGTCCACATGCTATTTGTTAGCCAATAGCATATTGTTTTGATGATTTCCACTTTATAATACAGTTTGAGATCTGCTTTCCAGCATAATTTTGAATTCCAAACTCATATCCAATTATCTGTAAAAATAATGTAGTGATAAACATGCAGGTCTAGTAAAAATAACTTTTAAAAATAAAAACTGAATCCTTAATCCTAAGATGAACATTGTGTTTTCCGAACCAGAATCATACAGTTTTCATTATAACTTTTTACTTGAGATTTGATTTGGCAATTAGGCTCTCTTCCTTCCTACTTTTTCCATTTTTCCTTTTAGACTTTTGTCGTTTTATCCCCTCCAGTTGGTCAGTTGAACAAGAGTATTTGAAAATTGTTACATTGTGTTTCATAAATCAAAGAACTTTAAAACTTCTGGAATAAGGGCTCCCAATTCGAGAAAAATTACCAGGGAAAACTGGAAAGCAGTTAGTTAGATTCAGATCAACACCTTACACCATGTAACAGAGTAAGCTCTAATTGGATATATGACTCAAATATGACATACTTTATCATGAACAAATTAGAGAAGGTAAGGAGATACTTTTTGCAAGCATGAATAGGGGAGAAAGTTTAATTAAATAAGTGATAGAGATGATCAAAAGTAGGTCATTTTAATTACACAAAATCACAAAATTTGCACACACACAATTGATGCAGTTTAAATACAAAAGGAAAAAAAATTCATTCAAAACAATCTTTGTAGTAAATATATCTGTTATAAAGGCAGTCTGTCCAAGATATAGAACCCCAGAAAATTTGTCCAAGAATGTGAACCAGTATTTTTCAAAAGAAAAAAAATCTAAATTCCTAACCACATGACGAATGTTCCAAATCTCTAATAATAGGAAGACAAAATTCTATTCAGTATCTCCATTATTGGCACATCGCATTGGTAAAGTTGACAAAAGATGATAGGATCAGAGGTTTAAGGCTTAAAGGGAACTTTAGATATTATTATTTAGTCCAACTTCTTGCTTTTACAAATGAAAACAAAATTGAAGCCCTGAGTGGCTGACTTGTGCAAAGTCACAAAATGCGTGGTGGAATTTGAAAGCAGGTCACCTGATTTAATAGCCAGAACTCAAATGAAAATTGCTAGAGGGATTGTGGTAGGATAGGCAAATTCAATTGGAGTTGTGAGTTGATCTACTTATTCAGGAAAGCAGTTTTGAATTGGATTCCAAAGGTCAGTGAACTGAGCATATCTGTTTACCAAGAAATTCTACTCCTTGAATGTACCCCAGGGAAGTTAAAGACTGTACAAGAATATTGACAGTAGTTGATCGATCATTCAACAAGCAAATAAGTTTTGTAGCACAAAAGTGGGGGAAAAAGTTAGTGTCACTTGTTTGGGAACTTGTTGAATGAATACAACATTGAATGAGGCGAATATAATGGAATATTATTTCTCCCTAAGAAATGATGACTATCATGGATTCGGAGCAATCTGAGTAGTAGAAATGAAACTTACTAATGTAGTCAGGAACCTTGACAATAGACCTTGTTGTAGAGCCCACAACATGCTTTTCCTAAGCTTCCTTGGAGGTACTGATATTGGCCTTGAGGCTTAATTGATCCAGGAAGACCAAGTTTTGAAACATGGAGATCACCTAGTAGCCAAATGCATAAAAACCTAATGTAAATCAAGTCACAAAGTATTTATTAAGCACCTTCTATGTTTCAATTATTGTGTTAAATGTTGGGGGTTCAAAAAGGCAAACCAAAACCGAAACTAGCGCTGCCTTTCAAGGACCTCCAGTATAATGGGGGAGTCAGTAAGTGAAGAACTACTTACAAACGAGGTATAAGCAGATACAATTGGAACCAATCCACGGGACAGAAAGCACTAGAAATAAGAGGGATTGGGAAAAGGGTCTTCTGACAGGCCATATTTTAGCTGGGACTGAAAGGAAGCCAGGAGGTAAATATGAGGAGGGTCCTAGTTCAAGGCTTGGATGATGTTTGGTGAAAATGCTGGGAGTTGACTGATGGAGTATCTTCTTTGAGGAACAGTAAAGAGTCCAGTGACACTAGATCACAAATTACTTGCCACATAGGGAAGGTAGGAAGGAATAAAGTGTAAGAAGACTGGAAAGGTGGGAGAGGGGCATGTTATAAAGAGTCTTAAAGGAAAACAGGATTTTATATTTGATCCTGGAGCTGATAGTGAGCCATTGGGTATTACTGCATAGGGATGATTGGTATGTGTGTGTGTGTGTGTGTGTGTGTGTGTGTGTGTGTGAGAGAGAGAGAGAGAGAGAGAGAGAGAGAGAAAGGGGGAAGGGAGGAAGGGGGAGGGGAAGAGACATGATCAGAACAGTTTTAAGATACCTTTTATATTCTAGTGCAGGATGGAACAGACTGGGGAGAAACTTGTGGAGGGCAGACCAACCTGCAGGCTACATCAGTTGTTCAGATGTGAGGTAATGAGGGCCTATAAAAGGGTGGTGGCGATGTCAGAGAAGAGAAGGGAGAGCATATTGGAGATAGCCCAAGGTAGAAACCAAAGGACTTGTCAACAGGTCATATATGAAGAGTAAGAGAAAATGAGGAGAATGTGAGTTGGGGGTCAAGTACCTAGAAAGATGGTGATACCCTTCACCAGTTTCTGCAGGAGACATAATGAGATGATGTACCTTGAAGCTTTCTTGCTGGCCATACTGGCTCACTGGGCAGAAGACTGAAGGAGAAACTCCTGATTCTTTTTGTCCTGACTTTTTGTATTTGAGGTATCAGGAAGTGACATCATTAGTTAGCCCTGAGAGAATTCAACCTCAAAGATGCTTTTAGTGCTTTTTAAGGAAAAACTAACTTGGCTCTTATCACAGAGGTGTTCAAGCAGAGACTGGATTATCACTTCTCAGGAAATATATGGGAATGCTTTTTTCAGGTATGGGTAGGATTTAATGGTCACTGAGTTCCTCTCCAGTTTGGAAATGATATATTTCTGCGAACCGTGTTAGTTCACTTCTTAAAAGTCTAATGAAACCCTTTCCAGAGATGCGCTTCATTCATTAGCAACATGCCATGCCTATGGTTTTGTCCCCGTTTCTCTCTTCTCTTAATTGCAAAGTTTTTTGTGGGAGGGCTGGAGATTTTTTTTAAAGGTATCTGTTATCAATTGAAACATTTGTGTGTACTTCAATAAAAAATCAGGTTAGTGGTTAAGACTGGGCATCAAACAAGTAATGGAAGGGCTAAGTTAGAATTCTTTTGGGCTGTACATTAACAGGAATTTACCTCTGATAAATTTGCAGCGTAGTAGGAGCACAGCACTTTCTTGACTGAGCAAGGATTATGGGATGGAAAAATAAAAATCAGGATATTGTTAGGCTGTAGAAAAAGAAGAAACATTTAGTAAGTGCCCACTATGTGCCAGACAGGGTCCTAAGCATTTTCTAATTAGGTCATTTGAAGCTCATAATAACCCCTGGAGATCGGTACTATTGTGAGTCTCATATCACAGATGGGGAAACTGAGGCATATAGAGGTTTGAGTGACTTGTACAGAGTCACACAGTCACTAAGTGTGTAAGGCGTGATTTAAACTTGTGACTTCTGACTCCAGGTCTGGTGCTCTATCCACTGAATTACCTATCTACTTCTAGGTATTTATATATGGTTTAGTTATCTCAGCATCCATACAATCGCTAGAGAGCCATGCCTCCACTTCTTGTTCAGTCAGGTCCTGTGCTAAGCTTGGGAGTACCAGAAAAAAAGATCAAAATTAAATTCAATATAGTATTTTCTCTTTGACACAAAAGGAAATGACCACAATATTTTGCTGCTGTGCTCTTAAAAGTTTCTGGGGTTCAAGAAATGGCAGCCAATTTTTTTCAACTTTTCTGAGCTTGGTTTTCTCTCCAGGCTTTATACAAGATGATTTATAACTTTTTGTTTAGTCATTTTTCAGTCACATCCAACTCTTCTTGACACCATTTGGAGCTTTCTTGGCAAAGATCCTGTAGTATGTTTTTTGTTTTGTTTTGTTTTGTTTTTTTGGTCATTTCCTTCTCCAACTCATTTTATAGATATGGGAAACAGGTTTAAGACACTTCCTGCTTCCACACCTGGAGCTCTACCTGCTATTGTGCCACCTAGCTTCCCCCGAGGTATAACCAAGAAAAAGAAAAAAGATGCAGTGAGGCAGAAGGAGGCAGTACAACTTTGGAGAAGATGATGCGGGAATGGGATAGAAAGCAAGTGTGGCTCCCATGGCCGGATTCCAAGTTCTTTTCTAACTTTCCTGTGGTCATGGTTTCCTCTACCATCACTAACCCTGAATAGTTCAGGTCTCAGTTGGCTCCAAGGATATGAGTGAACTCGGATACAATTCTCAGATTTGGGTATGTTTCTGTGTCATGTCCTAGAGTTCACCCAAGCTTCTCCCCTCTGGCCCTCCCCCTGCCCCTATATACCTTTAGTGTTTTACCTTTTTTTCTAATGCTATATGCAAGGAAAGGCTGGGGAGCTGGTTCTCTCCACACACTTTCACATTGCTTTGAGATTATTCTTCATCTCCATGTTTCTCTCTAGAGAAAGCTCATCAGCAACACCCTATTCGGATTTTTTTTATTAAGACCCGTCAAAGAGCAAGTGACCATACCTATCTGAAAAGCATAATATTTGCATAATGAAGGATGATCTATTATCTCAGTTCCTGGACAGCCTTCCTTGTACTTCAATAATGATATCCCCTAGAGGTCAGGCATCATTATAAATCTAAAGTGACTTGTGCAGGAACTCAATTAAGAACAAATCCAAAGAAAGTTAGTGCTCCTGAGATTCATCTACTTGCTCTCTTAAACAAGGAGCATTACAGTGACTAGAAGGATAATAAGATGGTGTTGGATTTGTAAAAGTAACTGAACAATTAGGAGTAGAATGTAATCATAAAATAGCTGTCAAAAAAGCATCCTACAACCTTTATTCTTTTCACAGCTTCTAAAGTGTGTGTGTGTATTTCCCCTAGATGAGATGGGGAAAAGTGTTCTCTATGGCAGTGAAAATTATTTGACTCCAAGTACTCAGTCAGAAAGCATTTATTAAGCACCTCCTGTTTACCAGGCAGCTAGATGATACAGTGAATCCAGGCCTTGGAGTCAGGAGGAGCTCAGCTCAAATATAGCCTCACATAGTTATAGCTGTGAAACCCTGAGAAAGTTCCTTCATCCTGTTTGCCTCAGTATCCTTTTCTGTAAACCAAGTTGGAGAAGGAAATAGCAAATTACTCGAGAATCTTTGCTACAAAAACCCTAAATGGGGTCACAAAGGGACAGAACTAAAATGACTCACTAACAATTTGTGCTTGGTCCTGGGGATCAAAATCCAAAGTATGAAACAATCTCTGGCATGTTATGCTTTTCTTTTAGAAGAGTTATATCAGGCCAGAGGTATCTATAATGTGAATTTCAGTAAAGCAAATCCTATTTTCCAAATGGCTTTCATTATAAAACTGAACATGAGTTCTCAAGGAGAAAAAAATCACCTAGTGAACTGAGCTGAGAAATTTTGGTGAGGAAAGGGCAGTCCCTTTGGAGCAGTTGATTTTTCTTGGTAAATAGTTGCAGGCTTTGTAATTCTTTACCAGTCTTGAAGAGTGCTGGAGTTCAAATTAGAGGAATCTATTACCTGTGTGACTGTGGGTATGATTTGCTTCTTTAATCCTGAGTTTCCTCACTTATGCAATAAGGGGACAGGACTGGCTGGTTTTTAAGGTCCCTTCTAGCCGTAAAGCTGTGATTGTCTGGTTCTTCCCTTTTTGATTCCCCTCACCCCTATAATATACACACCCCCAGAACTTCTCCAGTAAAAGAAAGCAAAATGCAAAGTCATCAACATTAATACTTATTATCTATGGTGCAGAAAGAGACTGCAATTCACTAAAATGAGGTTTAGGGATTATCTGAGGGTTCCAATTATCCTTGGTATAACTGTCACCCATTCCCAGAGAGATGTCTGTGTTCATTAAAAATTAAAGTTAATGTCTCTTAAAAGCAAGCTCAAATTGCTGTAGTTGAAGAATCTTTTTTAGAGGAAGAAATCTCTGGATAATATGTTTATTTTTTCAATATGTGTCCCAAGGAAATAAGCTAAAAATCCACGATAAAACAGAAGGTAGAAAACAAGTTGATGTTTAATGGCATAGGGACTGACCCATTATTTCATTGGTATGAGGATCTTCCGGATTAAGAAATCCTAGCGATGCAGGCAGACACCTTGTCAGTAATTTATAGTCTTAGAGTTCCCTTAAGGCACTGAGAAGGTAAATGATTGCCAAATCACATAGCCAGGATGTGTCAGAGGTGGGCTTTTAACACTGGTCTTCAAGGTTTTCAGACCAGGTGTCTATTCACCAGACTCTGGACCGTTAATAAGAAAAAAATCCTGAAAAATCTGTCTAAGCAGCCAGGTTTTTCATTATATGGAAAGTTGAGCATCAGATAGACCTGATTCTGAATTGGTCGAAAGACACTTAATGACTTTGGGCAAGAACTACCCTTAATCTCTGCCTCAGCTTCCTTGTTAAGGTTGTGAGGATCAAATGAGATGTTTCTAAAGCAATCTATAAACTTCAAAGTCTCATATAAACGAATAAAACGAATAAGATGGATTTCATGTTATGGAAGTGCCTTTCAGTGATTATTGGGTTGTGTTAACTGCACAACCTGTTATTGATGATGTTAATGGGCAAAGCTCCGGTTGCTCATGACTTTCAACTGCAAACCTATAGCTAGGCTCCCAAGCAGGTCTATTACTACTCCATTGTTTTGTAGAAGCCATCAGAATCTGTCCCCAGTTGTGTGGCCCAGAATAGAATAAAGCCATCTGGTTCTTTTTACTGTATGTTAACTTTACCCCTGCAGGAAATATCCCTTTGTTCTTTATGGAATGGCAAGGTGATGTTGCTGAATTTCACCTGAACACTCATTGGCATCCATTTGGAAGGCAAGTCAGCAGATAACAGGCCATTTTAACTGTGGACTTAGGAAAAAAAACCCACCAAGAGGGAGAGATATTGGAAATCAGAAAAGCTTATAAAAAGGGATCAGGCCAGGAATCCTTCAATTCCATTTTGTGCTTTGCTAACGGAGTTTTGGTGTAAAAAAAGGATGAAATAAGTTATATTTGTGGTGCAGCTACCGGATCAGTTTTGGTCTTTTGTTCCTATTAATCTGAAAATTCTTAGTATTAGTCTACAGAAATGCTTTCCCCTATCTCCAATAAGAAGTCTAAACATTCAGTAGATTGAGCCTAACTTCAAAATTCTTCTTTTCAAGAACAGGAACCCAATTTCGCCAATTTGTTTGGCCCAGTGTTGACTCAATTTACACGCACAGATATTTCCAGTTCACCAAGTTTCTGTTCTTAAAAATACATTTTATTGCTGACTTTTATTTTTGTATGACTTATATTTCACATTCCCCAACGTATCATTTTCCCCTACTCATAAAGAGTCATCACTTAAAATAAAAAAATAAATAAATAAAAGGGAAAATATTTAGCAAAACCAATATGGTAAATAACACAGTATTTAGCTTTTTGTAATCACATTCTGCTCCTTCTATAAAAAGATGAAAACTGACCATATGTTTTACTGTATATTTATTTGTTTTTAATACAATCATTTAATATATTATTCATGGAAGTATCAACTGGTAATTAGGGCATCTAGGTGTCTCTACAGTGGGTAGAGTGCCAGACCTGGAGTCAGAAAGACTCATCTTCCTGAGTTCAAATCTGGCTCCAGATACTTGCTTTGTTAACCTGAGCAAGTCATTTAATCTCAGTTTCCTCATCTGTAAAATAAGCTAGAGAATGAAATGGCAAACTAACCCTGTATCTTTGCCAAGAAAACTCCAAATAGGCTCACAAAGAGTTGGACACAATTGAAAAAATGGCTGAACAACAAATCAACTGGTATGCACACCTATGCATACTATTTAGTTAGAAGCAAATACTTCATGATGTAGCTGAGAGAAATGGGGATGATTTTTTTTTAAATCACTCCTTCCTCTATCATTGTAAAAGTTTCTAGTTGGCTTCTTATTTGTTACTGATAATCTTTCCCTAAACCTTCCCACTCTTTTCCGCACCGCCCCCCCCCCCATAGCTTTTCAGTATTTTTCCCCTGCCCCCTCCCAACACACATTGAGCAGATAAATTAAAAGCAAAAATAGAACCCTCAATATATAACTGTGTGGTCTGGCAAAACAGATTCATAGATTGACCAGGTCTAAAAGTATGTCTGTCTCTGTATTTTACATGATCTCCATTATGTTGGGAGGTGAGCAGCATGCTGCATCTTTACCCGGTAGATCAGAATTGTTGTTATACAGTCATTTTGGTCACGTGCAACTCTTTGTAACCCCATTCAGGTTTGGTGGTGGTGATGGTGGTGGTTGGGAAAGATACTGGAGTGGTTTACCATTTCCTTCTCTAACTCATTTTACAGATAAGAAACTGAGGCAAATAGAGTTAAATGAGCTGCTCAGCGTCCCATAGTTAACAAGTGTCAGAGGTCACATTTGAACTCAGAAAAATGAGCCTTTCTGACTCCAGGTCCAGCATTTTATCTACTGTCACCTAGTCTTGATCACTTCTAGAATTTTACAAAGTTATTTTTCCCAGTTTCCTCTGAAATGATTCTTTTAGTCCTTTCTTATGTCACAGCACTTTTCCTTTCTATTCATATACCACAATTTGCTTATTCCCTAATAAGACACGCTTTTGTTTTCCCAGCTTTGGCTACTATGACAAAAACTGCAAGAAACATTTTTAAGTTCTTTTCTTTTTTTTTTAATGCACTCTCCTTCACAATCATTAGGTCACATATAAGAGCCTGGGTTTTACCAACTTTGTCACAGAATTTGGTGTACTGTCTCTTGTATTAGCTCATATTTACTTGGAATTTTTTAATGTACAGAATAGAATGGGTTCTGTTTAATTTTTATTATTAAAACTTTTTACCTTCAAAACATATGCATAGGTAATTATTAACATTCACTTTTGTAAAACCTTATGTTCCAATCCCCTAGACTGCAAGTAATCATATATATGTTAAACATGTGCAATTCTTCCATACATATTTCCACAATTATCATTCTGCACAAGAAAAATCAGATCAAGAAGGAGAAATATGAGAAAGAAAATAAAATGAAAGCAAAGAACAACAAAAAGAGTGGAACTATCATGCTGTGATCCAGTCAGTGGAATTGCTTCATAAAAACTTCTAAAACATATTTTAGTATTATCTTGTGTTTTATTCTACTTAATTTCTCTGCCCTCAACCCTTGCAAAAAGCATTCTCTTTATATAAAATACAGAAATATATATATATATATATATATGTAAAACTAGTCAAAATATGGATATATGTTCTGCATGATTTCATATATATAATGGGTATTGTTTTCTTGCCTTCTGAGTAGGTGAGGGAAAAGGGCAGGAGGGAGGAAGAAAATTCAGGACTGAAAATAAAAAAATGTTCAAAACCTTAACCCAATCCATCAAAAAACTCGTTTCATACTCATAGTCTTCTACTTCTGCAAAGAAGGGAGAAGAGGTACTTTCTTTTATTTCTTCTTTGAAGCTATGCTTGGTCATTATAAAAATATAAAATTTAGTTTCAATGGTTTGGTTTATCTTTCCATTTGTGCTATTGTAGTCATGCCTATAATTTGTCCGATTCTACTTATTTTACTTTGCATTAGTTAACTGAAGTTTTACAATGCATCTCTGTGTTGATCTTATTCATCTTTTCTTATAGCAGCATAATATTCCATTACAGCCATGTACTAAAGTTTGTTGAGCTATTCCTCAATCAATGGGCATGTACCTAGTTTTCAGAGTTTGGCTACTTTAAAAAAAATGCCACCATAAATATTTTGTGTATAGAATGACTTTCTATTTGTCATAGACTCTCTTGGGAATCTCTGAGTTGAAGGGTATGGAGAATGTAAACTAAATGAAATGAACGAAAAATGAAATGAAAATGAATGTAAACTAAAATGAAAACGACACTGAACAAGCAGACCAATTTAGGCAGAATTTTTCTTTTTATCATTATCTTGGCCTACCCACAAAATAGTTAATACTTCTCCAATTGTTTAGATCTGACTTTATTTGTGTGAGAAGTGTTTTATAATTGGGTTTAAATAGTTCTTGGGTTTGTCTTGGCACATAGATCCCCAAATGTTTTAGTTTGTCTACAGTAATTTTAAATGGAATTTCTCTTTGTATCTCTTGCTGATGGATTTTGTCAATAATATATAGAAATGCTAATGATTTGTGTGGGTTTATTTTATATCCTGCAACTTCGCTAAAGCTGTGAATTGTTTCCAATAGGTTTTTGGATGCTTTTCTTGGATTCCCTAAGGATATCATCATATCATCAACAGCAAAGAGTGAGTTTTATTTCCTCATTGCCTATTCTAATTTCTTTAATTTCTTTTTTTTTCTTATTGCCAAAGCCAGCATTTGCAGTACAGTGTTGTAAAACAGTGGTGATAATCAGCATCCTTGTTTGCCCAGGGAACTTATTGGGAATATGTCTCTCCATTGCAAATAATGCTTGCTGTTGGTTTTAAATAGATACTGCTTATTATTTTAAGGAAAATTCCCTTTATCCCAGTGATCTCTAGTGTTTTTAACAGGAATGAGCACTTTATTTTGTCAAAAGCTTTTTCTGCACATATTGAGATGATCATCTGGTAATAGTTTCCCTGAAATTGATCCAGTCCTGCATTCCTGGTATATATGATGTGGTACAACTGTTCAGTTTGTATTATTCTGCTGATAAGCTGTTGTAATTTCTTTGCTAATATTTTATTTAAAAATTTTGCATCAATATTGATTAGGGAGAGTGTTCTATAATTTTCTTTCTCTGCTTTGGCGCTTCCTGGTTTGTGTATCAGTACTATATTTATGTCACAGAGGAATTTGACAATACTCCTTCTTTACCCATCTTTTCAAATAGTTTCTATAGTATTGGAATTAATGTTCTTTAAATGTTTGGTAGAATTCATTTCTGAATCCATCTGGCCCTGGAGATTTTTTCTTAGGGAGTTCATTAATGACTTGTTCAATTGCTTTTTTAAAAAACGGGACTATTTAAGTAATGTATCCCCTCTTCTGTTAACCTGGGCAATTTTTACTTTTGTAAATATCCATCCATTTTGGTTAGTTTGTCAGACATGCTGCCACAGAGTTGGGCAAAATAGCTCCTCATTATTGCTTTAATTTCTTTATCACTGGTGCTAAATTCACACTTTTCATTTTTGATCCTGGTGATTTGATTTTTTTCTTTCCTTTTTCTGACCAAATTACTCAAAAGTTTATCTCATTTTTTTCGGGGGGGTTTCAATAAAAGCAACTCTTAGTTTCTATTTTATTAATCTCTTCTTTGAGTTTCAGAATTTCTAATTGGGGGTTTTACTTTCTTTTTCTAGCTTTTTTAATTGCATGTCTAATTCACTGATCTCTTTCTCTATTTTATTGATGTAGATACTTAGAGATATAAAAATTTCCCTAAAAACTGCTTTGGATGCATCCCATAGGTTTTGGTATGTTGTGTCATTATTGTCATATTCTCTTGAATGAAATTATGCATTGTTTCTGTCATATATTGTTTTACCTACTCATTTTTTTTAGAATTAGATTATTTAATTTCCAATTGAGTTTTAATCTATCTTTCCCTGGCCTTTATATAATGAATATAATTTTTATCACATTGTATCCTGAAAAAGAAGCATTTACTATTTCTGCCTTTGTGCATTTGATTGTGAGCTTTTTATACTCTGACATATGGTCACAGTGCCATGGACTGCTGAGAAAATGTATTCTTCTCTGTCCCTATTCAGTTTTCTCCAGAGGTCTGTCATATCTAGATTTTCTAGGATCCTATTTACCTCTTAGTTTCTTTCTTGTATAGTTTGTAGTTAGAATTGTCTGTTTCTGAGAGGGAAAGGTTGAGGTCCTCCACTAGAATAATTTTGGTGCTTATTTCTTGCTGTAACTGGCTTAACATCTTCTCTAGAAATTTGCCTGCTCTACCACTTGGTGCATACACATTTAATATTGTTCCTATTTCATTATTCATGGTACTCTTTATCAAGATGTACTTTCCTTCCTTATCTCTTTTAATAAGATCTATTTTCTTTTGCTTTATCTGAGATCAGAATTGCTACCTCTGCTTTTCTTTTACTTCAGCTGAAGCAGAATAAATTCTGTTTCAGCCTTTTACCTTCAATCTGTATGTGTCAAATGTGTTTCTTGTAAACAACTTACTGTAGGATTCTGTTTTTTTTAAGTCTACTCTGCTGTTCGATTCCCTTTTATGGGAGAGTTCATCCTATTCAGATTCATAGTTATGATTACCTCCATCCTATTTTCTCCCCTGTATATACTTTGGTTCTCTCTTTCCACCCTGTATTCAGTGTTTTTTTTTTAACCACCCCACCTACTACCTTGTCTTCTATCAACCCTTTCCCTCCTTCTCTTACCTTTTCCCCTAGTGTTTCTGCCCTCCCTTCTATCCTGACCCTCCCTTTTCTTTTCCTCTTTATCCTCCTCCTCCTCCTTTATAGGGTTAGATAAATTTCTATATATAGTGAATGATTGTTATTCCCTTTAAAGCTAAAACTGATGAGGTCAAACTTCAGACAATGCTCATCCTCTTCCCTCCTCCATTATAATAGGTCTTTTGTACTTCTTCATGTGAACTAATTGTCCCATTATACTTACCCTTTCCCCTTTTTCTAGTACAGACCTTTTTGCATCCCCAAATGTCTTTTTCTTTGATGTCATCACATCATGAATCATTCATAAACCACACCCTCAGTCCATGTGAAGCACCTCTCTGCCCCAGTGACAGATACAGTTCTCAAGAGTTACAGATATCTTCCCATCTAGGGATGTAAACAGTTTAACCTTTAAATAATGTATGCTTTCTCCCCGTTTACCTTTCTGTGCTTTTCTTGAGTCCTGTGTTTGAAGATTAAATTTTCTGTTGACTTCTAGTTTTTTCAGTAGAAATGATTGACAGTCTCTTACTTCATTGAAGTGCCATCTCCTCTCCTGAAAGATAATGCTTGGTCTCTCTGAGTGGTCAGTTCTTGGTTATAACCCCAGGTCCTCTGCCTTCTAGAATATGGTATTGTTCCAGGCCCTTCGATCTTTTATTGCAGAAACTGCCTGATCCTTGGTAATCCTAATTGTTGCTTCTTGGTATTTGAATTGTCTTTGTCTGGAAGTTGGGAGTATTTTTTCCCTTGGAATTGTTTTTTAGAGTTTCACAACAATGTTTTATGAGGCTTTCATTGCTCTTTCCAGAGGTGATTGATGGATTCTTTCAATCAGCATTTCCCACTTTGTTTCTAGAATATTGGGGCAATTTTCCTTAACGATCTCTTCTAGAATGCTACCCTGGCTCTTTTATTTTGTTCATGGCCTTCAGGTAGACCAATAATTTTTAACTGTCTCTTTTGGATCTATTTTACAGGTCAGCTATTTTTCCAATGAGGTATTTCACATTTTCTTCCATTTATTCATTCTTTTTAGTTTGGTTGACTGATTCTTGATGTCTCATAAAGCCATAAGCTTCCATTTGTCCTCTTCTAATATATAATGTGTGATTTTCTTCAGTTACCTTTTGTATCTCTTTTTCCATTTGGTTTAAATTTACTGTTTAAGGAGTTATTTTTTTCAATTTTTTTTTCTGTCCTCTTTCAAGCTGTTGACTGTCTCACACATACGTCTCATTTCCTCTCTCATTTTTTCTACCTCTCTTTATTTGCCCTTTAAAGTCTTTTATGAGCACTTCCAAGAAGCCTCTTTGGTCTTGAGACCAATTCATATCACTCTTGGAGATTTTCTCCATCGACATTCTATTCTTGCCTGAGTTTGTGTTTTGGGCTGCCCTGACCATAGCTTTCTATGGTCAAGGTTCTTTTCTGTTTCTTGCTCATTTTCTTTCCTTTTCTTTTGATATTGCCTCTTTTTTTCTTTCAAGGTAGAGCTCTACTCCTGGGGTGAAAGTAGTGCTTGTCCCAAGCTTCCTGTATATCTTTGAGCCTTGACTTTGAGCATAGGGGTGCATTGCATTTGTAAGGAGGTAGCTTTGCCTGCTCTGTTCAGGAAACAGTCTGCTTTCCCAAAATTTGCCTCCTGAGCTGGGACTGGAAGCTGCCCCACTGATTTGCTACTCGGTTGAGCCAGAAATGAGAGCTTTAGTTGCTGGTTTGCTGTGATTAAGACCCTCTCAACCACTTTCCCAGAATGTGAGCTGTGCCGAACACTGTTTTTAGTCAGTGAGAGTCAGTCTCACTGACTGACCTTTCTTGAAGTTTTTTCAGTCTATCCTGAGCTGGAAAGTGGTTTCATTCTGTCAGATTGTTGGAGGATTGGTTTCATGTGGTTTTCAAGGGAAATTAGGAGAGCTTGAGCAGCTTCCTGTGTTTACTCTACCATCTTTGCTCCTATGAGTCCTTCTCTCTCTCTTTTTTTAAAATCAGATTGACCAAAGGGTTATTATCAATTTTGTATTTCAAAAAATCAGTATTTTCCCAAAGAATTAGGTTTGAGTTTTGTTAATTTTTTCCAGAGTCTTTGAGTTTCCAATTTGTCTATTTCTTCTCTATCAATATTTTTTAGTTTTTTTGCTTATTTGTTGGTGTCCTATTTCTGAAGTTACACATTTAGTTCATTTACCTCTATTTCTGTTCTCTTAATGTATGTTTTCAGGTATAACTGTTCCTCTGGAGATAGGATTCGCTGCATCTCAGAATTTCATTGTCTTAGGTATAATTTATTTATTGTCTCGATGAGTTGCTCTTTCACCTATTCTTTGTAAGTGATGTTATTATTAAGTTTCCTTTTAGGTATGTCTTTTGCTCATACTGTAACACTTTTTTTGGCCTGTGGTCTTTAAAGGATGTTTTGTGTTTTTACATTTATTTTTAATTTTCTGTGACTAGTTACAAGTTCTCTTTTTGTAAAGGGTCATGTGGCACTGAGAAAATGATATATTGTCATGTATCCTTGACTGCTCCCATTGTAGATCTTTTAACCTGAAATTTACCATTAACTTGTCCGTTTCTTTTCCTACCACATACACTCTGCCTGTGTTTCAATTAAGACTTTCCTGGCCCTGAAAGTTAAACATTAAATTCTTTTTGATTATTGTCCCACTCTTTATGTGATTTTGTATTTTATTCTACCTTTCCATTATGAATTTAGGTATTATGACATTTGATTCATATATATCTCATTTTTGATAACTGTTCAAGGTTTGTTGTTCATATGACTTCCTTGTTTATTGAATATGTGAGTTTTTATTTTTGAATTTTAAATGTTTCTAATATTCACGAAATTGTTATACCAAAAAAAAATCACTTGGCTATTCATTGATTGGATCAGAGTATTTAGTTCATTCATATTTAAGATGTTAGGAGTATTGGTCTTTTAGTTTTTACTCTTTTTCATTGTTATTACTTTAAAATTTGTATTTCCTTTCCACAATTCTCAGTTTCTCTAACTTTTTTTGATTCCAGTCTCTTCTCAAAGGCACCTCCCCCCATATCTCATTCACACATCCTTTAATACTTACTTTGGAGCTTCTGTTGATTTTTCTTTATTTGATTCACCTATCTGCATCTTATCTTTTCTTTATCCCTTATCAATTATAAGGAAATAGATATTTCCCTATTCGTTCAGTAGTCAGTTTAAATTCATATTCCCCCCAACCTCTTAAGTTTTTTATAAGTTGTCTTTTACTGTGCCTCTTTCTAGAAAGCTTTGCTTTCTTCTTTTTACTAATTCCCATCTCTTCTTGTCTGAAATGTTATTCTGATGTATCACTTACACCTTTATTATTACTTTTTTAATGGCTCTCCAATCCTCATGGGGTGATTCTGACTGCCTTCCAATTTCTGTTATTGCGCTTATGCAGTATATATCTTGTTTCGTTGTCCTTTTTTTCCTGTTGTGCTTTACTTGGAAATATCTGTTTGTGAAAAGCAGCTAATGGTGCTCCATGGTGCCAGTCTTGCATCACTAATCACCTATAGCCCTCACCATTGTTGTTTGCTCCTCAAAGAGGACCAGTGACCTCATGGGGTAATATCTTACCTTGTGTTTGAATTGGTTTTGAAAAGGCAGAATGGTGCAAAGTTATCAGCCCCACTGTTTTCCTGAGTCAATGAAGTTCAGTAGTTTTCATCCCAACTGCTTTGCCTTTTTGCTTCTAGAACTACATCCATCTCATTAGTCTTAAGGCCAGCTGTCTATGGAGGCACTACACTGTCTCAGAGCAGGCAGCCTCCCAATACCTCAAGTCTCCCCTCTGCCTTCAGAGGAAATCTATCATGATTTGTTATCTATCTCCCTGGATAGACTCTTTCCCCTACTCCAGTGATACTTTATTCTACTCTCTTAGACACAATCCCTTCTTCATACCCTTTCTCTAATGCTTTAGAAGCAACTCTTATCCTCTTATAGAAATGACCACTTCCAATTATTGTACCCATCCCCCTGTAGTATGGCAAGAGTTTTATTCTATGTTGCTGTCCTTCTCTTCTGCTTTCACTTCTTCTACTTAAAGCTTTATTCCATGTTTATCGCTTTTTGGAGGCTTCAGGTAGTGTTTTGGGAGTATTTTATGGCTACTGGTAGTATCCTCTTTAAAGCCTCTCCCCGTATGCTGACTTAGGTCAAGGTCATTTATTTGGGATTGTATACAATTTGTGTTTCTAAAGCATCATGAGTTTTTGGTATACTTTTTACTTCCAACTTTATCACTGATTAGTTTTTTTTTTTCTTAATCTGTTCTCTGAGGATTTAAAAATTCTGAATGGTTAACTCTAATTTGTAACCTCTATTCACTTTTAATTGATTTGTTTATAGATTTTATCTATTGATCCTGCTCTCTTGTGAGTCCCCGGGTTTCTGTTTCCCTCACATTTAGTGCTGCTGTCTCTCACCTTGAGTTATCAGAATCTGCCAAACTTTGTGTATTAGGGATAACCCAAAGAAGGTGTTCTGAATAGAGTCTCTGGAACCTATGAAACTTTTGGTAATTCCACTCAAAAGATGGCACTCCCCCTCCACCCCGTTTTTTTTGTTGTATATCTCGGTAAACTGTTTGTGTAGGAGGGAATGGGGTCATTTTGGTAGAAGATAGGAATCCTGCAATGTGGCTTGTATGGAGGCAGGTCTCAGTCTCTAAATGTCAGTCTGAGAGCCCCAAATGTGATCTGATATTTTTTGCTATTTAAGTCTCCCTTTGCTTATCTCTGTAATCGGTTACATCTGAAACAAGTGAGGTCTTTTTGGATTTCCCTTATGGGATATAAACAAGACTTAAGACTCAAGGCCCTCTTTCTATCCCAAGTGCCTGGTAGACATCTGACTTTAGAGTAGCCATTGAAGAAGTATGTATTACTACAATCATATCTCATTATGGTAAGTTGAAACTCTTATTTGGGGGGATTGTTTTCTGAAAAAGAAGAAACATCTGCATTAAAAATAATTTATGGGCTTCTTTTGCACTTGCATCTTAATAGATTTCTTTGAAATATTACTGCTTTTAACCCCAGGCTAAGTGTTCAATAGTTTTGTTTTTCTTGCTGGGGTTGAGAAAGGCCCCTTCATCATGCACCCTCATGGGAGTGCTAGCCAGCTGTATGTATATGGTGCATAGGAGGCCACTGGATCCATTCCAGAGCTTCGGGGGTCTGAAAGAGACATTTCTCATCTGTCACTCAAGAAGCATTTATTAAGTGCCTCTATCTGCCAGGCAAGGTTCTGCAGCTACAAAAAGCACATGTGCAAATATAGACAGAACAAATACAAAAGCTGGATGTGAGATAACTGGGGAGGGAGGGAATTCCACTGTGTAGAGTCTTCCTCACACACACTTTTTGACCAGTCGGGATTCTTCTACCTCCAGGGTCAGCGGAGTCAAACTTTTTTTTCTCCGGCTTCAATTATACTCAAAGAGCATTCTTCTGAGGATTTCCCTGCCACAGAGAAGAGGCGACATGTGTAAACAATCAGCAGGGACTGATGAGGCACTCCTATGCTCCCACTATTGTATTTATCTATCAATAAATCCTTCTGGGACTTGTAAGTGAGAACTAGATTCTTCACCCTAACTTTAGGGGGCCCACTCACCAGTTTACTTAGTTCTGGAATCTTTATCATTCTTTGCCTCTTACTGATGTCTTCTTTCTAACAGTGCCTGCCCCCCTCTTACTTTGAAGGAAAGGATTGTCTTCCATTATTCTCTAGAATAGGAGTTTGTAAGAGAATGTATTTGGGCATCTGGTTAGCTTTATTAGGTGTTGGGTTTTGTAGCAATATAAGTCCAATAATTTATTTGGCACATCTCTTGGTAGCTAAGAAGTCTAATATTTAAACAGCCAAATTGTGTCATCTTGCAAACAGTAGTAGCTATGTAATGATTATTAGATAATGCCCTTGGGTGGGATGACATGTGTTTCATGCTGTTTGTAACTTCTGGGCAAGTAGGCTAAAAGCAGAACTCCACCGGGCTTTATGTGCCCTTAGATAATGGTAGTTGGGTGTAAGTGAGTGTAAATGAATATCTATGACCCTGTGATGTTTGCATGCTTCTAATTGTTTTGCAAAATTAGGCAATCGCATGTTTCCTGAGTAAGAAGCTTTGAAGGGGAAATTTGAAAAGAAGAATCACATAGAAGAAGGAGGAGAAAGAAAAACAGTTGTAAAGGTAAGTGCATGGTGTTGTACATCTCTCTCTCTATATTTCTCTATTTCTATCTCTCTCTATATGCATATATGTCTTTTTCTCTCTTCAGCTATTTGCCTATTTCTCTTCCTCTATTAGTTCTCAGTTATCCACCCCGTCTCTCCATTTTGTCTCTCTGCATCTCTAGCTATCTCTTCTATTTGTCCCTCTCTATCCTATCACACTATCTTCTCTATATCTTTATCTACTCTATCTAACCATTCCATCTCTGTCTAGCTCCCTGTTCATTGTCTATCATTGATCTATCTTTATCTGCTTTTCTCTTACTTGTCTCTATTTGTGTATCCCTCTATTTGTCCCTGTCCCTCTCTCTAGCTATTTATCCATTTTTTCCTCCTTCTATGTCCCTGTCTATTTTGTCTCTCTCCTACCTCTCGATCCATTTCCTTAGCCCACTATTTTTCTCTCTAGGGAGGGTATTTTTATCTTATGATATCATCTATTCATTTGTCTCTTTAGCTATCTCTAACAATATGTCCATTCCATCTCTGTTATCTATCCAGTCCTCTCTATCTCTCTATCACTGTATTTCTATCTTTCGATATCATCTATTCATTTGCCTCTCTCTCCTACCTATCGACCTCTCTGTCTTTTAGACTATGTACAACTATATGTCTCTTCTTTTCCGTCCCATCTCTGTCATCTATCCATGCTATCCATTTGTCTATCCTAATTATCCATTCTGTCCCTTTGTTCTTTTTTCTCATATGTTCCATCTGTGTCTAATGATAATCTATCCTGTCTCTCCCCCATCTTATCTCTACCTGTATGTCCCTCTATCATCTTTCTTTTCATTCTGTCTATTGTGACTCTCTCTAACAATATGTGTATCCGTCTTCCTTGTCTATGAATATAGTTCTCTATATATTTCTCTAACACCTATTCTTCTATCTATATTGTCTGCCTCTCTGTGCGTATATATATATATATATATATATATATATATATATGAATATATATATATATATATATATATGAATATATATATATGTGTGTGTGTGTATTTCTCTATCTCTATCTCTGTTTATCCTCCCATCTATCCAGTCTGCCCTTCTGTTCATGTATCTATCTCTATACACCTTTTATGTATTCATTTGTCTATCCATCTGTCTCTAACTATATAACTCTCTATCCAGTCTGTTTCTCAGTGTTATCTATGTCTCTGTTCATTTACCTAAGCAGTTTATCCTTCTTGTCTGTTTATCTATCCATCCACCCTATCCAACTATCCTGTCTCTCTCTCAGCCCATTTTTCGATCATCTATTCAGTCTGTCCCTCTGTTCCTTTTCCCTTTTATTCATCTATCTATCCCATATCTATCTCCCTCTCTGTCTATCCCTCTATTCATCTTTCTATATTGTCAAACTTTTAATCCCTCTCCCTATTAATCTACTTGGTCTTTCCTTATATTTCTCTCTCACACACATCTATTCATTTGTCTATCTGCCACTATCCCTCTTGTTTGTCTTTCTATCCCTCCAAATTGCCTCTCTATCTCTCCATCCATCTTGTTTGTTCAAATCTTTCATATATTCTGCCGATCTATCATCCATCTATCCTGTCTGTCCATCTCTTCCTCTATCAGTCTAACAGCTCTCTTTCCCTCAATCCATGTACCTATCCTACTATATCCATCATGGAGTCATCTGTCATTACTGTCTATCTATATGCCTCTCTATCCATTGTCTACCCCATCACCATCTACCTCTCCATCTATCCCTTTACCAATCCCAGTATCTCTCTATTCATTCTGTACCACTCTTTATCTGTTCATTTATCCTCTTTCTTTCCATCCATCCTTTCATCTATTTATCCCTTTATCTACCTATTTCTTTCAATCTACTTAGTCCTGTTATCATCTAATTTAGCCTGTCTAGCTCTTTCTCTCTCATTTATCTTTCCATACATCCATCTATATCTCTCTTTATCCATCCCTCTGTTATCTATTTATATTGTCTGTCTGTCAGTCTCTCCCATCTTTCTATCCATCCTCACTATAATTATATGTTCCTCTGCGTATCTAGTCTGTCCCTCCGTTCATCTATCTATATTGTCTATCTCTATCCATCTGTCTTTCTGCATCCACACCTATTCCACTATTATCTGTATTTGTATCACCTGCCTCTAGCTAGTCTGTCTCTGTATTCTATCCCATCTCTGTCTCTCCATCTATATTGTCTGCCAATCTATCCCTCTCTATAACTACATCTCTAGCTCTCTATCTATATAACTCTGTGCATCCATCTTTCTATTTATCTGTTCGGCTGCCCATCTCCATCCATCCAGGCTCTCCCTCTGTACTTTTGTCTATTATATCCTATCTGCCTCCATCAATCTTTCTCTCCAGCTAGCAGCGTTATCATCTGTATTTCTGTCTCTATCAGTCTATCTACATGTCTGTCCCATCCCTTCACCTATCTCTCTCTTTTGCGATCTATCCATTCTGTCATCTATCTATATTGTTATCTGCCTGTCTCCCTCGTCTGTCTCTCTTCATCCCTCTACTCTGTTTGTTCCTCTCTATATCTCTCTATCCAGTCTGTCCCTCTGTTCGTTTACCTCTGCCTGTATCCATAGCTTTATGTCTGTCTATCCTACTATAAGTATATCTCTCGCTCTCCATCCTTCTTTATGGTTCATTTATCTCTCTCAACCTCTCTATTGGCTATTTCTGTATTCATCTTTCTAGGCAGTATGTCCCTCTGTATTTGCCTGTTTCTCCCTCTCTTTATTTCTCTCTATCCAACTATATATCCTTCTCTGTCTCTATCCCTCTGTTCATTTCCCTGTCTACCTAGTATCCATCTTTTCTTCCCTATTCAACTCCATGTCCTTGTCTATTTTATCTCCGCCTAGCTCTCTATCTAGTTTTTCCGCCTATCTCTCAATCCATCTGTTCTATCCCTCTCTTGCATCTATTCATGTTTAGCTATCTCTCTATGTTGTCCACCTATACTGTCTAACAGCTTCTCTATCTTTATCCACCCTGTCTATAGAACTATATGTCTCTTCCTCTGTCTGCCTATCTCTACCACCTAACTCTCTATCAATCATCTATTCAGTTATCTCCTTCTGTCTATCACTTATCTAGCCATCCAGTCTGTCCCACTATCTGTCCATCTACTCTATCTCTCTTTGCCAATCCATTCATTTATTAATCCATCCTGTCTGCCTATCCATCTCTCTCTCCATCCCTCTGTTAATCTACTCTGTCCCTTTCTATAAATGTCTATCTTTCTGTCTCTCTCTCTCTTATCTCTAACTACCTAATTACATGTGTATCTGCCAGTCTCTGTATCAATCACACTCTGTATCTCTCGTCAATTTCCCTACCTGTCTCTATCCACCTATCTCTCTATTTCTGTCTGTCACCAACTAACTCTCCAGCTCTCTGTCTCTCTAACATCTGTCTATCCCACTACCTCTCTCCTTTCTTTTCATCTCTATCCATTTATCCATTCTGTCCAAGTATATCTATATATATTGCCTCTCTCTGCCTGTCTCTCTATTTCTGCCATTATCTAGCCGTATAAATATCTATCCATCAGCTATTATTTGTCTGTCTCTATTCAACTGTATGTCCCGGTCTATCTCTATGCAGTGTGTTCCTTTGGCCACTTGTTTAGTCTTTCTATCCATCCCTCGATTAGTCTATCTGCCTATCTTTTTCTCTCTCGTTGTATAGCTCTCAATCATCTATCTTTCCTCTCTGCCTGACAAGTATCTCTTTTCCTATATGTCTATCGATCCAAACATCTGTCCCTGTCTCTCTCTAGTCATCTATCTATATAGTTTATCTGCCTATCTCCCTTGTCTTTCTCTATCTACCTACACATTCATATATTGTCTCTGTCTCTCATCTATTCTTTTATTCCTCTGTTCATCTATATAGCTCTCTATCCATCCTAATTATATGTCTATCTGGCTCTATCACTCACTCCATCTACCTGTCCGACTGTGCCTGTTTATTATCCCTCCTTCTCTCTCTATTCTGTATGCCTGTATATGCTGTCTGTCTCTCTTTTTCATATCCTTCCATTCGTTATCTGTCTGAACATCTATTCTATCCCTCTCTCGCATCTATTCATTTGCCTATCAGCCTCTCTGTCTCTCTATCCCTTTCTTATTATTTATCTATATATCTCTCTTGCTATGCAGTCTAACTATATGGCCATCTCTATTCACCCCTCTCTCTCTCGTTATCTTTTTCTCTATATGCAGTCTCTGTCATTATATGCCTATTTGCAAATCTATCTGTTTGTTCCTCTGCTGATCTCTCTCTCATCCATCTGTCCTCTTTGTCTCTCAATCCATTTATCTATTCTGTCTCTCTATCATCTATCTCTCTGTAACTACAGATCTACCTCCCTCATCCTGTCTATCCCTTTCTCTCTCTGTATTCTATCATCTATTTGGTCTGTCCCTCTGTTCATTTCTCTCTCTAGCCTTTCTATCATTTTTCTCTTTATCTATGTTCTCTCTTATCCATCTATCCATCTTTTCCTCCTTTTGTGTATCCAACTATACGTCTCTGTCTTTATATTTTGTGTCTCTGCCTCTCTGACTATCTATAGCATTTATCCACCCTGTCTCTGTTCTATCATTTGCCTGTCCATCTAACTATATGTGTATCTATCCAGTCTGTCCCTCTAGTCATCTATCTATATAGTGTCTATCAGTCTCTATCTAACTCCCTCTCTATATTTCCATCCCTCTCTTATCTGTTCATTTGCCTACTCGTCTCTCTCTCCATTCATCTATCTATATTGTTTATGTATCAGCCATTCTCTCTGGCTGTCTTGCCCACTCTCAGTCTGTGTATCATCTATATTGTATAACTGCCTATCTCCTCTTTATCTCCTGCCGGTCAATCTATCATCTATCCTTCCTCTCTATCCAGTCTGTTTCAATTCATCTCTCTATCCTTCTTGTCTAACATCATCTATATCTTTTTATCCGTACGTATCCTGTCCAATATCTGTCTGTCTCACAATCCATCTACCTCTTTCTATCATCTATATTATCTATCTAGTATTTCCCCATCTATTGCTCTTTCTCCCGCATGTATCTATACTGTCTTCTTATCTAACTATATGTTCCTCTCAGTCCTGTCTATCATCCAATCATCTCATTCGTCTGTCCATCCTTCAATCCATGTACCGATCCTACTATCTGTCTCCTGTCTATCATCATCTCTGCAGTCTGTCATCTGTCTCATCTATTCATTTGTCTAATTATTATGTCCCTATAACTATATTTCTCTCTATCGATCTCTCTCTATTTTCTGTTTCTCATTTTTCCCTCTTCATTTATTCATTGCTCTCTATTCTATCCATCCCTCCTCTATCCGTTATATGTCTATCCCTCTCTATTCTTTCTCCCTCTCCTTCTGTTCATCTACCCATCCCTCCTTCTCTTGTCTGTCATTATAGTTCTCATCCGTCTGATTTATCTTTCAATCCATCTACCTATTCCATCAGTCCCTCTATTTATCATCTATCTATCCCTCCCTCACTTTCTATTTGTTCATCTGCCCAGCATCTATGTATGTATCTCTCGATATTGCCTATCTGCGTATCTCTCTCAGTCTCTCTATTCAGCTATTTATCCTCTCTGTCTGTCCTTCTATCTCTCAATCCATCTCTCTATACCTTCCGTCTATTATCTATCTACACATCTCTCTGCCTATCCTACTACGTATCTGTCTCTCCATCCTTCCATCTACCTACCGTCTCATGCTACCCACCCAGTCAGTCTGTCATCATTTACATCTCTTTATCTCTATTGATGTATCCTGTCTATCCATGTCTCTATCCCTTTTTCTCTATCTGCTGTGTCTTTCCCTCTCTTTCTCTCTCTCTGTGTCATCTATTCATCTACCTCTATTGTGAAGGTTTTCCTGGAGGCAGCCTTAGTCTCAGTTGAAATAAATAATTACTCCAAAATCACAGCCAGCTGGTAAAAATGCAAACGTTTATTTCTCCTTCCAAATTAGCCCAGTTAGTTAAGGCCTATCTCTCTGCCTGGTTCCAAGAGCTCTCTCTGACTCCAAGTAAAACTCTCTCAAGCTCCCAGAGTTTCTAGTAACTCCTCAAATAACTAACTCCAGTCAGTTCCCAAGCTCCAAGAGCTCCCTCTATTTATGTGATCTCCCAAAGGTTAACTCCACCTTCTGGAAGGAGAGGGATTCTGGGTTATCTCCCAGAGTGCTCTCTGGCCCTAAGAACTTCAAGGGAGGTGTGAATTCAGACTAAGCCAGCCCTGAATTCTCGTGTGAACTCCATTGAGTACTTAGATGCTTATGAGCTCTCTAAAGGTGTGAACACAAGCATTGTTCTATCAGTTCCACTTAGTACCTTGTTTCAAGTTCTGGCCCAAAATATCTCTTTCTAAGATGAAATCAACTCCAATGGCTTAACAGTTTGTAAAGATTCCAACACTCTATTGTCTGCCTCTCTAGCCATCCTATCTCTTAATTCCATCTGTCCAGTCTGTTCCCCTGTTCATTTACCTATCTCCACCTGTATCTATAAGTCATCCCTTTATTCTGTCTCTCTATCCACCCCTCATCTATTCATCCTGTCTTCTCTGTATTGTCTATCCAGTATCCATCTTTTCTTCTTTCTGTCTATCCAACTATATTTCCCTCTACATCTCTCTCCCCATCCATCCTGTCTGTTCCTTTCTATCTATCTGGTCTGTCCCTCTTGTCTATTTATTTCTATTTATCTATCAATCTATCTATTCCAGTATCTCTCTATTCAGTCTACAGACTTTCTCTTTATCCATTCATCTATCCCGTTTCTTTCTATCCATTTCTCTGTCTAACTCCATCTCTACCTTGATCTATCCTTTCTTTTTCTATCCTTTTCTCTATCTCTTCCTCCTGTCACTCTCTCAATCCATCTATCATTATCTCTATGTCTATCATTGTCTGTTTGCCTCTCTAACATCTATCTATCACACTTATCCATCCACCTGTCTCTTCCTCTGTTCATTTATCTATCTCTGTGTTTCTCTCTCTTCAGCTGATCCCAAGTACATGTCCCCAGCTGGCCATCTGTCGATCGTTATTTTTTCATCCACCAGTCTGCCTCTCACTGTCACTCTATGCCCATGTCAAAGGCATCTGCCTATTTTCTGTCGTTCTATCCGATTCTCTCTCTATGCAACCAGATGGCCCTGTCTATTCTTTTCATCCCTCCTCTCTACCTCTCTGTTCATCTATCATTTTCTATCTCCATGGCTCTCTGTCCACCCTATGTCCCCTGTTTGCCTAACTCTCTCTCCGTCTCTTTGGTGTCTCAGTTATCCACCCCATCTCTCCATTTTGTGTCTCTGCCTCTCTAGCGCTCTCCCCTCTCTATCCTATCATTCTTCTATCAAAATCTCTTCTCTAGCTCTGTGTCTGTCTGGCCTTTCTCCCAAAGGCACATTTTTTCCCTTTTTCCCCCCAGCTCTCATCTACATCATCTCCCTTCTGTCCTGAACAGAGGCAGGGGGCTGAATATTTCCCTCTCTCTTCCCCCACTTCCTTCTTTCTTCTTTTTCCTTTCATTTAATATCTTCTATTTTTACTATTTTTATATATTCTTATTTTTCTAACATTTTTTCTCTTATTGCTCTTTCTATTTCTTCTTTTCTACTTTTCTTTTCCTTCTTCTGTTTTAAATCTTTTTAATCCATCCTCTTTTTTTATATTATGTATATTTATTTCATTATATTCTCTCCATTTTTTTCCTTATATCTCTATTTCTCTCTCTCTTTATATGTCTCTATATCTATATCTATTTCTCTTTATATATATATATATATATATATATATATATATATATATATATATATATATATAGACTAGATCTCTCTATATATCTTTATAGCTCTCTCTCTCTCTCTCTCTCTCTCTCTCTATATATATATATATATATATATATATATATATCTGTATATATATTTCTTTATCTCTCTTTTGCTCTCTCTCACACTCACACTCTTTACCAAGCATGAGGTCATGAAAGGTGCTGCTGAGATGGTAGAATAATACAACACTCCAGATTTCCAGAATGCAGTCGAGAGGACAGAAGTCCAGCCATAATCTAAAATATAAAGGGAGAAAACAATCCTACCCCCAAAACCTATTATGATAGTGATAAGAAAACTAACTTCTAAACTTAAAAGGAAGGAATGGCTTTTATTCAGATTTCCCTGAAGAATATCAATCCAAACATTTTTTACGTAACATTGATGAAACAATTACAATATTTTATCATGAAGATCATGCACAATAATCAGATGGGATTTACATGAGGAATGCAAAGTTAGTTCAATATTTAGAAAACTATCAACATAGTTGACCGTATTGATAATAGAAGGAACACAAATCATATGGCTATTTCAATAAGTGGGGAAAAAATCCAATCACAAAATACAGCCCCCATTCCTATGGAAAACAATAGGGAGCACAGCAATAAGTAAAAATTTCATCAAAATGATAAGTGATGTTGATCTAAACCCACCAACAAGCATATTTGTAAATGAGGACAAGCTGGAAGCCTTCCCAATATAATGAAGCAAGAATCATTGCACCAGAAATGTTAACCACAGCAACAAAAGATAAAACAGGAATTAGAATAGGCAGTGAGGAAACAAAAACATGAGGAGGGGCTTCAAAATAGAAGTCCCCTTACCCAAATTAGATGAGCAAAGAAAGAAAATTATAGACCAATCTCCCTAATGAATATTGATGCTAAAATCTTAAATAAAATATTAGCAAAAAGATTACAGAAAATACACCATAAGCAAGTAGGATACCAGGAATGCAGGGCTGGTCCAATATTAGGAAAATTATGAGCAGAATTGACCATATCAATAACCAAATTAACAAAAACCATATGATCATCTCAATAGATTGCAGAAAAAGCATTTGATAAAATGCAACATCCATTCCTAATAAAAACACTTGAGAGGATAGGAATAAATGGACTTTTCCTTAAAATAGTCAGTAGCGTCTATTTAAAACAATCAGTAAGCATCATATGCAATGGGGAAAAACTGGAACCTTTCCCACTAAGATCAGGAATGAAACAAGGTTGCCCACTATCACCATTATTATTCAATATTCTATTAGAAACACTAGCCTCAGCAATAAGAGTCGGGAAAGAGATTAAAAGAATTAGAGTAGGCAATGAAGAAACCAAACTATCACTCTTTGCAGATGAGATGATGGTATACTTAGAGAAACCCAGAGATTCTACTAAAAAGCTATTAGAAACAATCCACATCTTTAGCAAAGTTGCAGGATACAAAATAAATCCACAGAAATCATCAGCATTCTTCTATATCACTAACAAAATCCAACAGTTGGAGTTAAAAAGAGAAATTCCATTTAAAGTGACTTCCAATAGTATAAAATATTTAGGAATCTATCTGCCAAAGTTAAGTCAGGAACTATATGAGCAAAACTACAAAACACTTTCCATACAAATAAAGTCACATCTGAAGAACTGGAAAAATATTAAATGCTTTTGGATAGGGTAAACAAATATAATAAAGATCACAATACTCCCTAAACTAATCTATTTATTTAGCTCTATACCAACCAAACTCCCAAAAAACTATTTTAATGACCTAGAAAAAATAATAACAAAATTCATCTGGAAGATCAAAAGGTCAAGAATTTCAAGGGAGCTATTGAAAAAAAATCAAATACAGGTGGCCTAGCTGTACCAGATCTAAAATTATATTTTAAAGCAGCAGTCACCAAAACCATTTGGTATTGACTAAGAAATAGATTAGTTGATCAGTGGAATATGTTAGGTTCACAAGACAAAATAGTCAATAACTATAGCAATCTAGTGTTTGACGAACCCAAAGGTCCCAACTTTTAGGATAAGAATTCATTATTTGACAAAAACTACTGGGAAAACTGGAAATTAGTATGGCAGAAATTAGGCATGGACCCACACTTAACACTGTACACCAAGATAAGATCAAAATGGGTCCATGATTTAGAGATAAAGAACGAAATCATAAATAAATTAGAGGAACACAGGAAAATTCACCTCCCAAACTTGTGGACGAGGAGGGAATTTATGACCAAAGAAGAACTAGAGATCATTATTGATCACAAAATAGAAAATTTGATTATATCAAATTAAAAACCTTTGTACAAACAAAATTAATGAAACAAAATTAGAAGGAAAGCAACAAACTAGGAAAACATTTTCACAGTTAAAGGTTCTGATAAAGGCCTCCTTTCCAAAATATATAGAGAAGCAATTCTAATTTGTAAGAAATCAAGCCATTCTCCAATTGATAAATGGTCAAAGGATATGAACAATTTTCAGATGATGAAATTGAAACTACTTCCACTCATATGAAAGAATGTTCCAAATTACTATTGATCAGAGAAAAGCAAATTAAGACAACTCTAAGATACCACTACACACCTGTCAGATTGTCTAAGATGACAGGCAAAAATAATGATGACTGTTGGAGAGGATGCGGGAAAACTGGGACACTGATACATTGTTGGTGGAGTTGTGAATGAATGTAAGCATTCTGGAGAGCAATCTGGAATTATGCCCAAAAAGTTATTAAACTATGCATACCCTTTGATCCGGCAATACTACTATTTTGGGCTTATATCCCAAAGAGATCTTAAAGGAGGGCAAGGGACCCACATGTGCAAAATGTTTATGGCAGCCCTTTTTGTAGTGGATAGAAACTGGAATGCCCTTCAATTGGAGAATGGTTGGGTAAAATGTGGCATATGAATGTGATGGAATATTATTGTTCTGTAAGAAATGACCAGCAGGATGAATATAGAGAGGCTTGGAGAGACTTACATGAATTGATGCTGAGTGAAATGAGAAGAACCAGGAGATCATAATATACCTCAACAACGATACTGTATGAGGACGTATTCTGATGGAAGTGGATTTCTTTGACAAAGAGAAGATCTAACTCAGTTCCAATTGATCAATGAGGGACAGAAGCAGCTACACCCAGAGAAACAACATTGGGAAATGAGTGTGAACTGTTTATATTTTTGTTTTTCTTCCCAGATAATTTTTAACCTTCTGAATCCAATTCTTCCTATGCAACAAGAGAACTGTTCGGTTCTGCACACATATATTGTACCTAGGATATACTACGACATATTTAACATGTATAGGACTGCTTGGCATCTGGGGGAGGGGGGGGAGGGAGGGAGGGGAAAAGTCAGAACAGAAGTGAGTGCAAGGGATAATGTTGTAAAAAATTGCCCAGGCATATGTTCTATCAATAAAAAGTTATAATTATATATTTAAAAAAAGACAAGCAGGTCTTAGAGGAAGAAATTCATATGGCCATTGGAAAAAAAAAAGCACCATGCCAGTAAAAAATGGAAAAATGCAAAATCAACCATCTTTGATCCTTAGGTTCTAGATTACATCTATGAAACTGGCAAAGCTGACAAAAAAGAAAAACTGACAAATGTTGAAGAGGCCGGGAGAAAACATGAACATGAAAATACTGTCGTGTGGATATGTGAATTACTTCAGCCATTCTGGAAAGCAATTTGGAACCATGCTCCAAAAGTTATCAAACAATGTATACATTTTTATTTGACATTTAATTAACATTTATCTAACATTAATATGCTTATACTCCCAAAGAGACTGAAGAAAAAGAAAATAATCCACATATACAAAAAATAAACCAGCTCATTTTGTAGCAACAAAGAACTGAAAACTAAGGGGCAGGAATACAAAATTAAATAGAATACGGCTGAACAGAGCATGATATTCAAATATAATAAACTGATTATGCTTTAAGAATTGACGAAATGGATAGCTTCAAAGAAACCTGTAACAACTTGTGTGAGATGTTGGAGAGTGAAATGAGCAGAACCAGGAAAATCCTTTCTAACAGCAACATCATAAAAATACATACCTTTGAAAGATTTAAGTACTCTGATCGATGCAATGATGAACCATGATTCCAGTGAACTGATGATTAAGAGTGTTACCTACCTCCTGATACTGGTGGTAGATTAAACATGTAGAATGGGGCAATTTTTTAAAAATATGGCCAATATGAGAACCTTTTTTTCTTGTTCTTTTCAGTCCAGGGAGGAGGAAGGAATAAATGTTTAGTAATTGCAAAAAAAAAAAAATTAAAAACAAGTATAGATGTATGGTTTTGGTACTTGTCAAATTAACTGCCTCTTCAGAGATGACTAAAGAGTGGAAAGCTTGGGGATTCTTGAGGGGCAACTCTTCTAAATAAGAACAAGGTGATACTGAAAGCTGTCTGAATCAGTATAAATCTCTCTAATCTGCAAGGGAAATCAGGTTTTTAAAAAAGCTACCAAGAGCAACATATTAATAGAGTAAAGGGACTCTAAATAGAGTAAAAGTACAGCATTATGTAGTAGAAAGGGTGCTGGACAGGGAGTTGGAAGAAGGAGGTCTTGCTGCCAGCTCTGCCGTTAACTTTGGGTAAAACATTTCAGTGCTTCCGTTTCTCCATCTGCAACATTTATTCCTCATTTGACCTTGGGCAACTTGCAACTTGTCTGGGCTTTAGTTGTCTCCTCTGTAAAATGAAGGGATTTAATGATATCAAAGCTCGTTAAACTGTGGGTCATGATCCCATGTGGGGTCTGAACCTGGGGATCACTTCTCATCAGTAAATGTTTGATCTGCATACCTATTTTCTATATTTCTACAACCTGGGTTGCACAAAAACTTCTCAGGCAAAAAGGGGCCACAAGTGGAAAAACTGAGGAAGTGCTAACCCAATGGCCTCTGTGATCCATTTCAGCTCTAAACATGTGGCTGAGTATTAAGTCTCCTTTCCCAGCTCCACTCTTGACCCTTCATGCATGTCTCTTATACCTCGGGCCGTCTTCTCGCCCTAGAAGACCCTTCTACCTCAACGACTATCTTCTCTCGTTGATACATTGCCCATTTTGAGGCCGTGGTGGCCAAGTCAGTCATGCTCACTCCTCTGCCTCTGCCCTGCCCCTGATTCTGGTAATGTCTTCATTGTGCCCCTCTAGGAGCACCTTTTACTCTTTTCCCACTTTTCAGCTCCCTTTTACCGTGGTCTTTCTCCATGAAAACATCAACTTCTTGAGGACAGGTTTAGTCTTACTTTTCGCTTATATTTGCATTGAGAGTGTTTACCTAAATGCCCGATACATTTCCAGTGCTTATTTAATTATGTTTGACTTGTACAAGTCACTTACTCTCATTGATTTCCTCTGAGGATTCAATGAGATGACACATGGAATTTCTTCCCAATTCGAGTTATTTCACAACTGTAAGATTATTAAGCAAAAAAAAAAAAAAAAAAAAAAAAAAAAAAAACAGAGGAAGGAAGAAACTACACAAGACTTGTGGACAGTCTTAGAGAGATCTTGGTGAGAGATGAACATCTCCATTTAATTCAATAAGCCTTTATCAACAAGTACCTCCGTGCCAGTTCTTCTTCTACCTAGGAGCAACCAAAAGTGGGGAAAAAGTCTTCACACCTTCTTCTCCCTCTGAGCACTTGAAGAGCTTCTAATCCAACAGAGATGAAAGTTGGGAGCTTAGAACAGCAGTGGGCTCAATCTGAACCAGCTCCTGGAAGACGTACCCCTCGAGTGGCTTTTAGAGGAAAGAAAAGTATTCCAGCTGCCCAAGATGAGAACTCAGAGCCTTTTCAAAGGGAGAGGGGTTGCATCACCTGCAGAGAGGTAAGGAAGCAGGAGAGTTCAGGGTAAGATTGGGGAACAATGCCCAGTATGTTCAAACAGAGAATGGGATGAAATATGGCTGAAAAGAAGGATGAGAAAGAAACAAGAATTTACAAAACACCTACCACGTGCCAGGCCCCATGCTAATTTTTTACAAATACTATTTCATCCAATTCGCACAACCACCCTAGAAAGTAGGTGCCGTTATCATCCCCACGTTACAGTTGAGAAAACTGAGGCAAAGAGAAGGTTAGTGATGTGCCCAAACTGATGAGCTAGTATCTGGAGGCACATTTTAACTTGGGTCATCCAGACTCAAGGCCCAGAGCTCTATCCCCTGTGACACGCTGAAAGGGAAGTTGGAATCAGACTGCGGACGCCAGGCTTAAGAGTTTGTACTTCATCTCTAGGCAGTGAGGTGCCGCTGAGGGCTTTTGAAGAAGAGAATAAATTGACTTGATCCATCATTACTCGACTACTAGGGAAGCAGCAGGAAAAGTGGAGAGCAAAAGGAAGAGGCAGGAGGCCAACTAGGATATGATTATAATAACCAGGGCAAAGGTGCTAGGCCTGAACTACTAAGGAAGAATTGGGAGCCAAGAAAATAAAAGAATGGCCGGATGTTAAATAATTCCTTCAGGCAGACTCTACATGATTTGGCATGTACCATGTGATACAGAGACTGGGAGAACAGTGCAAGACCCTGGGCAGAAATAGCCAAGCTCAAAGAGGGTCAAATTTAGGCAATGACAGCGCCTTCCATTTAGTCCCTTGGGAGTCTGAGGTTCCAGGGGGCTGTCCACATGCAAGTTACCGTACATCTCCCACTCCATAGAATGTCCAAGACCTTCCACAATATTCTGTTTAGAAGACGGTACTGATGAACGCTTTAAAAAAAAGCAGGGCATAAGGCACTCCCAGTCATTTTTAGCTACTTTATAATTTATGTCCGATATAAAAAGCCAAGGAAGGAACTTATTTCATATAGACTGGAAATCTAGACAGATCAAAGATCTGGTAGAAACCTAAATTTAGAATAATTCTATTTTATGTTGAAGGAAGGAGCAAGGAAAGATTTTTTTTTTACTGTTAATAATGTACCACTTAAGAAGTGAGAGACCAAGAAAACTAGGTCAAAGGGAAGGGTTCACAGCAAAGCGATCAGCACAGCAAGCAATGACTATCTTGTGCTTCCAGAGTCTGAACCATCGATGATAGATCATATCAGCTCAGATTTCATGCAAGAAGCATACTTGAAACATTTAAAACATCTTACATCAACCTGCCATTTTTTTTTTTTTGTCTCTAATTCTTCAACTTCAATTGGTTTGTTTCAGGAACTTTGGACTAATCAGGACCCAAGAATTACCAATGCCAATGGCACTGGCCAGGTGAGCTGCAAACAGCATCAGGGAAGTCAGTGACTGACAATCTCACTTGCTTGTCATATTGTCCCGAGCTCAGCCAAGGACACACAGACTTGCTAGAGATCCCCAGACAGGCTGCCTCCTTCCCTACTACTTGCTCTTTCACCACAAAAAAAAAAAAATTCTCAGACAGCAGTCCAAGGGCAAATACCATCTTCTGTTCCACCTGAAGAATCAGACAACAGCAAAGATCCTTGTGTGCTGGGGCAGCTGTCCCCTTTTTGAGGACTGGGAGACACGAAATAGCCTTCCTGCTCAGGCCTGTCGATATCCTCCAATATAATATGCCCTACGACCCTGGTTTATCGCCTCAGTATAGACTGCAACCTCATGACCATACGAGAACTGCTGTGGAAGAAGCCTCCCAGATTTTCATTCAGTCCAAGTCCCGTCTGATCGAGCATTACCAACAAACGATTATCCAGCTTTTGCTAGGGGACCTTAAAGGATGGAGAACCCAGTATCTGCTGCTGTCGGTGATTCATTTCCCCTGTAATTACATGTCTGAAGATATCTGCTATGAAGCCGTGACAGTTCGAGGTACTGCTATTTCAGGAGTCAGTTGCCTTCCCCTCCGTCCATTTTCAACCATAGCATGTGTCGATGTTTGTATCATTAGATAACGGCAATGACTTCTCTAATTTCCAAGGTGACAATCTAATCCACCTTTTCCCACTGAAAAATCTAGTGGCGTACCCTAGTGCTGACCTTGGGACCCCCTGACAGCCGAGTGATGGGGATCACCATTGTCGGGTCCAGAACTTTTCAGGCAAAGTGGATTTAAAGTATATTCTCCAATTCCGACACAGGGAGAATCAAGGCACTGGCAAATAAGCTTCCGATGTCAATTGAGGCACTTGAGGGCCTGCTATATACCAGTCACTGTTGAGGTGACAAAAATCGAGCAGTCCTGCCCTCAAGGAGTTTACCTATTTAATTTTTCTGGGGGTGGAAATCTAAATATGTGACACTAAGATCCTACATAAATGAATAAATGTGAATCATATATAGATTCGAAAGAAAGTAAATACAAAGAAATTTTAAAATATGAGGGTGGGGCAACTAACTTGCAGAGTACATGAAGGGAGAGTAACATGTTATCAGTTCTGAATGATTTTTAGCCTCTGCCCTTCAGATCAGCTAGCCCCGGGACTGATTGATGAATTCTTTTTTATGCTACCAGAAAACAAGTTAAACTTCCTGACAATCATCAGACTAGAATATTTAGTGATTAATTGACACAAATGTACTTGTTGCAATTTAAAAACAACAACAAAAAAAGGGCCACATAGAAAGATTTTCATGTCACCGAGAAACCACTAAACAGGAACACCTTTTAAAAAGCACACAATAGAATAATAATAGTCAATATTAAATAACATCAAGTTTCCTTCTTCAAAGAACAATCTTTCTTACTCTGTTGGATAACTTTTTTTCTCATCAGGCAATTGGGATTAAGTGATGTGTTCACGATCACACAGCTAGTAAGCTGTTACATGTCTGAGGCCAGATTTGAACTCCAGGACCAGTGTGCTATCCACTGGGCCACATGGCTGCCCCCTCACCTTATGTAAGAAATAACTCAAACACCCCTTACTATATACTCTTTCCTGATCCCCTTAGCTTCTGATTCTTTCCCTGTTTACCTCAAATCGATTTATTTTAAATTTATTCATTATATGCTCGAGAATATCTATGAGGTCTCCTTGTATAGGACATATAATCTCCTTGTGGGCAAGGATCTTCCTTTTTGGCCTCTGAATATCCTAATGCCCACCCCAGTGCTCATCACCCAGAAATGCTTAATCAGTGTTTTTTCCCTCTATTATGCAGAGATTTGAAACTGCACATGCCTTTTGACTCAACTGATTCTTTTTTTTCCTCTTTTGAACACTGAATGCTTCTCTCTGGCCTTGGATCTCCAGAACTGAGCATAACAGGGGCTGAGGGGAGAGTGATGGATAGAGGATTTTTCTCCATTTTTCCCCAGGAGCAGGGAATAGTGCCTTGCACTGAGGGCACATGGAAAAGAGCATCACGCTTCTTCAGGGGAGCCTGAAGTTCCTGGCCACCTTCCTCTGCCTTTGAATTTTCTTTTCTGAGCTAAGGAGACTGGGAGCAAACATTTCTCACTTGGTGGTTATCTCATAAATAATACTGACTTTGGAACTCTTGAGATCAACTGCTGGGTACTGGTTTCCAAGAGGGAGAATTCTTCAAAAGCATATGATGTAAAACAAGAGTACTGTCCTACAGAAGAAGATAAAGAACTTATCCATTTTCCAGAAAAGATGGGGGAATAGTTGTTCAACGGTCCTACAATGCCCACTTCGGGCACATTCATGGCCATTGGATAGAGTTGTTCTCATCTGCCCACTCTGCCAGAGGAAGTCTTCGCACGCTCGGGGTGGACGCTCTCCCAAGTCACCAATCTTCAGAGGCCTGTTGGTTCCCCATGACCTGGTTTATCCCATTTGCCAAGATGCCTTTTGGGTGTGGCTGCTGAGCATGCTACAGCTACTAGCTCGGTGCCTAGAGAGTAGAGGCTTAAGAAATGCTCATGGAATGGATCGGACTGGTGGCGACTCACACCAGTCCAAAACCAGGGTTTGGCTGCTTCCACTCCTTGAGCTAGCTAATTGACTAATCTGACCGAATGAGCCAGTTGCTTTGGTGATAATAAAGACACAGTCTTAATTCACTGTGTACATCTTAATTTGCTGCTTGTCTCAATTTTCTTCCATTAATAAGATCTACACATTTGGAAATCATGTTTTTGGCATAAATAATTCATATACACAAAATTAAATTGGATGAGATTTAGCCCGATGATACAAGTAGAAAGTGAGCTTCTTTACCCAAGTAGCCACTTTCCTATCGGCTGTCACGTCGTGGATTTAATTGAAGCCAGTGCTAGGAGCTTTATATTACTTCCAAGCACTCAACAGTCATGAGTAGCAGAGACAGACAAGCTCAAAGCTAGGCAATTTGAAAGTTCCATAATTACCCAAAGTCAGAGAAGGAAAACAAAAGTGTTGGAAGCCAGGAGAGGAGAAAGCGTTGTGCTGAATTCAAATAAAAGAGAACGGAGCAGCAGCATCAGTCAGTTAATACACATTTCAGAATCGACTAAGTGCCAGGTACTGTGCTAAGTGCTCGGGATACAGAAGAAGGCGAAAGACAGCCCCTGTCCTCCAGGAGCTTAGAAACTAATTGGGAGAGGAGATATCTTGAGGGAAAAGAGGGACGGCATTACAATTACAAGGGGCAGGGAAAGGCTTCCTGGAGAAGATGGAATTTTAGCAGGAACTTCGATGAAGCCAGGAAAGCAAAGAGGTAGAGATGAAGAGATTGAAGGTATGGGAGAAAGACAGAGAAAACGCCTGGAGCAAGAAGGCTGGGGTCATTGAACACAGTAGGAAGTAGCAAACCTGGAAGTTTGATACTGCTGCTAGGTCAGAAGTAGCCAGAGGCTTCTTATGTAGTCTGAGCTCTGGTAGATTCTGGTAGGGTGAAGATGCTTGCCAAGTTGAAGTCGGCATTAGAAAGACCCGAGTTTAAATCTTGCTTGGCTCTTTCCACTTGTTATCTTTGTGACTTTGACCAAACTGTTTCCTCTGATCGATAAAAAGAGCAGGCTCAGTTTCCATGACATCTAAGATCTTTTCTAGCTCTAGATCTGAGAGCATATGATCTACTGACCAGAGACAAGAAGGGATCTCAGAGGTCATCTAGTCCCATCTATACGTGGGCAAGAATCCCATTTTCAAGATGCTGGACAAGTGGCTATGTATATTTGGCCTACAGACTTTCAGTGTAGGGCTGTTTATTTTAGTTTTACATAGCTCTGGCACAAAGTTTGTCCTAACCATGAGCTGACACTTGGATCTCCAGGGTTTTCTCCTTTCTGTCTAACGTGTTGGTGGATGGCGGTGTCTGTGCCTTTTGGGATTTCATGCGGCATGTGTTTCTTAGAAGGAAGAACAGAAAGTGGTTGTTGAATGAATGGAATTTTGTGCCGAGTACTCGGGTCACCTAGAAACACGGTGGGAAAGGCAGAGTGAGGGGTGGTCTGTGGAATTGGCATTTCGTTGTGACGTTTAATAATTGCATAAGTATTTTAAGAAGACCCTCAAAACCCCCACCACTTCACATTTTTAGCCACATAGACTCTTTATGCAGAAGTGAAATGGGTTAGCCTCAATTTTAGCTGTGATTTTTCAAGTGAACTCCATAACTGATCTTCTTATGTGATTTCCTAAGTGTAAAAGTTACAGCAATTCAGATGTAATTTTCCTGGAGGTGTCCCTTGATTCCTTCTCAAATAGTATAATTATCTTGGTCATTTTTCAGTCTTTGGGGACTTTTTTTTCCAAGCTGAAATCATTCGAATACCTAGAAAAGTCTTTCTTTTTAACTTATCTCTTTTCCTCTACCCCCAAGTGTTCAACAGTCGGGTCATTTCTAGGCCTGGCAATTTGTATTTCTTAACATTTCTGAAAAGCCATTTCCTTTGTTCTTTATAATTTTTTGCTGCATTAGAAAAAAAAGTCCCAGACTGCATTCTGGCTTGTCTAAGGAGACGACAGGGCCAAGAATTATCAGTGCCATAACTATAAAGATGAAAAGAACCAAGAAAAGCATATATTATTAGCTAATTGAAGCATTTTTGGTGACCGGTAGAGCACAAAATGAGCCGGCCCTAATACCTGACTATCTGCCAACAGACTTCTGACTGTGATGTATTCCTGTGGTCAGGGTTGGACTAGCACAGTAGAAAAGCACATGACCTGCTAATCAGGCCTTCTACCTCTGCTCTGTGACCATGGCTACAGCAGACATCCTTGACCTTTCCCAGCCAATTTTTCCTTTATGGTGCCAAAATTAATGTACTCCTACCAATCCTCCTCCTTCCAGATGTAGAGCTCAAAAGGACCTTGGAGGCAATCGGGTTCAACTTACTGATTTGAGAAACGTGAAGAAACAGGCCTGGAGAGACGAAGAGATCTGGAGCTACAAGCTTCTTACTACCTCCCCTTCCCAAAATCATAATCAGCACTATCAAATATAATGATTATGACTAGGAATACATATTACTTTTCAGTTCTGCCTTTTACTTTTTCTATCAAATAGCATTTATTGAGCGCTTGCTATGTCAAAACCACATTTATTAAGTACTCACTACATGAGAGACACAATAGCAAGTATTAGGCACTCATTACAACATCAGAGATACAGTAGCATGTATTAAGCACTTATGTCCAACACACAACAGCACGCATTAAGCACTTACTACGTCAGACATCAAGCTAAGCACTGGGGATATAAAGTCCAAAGTCCTCCCTGTCCTCAAGGAGCTTACATTCTAATATGGAAGATTGCATGTAAGCAGCTTTTTACAAATATTATATATATATATATATATATATATAGTGGAAACTGGAGAGCTATATCTTGAAGAAGTCAGACAAATCAGAAAGCATATGTGAAGAAGGGCAGAACAAAGGCCCAGGACTACAAGATGGAGCAATGGGTTTGAGAAACAGAAAGACCTGTATCACTAGATCACTGAGTACATGGAGAAAATAAAAGTAAAATATAAGACTGGATAAGTAAGAAGTAATCAGAGGATTTTCTATCTGAGCCAGGAGGCAACAGGAAGCCCCTGAAATTTCTGAGTAGGAAAGAGCCATGGTCAAATTAGCACTTTATGAAGATCATTGTGACAGTGTGAAGGATGGATCAGAGTAAGATGAGATCTAGACAGGGAGACCAACTAACCAAACCAGGAATAAGGTGATGAGGACCGGTTGGAAAAAACTGTTTGTGTTCATACAAATGTATGTGTGTGGATATGTGTGCTTTAATCTCAGAGGCCATCTGGTCCCATCCCTTCAGAGAGATGCTTTAATGTTAGCAAGTGGGAACTCACATCCTACTCTGTTAGATCTCAGTTTTGTCGCCTTCCTGTAATATCTTCATTTATATTGTAATAACCTTCGACTAAGGCCGTCTCTCCCAACTCCTGTCCTCATAGTAGGAGCCTTCAGCATGAACACCGATATTCTCACAAATACCCTAACTTCTACTCTTCACACACAAATACCCTACTCTTCAATCTTTTGAATTTCCATTTACCTCATGTGCCATTTCACTGAGCCACACACAAGGATGACCTTGTCACGAGCCCTAGGTGTTCAATTTTCCCTCTCTACATTATGACTCCTGATTGTATTCTTTCTTCTTACTGTGAGCTTCCATTATTCTGCCCCTAAATTCTTTTTAGACCATCACCCTTTAACTGGCTATATTCTCATCCCTTCCCTTTCTTGGCCCTAAGGACAATCAGTGAAATCATATATTTTGTGCTCGATTCCCTCCCTAACCCCCTTATAAAACAGCCATACTTCACATTTGGATTCTCTCATCTGCCATCCATCTTCACTACTATTCTCATGCTTCTGAATTGAAGCCATACAGATTGGACCCACCACAAATTAATGATATATAATTTCAAATGGGCCCTCACTTCAGCAAAACAATCCTACACCACCCCCAAGTCGTTTAATTCTCCCATTCATCTTAAATCTCCCCTTTTCTTATTGGCTAAAACACAAGAGAAATCCATCTACATTTGCTGCATTTACTTTATTTCCCTTCACTTCTAAATCCTCTGCAGTCTGGCTTTGAACTTTATCATGCGACAGAAACTGCTCTTTTCCAAAGCCAGTGATCAGATTACTGTCTTTTCCTCAGTCCTAACCCTTCTTGATTTTTCTTCAGTTTGTGACACTATTGACCAACTTCTTCTAGATTCTCTCTGCTTTCTAGATTTTCATGACACTATGATCTCTTGGTTCTCCTCTTATTTATTTGACAGTTCCTTCTCAATTTCCTTGGCAGAATCTTCATTCAGGTCATTCCCACTAAACATGGGTATTCCCTAAGGCTCTGCCCTAGACCCAACTTCCATCCATATAAGCAGATCTTAATCTTTTTATCTTTTTTCTTTCTTTCCTTTGTTTTTTGGTGTCATATATATCGTTGGCAGTCTGAAGAAGCTTATATACTCCTCAGAATAATATTTTAAGTGCATAAAACAAATGGACAGGATTAAAAACAAAAACAATCATATTACAATGTACTTATCAAAAATATGAACTCATGCAATACATATTTCTTTTTTATTTATTTAATAGCCTTTTATTTACAGGTTATATGCATGGGTAACTTTACAGCATTAAAAATTGCCAAACCTCTTGTTCCAATTTTTCACCTCTTACCCCCCCACCCTCTCCCCTAGATGGCAGGATGACCAGTAGATGTTAAATACATTAAAATGCAATACATATTTCTACATGAGCCAGGATCCCCCAAAAAGAGCAATATTTTTCCTTCAATCTGTACTCTTAGGATTAGTTAGTTGATATCCCTTATATCTACAACATGGTTATATGGCATGAGACCATGGTTTATGTCCCGTTTCTGTCGGACCGCTTTCCAGTTTTCCTAGTAGTTTTGTCACACAGTGAGTTCTTGCCCCAGTACAGGATTATTCAGGTTTGTCAAACATTAGAGCGCTGAGAGAGAGAAAATGACTGGCCCAGGGTCACCCAATCACAGTTAATATATGTCAGAAATAGGACTCGTACCTTGGTCTTTCTGGCTTAGAAGTTGCCTTCCTATTAATGTTATTCCTGCCTTTCAAGGAGCCCATAGCCAGTTCTTTCAAAATGCTTGTTGAATTTCCAAGATGCCACATGTAATAATCTTAGATGTAGGATGTTACTAAGATAAAGTGAAGCCCACTGTCACAGATCTCATTTTCTGTTAACTAGAGCAACAAAAGTCAACAGAGGAGTAACAACTCTCCACAGAAGGTTAAAAAATGTCCTGATAGGAAGATATGCTATTCCCAATATGTCACGTGATGATCTTCACCCAACCACATTTCTCTCATACACTTTCATGTTATCACTCAACTACTCTGTAAGAAATATCCCTCAATCAGCAAATGGTCAAAGAATAAGAATGTGCACTTTTCAAAGGAAAAGTTATCAAAGCTTTTGATATACAAACTATCAAAATTCACATCCCCAAATGCTCCAAACTACTAATCCCGAGAAAATTCAAAAGAAAGCAACTCCGAGGTTCCATCATACATCTATTTAACAAATGCGACCCAAAAAAGGAAAAATGACCAACATTGGAGGGCACGTGGGGAAAAGGGCACATTAACATGCTACCGATGAAGCTATGAATTAGTCTAGACATTCTGCAGAACAATGAGAAATTATACCCAAAACATCACCAAGCTTTGCTCACCCTTTTGACTCAAAGTAACCACTGCTAGGCCTGTACCCCAAAGAAATCATAGAAAGAGGAGAAGGACCTACACGTACCAAAATGTTTGTAGCTGATATTTATGTAGTGGCAAGAACTAGACACGAAAGGTAGAAGCAAATTGTGATAAATGAACGTAATAGAATAATACTATTACAAGAGGAATAGATAGACCAATAGATACATTAATGTAAAAGAATATTACTAATAATTCTGGCATCAGAAAGTATGAAAGGGAGAGTTTCAGAA
The DNA here is from genome assembly GCF_902635505.1 of Sarcophilus harrisii. NCBI lineage: Eukaryota > Metazoa > Chordata > Mammalia > Dasyuromorphia > Dasyuridae > Sarcophilus > Sarcophilus harrisii. The sequence goes on from NC_045432.1 coordinate 45,839,545, forward strand.
AAACCCCAAAATATCAGCGTGAGCTGCTGAAGTGAACAAAACTTGAAGAACAATTTATACAATAACATCGAAAGACAAACTTTTTTTGGAAGACTTAAGAAAAATCACTAGTGCAATGAACAAGGATTCTAGAAGACTGATGATGAAGCAGACCAATCGTGATTTTAAGATGCAGGAAGAATTTGTTTTGCTTAATTATGCATGTTTGTTGCATAGATTTTAGGGGAAAGTGAGAGGGAAAATGGTTAGTTGAAAGAAATTAAATTAAAAAAAGAAAGAAATATTATTTGGACAAATCTTTACCATTTAATGACCAATTCTGCACTTGACTATTTCAGCACTTAGCACAGAGCCTGGCACTTAGTAGGTGCTAAATAAATGTTTATTGACTGAGGGACTGCCCGATCAATAAGGCTGGACTTCACATGCCCAGGATTTCCCAGTCATTTGTCGAAACGAGCAGAGCTGCCAGTGTAACCATTTTTCTCTTTGTGGCACTTTTTTATGTGTGAAGTTTTGCCTTGCAATGTCAAGTCATCCTCAGATCCATCAGAAACAGCTATTTTGGAAAATGGATTTGTAGGACAGATCTGTGTGAAGGTATCCCATATTGTTTGCAAAGAGAGGAAGATGCAATTCACAGAAGCACATCTACCAGCTTAGGGAAACGTCGGCACATTTAGGATCACTTCCCCAGCTCTGTCAGATATACTATAATGATTAAGTAATGTGGCTGGCTCCAGGGACATGGATAATTAGGGGCCACTGTACTGAAGAGAAATGGTCCCAAGAGACTGTTCCCTCCGGAACATTTTTTTCCTTCCCCTGGAAACACCAAGCCACAGAGGAAGCTGTAGCACTATCTGCTCATCTTTCTGGAGTAAAAGCAGGAAAGTCATTTGTTATTGCGAGCATCAGAAGTTTGGCTCCGGTTACGGTATTTCCAATGTACCGTGCTGGCTGGCTCTTTCTATATATCCTTTCTTCGAGTTGGACTTCCCTCACCAGACAAATAACTTATGATGCTAACCTTTGATTTTGTATCATTATTTAAGGTACAGCAGAAGGGGCAAGAAAATGTGGAATGAGAGTCACCGACTTCTCCAGCACTTGGAAGAGTCTGGATAATGGGGTCTTCCTGGGAGTGGATAAGGGACGCAACAATGGGTTTCTTCTGAGAATTCCCAAATGTGTCGATGCTATCTGTTCAGATTTGTTAAGGCAGCCCAAGGTGATACACGGTGAGAGATAAAAGCAGGGAGAACCAAATTTGAAGATGAACTTTCATTCCCCTAGACCAAAGCTCTTTAACTAGCTTCTTGTTTTAAACTCCTTGGGCAGTCTGGTGAAAAAAATGCTTTACAGACATAAAATAAAATACATAAGATTATAACCAATTAAAAGAGTTCATTGACCTCCAGACTGCGTCATACACATGTCCATAGACTCACGTGGCCTACCACACTCCTGAGTGCAGCCTGAACCAGAAGAAAATATAGTTTCTATCAGAATTTAATCTGTTTACATATTAATAGAAAAAGAAATGTATAGACGTGTAGATTTCTAAGTTAATGTGCCACCTTTCGAGAGCCTTACACATGGTTCAGTGGCCTCATTTCTAGATGCAGTTAACACCATTGTCCTAGACTGCCCTAAACTGAATACTGATCACTCAGTCCATATTTTATATAAAACAAAAACCAAGGACAAAGGGGAGACAGAAGAAAGGAGTTATCCTGTGTCGAGTTCTTCTTCCCCTGGGCACCTACTCCTGTGTTGCTTGTATAAACTTCACCTACTACAATGGCAGCATATTCAAAATACTAAAAGACAACAAACATCATATACGGTAACTTCAATAGTCTGTCCTGTTGAGTAACTGTGTGACCTTGGGTAAACCATCTAACTTTACTGAGCCACTACTTCCTCATCTATAAGTGGAGGGAATTTGATTCTGAGATCCGTTCCATCTCCAAATATCTGGTCCTAGAACTTGTTTCCAAAACTATCATAAGGCTGAGCCTTGAATGTTAACATGCGTGGGAGAAGAATAAAAGGAGGAAGCCTCCCATCCTTAACTTTCACCAGCTTTTGAGTCTGTCGTACATATGAATCTGCTGGGGTGCTGTATTTTATTACCTTGTTCTTAGCATGCCATCTAGAAAACAATCTCCACTAGAACGCCATCTTTTTGTTCTAACTAGAAGGCTATTTAGATTGCAGAGGGATACGAACAATAGTGGAATCCACAACTCGGTAATGAACAGACCATTCGAGCATACTTCCAACACCATGGACAGAGATCATCTGGGCAAACTTTGGCTTCAAAACCTACCACTCCATCTGTGATGATTTGTTTTGAATCAATCAATTCACAGCTGGGTGCGGTGGTAGATAGACGAAAAGAATGGAATAATACTTCCTCGTTAGAAACTTATATTCTAAAAGTCTTGTGAAGTTTTAAGCTCTAATAATTTTGACCTGCATAAGACATCTGGGACACCCCATATACGAACACAGCAATACACATAATTTAGTTTGCAAAGTGATTTATACATACATATCTTCTTTACTCTCGACAACAATCTTGTGAGGTAGGTGCTACAGATACTACACCATACTACAGATATTATATTTTACAGATGGCAAAACTACAGCTCAGTGAGGCTATGGGATATGCATGTGGTAACAGCTAGTAAATACCACTGACATGATTTATATCCAAACCTCTTCTGATTCCTCCTCCAGCACTCACTTGACTCTTAGCTCCAAACTACATCAACTTCCCCACACCACAAAGAGTCGGCGTAACTTTGGCATCCAGCACCAAATCTGGCCAGGTGGTGTGTGGGTCTCTTCAAACTAGCCCTTTGTTGCCAGAGTGAGGGGAATCATGGAAATCTACCAACCTGTTTTGAAGAGCAAAATAGAAGCTTTAACAACTCCAGTAGCTTGCTCGATAAACGTTGTTTTCTATGATCCTATTCTACAGCTCTTTCTTAACTCTCTCACTTGCTTTTGAGGATACTGCATGGACCACATGAACTTGGACCACAGGTGGAAATGGATGTTAAGTCCTCTGTAGCTTCTCACCATTTAGCTAGTTGGTGTCCAGCTTCCCAACTCCTTATGCATAAATCTCTATACATAGGTTTGAGGCATTAGTCCACTGACTAAACAGAAAGAAGTTGGAGAGTTAGAGTATATTGTGAGGCAGCAGAGTATAAGAGAAAGACCAGTAGGAATCACAGGGTGTGGATTGGAATCTTGCTCCTGGTTGCTTCTCATTTCTATCACCTAGGAGAAGACATTGCCCTACTCTGAGCTTTAGCTTCTTCCTGTTTAAAAAAAAATAGGGCATTGGATTAGATGCCTCTGAATTCTCTTTAATTCTATGAATTCCGTGAGATTTGTGGTTCCCTTTGGCTTGTCCCACAAGATCTAAAATCCCCATTTTCATCATTTGGCTCCCATCTAGCCTCTGCTCAGCCCTTGTGCTCACTCAGTTCAGACCGACTGTTGGGTGCTTAGTGAAGTCTATTTGTACCTAGGGTCCAGATCTTCTAATAACGTAAAAAACAAAGACTTGTAAGACTTCTGATAACAGTTGTGATTTATCTAACACTACAAGGTTTACAAAGTTCTTCACTGACATCACCTCATCTGGTCCTCATGACAAATCTGTGATGAAGGTGCCACAAGCCTGATTGTACGGAGAGAGAACTTACATGACATTCCTATAATCACAAAGTCACTCAACATCAGAGGAGAGACTAAGACTCAATTCTCTCTCAATATGTATGAGTATTATGCCAATACCTTGTAGGGAAGATGCTGGACGTACAAAGGCTATACCAATGGAACACACACAAGCTCTGTTAAAATGAAAAGGCTGTATAAGACTGTATTTTTTCTCCAAAGACCAGGTGGCTATGGAGAGAAAGGTTTATCCCAAGAAAACTGGGTACTTGATAATCATTACCTTCCTTCTACTCTTCCTGGCTAGCTCTCTGCTGTCAGCAAGAGGAATATTTTACGGTCTCCTATTCAAAGGTAGCAATAGGATGAATTGAAATGGTGAATAGGTGAAAATAAGAACTTCATGTATCAGGGATGAGATAGTATATACGACGCTGTAGGCATCGGGGAAAAAAGGAAAAAAAACACCCTATAATCCTTTGTTCCCTAAATCCAGTACTCCACAGATTTGCCAGACGTCATTATTTCATGATACAATGACAACGGCTTCTCGTAACAAGTAAAGACCTAAGCACCTGAGCTTGTCACTGGTCAGTAAGACTAGAAACTGGAATTCTGACACTGTTTCTAAAAAGGAACTTTGGATCTCAGTGACTTGGAAAGAGTCAGGCAGTCACCTGATTTTGTCATGGTTAGGAAGTCTCCAGATTTTTAGGAAGTGCAGGAAAATGTGCCCATGACATTGCTCACCATCTGCTTTCCCAATCGCTCCGGAAACCAGGCTCAATAATGCAGTCAGTCTGACTGATGGACACTCCAAAAGGCAGCACCCTCTGCTCTCAAGGTAAAAGGATATGCTTATTCCTCAATTGGGAAGATGCCAGAGGAGGAGATTATTGAGTGTAAAAATCACATTTCAAGGATGTTCTGAAGCTTTTCAGAGACATCATTTTGCAATCCTTATGTAAATGTCAGCCTGGGCTCTGAGTTCAGAAAAGTATTTTTAGAACCTTGAAAAAATTCGAAGAAGCTCCAAGATAGGAAGAAAATAGGAATTTCTGAAAACGTTGCAAACATAACTTCGAAACCGACAGCTGTCAGATTATTTTTTTCTGAGCAACAGTTGAGGTTGGTTTAGAAAATGCCATATAAGGATTCAAAAGCTGGACACATTCAGCTCTTACTCTATTGGCTCCTATAATTACCAGAAATTTATCGTGTAGAGCAGACTTTGGGGTTCAGAGAAGATGAAAAATCTTTTGACTTTTTGAGTGTTAATGAAGGGTCATTTTGATGCCGCTGATGAATCATTTCTATGAAATTTAACAAAGAATTTTACTGGGTAATTACAAGAAAACTAATATGTGTGAGTATTATGCCAATATCTTGTAGGGAAGATGCTGGACATACAAAGGCTATACCAATGGAACACACACAAGCTCTGTTAAAATGAAAAGGCTGTATAAGACTGTATTTTTTCTCCAAAGACCAGGTGGCTATGGAGAGAAAGGTTTATCCCAAGAAAACTGGGTACTTGATAAGTTGTTATTGTTATTGAGTGTCTTACTCTGTGACTCGGTGGACCATACTGTCCATAAGGTTTTCTTGGCTTAAATACTGGAGCGGTTTTGTATTTCCTTCTCTAGTGGATTAAGGTAAACAGAGGTTAAATGACTTGTCCAGGTTCACACAGCTACTAAATGTCTGAGGCCAGATTTGAACTTAAGCCTTCCCAAGTCCAGGCCCAGCCCTCTAGGCGCTTGTTCCTCAGTTATCCTCAAACCATGTCCTCTGAGAAGTGATCCCATTCACTCTGACCAGTGATTTTATTCCCTTTTCCAACATTTTCCCTTCTCCCAAGAGAGCTAAAACATAACCTCTTTTTGTCCTCAACTTTCCTTGCCAGCCTCGGTTCACTCTGAGCTTTATAATTCCTGTTCTTATTACACCGTGCCACCCTTTTGTATTCATTCTGGTACCTGTCCTAGCTTCTTGTCCATTCAATTGAACATCATCATCTGAACAATATGCATTCTTCAGTTCCGGGATTTTTCAGCCACTCTGAGCTTTTGATACTTTTTATGAGGGGATCTATTTAATATAGCTTTTAAAAACCTAAGGTGCTTGACAAGGTGGTTATACATCCATAGTAGGCTCAATTCTGCTTGAAGCCCTAGTAATAGAGAACCCACTCCCTGCCAAGGCAATCCATGCCACTTGGGGACAACTCATTTCTGTGAAGTCTTTATTTTTAAATAAAAAAAAATTCTTCTCTGTAATTTCTACCCGTTATTCCTTGTTCACCCTACTGGAGCCAAGGAAAATTAAGTTCTTCCACAGAAAAGCTCTTCAAATACCCAAGACAGCTATGATGCAGAGGACAGAACTGTCAAAAAAAAAAAAAAAAAAAGGAGCCTTCCCGCAACACTTCCAAGTTGAGATCAGATCAAAATGTAATCAGAAGGTATTTAAGAAAATAAACAAAATACAGCAAAACACAGGTAATGCTCATTTGTGGTTTACTAAGTCAATACGTGACCAAGAGGGATCCATATGTATGGTTTAGCAGCCTTTTTTCTATTTGAGTTTGACACCACTGGTACAGGAAACCTCTGTTCAACTGGTTTCTCCCCAGTCTTGTGTATGAAATTACAAGATATAAATGGCATCGAGCTCAAAAATGTCAAAAAAAAACCTTCCAAAGGTATTTCTTGCTTTTTTAAAAGGCTCACCTGAGCTTGAGCAGTCCTTTCACCATTTAAAGACTAACTTCCCTTTGAGTTCATCAAGCTTGAATAAAAAACTTCCGACCCCACAAAGAGACAGAGTATGCATACTTCTCTGCATTCACATGAGAGTATCTTTTAAATATTCAGTATTCCATTACTCCTTTTACATATTAATTCTCTATTCTAGGACATTATATCTTTCCTAACATTTCCCAAGTTGACGTTAGTTTTGTGACTTCCAACATACACTTGAATTTTTAGTCAACTAGCACTCTGATACTCTGACATCTTTTTCACAGGAATGATTGACAGACCAGGCTAGACTTGTTCAGTCCAATTTGCAAACTGAAAGACAGGCCTTGCTTTTTGAGGGGTGGGGCAGTGGGTGTAGAGATTTGTGATTTCTATAGTATAGGAAACTCCCAGTGTGAAATCTCAATCTAACAGTTCTTACCAACTATTTACCTGTGACTGATAGTCAGAAAATTGCCCCAGATGTTAAGTGATTTGTCTATGGAAATACACCTAAGGTGTGACAGAAACACCACTTGAAACTTAGTTTGACTTCAAAGCTGGCCTTCTACTAATGATGCCACACTGCCACTCAGGAATTTCATTTATTTCTATTGATTTCCATCTTATTAGCTTTGGATCATTATTCTAGTCTGCCAAGTACTTTTTGTATCCTAATTCTGTTATCCAATGTGTTAGCTATTACTCATGGCTTCCTGTCATGTAAAAATTTGATAATTATGCCATCTACATCTTTATTCAAATCACTAATAACAGTATTTAGCAAAATACGACTGAATATGAGCCCCTGAGGAAATTATCCAAAGTCAAAGGACCACACACCTTTTTCTAAAGAAGGTCAACCAAGGTAAATCAATCACCATAATGAAGAGGTCAAAAGACCCCAGAAACCTCCTGCACCAACTAAGACTTCATCTCCCTACTAAGTGGTGATATAACATAGCTAAAGAAAATGGTAAGTAGGCTAAAATACACAGTTATTTTTAACATCTTATGAAGGAATAAAGTGGAAGATTATCAGCAGTGTTGTCTTATAAAAGTGAGAAGCCCTGGAATGGAAAAAAAACAAGCTTATAGGAAGCTTAATAAGAGACCCAATAAGCCCAAGGTAATTAAACTGAAAGTAAAATAACAAACAAAAGCCAAGTGAAGTGATCTGTCAATATTCCAATACTCTTTTCTCCATCAATGACAATGAAGGCACCTTTGTAATTCACATCTGGACTACAATATCGTAGATCCCAATGTGATAATTAAGAAAGGAGTAATGTCATTAAAAAAAGAATGAGTAATTTAAGAGCATAGTCAGATGAATTCTCAAGGTATCTGAGTGAAGGGAAATCAATATTTGGAAAATATTTCCAAATATTGAAAAAAAAAAGTGGACCTTATTACAAAAATCTCACCAAACACACACACACACACACACACAAAAAGAAACATACCAAGAACTATTGCTCAAAGCCTGTCTTCATGTGTCTACAAAATGTTTAAGAGGACAATCAACACAAGTATGGAAAGCATTCTTGATGAAGGCCTCAGAAGAAAAGAGACTCTCATAAATAATATTCTATAGCAGCACACATCTTTAAAGTTACATCCACTGGAAAGTGCAGTTAACATAGGATTTGTTGCTTACTGACTAAAAAAACATATAAATTTAGTCAAGAAAAAAGGCTGCCCTAAAGTCTCATCTCCCGAAGGTGTTTCCTATGCATAGAGGAGGAACACAGAAGAGAGCCGAGCCTAATGCTCTATCCACTGTACCACCTAACTTTCTCATTGCTACAAGCTTCCCTGGTTTTCCTAATAAAACTCTCCTTGTAAGGTCATCTGCCTAAGAAAGAAGACAAACTACCGTTTCAGAAGAATCAAAATTGTCAGTGATCTAAAGGGCAAAAGAAAGTCTCGATGCATCAGCAACAAAAGCTTACACAAGAGCAGTACTGTAAAAGAGATCATTAAGGATTCTCAAGATGGGGAAAAAGCAGCAGGCCTGCCTTGGAACTACAGGCATACATTTTATCTTATTCATGATTTTCTCTCCTTTGGCTGGCAATGGATTTTGCCCGGAAGAGCTATTATCACCAAGCCCTCCCAAACACCTCTTCTAAATGTTTTCAAGAAACATCCAAGGCTTTCTAGGCCAGAAGCTCTGGTGGAAGGGAACAGGGGGTTGCTCTAAACTCTACTATCTGGGTTAAAATTTTAAATCTGTCTCCCATGTGACCTTGGGACTTCTATGTGGCCTTGGTTCTCTTACCTGTGAAAAATTAGGGGTTTGGGTTAGATGACCTCCTAGGTTACTTCTAAGCCTTAAAGACATCCTTTTACACAGAGGAAGATGCTCACAGAACACGACTTGCAGTGCTCAGATGAGAGGGGAGAGATCAAGCAGGCAACTATGATTTCCTATAACTCTATGGGGCTAGAAGCAGACTTTGCTGTTTCATGATAGAAGAAAGAGGGGTTGCAATGAATTCCCTAGGAAATTTGCCATCTAGGTTCTGTGGACATTGTGTCCATGAGAGGACTTAAGAATAATGGATGTATATTCTTTATTTTGGGAACCAAGGGGAAAACAATTACAAAAAAACCTTTCTCAGAGAACAGATAGCTGGTCCTCTGGGAAATGGGGCCAGAACTTTCTGCTGGTGGAGAGCCCCAGCAGAAGACTAGGAGTATAGACAGAAGAATAAAGGAAAGCTGCGTATAATGAACACCACCCGCCAAAGGAAAAAAATCTAAGCACCGACTACTACCAGAATTGAAATCAGAGAATAGCTGACAGGATCAAGAGCTGGCTGAGAGTGGTGGCAAATGATACGAAGGTGTAATCAAAGCAGGGCAGAGAAAAGGCCAGACGTGATTAAACATCAACTAGCCCCATTCAGGGTAGCACCAGGTAACAAAAACCACGCCTCCTGGGAGAGGGATAGCCATTGGGGGGGTAGGGGGGGAATGCCAAAATTCCTTTCTGCTAATTCACATAAGTATTCTTTATTTACATTAATTTGTAAATGAAACTTTAGGAACCTCCTTGTCTGCCAGGAGTACTGGGCACTAAAATGTCTAGATCATCTGGATGGCGGTAAGAAGCCAGGAAGCGAGAGCCCTACAGAGTATAACCGGGTGCTCCGTGACAGCAGCAAGCCTCAGACACAAGGGTTAGGTCACTAGCATTTTCCTATTCCTTTGGGTTTCGGAGCATTGGTTACAATGCTTTTCTTATATTTAGTGTTCTTCTGGCATTTCTTTTACTGGTTTCTTCATAAAGAATCATCTGGCATGCTTCACGATGAGTGCATTGATCATTCATTTTCTTTTTCTGAGTTTCTTTCCTTTGGATGACGACTAAGCCTCCTTTTGGACTACCTTTGAAATACCACTTGTCAGGAAAACAGCCAAAATATTGAAACAGATGTCAAATACTATTTTCTCAACTTGGAATAGTTTAATGAGTCTCTATTCATAGAAAATATGAAATATAATTATAAGATGCGACTAAATATTCAAATGCAATGTTTTCCTTCAAAGCCATTTAAAACAATGTTGACTGCTACAAGGTTCCCCTGTCAGGAACCTGTCTCTTGTCTTCAAGACAAACCTCTTCTGGTACCCATACTGTACCCGGATTTCAGGACAGATTGTTATTCCTAAAAATTCTCCTGCAGGTCAGGTTGAAGAGTTCTTGTCCAAGGTGCTCATCCTCAAACTGTGGTGACCACTGGAAAAATGGAGCATATTTTGACTCGTTTAGGGTAGATTCCTTGTCTCTAAGTATACGTATATATGTGCATGCATGCACAAAGCAGCTACTAGTTAGAAGCTAGCTCTCTGTTTTCAAATTTCATCTTTCCTTTTCTTTCTCGGTTCCCTGTTGTGGTTCAGATGTAGCTGGGATGGCTGATCATGTAGCCATCCCGATAGAATATAAGCTCCCTGAGGCTAGAGACCCTTTCAATTTGCTCTGGGCATTCCTAGGACTTAGCCCAGCAGGATGCATGTTTTTTGCTCTTGACTTCTGATCTTTTGGTTGCAGGAAAATGCCCCTGGGGAAACTCTACAGTTGTGGAGATCAACCAAAATCTACAGTCTTGGTGACTTGCCCGGAGCACTGAAAGGGTAATAATATGTGCGAAGTTCCACTAGAAACCAGATCTTTCTAACCCAAGGCTGACCTTTCATTAAACAATCCCCCACTGTTTTAAAAGCATGATGTACTGTGGGTGCTAGAAAAATGCTTATTTTAAATCGAATTCTATTTTTACTGAATGTATGATATGACTAGGACCAAGAAACCTGGTAAAGCCAATTGTTTAAAGGTCACATTGAGAAAAAAAAATTTCAAGAATTTCAGGGAAGAAGCATATAAAATCATGATTTTGGAGTTAAGAAACCTGGGTTCGAATTTGGACTCAGTCACTAACTACAATTATGATTTTGGACAAATTCTTTTGTTGAGGTTGGGAAGGGGACCCCAAAAGTTTGGGCTCACAGATCGGTGTCCCAAGGTGTCTCAAAAGAATTCACAGGCTTGAATCATTTCCTGGTCAAGGGGCAAAGTTTTATTGTAATTGTAGCCAGCTAAAGCTGGCTAAGTTCCAAAAGAATTTAGCAAAGTGCTAGTAGGGAGAAGATACCTTTATCCTGCTTTCAATCACTGACCTGCTCATTCTATGGCCCAGGGGTAAGGGTAGGGATAGGGCCAGAGAGTGGTCTCTGGAATTTGGTTCTCACAGACCCAGAGATTATTGCTATTGTCCCAGGGGGTTTATCCATGAGACTATCCTGAGGCCAGAAGCTACCCAACAGTTAAAGAACAGAGGAGAGATCTATTCAGAATCAGATAGATTGTGGTTCTGTTCTTAGAGTGGGTATGGGAAGTGCCTGAGGCAGACTCCAAAGCCAGAAGATTTAGGATCACTGATTTATTGTTAGAACAGAAGGCCCCCTCAGGTCAGGGGACCTCAAAATCATTGCTTTCTCTCCAAAAGCTGTATTACCTCACTTTCACCTTACCATTCATTCTGAGCCTGAGTTTTCTGAGGTGTGAAGTAAAGGGATCGGAATCCATCCTCTCTGAGGTACTTTCTGTGCCTGAATCCTATGATACAAAGATGCTCATGAGGGATGGATTTGACCAATAAAAATTAGTCAGGTTAGGTTCCACTGATATTATCTATCAAAGAATTGCTCCCATCATGAATTTTGTTCCTACATATGTTGTTAATAGTTTGAAGATCTTCCTCAGGTTAAAGGGAAAAAACGATGAACTTGAAACCAGAAGATGTAGGTATAAGTCCTGACTCAGCTACGTAAGATCAGGAGACTTCTGGCATATTACTTCACCTCTGTACAAGTCATTGATTTTTAGACATGCCCTGGGCATAACTCTAGTTGGGGTTAGCCGGTGTTAAATCACATCAGAGTGATCACATGTCCCAAACCTTCCATCCTCGTGCCATGTTGCTTACTTCCAATAGCTCTTCCCACATCCATCCATCTCAATCATGGGTACTGCTGCCATCTTTGCACTGACACCATCAACTTTTCAGGGTTCTTGTGAGAATCACAAGTCCATCAATGTGAAAGTGCTTTTTAGGCACATGGGCTTTCTAGAGCACATTTTCCACATTTTGGTTCCGGTAGCAAGATTCGTGCAATCTTGAGTTACAGTCAGAATAGCTTTGGACTGTTCCTCCAAACATGCATTTAGGAATGCTAACAGATGATCTTCAGGAAGGGGAGGGACCAAAATCCACTGCATTGGGATCGAACACCAATTTTTAGAAAACCACGATCAATCTAGAGCTTGAAGGAACCCGAGAGGTCATCATGGTCAACCCCCTTATTTTACACACTAGATAATTCAGGACCCCAGAAACTAAATAACTGGTCCAAGGTCATAAAGCCAGCAAGTAACAGAGTTGGGATTCAGATTCAGATACTTTTATTCTAAATGTACAAGTGAACAAATATGTAAAAAGCTACTGAATAATATGATACTGAATACTATAACACACTTTACCACAGTTTAATAATTTGAGGGAGCTATGTAAATTTTAGTAAAAGCTTTATCAATTAAAATTTTAATCATCCAGAAGAAACCTCAAATATAGTTTTCTTTTAGCAATTATTATAGTGTTTTGAACAGGACTGGTAATGTCAACTTGATTAAAAAACAACAACAACCTGCAACTGTCACATGAATTCCAAAGAATTTTCATGTTGCTAAGTAGTTTTTCAGTCATTTTCAATTCTTCCTGAATCTATTTGGGATTTTCCTGACAGAGCTTATTCTACAGATGAGGGAACTTAGGCAAAGAGGGAAATGTGACTTGCCCAAGGTGACACGGCTAGCTAGTAGGTGCCCGAGGCCAGACAAATTCAGGAAGGTGAGTCTTCCTGATTCTCGGCCCAACACTCTATCTGCTGGTAGTTGTGGTGATATTAAATTCTAAACATACCATCATGCTATTTCCTCTTCTTGGGATAAACACTATCTTCACACTGTCAGGAAGCCCTTTTCCAGAGCCCAGTTGTGTAACAACTCACTGATTCACAGGATGCTATTAGAAGGAAGGACCTTATTAACAACATATGTTGATAAGATGTGGGTAATAATTAGCATGGTACATGCTAATGAGTATAGAGGATATTGGTTCTACAGTCAGAAGGTCTGACTTTAAAGCCTCATCTCTAATGTGCACTAATCAGTGTGACTTTCGGCATGCAGTTTGACCTCCCTGGGCATCTATTTTCTTATCTGTAAAGTGAGGGGAGGGGAGTAAGACAGCACACAGGAGACTGGACCTAGAGTTGGAAGGGATGTCAGAGGGCAGCTGGTTCAAATTTTTTACTTTACAAATGAGGAAACTGAGGCTCAGAGAAGTACTATGACTTTTTTTCCCTTCCACTTCACATTAAGGAACAGAGCCAAGAAGTTTACCCAAGTTCTCTGGCAAATGCAAACAATGGAGGTTCCTTCAATCTCTCATTCTCCGTTCCCATGATCTTAAGGCCTGACAGGAATTCCTGATTTCAGCCTCTCCTTCCTCCAATTCACCTTCTTACAGCTGTTGCAATGAATTTGGATATTAAGACCACCACCACTGCCGCCATCATTGCATCCAAATCCCACAGGTACAACATGGACTGCATCATTCCTGTAATTCTACTACTGGACTCATACTAAAGTACTCTCGGTGAGCCTACCCACAGTTAGCTCAAGTCCCAACATGCTTTCTCAATTATAAAAGAGAGTATTTTTTCTATTTGTGCAAAGCTCTGTGGGATATTAAATGTAAAGTAACAATAGCAAGATAATGGATCGGCGAGAAGAGATCTTTAAGATTCACCAAATAAAGGGAATGCTATTGTGCTGTAAGAAATAACTTACAGGCAGATTTCAGAAAAACCTGGAAAGATTTATATAAACAGATGCAGAGTAAAGTGAGCAGAACTAAGAGAATATTGTATACATTCACGGCAACCGTATGAGGATCAACCATGAACAAATTAATTTTTCTCAGCAATACAATGATCCAAGATAATTCCAAAAGACTCAAAAATAGTATCATTCAATCTACCTATCTTCAGAAAAAGAACTAAGAGCATCTAAATGCAGATTGAATGATACTATTTTTCGCTTTCTTTATTTTTGGTCAGTGTTTTCTCATAACCTATATCAAATTGTTTGCCATCTACTATACCAAACTACTGCACTTTGGTCAGGTCACTATTCCTCCCCAATATCTTCACCTGAGACAAGGCCAAACTCCTTTTTCCTGGCTCTCAAGGTCACACCTAACATCTGACAACACACTCTCTCATATTATTCCCTTCAATACACTCTACACACTAGCCAAAATCTGGCCTTCTAAGCAACCCCTAATGTAATGTTCTTCTCTAAAATATAATGTTCTCTGGGAGCAGGTTTCTTATGGGGCTTCTGGAAGCAGCCTTAAAAGTAATATTCTTCTTTAAAATATAATATTATCTGGGAGCAGGTTTTTTGGGGGGCTTCTGGGAGCAGCCTTAGTTTCAGTTCAGTTCAATAATCACCCTGAATGCAGCTAGGAGTTAAAGTTCAGATCCTTTATTTTCTCTTTCCAAGTATGGTCTCCTTCCTTGGGCCCGATTAGCTTTCTTAGAGACCTCTCTCTCTCCCCTTGGTTCCCAGAGCTCTTGCTGCTAGTCCTTTGCCTCTGCCAGCTTCTGCCTCTCCTCCTCTGAATGTCTCCAGCCAGCACAAAGGTGGAAGTTGGAATGAATCTGACTCCACCTCTGAGAGTGGGCTTGTGGGCTTCTGTGTCTGGCCCTGAGAGCTTCTTGCTTATATGCTGTGCACTGAGTATTCACCAATCATTACATCACTAGGAAACCATTATTTGTTGTAGGATTAAATCAATGCTAAATTAGATTTAACCACTGTCTCCTCAATTCCACTTAGTATCTTGTTTCAAGTTCTGGCCCATAACATTTCCTTGTAGGATCAGATCAATCATACCGAAGCAGGCTAAATTAGATAATTATTATCTATCAATTCCAATGACTTAGTACCTTGTAAGAATCCTAACACTTCCTGCTTTCTTTTGATTTAGAACATAGGTGGTCATGACTTCTCAAGGAGGTGAGAACCCCAAAAAGAAGGTGATCATGCCTTCCTTGACTCCTCAAAAAGGAAGTGAAAACACCATAAAAAGAAAGTGGTCACACCCTCCCTGACATCTCAGGAAGGGAGATGAAAACACCACAGGAAATGGGAAATCAAATCAGATTAGCGGGTTTCTGAAGGGGCTCACTTGAAACAGGTACACATAAACCCATCAATAAGGGAGGTATTTACACATAATTACATAAATTACATAAGCACATAGTATTCTTTTTTTTTTATTATTCTTTTGCCTCTCTACATTTATTTATCCTCTTCCTGTCCTTACCTATAAGACTGCAAACCCTCTGTAAAGCCCAATCCAAAGCCATCCTCTACTTGGACTTTCCCTAGTTTCCCTCCTCCCCACCACCTCATTTGAGAATGGACCTCCAAAGCACTTGTCATTTCTCTTATGCACTGATTATTTTTCATTACCTATTACAGTTATCTTTGTTTTCATCTCATCCCCTTATGAAAATATCTGCTTCGTAAGGATACCTTATCAGAGTTTGTCTATGTCCCCCAGTACCTAATATAATGTTCTATATAAAGGAGATGCTTAAGAAATTTTATTTCATGAATATTTCATAAATGAATATATGAACAGAATTTATGAGTGTGAGAAAACAATTAAGGCAACCACGGCACAGTGACTAGGCAGCTGGCCTCAAAGCTGAAGAGATCTGGACACAAGTCCCATCCCTGACACATACTGGCTGTCACTTTACAAGTTATTTTACATCTTGATGTTCAAGGTAACTCTCTGAGACTTAGCATTGTGGAGAAGAAGCCGTTATACATATATGGGTAAAAAGAACACTGGTCTATTCCCTATCCTTATTTGTAGGAAGAGGAAAGGAGGGGGAAAGGATGGCACAGTGGCTAGAGAACTAGCTTCACATCCAGAAAGATCTGGATTTAAATCCCACCTCTGACACACACCGATTGGGGGCATCAAAGCAAGTCACAACCTCTCGCTGCCCGAGACAATTTTCTAATCTCTTTGTTCCAGAGGTACAGCGGTAAAGGAATTCTCTATGTCAGTGAAATCACTGGAATTACAGCTATTTCTATCCTGATCCTAAGAAATGGTAAAAAAATATAATGATTAATTAAGGGGAATAACAGTAGAGAAAAGCACGAGCCCTAGACATTTACTTGTCTTTGAAAAGTCTTATGTGCCTTTGTGCAGATGTTCTCCTGAAGAGCCTCCTCCAGTGGGGGCCTCCTCACCATAGGTCTAAAAGAACGTGGTTCAGAGGAGCTGCTACTCCAAGTCCAGGCTGGGCTGAATGGCCAATGAGGTGCTACCTCTCCAACCTTAAGATTCTGACTGTGAGTCATGGAATACTGGCAGTCATTCATATCGCTGGGCTTAGAACAAGTGTGTATAGACATACACAATACAGCTACTCATTTTACAAAACAGGAAGCGGATGTTCAGAGAGGTGACAGATTTCTACGGAGAACAGTCAAAAGTGGGATTTGAACTCGGATCTTACAGATTACAAATCCAATGCTTATCCCATTACAGTGTTCTGTTCCACTGCCCCTTATAAGACAATCCAAACTGGTGATGACCCAAAGGGCGATGTAGACACCCAAAATGTGTCTAAGTAGGTCAGAAGCCTATTACCAATGAATAAGGGCATGGAAAAGCTTTTACTAAATGAATCTCCAAGAAATGTATGGTCAGAAGAAAAGACAGAGGTTATATGGTTAAAAAAAGGAAAACAGAATTAGCTTTAAGGATGAAAGGGATCCTAGAAGTCTAGTACAACTGCCTCATTTGATAGGTGAGGAAATTAAGGACCACGGAGATTCAGTGCCTCTCTCAAAGTCTCACAGGGAGTAAATAAATGGCAGAGTAGGAATTCAAAATCGTGTCCTCTGATTATCATCTGATATTCTTTCCATTTTCTCACATTGACTCACAGGCAACCCAAGGGATACATTTGTGCCTATGAAATGTTAAAAGGCACAGAGGCCTCCAGCATGTTGGATAGAATCCTCCATGGAGGATTCATGGAGGTATCATGGTAATATACATATAGCCCCAGAGAAGGAATAGATAGGCCAAGATTTGTATCAGTGGAGGGGATATCAACCAATCAACAAAATACTTGTTAGGAACCAAGGGTGTGCCAAAAACTAGAGGGCAAAAGTCAAACCATCTCACCTCTCAAAGAACTCTTCTATTGTCTTTGGGAAGACATATACTTATATCAACACATACAGACACACATCTATAGACTATATAAAAATTAATTAAATGATAGTGACTATACGGATGAGACCACAAAGACCACAAAGATTGCAATGGCAATCTTCAAGTATCAGCAAGCTTATTAAGAAGAAGCCTATCCTATTTTAGCTAACCAAATTCTGGCAATTATGACCGACTGAAACAATGGGCAGTCTTTGACAGTGCCTTTCTTATAGGCAATCCTTACTTTATTTGTCACTGAACCACTAAGCAGGGTCTGAAGAACTAGCCCTGAAACTCCACTACAATTGTTATTCAAGCCAAGACCAGTTCATTCCATGTGAGTGGTGAATCTAAACATACATAGAAGAGACACAAGCTTTTTTCAAACCTGAGGGAGCTGTGACTTCACAAACTATGATTAGGTATAAAAGGAAGCAATGATTTGAAGCAGAAAACTGTCATTTCACAACTAATTAAATCACTAACCTTGCAGGTTAAAGAGAGCCCCTCAAAAGGAATTATAAGGCCAAAATCTAATACTCTGGAAATGAGACAAACGTTTTTATAACCTTATTATTTAAAATGATGGAAGCTCTTATCTTCCTCTGTTGGAAAAGGTTCACTTATTCTTCTACTCAATCCAGACATTTAAGAAAATCTTCATTCATTCACCTGATCTCTATTGCATTCAAATCAACATGCCAAATTCTGAAGAAGACGCAAAGAAGGAAGCTCGCCTAAGCCACCAATCTTGCAGGGGAGAAAAATAAAGGACCAAAATAACTATAACGCAAATTAAAGTGTAAAAGAAGTGTGAACAAAACATTGCGAGAGGTCTACGGAAGGGCCATCCTTCTCTGGAAAGACTTCATGAAGAAAATGGCTTTTGCCCTGTACCTAGAAGGATGAGATTTCCACAAGGAAAGAAGATGACAGACAACCTCCAGTTGGTGAGGACAAAAGGAAATTACAGATATAGGGAATTCTGTGAATAAGAGTAATGGTAGGAAAATAAGGGCCATTATTTGGGGAATAGAGAGTAGCACCGTTTCTTTTTTGTTTTCTTCAGAGGAATAAGGTATGTGGGGAGAATGATAGTTAAGTTAGTCAAGATAGTCAAGTTAGAAAAGATAATTTCTAGTCGGTTTACACTAAGAGGTCTATATGTGGGTTTCCATTTCATCTCACTTTGAGGGATTTCTTCCCACAAGATCCTTGAATATTTCAAAAGTATCAGTGCAACACTTGACCTACATATGACTAGCTTATCTTTGGTTCACAGCATATCCTTGTTGCCAGTCTTTAGGCTAATTATCATTGGCAAAATGCATCTTTCCACTACCTTTGGGTCATCTGCCATTGTAAACCTTTCCTGATGATGGTATTTCATGATCCCAAACTAACATATGAATATCTGCAGCAGTGAGTAACTTGTGAGAATTCAGTTTCCCATGTATAGTTTAGGTTGATCCCTACTTTTTATTTTACAAGCCTAAATTATTTTCTATCCATAGTGCGAGTCTAATACATATGAGTATTATACACATATGTATTTACATGCATATATACATTTATATACATGCATATGCAAAACCACATGCATATATAGATATACTGAAGGACTAAATCAATGATTTATCCATTTATTTTATTTTATTTTATTTTTCCAATTTGGAGAATCTGCATTTTTGGTTCACCTTTACTCACAGTGTAGACACTCAGGACCATCCTTTTCAATTGGTTCACTAAAGCATTTGTAGCATTTTAAGAGACATTAAAGCATAATGTAAGTGGCAAAAAAGAAATTTTGGAGGAACTATCCATCATT
Source organism: Sarcophilus harrisii (assembly GCF_902635505.1). Classification (NCBI taxonomy): domain Eukaryota; kingdom Metazoa; phylum Chordata; class Mammalia; order Dasyuromorphia; family Dasyuridae; genus Sarcophilus; species Sarcophilus harrisii. The sequence goes on from NC_045432.1 coordinate 45,858,702, forward strand.
GGGAAAATTCTCTTCTATTTAGATTCTGGATAGGACATCAGCTATGGCAGATAAATTCAGTCAGCATATGTTCCTGTGTTTTATGCCTCTTTTGATGCTGGTAATCAGTAAATGACTGAATAAAGTTACCATCATATTTATTATAAAATTTTATTTAATTTTAAGATATTGTTGAAACATATCATATTTGACAAGATCCCTTCAGACTACATTTTGTTTTACTCAGTCAGCAAGCATTTATTACCTGCCTACTATGTGTTGGATCCTGTGTGAGGCTCTGAGGAGACAGATAAAAATGTGTGTGTGTGTGTGTGTGTGTGTGTGTGTGTGTGTGATTGTGTGTGCGTGTGTGCATGCATGCAAAGTAGATAATGGACCTTAAAAAAAAGCCCTAGTCCCTAGGGGACCTCTTTTAGAAGATAGTGCTTGAAAGAAACTGGGGATTTGAAAAGGTGAAGATGATATGAGAGAACATTCCTGCTATGTGGGACAGCCGTATGTGCGTCATGCATAAGGAATAGCAAATGGATCAATATGGTTCCATTGAAGAATGCGTGAAAGGAATAATGTGTAAGAGACTAGGGAGGTAGAAAATTATGAAGAGCTTTGAATGACAAAGGTGATTATATTTGATCCAGGAGTCACTAAAGTGGAATAAAGAGCAGGCCTACATTTTGGAAGATCATTTTGATTGTGCTGAATAGGATGGATCAGGATGGGGAAAGACTGAAGGTACAGAGATGAATTTGGGGACCATTTTAACAGACCAGGAAAAGATGACGAGAGTCTGAAGTAGGGTGCTCCCTAGGTGAGTGAAGAAAAGAAGACATTTATAAGGCATGTTACAGAGATACAGATGATGAGATTTTACAACTTTACATAGTCAAATGCTTTTTTTGAAATCAATAAATACAACACACAGTGACATCTATCCTGTATCCTTCTTGTGACTGTGAAGATGCTGAAAATTTCCGATTAAATCCTACTTTCTTTTTTCCTTTTGAGATTTCATTTAAAAAATGCTCAATAAGCAAATAAACTACTTTAAGTTCTCAGCAAGCAGGCACATGGGTCAGTAGTTGCTAAAGATTAATCAGTTACATTCCTCACTTTGAGAGATCTTGATATCTGATCCCCAAAGACCTTTAAAATGCATTACTGCTAGCACAGATGCCTTCTATATATATTTGATTAAGTACAGTGGCCATTCTTATGTTAATTATCTGAAGTTCCATTTTCACTACCTCAAAATTTAATGGGCAGAGTGGCAGAGCCCAAATGTGGCGATTCCACTTTCATCACTGATAACATTACATTAGCATAGAAATGCTGAGAGATTTACTCTATTTTGTGTCTATTCATTGCTTTCCAGTTTCTTCTGTAGATGTTCTCAGGATGATCTGATTTAGTTTACACTCCTTCTAAGTTCTGTGTAGGCCCATATTCAAATCAATTGTTTTTCAGGGTTTTGTGCAATGAGAATGCTTCTAATATCTTTAATAATTGGGAAAACGCATTCCTAAATCATGTTCTTCTTATAAGCCATGGCTCATTACTTGGTAAGGCTAGAGAAGATTTGCTGACCTAGATGGTTTCTGGGTTCATTCAGCCTTTATGCTTTTGTATCAGTTAAACTTGTCAAAAAAGGGATAGTGTCCAAGTTAATTTTCATCCACTTTCCATCTTCCAAGATCAACAGCTTATTGAAACAAGTTAGGTTGGAAATGCTTTAATTAGATAAATTATTGTTCCATTCATCTGTTTTAATTTGATATTATTTTTATCTTTGTTCTAATCACTTTTATTGTTCAGACCTAGTTAACTATGAAACACCAGCTACATAGGTAGTCATTTCTTTTCTAAGAAATTCATTTTTTTGTCATGTGGATTGGAGTGCACTCCATATCCAACACCTTTAAATTTCCTTCTTGCAGAGAGTATTTTTGAAATAAGCTACAAATGAAACTTTTTCAGTAGTTCAAAAGGCTCTTCCATTTCTTGATCCAAAGCAGCTTTTTTCATCACAATTTAAAAATATCTTTGTTCCATCTTTTGTATTAAAGCTGCTAAGTATTGCAAAAAAAATGCAATTTAAGTTGGAACTTGGCAACTCTGGAGGATGGAATGAAGAGGGGAGAGATTTGAAGTAGGAAGTTCCATTAGGGAAGTAGTACAATAGTCCAACTATGTGAGAAATTATGAAAACCTAAAATGATGGTGAAATGTTCGCAAACCTAGATGACTAAAGATAATGATACCATCAATGAAAATAAGGGAATATAGAACATGGGGAATTTGGACGGGAGAAGATAAGTTCCGTGTCAGAAATGTTAAACTTGTGCCGGTGCCCATGCCAATGACGACAGTGATGATGAGAATCCAGGAAGAGATTCAGAGGAGAAGTTGAACTAAATACATAGATCTGAGAGTTACCTCTGGAGACATTAGAACCCATTGGAACTCTTAACGAAGACAATGATCTAGAGAGAAGGCACAGAATAGAGGCTTGGGTAACATCTACACCTAAGAGACAGGAGATGCTGAGCATCCAACATGAAAGAGTAAGGACTTTTTAGAAAGAGAAGAGGGAAATCCGTAAGAACAATGCTAAGGATGAGAACAGAGAAGATCACATCTAGGAGGATGGGGTGGTCAACAGTGGCAAAAAAACTGCAGAGAAGTAAAAAAATGGCATTAGGGGTGAGAAAAGGCCACTCGGAATGAGAAGTATGGATAAAAGGCAAATAAGTGGGCCAATGACTACAGACAACTTTTCTTCAGGAGGTCAAATATGAAAAGGAAAAGAAGTATATAATGTGACAGTTCCAGGAAGATGGCAAGGTTAAATTAAGCAAGAATTAAAGATGAGAGAGAGCTGGATACACTGATGGGCAGCAGGAAAAGTGAGAGTGAGAGCAAGAGAAATAGCATATGAACAAGCTATGAGAGATCAAAGGTCTAAAGATAAGGATCTGCTTTGCAAACTTAGCAACCTTTTCTTTACAGAGTCTGGGGAAGGGTGAATATGTATAAAGGTGTTTTGAAGTGCAGAGGAGGGAAGAAGAGTAAAACCTCTCTGCTCATTCTTCTCTTTGCCTTTTTATTAAGGTTCATATAAATGTGTTAAGTGCCCAGATTTTACTGCTTTGTGAGAATGCCCATCCCCAACATTTGCAGGAGTAATCAATGCATTTTGAAATATTTGGTAAATCAAGCTCCAAGCCACACCTGGCCAGGGTGATATGGGAGTTCTGTGGAAGCACACAAATACGCTCACTAATCAGGAAGAACACCTCTATCATGTTATTTATCCATCTACCACTCCATTCATCTGTTTTTTCCTTTTACATGACTATTATGACCGTGCCCAAGTGGCCAGGCCATTATTTCCAATGTATGACATCTTTTCTTCATGTTCCACAGGACCCCCTACACAAATACAGGCTATTAAAGGGGCACCTACTGCCATAATGCCTTCCTACTACAATTATCACTAACAGACACAACATAAAAATTATTGAGTGACAATTAAAGAACTGTCTTGATACTCTTTCTAAAAGAACATCATGAAAAATTTTCCATCTCAGAGCAGCTGGATCTACAGTAAACTTTTTAGGCCCTGATCATGTCATCCTTATGCAAGCAGAACTAACTTTGCCTTCGATGCAAATTATGTATGTGCTAGGGCTGCGGGGTCATCAGATTTTAGCAAATGCGCCACTTGCAAAGGAAGCAGGAGAACTGGAGGGGAGATACAAGATGGCCCTTTCTCATTTCCAACTCCCGTGTGCCTTGCCCAACTATCCTCATCTCTAATTCCAGGAAAGTTAGAGTCATGTCATGAATATTGATAGCTACCCATGTGAAACTGAAATTGATGGGAAAATTTGTGTAGTCTAACTTATAACCACACTAAGAAGTGCAACGATGTTCTGAATGACTGACCAGATGAGTATTAATCAAGGGATATTCTCTCTTACAGAAATCTTATAATCAATGTTCACTTCCTTGAACATGAATTTTTCTACCTGTTTAATTAATTTTAACTGTAATCTAAGGGTTAGGGGCAAATATATTTTATCTTATTGCTGATGACGACGACGATAAGATCTGAAGCCAAAGAATCTGAATTCAAAGCCTAGCTCTTCCATCTTACTATCTGAGCTATCTTGGTCAAATCACTTCCTGTCTTTGAGCCTCAGTTTCCTCATTTGCAAAATGAAGGAGATGAATTAGAAGATATCTAAATGTTCTTTTCAACTCTATTGTAATAATACTTTCATTTCTATTTTAATATTATAAAAAGTGCTTTCCATAAATTACCTTCTTTTACTCTCCAAACCAAACTGAAATAACTAGGGTACATATTGTTATTCTTACTTCATCTATGACAGAATCGAAGTGCAGAGAAAAACTGAGGTCACACAGTTGCAGAGAGGAGACTTGGGACTTGGAGCCCAAGTCCTCTGATTCTCTTGGATGGATCCAATGCTCATTTTGGGGTGCGTATCAAAGTGCCTTGAAAACACTATTGAAAAGTTAGGTAACTCAGGCCTTAATCTGTTTCTTTTGGACTGGTTTATCAGTGTAGGAAACTCCGAGTGAAAAACCTCCCTCTGAAAATGCTAGTCCAAACTTTTTTTCTGCAATTTGGTCTCAGAATTTCCAGGGGCACCGAGAGATCACGTGAACTGTCCTGTGTCACAGAAGCACTAGGCGTCCCTCTATTCTCTTGGAGCTTGGCAAATGGCAAACCGAGGTCCAGAGTTCGCAACCTTCCACTTGACTAAGGTGTACTTGTTTCTTATTCTGGCACATAGCAGACATTTAAATACAAGTTCAATGATTGTTACTTTTACCCAGTTACTCCAAGAGGGCGGGAATATGCTCCCTCTCATATTTTTTATAAATTAATATTTGGTGAATGAAATTGAATTTTGATAATCAACAAAAGCCACTGTATTTTGGTGTGATCAGATTTTGCATATATTCTGATTGTATTCTAGGAACTTCAGGTATAGATCAAGAAAGCCCACTTCTTCCCCAGGGCTTCGGGAATAGGTAAGATCCCCATTAAACAGTACCTTACTTGTCACATAGTAAGTGTTAAACAAATGCTTGAATGAAAGACAACAGTAAATTTAAATTGGGAAAACGTATCTTGTCACAGAACAATATCACTAAAGAAATTAGAAGGGGGGAGGGAGTTGGGGAGTCTATCAGGGTACAAGCCAAGCCACGCCTTGGCCTTTTGATTCTTTTCTATTCTTGCTCCAAGTCGGAATCTTCTTCCCATGCCTAATTGGGATTTTGCCTTACATAGCTGCATCTAGATAATAATAAAAATAGCTGACATTTATATTTTGCTTTAAGATCTACAAAGCACTTTATATACATACTAAAAAGCAAGTTTATGTAGATTGCGTTTTAAAAGTCTAGATGTTAGTTCCAGTGCTTCCACAATGAACACCAGTGCCATCCGAGTCACTGACTTACTGGAACTGTAAATGAGTGGCTGTTAGAGTCAATCAATTCCAAAGACAATTTAGAGCTTGAATCATAACAGGATCTTGAAGGGGACTTTAAAGATCATTTTGCAGGTGAGGAGAATGATACTCAGAGAGCTGAAGTGAATTGTCCACAGTGACACGACTAGTGGCAGATCTGAGACTAGATCTCTTCCTTTTTAGGAGAGAATCAACATCACACCACTAGTAGAATTACTAGTAGAATTTGATATGCCATAGTTGCTTTGGCATAAGCAATTTATGTGTGATCTTATGTGTGAATTGCTTTTCACTTACAAGCCACTGAACTAGGGAGATACAGACAAAATTCAAATAGTCCCTTCCCACAGGAAGCTTACTTTCTTCTAGGCTAATAACAGGAACAATGATTTGTGACTATGTCATGAATATTATCACTGTTATCTGTCTTTATTCTTTCACTTGACTTTCAAGTCCTTCAGGGTAAAAGGCTCTAGCCCTAGCCACCCACCGGGTATCCACAGGAAATTCCACCATCATCCAACAACTGTGGACAATTCCTTTTTTTTTTTCCTATCTCAAATGAAGCGGGCAATGTTTGTGCTCGTTAACTCATCCAAACCACTGGTTTAACAATGTCACACTCCATTCTTATTTTCCTTCCCATGTGTCTTGGAAAGCTAAATTAAAGGTGACAGAGTGATTGGCCTAGATCACCGAACAGCTACACAGCTCAGCCAGCCCAGATGCACCACAGGGTCCTGGATTTCGTCTCTATTTTCTCCTAAGATGCCTGGAGCCTGACCAAGAGGGAATATAAGCCTAGAGGCACGGAACAGTGCAATAAGAGCATCTATTTGGCACCCATCTCCCAGTACAGTTGCATGACTGGTGAGCTCCAGGTGAATAGATGATTATATAACCCGATGACTGCTAACACGACTCTGTTGAGGTTCCTGACATTGTTGGACTCCTTTCCCATTCGAACTACTACGTGCCATGCTCCAAGACTGAGCTAGCAAATACAAAGCAATGACCTGGAAGAGAAAGGCCACATGGCCAAAACCCACAGCACTGAACTCACTTCTCTCCCCCTGCTCACTGCTTTGAATGCATTTTTATTCTGAGATACAATTCTTTGAAATAAACACTGTGTTTAATGTGTCTGCTTGGTAATTAGGTAGTCACATACATGTAGTTGAAAACAAGATCATAATACTCTGCTCGGAAACATATAATTTCAACAAGCACAAGGTTATGTATTCTAAGCAGCCTTTTGTTTCTTGAACAACTATTTTTAGTATGCAAATATACAGATGTGCCCACTTGTTGCTCTCTAATGAATAAATTGTGTCAGATTGCACAAAGACACTGGATCTTGTTTCGTTATAATTTTAAAGGGAAAATTTCAAAGCGTCTTTCTTTACTCGTTTTATTTATATGAAGCATCCATTTGTGCTCCAGCATCCACATAGATCACCAACATGGATATTGTTACATAAAAATAACCAAGATGCTTCAGGCTGCCATGGCAGCAAATATACCAGCAATCCTTAGGGCTTTGAAAGGGCTTTCAATAGAGAAGGATATGATTAGGTCAGGTATCCAGCTCAGCTTCCCCACAACACAAATCTCACCGTTGATTAGAAAAATTACTGTCTGATGTTCCTGGTTTCCTCCAAATTGGGTACAGTCCACAAATTCTACGTCCTTTGTTTGCCTGTATTTTTCAGTAAGACTCTCTGGATTAATTACACTGCAAGATGTCAAGTATCTGGAACCCAAGAGTCTGGCACTGCCGTTAATGAGAAGCAAAACTGATAATGTGGATCCATGTCTCGGTGATATGTGCCTAGCTTGGGGGATGGGGAGATCTCATTTCATGTCTTGGACTCACTAATAATGACCAATGACCAAGAAGGTTGACAAAGGGATTTGTACAAGGGGTCTCAAGCTAAATTGTGCATCTTGAAAATTCCAACAGCAAGCTATCTGCACTACTGCTCAGTAGGTCTTTGTTTCTTGTCGTATTGCACACACGTGAATAAAGTGACCAAAGGCAAGAGAAGAACTGGGGATGGGGTAGTACAAGTAATCAAAAGAGAAGGGGGTTTGAGACGACCCATCTAGAAGATCCCCTCTAGTCCCATGAGTCTATAATTTAGTTTCATGTCACTGAGACATTACACATCAACAGAGGAAAATAAAAATATTGCTTGGTGGAAACAGTAGTCCACCAACAAGTATGGCCAGCTTTCTTTTTTCTCAATAAATTGTACAGTTATCTTTTATCTTTTATTATTACATCATCTCCATTTCTGATTATATCCTTCTCCTACGCCCCAGCCCCTAACTATAGCCATTCAAGATTAGTCATTTCCTCACGATGAGGACAGAATGTGGACTTGTAATTTCATGGGTCTAGGGAACTAGACTATTTTCAGTAGCTTTTATGCAACTTATGGCCTTAGAGATTTGCCTAGAATATTATACTTAAGTGACTTACTCAGGGTCATTCATCTAAAATATATCAGAAATGAGACTTGCAACCATGTCTTCTTAGCTTTGAAGCCAGATCTCTAGTCACTATTCTAGAAGTTTTCCAACTTTTTAGTCTCATCTACTCTCCTTGTCTTTTGTCCATATGTTAATTTTTCTTGATGTGAAGTAAAACCTCAGGGCTGTTGGATTTGGATTTCATTTCTCATTAGTGGTTTGGATCATTTTCTGGTATGGTCACAAATAGTTTGCAGTTTTTCTTTTGAGAACCCATATCCTTTGACCCTTTATCCATTAGGCAACATATTTTAGATTTTCTAATTTCTATGGATTGTCTATATAACGTGGAAGGTCAGCCCTTTATCAGAAATATCCGATACAAATATTTTCCCAGTCAACCATTTCCCTTATTATCTTAGTCGAATGCAAATCCTACTTCATGCAAATACTTCTCAATCTCATGTTTTAAAAATGATCCATCTTATTTTTAGTAACCATTCCTATCCCTTGTTAGGTTAAGACTTCATTTCCCTCTGTAGATCGGTGACATCTCAAGAGAAATACAGGAAGTTAATTTTTTGGTATTAACAAATTCCACTCTTGTACACATTTCCAATTCTAGGAACTTGTTCCTCTGCCTTATTTTGTGTGGAGTCATTTCAAAACCATACTGGCTAATCCAGATTTTCCTGTTCTTCGATGGACCCACGTTTTATTTGTGCCATGCCCAGACGCCACAAAGTGGGTAGTGAAAATGTGACAATTTTCTAATTAAAAAGCAATTAAATTAGCCCAATTGAAGACAGTCCGGTATGGAAAAAGAGACAATGGTGAGGTGGAGAGAAGGAACAGAAAAGAGAAGAAGAAATATGTTTATTGGGGGGAGAATCAGTGAAGAAGGTATAGGAAACACAAAATAGAAGCAATATTTTGACCATCAGTCTGATGTTCTTCCCTTTCAATGATAAGAAGTTCCTGTCTGAAGTTGGAAGAGATTCACAAAGGCTTCAGGTATTATTCTTGGATTACAGTGTTAGTCCCTTAAGGATATTACCCTTTACCATTTATAAAATTTTATTTATTCCTTTATAAAACTTTTAAAGCCCACTACAAGATATCATATTCCTGCATGCATTTCCCACAGGGCCCAAAACAATGTCTTACGCAAAGTAGTTTTTCCTTGAAATCTATCACGAACAAAGTAACCGTTCATCATGTTAAGCCTTTGGCCAAATTGCTTGGCCTCTCTGTGCCTCAATTTGTGAAATGAAGTCATTGGACACTCAATTGCCATGTGATCATCAACAAGTCACAACCTCTCATGCTTCAATTTCCTCCTCTGTAAAATGAGAACAATAAGAGCCCTCCACAGGACTGTGGGAAAGATGAGGGCATACGTACAAAGCAATGTGTAAAAAGATAAGTCTTCTATAGGATTACCTATAACTACTGTTTTCATCCTTTTGGCATTCTGGGAGATTGTTTTTCCGGCATGGTATGTATAGGTTCAAGAAATTATTTACGTTTTATAAAGCAGACTATGGATTGGCACACTAGGGGAGAGACAAAGTCAAGATAAATTGTTAGAGAGTAGGTAAATGTTGACTGGATGAACACTAGCCTGAGTTGTTGCAGAGGGAACTCCTTTTTGGGATGGCCTAGATTGGATGGTCTCACACGCCCCTTCCAAGTCTTGAGATTTTCAGGAGGTCTGTGAATGACGCCTTTAAGTGCTTATTATGTACATACACAGTGTTAAAAAACAAAGGATACAGACAGAAAAGCCAGGTGGTTCCTGCTTTCAAGGAGTTCACAGTGATGGGGTGACAACACATGTGGAAAGTTTCAGCTGCAGTCCTTTTTGGGAAGGTCCCATGATACTTAGGGTGCAGGAGCAACGTAGCATTGTTCATCCTTAATTCTTGAAGAAGAGGATGGATGACATCCACAAAGTGATGTCTTGACTCCCAAGTGAATGGACTTTGCACAGCCCTGCCTCACTTAAATTCATCAGCCTCACTCCCTTCTCCAGGGCCATCAAACTTCATTCAGTGACAAGACAAGACAAAAGGCCCAGGATGCAGAGGGAGACCAATACAGCAACACGGTATAATACAGAGGCAAAAACCCAGGTATGCAGGCAGTATGGGCTACTAGCACTGCCAAGTGCCACCAGAAACAGATTAAAATGTAGTTCCTCTCTGATTTTAATGTATTGATGCATTAATAAAAAAGCTATAAAGATGAATGGTTTTCTAAATCAATATGTGTACCAAAAGGATACGTATGGTTTAGCAGGTGCAATTTTTATTGGAGTTTGACTCTACTGCTGGAGAGGATTGGGGTGCTGAAGTCGGAGCAAGGACGCCCTTGTTTAAATCCCACTTAAGTTTCCTAGCTGTGTGACACAGGGCACGTCAATGGACTTTTCTAGGTTTCACTTTTCTCATTTGTAACATGAGGGAGTTGGACTCTCAAGTCCCTTCCAGCTCCAATTGTACAATCCTTTGATCTGTTCCAAGGGACAAAAAGGCTGGGTTTATATGCCTCAAGTCAAGTGTTGAGTTGAGACAACTCTCCACTTAACTCGGGTAGGTTTTTTGATGAGGGTTGTCCACAAATACTGCAAGGGGGATGTAGTCAAGTGACCTAAATGAAGTCAGCTTCAGCCAAATAGAATAAGGCAGGATGAGATATTAGCATACATAACTAATCCCCGATAATTACTTGGGATGTGTACAAGGTGCTTTGAGGTTGAAGAAAAAGGCTACATCTCTTCCCATTCTGATAACCAACTTGCATTTCAGGTACTTCATATATATTAGAGGCTGCAGGGATAGAGGGGGAAGAATAGAGGATCTGAGATCAGAGGGCTTCCCGGACCTTCTATTTATTACCCACGTAGCCTTGAAAAGTTTAATTAGCTGCTCTCAGCCTCAGTTTGCTTTTCTGTCAAATGAAAGGGTGAGGATTACTGGTGTCTGAGAACCTTTCCGGCTCCCAATCTGGAATCCTCGATTTCTATGTTCAAGTGGAAGAAACATAAGATCTCAAATAAAGTGATTACTCCACGGTCCCATGGTGTAGCAGGACCAATATTTGCCTCAAGGTCCTCTGACCCCGAATTCGATGTTCTTTTTGCTAAACCACTGCAGCTTCTAATCCTAGTCTAGTGCTCATTCACTTCCACCAGCCTACAATCCCAAAGCACAAGAAGGGCCCAGAGAACTGGGTATACAGGGACAAGGGGCTCTACACAACTACCTCTTCGTTTAAATCATTCCCTTTCATGGAATTTCATCCATCCAAAGAGAAGCCCAATTGAAAGACTGTCACTCGGTGGTGATTTACCAGTTCTCTCCGCTGACAGATTCCTACAGGAGGCAATAATGCTGACTGATGTTTATGCCAGCATATCCAGAGAGGGGTCTGTGAAGGAGGAGGAAGTGATTCCTAGCCTCCGTTTCTGATGGCCTTCCCCTGAATTCATTTACTGATTCTGTGTCTCTAGGCCCCTTTGTTGCAATCAGACTGACCCTCCGGTGGGAGGGCTGTTTAAGAGAATGCCTGGGAGGAAGCTGAAGTAGGTCAGCCATTAAGGAATCAAGCAATTGAATGGTGCCCGAAATCTATAATTTAAAGGTTCAGAAACCTCATTTTTGAAAGCAGTAAAACTCAAAGGTCAGAATCATAATTTTTCCTTGCCTTTTTCTTCCAATACAATTTACACTAAAAATTATTATAATGTTAACACTTGTGGCTTCTAGACACTCAAGGTCACCTTATCTGGCAAAACGCAACAGTTCATACCCCTGTGTGTGTCTGAAGCAAGTGTAGCTTTGTAGGCTGTCCACAAACACAGGCAACTATGGAAGGCCATAGCAGGTGAAGGGAGTCGAGAGCTTATTTTGTTTTCCTTGACCATAATCCCAGGTTCGTGCTACTCAACCCAACTTTCCAGTATCTGGCAGCCACTCCTGGCAGCTTGACTTTTCTCCAGGAACATCATGCCTTCCCCAGGAGAAGCTCATCACCTGAAATTCCCTCATCACACACAAGAACTCAACTTCCATATGCCATACCTTCTAGGTACCCTCAAGTTGCCTCTCCCCTCCTTCTTCCAATCTTCCTTTATAGAAGACTCAGAACCTCACAGATAATTCTTCCTTTTCTGTCAACTGCTCTGCTTGACCCTATATCTCTGGGAACATCAGGCCCTATGCCAGGAATCGCTGATGGATTTCTCCCCCCCCCCCCCCGCCCCAGGCAGCAGCTTCCTTGTGTGTACTGCAGTCTCCTAGAGGGCAGAGAATGTCTTTCTTTTTCTTATTTTACACCTACCACTCAACACAGTGTCTGGGACACAGGAAGTTCTCAGTAAATGTTTAATGATGAAATGACCGACCAGCAAGGTGGATCTAAAACATGACATGTTATTGGGTGAGAAATGCCTAGAGAGGTTTGCGCCAGTAAAGCATTAGCAAAATGCAGGACTAGAAAAGCTGGGCTGGTCACTCGGTGAAAGCAAGGGATAACGGAGGGAGAATTGGCGCACTTCACGGATGTCCTCTGAATGGAGAGAGCTAGAGGAAAGCCTTCGGTAGGTTAGATGAACCTCTGTGATGAATTTATGGGAGGACATAGAAGGGAGATCTCCAGGATGGGACAGCATAGCTGGGAAATGATTAGCATCACTGGAAAGATCTCCCATATTGAGAAGATCACAGAAACATTTTATCACAAGCCCAAAGCAAACTTATGTCTCGACACCATTAGCATCTTTAAGAGATGGAACAAGAACATCTTTCAGCAAGAACTCCCTTTCAGATCTAGCCTAAAAGTGAATTTGTCTAAGAGGAAACGAGCAACCAGTTCCAAACCACTTGGTCCTAAATAAGCCAATCTGCCTGAATTCAGGGCCAACACAAGCCAGCATCAGAAAGAACCATCACACAACACCAAACAATCAACCTTCAAGGTGAAACCCACGGGTAGATGTGTAGTCCGTCACATCTACCATGCAGGTCAACAGCTGGTGAAGATTTCAGTGCACGTGCGGAGGGACTGCAAGAATCTGCACATGCAGGTGCACCAGCCCTCTCTCTCTTCACTAGATGTGGCTGCTGTCACGTTCCTCCTTGGCTCCTTTCCAGGGGAAAGCTATTGGCAGCCCAGACAGAAAAGTCAATGCGAGATGCAAGCCTCCATTGGTGACCTACTTCCTGAGGGACCCCTTTCTGCCCATAATCCAGAGCATACATGACATTCCTTACCTTAGAGCTGCTGGCTATTGAGCAGACACAATATTCATCTCGGTCATTAAGGATTTATCTCCTGGCTTCCCTACTTCTGAATCCCCCTCTGCTTCCAGGCTGTTCACGTGTGTTCCTGGCCAACTATTTTGTCTGCATTTTAAAACCCACAGAGGACATGCCCTGTGATAGGTGCCAGTCTGTCAGTGCTAAAGAAGCTAGGGGAGGCCACGGTTTGGCTAGATCACCAAGTGTGAGACTACGCTGCAAGCCGGCCATAGACAGTGTTCCAGAGCAAGTGGCTACTCGCTAGTGCTTCTGAAGGTTTGTGGCTATGCTCAACAGAGAACCCACATCTGGGAAAATGAGTCACTTTCTTTCAGGTTAAGGCAATACACACACACGTGTGTATGTGTGTGTGTGTGTGTGTGTGTGTGTAAGTAGGTAGATGGATGCAGTATATATGTGTGTATATATATATATATATATATATATACACACACATATATACGTGTGTCTCTGTGTAATTATATATATACACACATAGGTGTATACATATATATATATATGTATATATATACACATATACATATATATGTATAAGTGTATATATATATATATATATATATTTGTGATGTCTACTGACTAGAAGAAGGGCATCTTTCTCTTCCTGAGTTTTTGTAGCCACGTGGACTGGCCTTAAATGGGGATTCCTCAAGGGGAGGACAACTTTCCTATTTTTTCACAAATGTTAGAAAGTTCAGAACATGCTAATTGGGCAAGCTTGAAATTGCAAGGATCTGCAAATGGAACAGGTGCAAAAGTAACTGGTGATAATTGATGGCTAATTATGCAGGCAATAGGCACTCCAGGGTATGTATTCATCTGCCAATACACACATGGCTTGGGTGTGAGTTTATTAGCAAGCAAAGGCAGAGCATGGGGTATGTAAAATGCTTGGTAAAGCACAATATAGCATCAAGTGAGACACAGGTATTCTTATAAGATGCGGGTACTTTAAATAGAGTAGTCTGACTGTAACCAAGTAAAGAAGCACAGAAGGGACATTTGTAATAACCCCTTTACAAGTGCACACCCCATACGTGCGCTATATAACCTATGCAAATGTTCAGGGTGGAAGATAGTATCTAAGCTGGAAACTTTAGTTAGTAACCCACCCAACCTACTGTCCCCGACCTAACAACTGGCAAGGGGATCAGCTCTCTTCTTTTACTAAATGGGAAATGTCTTCTTTGCCTTTAAAAACCGAGTGAGCTTGAGGTCAATGGACATTTATTGCATAACCTAAACTTGCCTTTGTCTGTGTCTCAGCTATGTTTCTGCCCAACTTGCTAACCTGGCACTTGAGAGCCCTTTTTCTTTTCTTTTGTTTTATCCTCTGGGATGTGATTTGCATTTACAGAAAAAAAAAAAGATTTCTGTTTCAGAAAATATTCTTCATCTTTGAAACCTGGCTGAGAGCAGAACAGGGCAGAACAGTTTGAAACAATTTCTTTAATAGTTACTAAGAACAACAAGCATTCTTAAAAGGGAATCTAAACTATAGGTCGTTTCCCTCCACTTTTTAATTAGTGTTTTTGTTGCTATATCTACTTCAGTGATAAAACTATATCCCTCTTTTCTCATCACTGGGAGAATATTGACTCATTTGAATTCAACCAGGATTTATTATGGCAATGTTCCACACTATGAGTTAGCTCCCAGAGATATAAAAACAAAAAGAAAACTGTCCCTCTCTTCAAGAGGCTTATATTCTACTGCAGTGGTATAGAAGTAACGCATCACTGGGACAGAGAAGTAAACATCAGACAATTTAAGGACAACTAGCATTAACAACTCGGGGTGGGCATCAGAGGTCACTAAAAGTACTATTTCAACTGAGCTTTAAAAAAGATAAAAGATGATGAGAAGTATACCCCCATACATGGGGTACATCACCTGTGCAAATGCTCAGAGCTGGAAGATGGCATATAGAATTTAGGCAACAGGAAACTTCCCAGTTTGCCTAAAAGAGAGTCACAGGAAACAGATTTAGCAAAGCAAGTTAGAACCCTATGGCAGAGGAACTTAAATGCTCAGTTGAGACATATATCTTTTCTCCTAGAAGCAAAAGGAAGTCACTGAAGACTTTGGAGACAGGAAGTGACACGGTCAGAAATGCCCCTTAGGAGCAAGACTTTGGCACCTGTTTGGAGAACGTACTAGAGAGTAACTGGGAGCGTAATTTAATATTCCACATGAGAAACTATAAGGACCTGAATTCAGGACATGGTAGTATGAGCAGAGTGGGGTAGATGGAAGCGAGAAATGTAGTGGAGGTAAAACCAACAAAATGAGATGAGTGATGGGATGTAGTAAATTTTAAGGGAGAAATCTTCTAATGACCCCAGTGTTACCGACTCGGGTGACTGGGAACATATGGGAAGTACCCATAACAAGAAATAGCAAAAACTTGCAGAGAATGCTGAGAAGACTGGGTTTGGAGGGGGATAAAGGAGGTTGGTTTGTTTGTTTGGTTTTTTTTTTTTTTTGGTTTATTTTTGTTTTTTGAAAAGTGGTGAGTTTGAGATGCCTATGAGATATCCAGGTGGAGTTGTTCATCAACTGTTATGTAGTATAAGACTGGAGGTGAGGAGAAATATTCCAACTAGAAAAATAAATCTGGAAGTCATTTGCATAATTAAATTCCTGGGAGTTGATGGGAGAGGTTATGGAAAAGAGGAGAGGGCCTAGGACAGAACTCTGATGGATAGCACAATTAAGGGAGGCAGGAAAGAGATAATGGGCCAGTAAAAAAGACTAAAAAAGAAAAGTCAAACACACAGAAGGTGAGAGAAGCGTCATGGACGTCAAGGCAGTGGGGAGTACCTTCCAAGCAGAAATTGGCCAATAGTATTATAAGAACAACTAGCATTAAGAACTTAGGATAGTAAAGGAAGAGGAAAACTGAAAAAAAGCTGCTCATTTAGCAATTAAACGATTACTTGTAATCTTCAATCAATTTTCCCATCTCAACAGGTACATCTGTTAACTTGAGCACTGAACTGTGTTGGGTATGGAGCAGGACAGACTGCAGGGACACAGATGGCAGTGACACAGACGGCTGAGAGACAGACAGCGGCAAGACAGACGGCAGCGAGACACACGAGATTCTAGAGTCAAATGAGCATAAGGTTGTTTTTTTTTTTTTAAATCTTTCTATGAGACTAATTGGTAGAAGAACTAGGGAATGAGGCAAATCGAGGCTGTCTCATTTCTCTTGACACTAGTGAGCTCTGAAATGTCTGGGAAGGAGTCTTGGCTCTCATTTATTTATTTATTTCTGCCTCTGCTATACAGCAATCAGACTTAGTTGGTCCTCTAGGACCCCGCATAATCAATGTCAGATGCCAGGTAAAAAATGTTCATAGAAACTATTAAAACCAGGAGGGACCTTCGAGACCAATTACGTAGGCCGGTTTCTTTTTAAAGTAGGCAAATGGCCTGGAATAGTTCAGTGACCCACTCGAGTCAGCTAATAACTGAGGTGGATCTTGAACTCTCATCTCCCGACTTCCAGTCCAGTGTTCTTGCTTTTGCATACAACAGGCATAAATAAGCACTTTATGGCTTATGATAATTGACTAGACTGAAAGTTACAGGATTCTTCTGAGAGCCATGCTATTGTTTTGTATATGGATTTAGTCCTGGAGAGATAAGGCAGGAAATTAAATCTAATTCCAATTTTCCTAATGTGTTGCTTAGAAGTTGTGTGTAGAAATATTTAAAATATATGCATGTACATCAAGATATACACGCATATATTATAGAATCTAACTACAGACACATAAATCCACAGGCATCTATTTGTCTCCTAATTTTATCACTTTCTTCAATGAAATTAGCATGACAGGAAAGAATGCTTCTCTTGGAGATGGATGTAAATGCTTCCTCTCCTTGCCACAAATCATCCAGGGATGGCTTTGGCCACTAAGAAACAGTACAAAATAGAAGTTCCTTCTACATTCTGACTGGGGACTGGCAACTGTCCATAACATGCTATATACCCCAGTAGCACGCTCCCAGGTCCTAATCAGCAAGGAAACCAATTCCCACATTGAATATCAAAAGACATTACTGAGTTTGAGAATGCAATCTCTCCCCCTCTCCTTTTCTCCTTCTCTCTCTCCTTCCTTCCCCTCCATCCTTCTCCCCTTCTCTCCTTCCTTCTCTCTCTGTCTCTTCCCTCTATCTCACTCACATACACCTCTCTACACCTCTCTACACCTCTTGCACCTCTCTGCCCTACCCCTACCCCCAGCTGCCCCTATTAACAAATCAAGCCGAGAATGAGTCAGAAAATCAGATAGAAACCCATTGTCATGAAAATCCTCCAATCAAAAATGTAATTTGCTTCGCCCCAACAGAATGATACTCTAATCCCAGTCGGTGACAGCCACCAATTGCTGGCACATCAACGGTGACGGTGTCAGCCCTTAATGTAACTCTCCAGGAAACCTGCATGTTCAATTTGTCTGCTGGAGCCGCACATCACGAACTCCCCTGCCCAGGTTTTGCCACGGAAAGCTCGGCTGGCTTCAGTGATGGACACACAAGGCGTCTTGGAGCATAAAGCCTAATTCCCAGCCTTATGGTACTAAAACAGCTTGACAAGGCCTCTATTTAACATGCTGTAAAGATGTCTTCACTACCTCATTTCATTCTGAAGCAAGACTTTCCTCCTGCCATAAAGCTGACAATAGGGTTAAATAAGGCGTTTTATTCAGAGGCGCATTTATACAGCATTTGAGTTGTGAGTTTGGTTCATGCCAAAAGCTTCAGTGGGGACCATGGGACAGCCAAGTGCATGTGACAGGACGGGGACCAGCTGAAAACATTGATTTGGCACAATGGTCCACTTCAAGATAAAAATGGAGGTTTGGCTGAATTTCCCCTTTGGGTCTCCCGAGGTAGGGTCAAAAGGCAGATGGGAGGGAATAAGGTACAACAGAGAGGAAGTAACAAGGTGACTTGAAGGATGACCTATGTTGGGCTTTCAGTCATGAAGACCCAATTTCAAGTCCCACCATAGATACTTAGTAGCTGTGTTACTGAACAAGTCACTGAAGTATCTAAGCTCTAGCAGTTACTTCAAAGCATTGTTGTGAGGATCAAGGGAGATACTACAGGCAAAGCACTTTATAAACCTTAAAGTGCTACATAAATGATAGTCAATGTGGTTATTATCATCATCGTTATCATTAGTTTAAGAAGTATGTTCAAAATCTAGCTCCTGCATTTGACAGCTTTTAACAAGACACTTAACTGTTCTGGGATTATTTTCTTACTTGTGCAAGGAGAGCAAGAAATCAGATGCCCTTTCAAGGCTCCTCCTGGAGCTAAATTTCAGATGTGATGGCTGAAGTCTGGAAAAAGTCAGCACTGACAATCCAAACTTTTTTCTTGCTCCCTTCTCTCTGGGCCTCCTAGAGAAATTCCCAATTGAGCAACAGACCTGTTCTCACCAGTTGTTTAGAAAAATATGGGAAACGGACTAGAGAATTGTTCTCAGAAACAGAAAAGGCTGGCTTCAGATCCTGAGGGACAAGATGGCAGAGCGACCCTGCTTAAGTCATTTTGCCATTGCAACACTCTGTGGGGTTCTCAAAGGTTAGAAGTTGCAATGAAAGTGTACACCATTTCTGATAGAGGTGAATTTCCCCCAAGAGCTCCCTGTGTGTGTATACATACAAGTGATGCAGACACTTTTTTATTTCTAAATTTTACTTTTATTTTCACTTACAACTTCTCTCCTTCCCTTCACCTCCTTTTCTATTCATTGACAAGGCAAGAAATATGATTCTGCATATACTCATAAATACTTATGATCTCTTCCAAATAGAATGTAAGCACCTTGAAACCAGGAACTAATTCCCATTTTTATTTCCAATCCCAGTCCTAGAATAATGCCTAGCACACAGAAGACACTTTATAAATCCTTACTGATTGACGCTGTTAATGTCTCATTTCCCCTTCCACATTAGTCTATTGAGATTTTTAAAAGAAATCCAGTCAAGTAGAAGAAAAAATATATGAGGATAAAAACACTGAAAGATCTGACATCATTTCAATGCAGTCATTAGAATGCCCCACAATATGCTATTATGATCTCGACAGATGTGAATGAAGAGCCCATTATCTCTGACACAACTGATCACAAATGACTTGGTCCTTACTATCATCATCTCTCAAGCACATGCTGTCAGCAGCACGTCTTGGTAACTGAGCAACTTCATGCCCAAGTTTCAGCAATTTTTATTTAGGTTGCAAAAATGCAGTGAGAAGGGTTCGGCGCGGACTGACAGCCATTTTGTAAAGCTACCGAATTCGCATGCTGATGGGGCAGAACGCCAAGTCTGATCGAGAAGATGGAGTGGTTTTTGCCCAAGAATGCTAAGCAAGATATCACACCAAAAAGCCCTGCACTGAAAATTGAGTACCTTCCCTCTGATCTGGGTAATGGCCAATCAGAACCAATTGAATGCGAGGAAAATGTAGCATGTGGTATCTCAGCTGAACCTTAGAAGATATGAAAGATTCCCATCAATTGAGAGGAGGAAGAAATGTAGTTGACCCACAGAGGACAGCCTGGGCAAAGGCACACGCGTGGACGACATCTCAAGCGCCAGGTACCTAGCACACAAAGAACAGAGGGAAGTGGACCAAATAAGGACATGACGACTGGTTTGTGGGACAAAAGTATCCGAATGTTAGTGGACTGCGAACTCAGGATGGATCTCCCAAGTGATATGGCAAATGATGCACTTACAACAATCCAATGAAAAAAAAAAGGATATTGGTAGACATTTTGTGTCCCAGTAGCTTCTGAATATCTGAAGGTCTATTTTGGGGAAGAAGGATCAGCCCTGTTCTGCTTGGCCCCAGAGAACAAAACAGGTAGCAAGGAATGAAAGTTGCACAGCCGCTCCATAAAGGCAAAACAATTAGAGCTTGACTCGCCGTGGGATTTGAGGCTTTCAAACAACATCTAGATGCTCAGGAAGGCCATAGGGTTTCTCTTCAGCGAGAGACAGCTCTTCATGATCTCTGCCATCCCTTATAGTAGTGAGATCCTGAAACCTAGGGTCTGATCTCTTATCCTTTAAGGTCTAGAACTATGAGTCTCAACTCACCCAAGTTTATAAACTTGATATAAAAATATCGAGCCAATAGGCTCTTGATACTTAAAAATCATGGGAAACTGACCCCTACTTAAAACAAGTTTTCATTTTCAGAACATTTGCAATGAAGATATAATTCCCAAAAGGAGTTAATTTTATCACCTCCGGTCAATGAATTTTCTCCCTAGCATTGGGAGAAGTCCCTAATTGTGACACTAAGTTAAAATGCACATTTATAATCAGAGCCCAGATCGGGAAATAATGCTCCAGCTAGGAATCTCTAATGAAACACCATTCTCTGCTACTGAGCTACATACTTTAAACCTCCAGGAATGAAAATTTGAGGTCATCCTGCTTCTCGCTCTTATATTATCTTTTCTCACACATCTTCCCAACACCTTTGCAATTGGTTAGATGACACTTCAAACAGCTGTCTGATTGATTCCAGTAGGACCCCTAGTAACCATCAAGTTTCCTACAATATGGTATGGGTTGCTGCCATCTCCAGTCCAAGAGGCTGTCCCTTCATTGACCTCTGGTTCACCGCTTTCTCCATAGAGGGCTAATAAAGTCTCCGAGCTAAAAGGAGGACTATGGGCAGACCTCAAACCCAACCCCTATCCAGACCAAAAACCTCTCTGGGATGTCTGACAACACATTGTCCAGTCTCTCCTTTGCACACTACCAGTGACAACAACAGCTCCTTCCCAAGGCACCGGAGTCCACAGTCAGAAACCTGCCATCACTAAGAAGCATTTCTTTGCTTGAGGTCAAGGTCAGCCTTTCAGCAACTTCCAACCTTTGCTTTTAAGCACTGCTTCTGCTGGAAATGCTGTGAGAAAAAATGAAGCACATATACAAAGATAATTTCTATCCCAAATGAAATCAACTATGGGTGTTCAAACTGATACTATTCAAGGTTCTAAATAAGTAAAACATGGAGACTGTTGCAAACCAATGGAACCTTGCCGTGCAAATCTGAATAATGAAACCACTTTGCAGGGGGCTTTATTCGTACTAATAGGGTCCTGGCTATAACCAGGTTCAGGTTGCTCTTATGCAATCTGTCTGCCATATATCATTTAAGGCAAGACAAGTTGTGACACTAATTAGGAAGGGAAAAAGCTCATGACAGGAAGGGCTGAAGCTTGAGATGTGAGGAAAATAATTTCGGAGAATGGTATCCAAGGGGCTGAGATGAGACGGTCCAAGAAATAAGCAAGTTGAAACATGGATTCCAAAGACATGCACAACCCAATTCGCTTAACGTCAACATCCTATGTGGTCTCAGAAACACCCATTGCTTCCTATTGAATAAGGTAGCCTCTGCTCATTCAAGGATCCCTGGGACTCCAGATGAATTGGTGAAGATATGCCAAGTATTGAAGGATACAAATCTGGGAATCACGAGACCTACCTTAGGCCAAAGACTTCAAGAAAGGGGATGGAGTAGTCCCATGATGGAGGATCTAATATATACAAAGTAATATCACGGTAATAAGCCTCTGATTTAATCAAAAGCTACATAAGATCCTCTGTTGCTGGCAAGTAAGTTCCTACAGCTCAGAGACATGAATGAGATGACACTGGATATTTCATTTAGAATCATTGGCAGATGGAATATATTATACCTTGAGTGAGAATAACACACAAGCAGATACTGGGAATCCTCAGAAGTTTCTGAGTTGACAGTGAGTATTTTTAAGTCCACGATATGATGATTCAATTGAACGACACCATTTTTCTAGTTATCATTCCGAGAAGGAACATATTCCAAAAGGGAGCCATGTGAGAAAGCTCTAGAGATTCAAGAGTTCCAGCTTATAGCTTCAGATAATCACACTGGAGCCCCATGCGTGAGAGGATGGCACAAAGGAGAATGCAGCTGGTGTGCAATTTGAGAGTTTGAGAAATGCCAAGACTGGAGGGAGGGGGGAACAGAAACAGAAGGTCTAAGGACTGGTGGAGACTAGAGTTTTCTGTTGGAACTTTGTATTTCAAGATTATGTGCACCCTCGCCCTAAAGATGCCACATCAGAATCCGGGAGGGTACTTTGGCACATGTAGATACAGTATATGATTGACAAGATCGTGACCCTCTTCCCATCAGTGGTCTCAAATGATATGACCCAGAAGCTGGATTTGAAAGTAAAGAAATGTTAAGTTCATATGCATGTGAGGCAAGGAGGTTCCAGGCATTTACATTCTCTCTCTTGGTCCCCCCACCCCATCAACATCCAAGGGTTCAATTGGCATCTCTGTACAGATGATCCTTATATTCCTATATTCAGCCTCTGTCTCACATTTCCAATTGTCTTCTATATATCTGTATACCTGGAAGTCTCATGGACACCTGAAACCTAACATATTCCAAACTTAATTCCACTTCCATCCCCACCATGCCTTCACCAAATTGTCCTCTCCTTCTAAGTGCTTTAAGTTGGTGACTTGGGAGATATCTCCATCTCTCCTCTCCCTTTTACTTTTTATCACTGTTATTTAAGCTGTTTTTTCCCAGACTTCCTGGTTTTGTTATTGTTTCTTCATTCGCAAAGACGATCATTACATCAGGGAGGTGATGCCGTAACATGGAAGTGCATTGGATTTAAGTGAGGTAGGGCTGGACAAGGTCACCGATCTCACTTTTCCCTCCAGAGCCATCTGCATCTATTGGCCAGATATAGATTAGATGACTGGAGATGGCCCTGGATGGCTTATTTTACAGGGACTGCAAAGGCATACTCTCAGTCTGAGAGACCCAAATGGGTAACTGTCTGATGTTTGTTGATGACGGGTTGCTTTATAATGCAAAAAGAGCCATGGGTTACAATGATCCAAGATAATTCTGAAGGACCTATGATGAAAGGTACTGTCCATCTCCAGAGGGGGGAAAAAACTAGGGGAATCTAAATGCAGATCAACAATATTTTTCTTTATATTATTTTTCTTTTTTTGTCTGTGTTTTCTTTCATAGCACGACTCACATGGAAATGTATTTTGTATGACTATGCAGGTACAACTTATGTCAAATTTCTTGCCTTCTCAATGAAGAGAGAAAGGCAGAGAGGGAGAGAATTTAGAACTCAATATTTGAAAAAAAAAGAGTTAAAAAATGTTTCTGCATAAAATTGGGGAAAATAAAATATTAAATATTTTCAAGGTCTATTGTTTTGGGACTGACTCTTCAACCTATAAACTGTATAAAACTCTCTAAATATTGGACAGCTCCTTTGTTTCAATTAACCTATAGACAGGTCTTAGAATATGAGCCAGATCTAGTACTGATAGTGCCACTAATGATTTCAACTCCTAGTCTGGGACCAGGATAGGAGATCTCCTCCATGCTGGGGACACAATGTATATTGGAGCTATTAACATATTCTTACAGAAAATAAGGATGAGAATTTTAGGGTCCTAGAAGGTATTGTGAAGCCACAGTGCATGATGTTGCCGCATATCTCCCACAAGTAAACAACCTGTTGTATGTGCACATGGTTCCCTCAAATCTGCATGGAAAAAAGTGCTTTGTACTAGTGTTTAAGGCCTAGGTGAAAGGACCAGTAGAAATGGTCACCCTCTTCATTAAGATCCTTATCATCCCTAGCATGCTTTATGATAACAGCCGTCTAGATTCCAAAATCTTCTCCTTCCCAAGTGTCCTTAAGTACAGCAGTCAAAATCATTCTATAAGGTATAAGTTGCACCTATGTTTTCTTAGTCACAACCAAAGTTCTCATCTCCACTATTACCTATCTCTTCCTCCTCAAGCCTGTGTAAGATGGATTACAAACTCATCACCCTATTAAGACTCTTAGGATATCACTGATGCTTTGATATTAATGACCTCCTTGCCTCTGTGACATTGTGACAATCTGGCCACTCTCAGACCCGTCTGCCAGATTATCAGCCACCTCCCAGTCCTGAATTATGAGACTGCTCCCTCCCCGAATTCTTGGTCAGAAAAAGATCCAGAGACAACTGAGTACTGGCTTCTCCACTTCATCATCTCTGCAGCCCAGCCAGCCTAGACCACGTGCCGGTCCTTTAACGCCATACTTCCTATCTCCCGTTTTGGTTCAGTTTCATTGCTCCTTTTCTATAGCCAGAAAGCCCTTCCTTAGTCCCCACAAGTTTCTTCTAGATTCAGCTCAGGTACCACTTCCTCCTTAATAGTCATTCTCTGAACTCCATATCTCCCATCTCAAATAGTACAAGAACATTTTCCTCTATCTGTCCTTTGCCCCCAGAATTCCCTACCTTGTATCATACTCATCTCCGGTCACGTCACATCCCTGTACCCCTACCAGTAGACTGTAGACAGCTTTAGGACAAGTACTATGTCATTTTTGTCTCGGTATGCCCAGTGGCTAGCACAAAATGTACACGGGGTAATGAATCACACATTTACAAAGTGATTGACATCAACAATTGGAATCTTTCCCTGAAGTCCATTTAAAAGGGCAGCTTTTCCATTCGCCAATTGATAAATGGTCAAAGGATATGAATGGACAATTCTCAGATGAAGAAATTGAAATTATTTCTAGCCATATGAAAAGATGCTCCAAGTCATTAAGACAACTCTGCGATATCACTATACATCTGCCAGATTGGCTAGAATGACAGGGAAAGATAATGCGGAATGTTGGAGGGGATGTGGGAAAACTGGGATACTGATTCATTGTTGGTGGAGTTGTGAACACATCCAGCCATTCTGGAGAGTGATTTGGAACTATGCTCAAAAAGTTATCAAACTGTGCATACCCTTTGATCCAGCAGTGTTTCTACTGGAATTATATCCCAAAGAGATTATAAAGAAGGGAAAGGGACCTGTATGTGCAAGAATGTTTGTGGCAGCTCTTTTTGTAGTGGCCAGAAACTAGACACTGAGTGGATGCCCATCAGTTGGAGAATGGTTGGGTAAATTGTGGTATATGAATGTTATGGAATATGATTGTTCTGTAAGAAATGACCAGCAGCATGATTTCAGAAAGGTCTGGAGAGACTTACAGGAACTGATGCTGAGTGAAAGAAGCAGGACCAGGAGATCATTATATACTTCAACAATAATACTTTATGATGATCAATTCTGATGGACCTGGCCATCCTCAGCAATGAGATCAACCAAATCAGTTCCAAGAGAGCAGGAATGAACTGAACCAGCTACATATACCCAGGGAAAGAACTCAGGGAAACGAGTGTGAACCACTACATAGAATTCCCAATCCCTCTCTTTTTGTTCACCTGCATTTCTGATTTCCTTCACAGGCTAATTGTACACTATTTCAAAGTCCAACTGTTTTTCTACAGCAAAATAACTGTTTGGACATGTATCCTCATATTGTATTTAATTTATACTTTAACATATTTAACATATATTGGTCAGCCTGCCATCTGGGGGAGGGGATGGGAGGAAGGAGGGGACAAATTGAAACAAAAGGTTTGGCAATTGTCAATGCTGTAAAATAACCCATGCATATAACTTGTAAATAAAGAGCTATAATTACAAAAAAAAAGAAAAAAAAAGTGCAGCCCTTGCCATTTAACAAAGACTTTTCACCTGACTACCAAAGATGGCAGATATTAACACTTTGATTTTTCCATTTCACACATGAGGGAGTTGAAGCTTAAGGGACGGAAGTGATTTGTCCAAGATCACGTATCTATTAAATGTCAGTCATCATCTGAACTAACAGACAAGTCCAGAACTCTTTCCACCATGCTACATTCCTGTAAGAGTTTTCTTCTGCTATCTCTTTTTCATGTTGCTCCATCTCAACTCATAGTCCTCATAGTCAACTCATAGCCCATGTTAGACAATTATGGATATTTGCTTAGGTCAAGATAGTTGGCATTTATATATCACTTTACAATCTACAAAATTACATATATTTCATCTGACCCTCAAAACAATCTTGTAGTTATAGTTGACATTAGCCCCATTTTATAAGTGATAAGAGAGGTTTAGTGACTTGTCCAAGATCACACAGCTAATATGTGGAAGACTGAACGTTAGGCCTATTTGACTCCACTTTCAGTGCTCTATCCATTGGACCACCTAGTTGCTACTAGCTATTAAGCATGCTATGGATCGGTATGGATGAAAGAGATACTGTGGAAGGAAAATTGATAGTGCCTGGCAATCTGCGAGATACGAGAGGGGAGAATGAAAGACAAAGCAGTATTAAATATGACCTTTTGGGTTGTGTACCTGAGCAACAGGAAGACTGGTGGTATCTTTGACTGTAAAGGAATGAGGCAACTGGAGTCTGTGGAGGAAGGGGTGGGACAGGAATAATTTTACTACCCTTGGAAATGTGCATTGGAGATGCTTATGGGAGGCTTTAGGGGAAGGATATGTTGATCTGGGAGTTAAGAGTTTCAAGAAGGGAGCTTATGACAGAAATCATGGCTGTACGAGATTTCAAAGCCATCTGCAAAGCATACGTAGTCATATTATTGGTTTCCATGGGCTCAATTAAGAGAAAGATTACAGAGAGAAAAGAAGGCCCAAGGGAGTCTTGAGGTATAGCGGTGTTCAAGGGATAGAATGTGGATGACAATTCAGCAGAGAAATCTGAGAAGTAGTATTCAGATAGGTAGGACAAGAACCAGAGAGAGAAGTGTCCAACAAATCAAGGAGGTGAGAATATCCAAGAGGAAGAGTGTAGAAAATGGTGTCTGATACTAGAGAGTTCAAGAAATATGAGGACTGAGGAAATCTCATAGGATTTACAAATTAAGAAATCTTTGGTAGTCTTGGAGACAGAACAGTGGGTCAAGTTATGGGGATGAAAACCAGAATATAAGGAGTTGAGGAGAAAGTGAAGAAGTAGAGGCGAAAGTACAAATGTTTTGTTTTGTTTATCCTAAGAGAATGGCAGCCATGACAGATGGCAGGATCAAGTAAAAGAATTTCTTAATGTTGGGTGAGACCCGAAAAAATTTGAAGGCAACACAGAAGACACTGTTAAATAAGGAGAAATTTAAGATTAATTAGAAGGAGCCATCACTGGGGGAAGATCTCAGAGGAAGCATGAGAAGATGAGACAGCACCAACAGAGGGTTGGTTTTGGTAAGAAAGGTCACCTTTTGCTGAAAGAGTGGAGCGAAAGGGAACAAGAGTGAGGATGACCAAGGGGATCTAGATCAACTAGAGAGAAAATGGCCTATGATCTTTGTGGTCAGGTATGAGGTAACATCCTGTGTTGAGAGGAAGGACAGCGTGGCTTAAGGAGAAAAAAGACCGTTCTGAACTGCCACTTTAGGGAATAAGAATCAATAAGCAAGGGAGGGGATGAGGTGATCTCCAATATTCCCTTCAATGGAGATTCTCTCACTCAGATACTTGTTGACAGTTCTATGTGGCACATGTCCCTTATGGTATATTTTTCCTCTTCCCATTTCCTTTAAAACTAAGCATATATTTTTATAGCAAAAAAACCTGACTTTTTAGTACTGCTTAAAAATAAGTGCCTCACTCTAATAGACTTGTGATGGAAAGTACTATCCACATCCAGAAAGAGAATTATGAAGACTCAATGTAGACCAAAGCATAGTATTTTCACTTTGTTGTTGTTGGTATTTGTTTTCTTTTTTCATGTGGTTTTTCCCTTTTGATCTGATTTTTTTTTTTGCTCAGCATGACAAATAAGGAAATATGTTTAGAAGAATTATACACATTTAACAGATATCACATTGCTTGCTGTGTTGGGGAGGTGGGAGGGAGGAGGAGAGGGAGAATATTTTGGAACACAAGGTTTTACAAAGGTGGATGTTGAAAACTATCTTTGTATGTATTTAGAAAAAGAAAATACTATTTAAAAAAAGAAAAGAATAACTATAAGTGCCTTATGGCAACAGAAAGCATGCAACTAAGATGGTGGTTCTCAAATGGAAAAAACTTCACCGACACTTTTTTAGAATACAAGTTGGCATTTCCGAAAAGTTGGGCACCTTCTATGGCTCAAGTTAAGATTTTTCTTATCTATATTTTGGCTTCTTTTGTTGATTTTGAGTTCTGCTTCTCATTGCCACCTTAATACTGACCTGGGTTTTTTCCTTCTTTTGTGATTCCAGATCTGAATCAAGTCCAATTTGCTACCTAGCTCTGCTTGCTGTAATCCATCATTGCTATACTCTTCTTCCCCTAAAAGATATAGGAGCTCTTGATGAACTCAATCTGTGATTTGTTTAAAAAAAAAAAAAAGATACATTCAGGCTGGAAAGTGCAGATTGGACTCCAGCGCCTTAGAGCTATCTTGTCATTCAATAGACATTGTCTATTCCAGGGACCTGCAGACATATCATTCTCATCATCAGACATTTGCCTCCGAGTTCAATACTTCACCAAACCCAGCATTAAATCAAAACCATGCCTTAAGTTATCTGCTTTTCCATTGTAGTCTTTCCCCTAACTGCTACTCAGAGACTCCCCAGCTCCCACTCTTAGGCCACACACACAAAATGCTAGGGGAAAAAACCCAAAGAAACAAGGCTGAATCAAAGAGCCAGTGATTTTGAAAACCATGCAGACAAATCCTAACACCTTGAAGTCAGAAATCCACGATGTATAAAGCTCATACATGCTTTAGTATGTAATAAGCAGCAGAGTTGGCTAGCATGCCCTCAGATAGATGGCTGGCTGGTTCTTTAGGAGGGCACAAGTACCAATAATCATGGTATCATAGATAACTACCATCTATTTGTGTGTGTGTATACACATACACACTTCCTATATAAATAAATTATATATGTAAATATATATAAATATACAAATTTATGTTATATAAACAATATATGTAAACACCTCTCAGCGTGTGTGTATGTATATGCACATTATTTTATTTTTTCCTAACAATAAATATCTCCATTTAAGAAATAAGGAAATTGAGGCTGAGAGGGGTTAAGTGACTTGTCCAAAGACTCCATAATGAGTGTCTGAGGGCTTCCTGACCTCAAGTCAACCATTCTCTCTATTGTGTTACCCTGAAGCTCATAATAGATCACAGTTGTCTCTCATAAACTTAGATTTAAAGCTGGGATAGGACCTGAGAGGTACAGCCCAGTAATAGGAAGCCAGCTTTATAAAAGCTTAGTCTCAGAAAACACCTAGGTTATCAAGCCCTTTCTCCCAAGCATATTAACTGACTGCTTGGAATTCAATGCTTGTTAAGTGCAAAATAGCAGAATGTCTTCGTTTCATCAAGCTTTTAAAATCAACAGAGTCAAGTGACTTGGGCTCATGTATAGCCAGTCCCGGTCCTCCAATGAAGAAACGAGCATTTAATGAGACCCTTGGACTCAAACTATTAGAGGTAGAAGGGTCTTTGGAAATCATGTGATCTAGCCTCATCACTTCAGAGGAGGAAAGGCAAGTCCTGGGGGAAAAAATAACTTATTCAAGGACACACATCTGCCAAGTAAAAAGGCCAGAACCCGAAACCAATCCTTCTGGAGCTAAGGCTCATGCCAACATATGCACTGCACTGGAAATATATCCAAATAGATTTTGAGAAATGTATGGGACAAATAACGTATGGGACAGAACTCAATATAGCATCCATGTGCCATATAGACAATTTATGGCAGATAGCAAACTTCACATCACTACACAGCTGCTAGTCAAGTGTGGCTGATTGCTTCTTCGAGATGCTATAGAGAGGATTTTTTTGGTGATGTAGGATCTTAAAAAAAAGAGAGTCTAGGATTCTGCAGCTTCTAGGTGGAGAGGAATAGCAAGAATCATGACTTGGAGGTAAAACCGGGCAAATTCCATGAGGGTTAAGTGGTTTGATGGTAAAGCTGACACAACATGCTGATATGTGATAGGAATGGAGGACAACTTTGTAGAAGGCCCTAAATCCTTGGCTCACAGTTTTAATTTGATGCATTAATCAAATAAGAGTGAGCAGAGGGAATAATATGGTTGAAATGGAAATGGTGGAAAAAGCTTCTTTCTGCTGCGGAGGAGGGATTGGAGGGAAGATTAGAGACTGGAAAGAGACTGCTGCAGGAATTCAAGCATGGAAGAGAAAACTATGGGATGGAAATCTGGCAAAATTTATTTCTCATTTTCTCACAGAAAATTTATTTCTCATTTGGGAACCTTAAAACGTTCATTAATGTTTTCCATGCAGCCACAACAACAGGGTTAAATGAAATGCAAATCATCAATTTAAAATCAATTTAATAGCCACCTAGGTTCAATTCAATTCAATACGTATTTACTTATCACTCAATATGTGCCAGATACCTTGCTTTGTGAGAAGCTGGAGGGACAAAGGTAGACTGAAACAGTTTCCTCCCTCAAGATGTTTATACTCCACTGAGGGGGAATATAGCATCAACCCAGAGAAGCGGATACTTCCAAACTAAAAAGTGAAAGGAACAAAGGAAGAAGCCGACAAAAAGATCTGCAAATATTTGAGGAAGGACAGAATAAGAATAACCAGGCAGGAGAGAAGATCAAAGAATGCTTCAGAAGAGGTGGCAATTGAGCTGAATCGTGAAGGAGAATACAATTTCAGAGAGCCTGGAGAGCTTCTTCATCCTAGGTATGGAAATCTACCTAAGCAAATACACAAAGATGAGAGACAGCACGTGGCACGGAAGGCACAAACAAAAGATCAGTTTGGGGGGAATTTAGGAATGTGGAGAAAGGAATGATGGGAAGGCAACTGAATAGGAGTCAAACTCAAGCAGTCAACTGGCATTTCTTAAGTGCCTACTGAGTGTTAGGCACTGTCCTAAGAAAGAGAGGAGACAGTCCCTTGCTCTCAAGCTCACGGTATAAAGGAGGAGATGACATGCAGAAAATTATGCACAGACAAGATACATACAAGGTAAGTTGGAGATAATATCAAGTGGGAGGCCCAATAATTACAAAAGTCTGGGAAAGGCTTTCTGCAAAAGGTGGAAGCCAGGAGGAGAAAGTGATGAGGAAGAAGAATGTTCCAGACACCGGGGACAGATATGGAGCATTTTGAATGTTCAGTTGGAATATTAAGTGAGAACAGCAAGGAAGCTACCCTCATTGGATGGCAGGGCATATGGTGTAGAAGACTGAGAAGGTAGGAAGGGACCAGGGCATGAAGGGCTGTGAACATCAAACAGAGGATTTTATATTCAATCCTGGAGGTAATAGGGAGCCACTGGAATTTGTTAAATTGGGGGGAAGGTCAGACCTACACTTTAGATAGATTTAAGTGTCAGCCACACTTGACTAGCAGCTGTGTAGTGACAGGAAGTTTGCTATCTGCCATAAATTATCTATATGGCACATGGATGCTATATTGAGTTCTGTCCCATACGTTATTTGTCCCATACATTTCTCAAAATCTATTTGGATATATTTCCAGTGCAGTGCATATGTTGTCATGAGCCTTAGCTCCAGAAGGATTAGTTTCAGGTTCTGACCCTTTTACTTGGCAGATGTGTGTCCTTGAATAAGTTATTTTTTTCCCCCAGGACTTGCCTTTCCTCCTCTGAAGTGATGAGGCTAGACCACATGATTTCCAAAGACCCTTCTACCTCTAATAGTTTGAGTCCAAGGGTCTCATTAAATGCTCGTTTCTTCATTGGAGGACCGGGACTGGCTATACATGAGCCCAAGTCACTTGACTCTGTTGATTTTAAAAGCTTGATGAAACGAAGACATTCTGCTATTTTGCACTTAACACGCATTGAATTCCAAGCACTCAGTTAATATAATACCATTTTGAGCATGGTACCCTTGACAGTAATAAAGAAGTCAGGAGATGGGAAAGAAAATGAGTTCAGCTTGATGTCTACTGGATATCCATTTTGAGATGTCCATCAGGCAGTTGGTGAGACGAGACCAGAGGTCAAGAGAGATGATAGAGTTTTGAATGTCAGGTTAAGGCAATTATTTAGCTCTTAATCTTGGCGGCAAGAGAGCATCATTGTAGGTTTTTGAGCAGGAAAGCGAGTCAATTCTATGCCTAGAAGAGTTTGTAACTGTGGAAAATGAGCTTAGAAGAAACTTAGACAGAAAGACTGACCACAAGGCAGCAGGCCAAGGGAAATGGGAGGATTTTCCCATAACTTTTACATAGTTATCTGTAAGATGATATCATCAAACACGTCACTTCAGTGGTCACTTTGAGGTTTTCTTTCAAATTCAATTAACCATGTCACATATTATATAGTTAATTAGGTAGGAAAAACTTCACAACAAATCATTTCAATTCATGACATAATAAAATCACAGAGATTACTGAATCTAAAGTACTGGGTCAGGAATTAGGAAATTGCTTCAAACCTGGATCTGATGCTTCCTTCCACCTGTGTGACTGGGCAAGTCCCTTTACTTTCATGTACCTCAGTTTGTCCATCTCTCAAATGAAGGAGTTGGACTCAAGGGACTTTTCTAGCTTGAAATCTGGGCTCTCTCTACCGGACCTCAGCGATAATTTGTCCAAGGTCACAAGCCAGTCAATGACGGAGTAATTATGATGATAATCTTCATGCCTTTGACACCTCAAGCCAGAGCCAGACTGCCAATTCTTCTGTTCCCACACCCTTCCCTGGGGAGGCTTCCTGAAGGCAGGAGAACAGAACCATTCACTAGCTCTTCCAAACCAAGCCCCATATTCCTGACCTTTCAGTGTTCTCATCATCTTCCCATGTCACCTTTTCCCTTCTGCTTTATTACCGGCAAGTGTTAGGAACAAATCATTTTTATATGTGCTCCGCACAGACTGCCAAGTCATTGCCGATGCCAACTGCTATCAGGGACATATGGGGGGAACGGAATAATAGAATCATATCTCAATTAATGCCAAGTGTTCCAATCAGAGTCACGGGGAGTCCTCACTTGAGGATCACACTCCTCCTACAGAGACACAGAAGAAATCACAATGACTCAGGATCCTGAGCAAATCGCACCGGGACTTCTAGAATACATTGTGCTTCGACCCGTCTAAGCTGATTCAAGTGCTGCCCCCTCCGCAGGCTCTGGCTTGACGGCTCAAGTTTTTCGGTACCCTCTCTTTCTTGACATCGCTTTGCATTTTTGCATAACACCTCCACCCCCATTCCCTCCATCAGGACAATCGAGCTCCTGAGCCGTTTCATTTATTTCATCTCTGGATTCCCAGACCCTGTCATAGGCTCTCCCTCACAGTAAGTTCTGAATAAATGCAACTCACTCAACTCAAATCGTAGGCAAAGAATAAGACTAAAGGCTAAAGCTAAAATATAGAGACAACATCAGGCCAGATGCAAAAAGAGAACTAATTGGCAGTGAGGACCACAAACCCTCCAATTCCAGAAATGGCTAAAGCTCTTTCCTTTCAAGAGACAGGGTTGTAGAGTGGAAAGTCGAGTCAATCAGCATTTATTAAGCACCTATGATGCGACACTGGGGATACAAAACACTTGTCCTCAAAGAAACTCCAGTTCAGGAGACAATAGGCAGGCAACTACATAAAAAGAATGCATCTAGGTGGCGCTGTAGCGGATAGAATTTGGGGTGTGGAGTCAGGCGTCAGGAAATCGGCCTCAGACACTTATCAGCTCTGTGACCCTGGACAAATCATTTAACTCTGCCTCAGTTTTCTCATAATGAGTTGGAGATAGTAATGGCAAACCTCTACAGTATCTCTGCCAAGAAAACCTCAAACAGGTCACAGCAACAAGAAAAAACTACACAACAAATGTCTAAAAAAGAAGATATATCTATGTCTATATTTATATATGAGATAAATTGCAGCTAATCAAGAGTGAAGGCACTAACATTAATAGGAACTAGGAAAGGCTTCCTATAGAAAATGAGATTTTGGATGGGTCTTAAAGGAAGCCAGGGGAACTAGGAGACAGAGATGAGGAGGATTAACATTCCCAATACAAGGGACAGCCAGTAAAATTTCTGGGAGTAAGGAGACAGACAGTATCTTGTGAGAGGAATGGCAAGGAGGGCAGCATCACGAGATAGCACAGGTCATGGGTTGGGGTAATAATGCTGGAAAGAAGGAAGGTCAGGTTATTTACAACTTGAAAAGTCAAATACAAGATTTGGGGGCAGGTAGACCAAACAGCAAATAACCATAATAGACCAGGTACGCGGTAATGAGGATCTGCATCAGGGCAATGACCATGTAACAGAAAAGAGAAGGGGGTTACATACAAGATGTTATAAAGATTAAATCAGTGGTTCTCAAAGTATGGTCTAGAGAATCCTGGGGATTTCTGAACCCTTTTAGAGGGTCTACAAATTCAAAAATACTTTTTATTTTCAATATGGTAAATGTCTATAAATATAACCCAGATAAACAAAAACGCTTTGGAGAGATCCTTGATAATTTTTAATTGGATAAAGATACTGAAAACAAAAGTTTGAGAACCACTGGATTAAATCAACAGGCCTTGACAACAGAATGGAGCGGGTGTGAGTGAGGAGCCAAGGGTGATGTCTAGTTGGGAGTAGGAGTGACTGAAAAGATGGTAGGAAGTCAATTCTTTAGCAATCAGTTACTCCTTTTAAAAAAAATTAAGAGGACTAAACAGACACTGGAAATGTATGATCATAGAGAAAACCCAATTTTACAGGTGGAAAGACTAAAGCTCAAGGTGGGAAAATAATCAGCTTCTGATCATAAAACTCTGAAGACAATGAAGGAATAGGTCACTCCAGGTCTCCTGACTTTAGGAGCAGCGCTCTTGCCATCACATTCTTTTCAGCCTTTCATAGACCAAGAAGCTCAGACTTTTAGGGAGAGGACCCAATTTGCTAGTCCTTTTTCCTTCCAGCCGCCAGTCCTTCCCTTTTGCTGTGCTGAAATCACCTCAGGGCAGCCAGTCAGCCAGTCACTTTCATTTGTACAGGGAGAAATAAGTTGACACCTAACATTCATTTACAACTTCTCTACACACAACCAGAACTTGTTTGGTTTGGTATACACTTGGAATCCTACTGACCAAGCCTCTAATCAGCCTTCAAAGAGGCCAGAAACAAGGGCGCTCTCCAGCACCACCAGGACCCTGCTGGGGGCAGCCTGTTCGCATCTGGCCCACACCTGCCAACTGTCTTAGTATCACGGATCTCTGTTATCCCCAAAGAAAAGGACGTTCCAGGATTTGCAACTGCGGGGTATAGCATTAAAAAACTGGACCTTGGTTTCAGAGAAAATGTTGGGCTAATTAGAGGAGGAGCTTTCATTCTAAAGAGACACTTGAAAGCATTCTGATGGGAAATATGGGGGGAGCTGGATGCGCTTCCCTCATCCCTACAAATGTGAACAAGCTTCTTTAACTTGCAAACCATGGCGGGTACAAACTAGAGGAAGCCCTCGGGCACTGGCTTAATTTCCATTTTCTTTAATCAATACAAAGACACAATTACACATACAAACATATACACATATCTCTATATTATACAGATACATACGGCTACATACATAGACGTGAGTGTATATAGGTCTAGTTATGTCACACACACACACACACACACACATATATATATATGTACCAATAGTCATGTGCACATGCATACACATAACACTCCTCCCCCCAATTTCCAGCAAGCCTCTGGTTCTTCATCTCATCTCCACCGAGTTTGTCTGCAAATATGCTTCAGTGACCTCCATAAACAAATCATCCCACAACCTAATCAGCGCCATTGTTAGAAAGCTGCATCCTGTCCAACTTCTTCCTTTCAGGTGTGAGGATTCTGTGTGTTAAACAAACCCTCTTGAAAAGGATGTGGCGTGTTCATTTGTGAACAAAAAGATGCTGCCTGTTCTCCCTCTGGGGGAGGGGAGCAGGCGGAAGGTTAGTGACTTGCTGACATTATCTGCAATGAGTTTCCACTGATTGCTTCAGTTCAACTGGGTAGCACATGGAGATGATCTCAAGAAGGGGAAGAAACCCTGGTGGCATTGAGAGGGATGGGTATGACTGGTGGCTGGCTCGACAGTGTTGGCTATCACTAGAAGGCACATCGCTGACTGTCAGCGGCTTAGCCGTGGCCAACAGGATAACACTCAGGATCTGGATCCAGAGAGGTCAAATCTAAGAGAGTTGCCTTAAAAGGCAAAACCGGCTGGATTTTCAAATACCGTTCCGGAGTCCAGGGCTTCTTGTTTTCCTCGGCACAAGGCAAGTGAGTCTAGATGACAGTAGATCAGTCGGCGCCAGCACTCTGAGCATTCAGCAAGGGTTTATTCGGCACATACTACACGCCAGTTGTTTTGCTAAATGCCAGAGACACATAAATAAAAACCAAATGGTCCCTGCCCGTAAGGAACTTATGTTCTAGGTTGTATGTGTGTGGAGGCCATAGTAGTGAAGTGTGACATTTATATAGAAAAAGAAATACAAACTAAAGTAGAGAATTATGGAGAGAGCTGTTGTCAGTTAATGTAAAAAGTTTCATCTCTTGAGTTAGAAGACCTGGATTCAAATCCTAGGTCAGGTATTTACTATCTGGAATCTGGGACAAGTAACTTCACATCTGGGCTTCTATATTTTCTTATCTAAAATAGAGGGGAGGGGTAACTACTTCTGAAGCCTCTCTGCAGAGTCAGGGAAAAGGCCCAGGGGAGGCTCAAAGGCCCCAATACCTCCTCAGACTTACACTTGCAATAACTGCCCCTTCTCCCAAACCTGGGGAGTTTGAATAACAATTAGCCATCCATTAAAGCCCTAGGCATCCCTCTCATGGGACTGCCAGTCCCCAGGTTTCCTTCTCCCCTCTAATGGTTGGTTCTGCTCGACCCAGGTAAGAAACCGATCGACCCCCACTAGACTCTGAAGACTCACTGTGCCCACCTTTGTCCGCTGCCTAATGCCTCTTGGTAAAGCTGGTTTGTTTTTCTTCCTGTATGTTGACTCTGTTACTTGGCCCTAGGCTTCCCTTAAACTTGTATTAAGATGGGAGGTGGGGTGTTAGGTTAAATATCTCCCAAGGTCCCTTTGGACCTGATCTCTATGATTCTTTGATCCATGATCTTAATTTCAGCAGGAAAGGCTTCTAGCTATTTATTGGGAAATGTGAGTTTTGTAAGGAAGTACAGTTAGTGTGAAGATATGTGAAGGAGCCTGCTTGAACCAAAGAATCAGGACTTTGGGAAAGATTCAAACAGAGAATCTTATTTTTGTCTCCTACATCTTGAAGTAGACCACATATGCGGTGAGTAGCCCTCCCCTCTCCTGTGTCCCACAGCCTGGGCCCCAGGCCTCTGCCTTAACCCCACACCTGGCTGGCCCGTGCGCCTGCCACATTTGAGAGCTTCTGTCGAACAATGGCGGGGGCAATTTGCACCGAGTGGCAACGTATGCTTTAAGTCCCTGCAGAAAGGTACTGATTTTCTCTTGTCCTTTTCCAATAGCAGGGCTCATTAGCTGGCAAAAAGCACCAAAGGTTCAATATGCTAGCAAGACAAATGAAAATCAGACGGGGCCTGCTTTCCTTTCAAATAAACATGGTTAGAAAATGAATTCATCTCCCCAGTCTCCAATCCAAAAAGCTACTCCTCTTGGCAGTGTCTCCAATTCCGTTAATGACCATCGGGTTCCTCCCTCCCTCCCCACTCTGTTAGTCACCAGGTCTTATCTAGTCTTCTTATTCTTCTCACTTATTCTAGCCTCTCCTCTCCACCATTCCCAGAGTCCAGGCCCTTTTTATCTCACACTCCAGCAACTCTAAAAGCTTTGACATTATTGCCCCTGCTCGAAAGCTGGCCAGAAAAATTTCTCTTCCTTTTACATTACATCACCACACCATCAAGGATCTACAGCGGTTCTTTTATTGCCTAAGTGCCACAGGATTGGCATTCAAGGCCTACGCCAATATCGCCTCATATTGCCCGGAAGCAGGCCCGGGCCATGGAAAGAACACAGAAATTGATGTCAAGAGACGTGAGTCCTGCCTACAAAACTTACAAGCCCTGTGATTCTAAGCAAGATACTAGGCTTCTGTCTCTCCATTTCCTCATCTGTAAAATGGATGTGATGGCACCTGAACTGCCTACCTGATAGGAATACAGTAAAGAAAGTTATGTCTCAGGGGGCGGTTAGGTGGTGTAATAGATAGAGCACCAGCCCTGAAGTCAGGAGGGCGGGAGTTCAAACCTGACCTCAGTCACTAACACGTCCTAGATGTGTGACCCTGGGCAAGTCACTTAACCCCAATTTCCTCAGCAAAAATAAATAAATAAATAAAAAATAAGGAAAAAAAAAAGTAATGTCTCTTTAATTATCAGTCATCTTCTTTTTTTCACTTTTCTCCAACATGGCCCTCATAGCCACGGCCAGACAC
The DNA here is from genome assembly GCF_902635505.1 of Sarcophilus harrisii. Taxonomy (NCBI): domain Eukaryota; kingdom Metazoa; phylum Chordata; class Mammalia; order Dasyuromorphia; family Dasyuridae; genus Sarcophilus; species Sarcophilus harrisii. The sequence continues at coordinate 45,897,397 of NC_045432.1, forward strand.
AAAAGTACCTTGTTCTACTTCTTTCCCATTCTTGCTCATTGTGTCACCCTGTCCTTTCTCTCTCTCTCTCTTCCCCTCTGGCCTTCTCCATCAAATTCACTTCTATTCCCTCCTTCAGAACTTGACAGAAAATACCAGTCCTCAAAAAATGATGGGGAATCATTGACTATTAGAGCTCAAGAAGAGTTGTAAATAGATTAAAAAAAACTGGAACAAGTAGAATGAATTAGTGTTTTAAGGACTGGGTTTGAAATCAGCAAGTCCTAAGTTTGAATCCTATCATTTCCTAGCTGTGTGACTTTGGGTAAGTCACTTATTTTTTCTGGGTGTCAGTTTTGTCATCAGTAAATGGAGATGATCAGACTTGATGGTGTAAAGTCCCTTCTCTTCTAAACCTACCATCCAAATACAGCAGGACTAAGAGCCATTTCCATATAGATAAGTACTCAGTGAGTACAGACAGTGGTAGAAAGAAGAAAATCAATATATCAAGGGCTATAGCAAAGCATGCTACATATCACTAACAATAAGAAAAATGGACATGAATGTTGCTCTGAAGTTTTAACTCCCATCTGACTGGCAAAGATGATAGAAGAATTAAATGGATGGGAGAAGACAACATGAATATGCTCATGGTAGAGGGCTTAATTAGTGCAGCTAGGTTAGAAAACAATTTGGAATTGTAGAAGGGAAGCACATCCCCTTTGATGAAAGGAAAAAGAGGCATATGAGCCAAGTAAGACAAAGTCAGAGGTAAAGGTCCCCCATATGCAAAAATATTTTGAGGACCACTTATTTATAACAACAAGGTATCAGAAGGAAAGTGGATACTTAACTAAGTGGTTTGGTAGATAGAGTACTAGACCTAGAGTCAGGAGGACCCAAGTTCAAATCCAGCCTCAAACATTTGCTAGCTGTCTCATGCTACACAACTCGCTTAAGGTCTGCCTGCCTCAGGTTCTTCAGTTTTAAAATGGGGATAATGATATCTCCTAGGGTTGCTGAGAGGATCAAATGAGAAAACACTTGTCAAGCTCTTAGCACAGTGCCAGACATATAGTAGTAGGTGCTTAATAAAGACTTGATCCCTTCCCCTTCTTTACCCATTTATTAGGGGAATGGTTCAATAAATTATTGCATATGGAATATATGCATATGTACTAAAGCAAGTGAAGAATCAGAGAACCTTTGAAAGACTGATATGAAAGGACAGAGAGTGAAGTAAGTATACCCAGGAGAACAGTTTAGATGGTGGCCACAATAAGATGAAAGAAACCAGAATCATGCTCAATTCAGTGATCAACTGTGGCTTTGGAGAGCTATGGGTCAATCTGTCAATGGCCTCTCAGCAGAGAAGTGGTGGATTATGGGGGTGGGCAACCAGACATATGCTAACAAACATGCCCAACATGTTAATTTGCCATTTTATTGGTAGGAGAAGAGTTGCTGAGAAGAGCAAATGCCATGGAAAGAAGCAACAATAAATGCTTCTCCCCAAATGGGAAAATACAATTTATCCAAATCAACCACATTTGGACACACTGTACCTTAACTCCAACGTGGTGATGTCATTTGGGTTCTCTTCAAGAACAAAGGACAATAACCAACTTTAAATGTAAGGATATTGAGGTTCAGAGACATGGGAAGAACTTGTCCCAAATCAAACAGTGGCAGGATTGGAATTCAAACACGTCTTACATTTACTAATCTGGTATTCTTTCTACTATACTGAATAACATTACTTTGTCTAGAAGGAATCCAGATCTCCAAAGGGCAAGACCAAAATTCCATACTACTTGTCCCCTCTCCTCACGCATTGTCTCATCATTTGCTAGGAAAGGGCAGGAGGAAAGGAGGAGAAGGAAAGTTGGGGGGGAGGAAAGGAAGGGAAGAGAAGAAGGCAGTTCATCAAGTATACCCAACACATGGGTAGATTTTTCTCGTGAGATAGTGGTAGGATGGGGAAATAGGCATGTGGGTTAGTAGTTGAAATTCTTTTGATTGCTTCTTTTACAATAAGGTTTACGGTTTTCTTCTGTTTTGTATGCCCTCTCACAGACATCTTGAAAACTGATCCCTCAACTCAATCAAAATGTATTACTTTTATCTAGGCTCTTTTCTATGCTGATTTGATCTAGACTGGCTGCTCTTTGCAAATTTGCTCTTTATTGTCATTTCCCCATGCAACACATAGGGGACTGTGATGTTATAGTCTATGGAAAAAGAGCAAACTGATAAAATATTTTGACTTTCTATCTTTACTGTCTTCCTTTAATGCCTTTGGGTTGACTTTGCATAATTTAGTCTCTCCTTACGCTTTCTCGATATTTATTTTCCCTCCACTGCAACTCCATCTAATGAGGTTATACTGCTCAATCTCCCATCATCTTTCCCTGGAAAATCTTACAACTGAGTTTTTAATCGTAAACCTGCATTAACCTTGGCTTGCATTTCTCTCCTTTTAACGATGCGATCAAGCGTTTTCTTGTTAAAGTAGTTTCTTGACTCTGGTGATTTCTTTATTGCAGTAAATGATTTATATTGCTTAGGCTTCCTCAAAGAATGGTAAGAGACTGTGCCACTGTCTGTTGTTTTTTTTTAGCTGGTGCCATTTTTGCACCAAAAACTTGTTTAAATAATCAAGGTTGGAGTTGCTACAATTTTTTTCTTTCTTCTAATTTGGTATTAATTTTGATATTTGCTCCAATAAGTTGGAGCTCAGATGGTACAAGTGATTCAGAAGTGACTGTGACATCAGTAAGTACTCATTTCCTGTATGTTAGAACACTTATCATGAGCACTGAAATAATCATCCTGAGCATTGCCCCACAATGTTTATTGCTTCTTTGGGACAGGTAGAGAAACCAAATCTAAGGATGCCATTGTTTCTCAAAGCACCGTCTCTTTATTTTCTGGCAACTTCCTCTTACCTTTGGGTTTGTATTGGTAGTGAGAAAGGGATGGGAGAAGCGTAACTATATTCAGCAAGTCAACAAACATTTATTGCCTTACTATGTGTCATATGTTACACTAAATACTGGGGATAAAAACGAAGAGGAAAAAACATGGTCGCTGCCACCAAGTTACTAACATTCTAATGGGAGAGGATGAGACGCAAACTCTGACAGTATAAAATATATACAAAAATAATCTGAAAGGCAACTGAAAAGCAACTGAACATTAACAACCCAGGGTTTTTGAAAGCTCAAATGTGTTAATAATCGTGAAATGCTTAGCACAGTGCCTGGTAGATATTAAACGTTACATATATATTAGCTATAATAAAAGTCATTATTTTAAAAAATCTGAGAGAAGGCAATAATCTGAGTGACTTAAGTTAGCCTTGACATGTGTGTATATGTGTATGAATTACATATAAAGCAACTGTAAGAACATATGTCTGTATAGGAGATTTTATATAGAGATGTTTATATGATTATTATATAATATATATGCATACACATATTGTGACACTTGCTGGCTAAATGTTTCCATAACACACACATATGAATAACTATATTGTAACCTTTTTGGGGGGGTTTGCTTTTATTTTTGAAACTTCTGAGAGGACCCTTAAGAAATGAGGTTTGTGTATGAGATGCAGCCACCTTCAGGACCATGGAGAGTAGCTATGCAATGGGACCCGCTAGACTAACCTTAAACCAGCTAACTTCTCAACCCACTAAAATACCAAAGCCTGCAAACAAAGTGTGTGTGTGGGGCGGGGGGGGAAGGAGAGGAGAGGGGAGATGAGAGAGGGGAGGATGGAGAGAAGGAGAACATGATTATCTCTCACCAACCAAAAAAATAGAAAAGTACCAGGTAAACACTGAGACGAGGGAAATCAGACAGCACTTCACAAAGTGAGGCCTTTACAGTATAATGATACACCATAGAAGATCTTTTACACTGGTGTGAATGAGACAGTTATGCTGAAAAACCATGCTTCCAGGCAAGCTAGTGATAACCAAGAGCAGGGGTCAAACTGTAGGTCTCCCTCAGAGTTCTTTTCTTCTCCCTCTAGATATTACACTTCACTGAGTGATCTCAGGCTCCCATGGATTTAATTACCATCTTTATGCAAATGATTCTTAAATCTACAGTTCTTATAAGGGCCAATCTTTTTGCATCTTCAATTGCCTTGTAGACATTTCAACCTGGATATCCAGGAGACATCTTAAAACTCATCTTTCTACCTAACTCTCTTTCTCACTCCTTCTTTCACAGATTCCCAACCCAGGAGTCACCCTGGCTTCCTCACTATATCTCACCTGCCAGACCCATGCTACTGAGAAAACTTGTCAATTTGAGCTCTGCAAAATCTCCTTAACGTTGCCCCTTCTCTTTTCTGACATTGCCATCACTCTAATGTAGGCCCTGATCACCTCATACCTCAGTTCTGCAAAAGCTTGATGGTGGATCCGCTTGCCTCAAATTTCTCCTTACTCCAATCCATTCTCCAGTCAGCCACTTAAGTGATTTCCTAAAACGATCATTTCAACACCCTATTCAATAAACTCCGGTAGGTTCCCCATCACCTCTAGGACCAAACATAAAATGCTGAGTTTTGCAACTAAAGCCCTTCTTAGCCTAGCCCCCTCCTGTCTTCCTAGTCTTCTTACATGTTATTCCTTCACATGTATTCCTAGAGCCAGTGACACTGACATCCTGGTTATTCCACGAATAAGATATTCCATCTCTCAGCTATGGGCCTTCTCTCTGACTGTCCCCAAGCCTGAAATTCTCTCTCCTGCCTCTGCTCTGATTTCCCTGGCTTCCTTTAATTCCCAATTAAAATCCCATCTCTTACAGGAAGCTTTCCTTAATCCCTCTTAATTCCTGTGCTTTATCTTGGTTAATTATTTCCTATTTACCCTCTATACAACTTGCTTTGTGTATATTTTCTTTCATGTTGTCTCCCCCATTAGACTCCAAGTTCCTTCAAAGCAAGATAGTATTTTGCTTCTTTTTGTATCTCCAGTGCTTAACGCAATGCCTGGCACCTAGTAAGTGCTTAATAAGTGTTTATTGAATTGCATTTTAAAAAGCAGCCACATTTGAAAGGGCATCAAGGATTGGCCGCTGTGAGCATGCAGCCTTGATATACTCCTAAAGAACATCAGACTAAGGGTTTTTACAAGTACATATTGCTTTTTTCTCATGCTAAAGGAACACACTGTTTTTGACTACAGTATAGATTTTTGAAATGGGGAGACATTGATCACCACCACTCACTTGGGCAAAGGTTGAACATAACATCTGTCTGTTACCGAGCAATGCCGTCTCTTGCCAACCCAAGTCATGATTTTACTGACAGCAACATGTCTAGGACTGATGTGTATCAGTTTCCCCACTAGCAAGTCTGTTTATCTGTTGACAACTTACAGGGAACCTTTATTAATTGTGATTAAGAATTTCATATTTTTTCTCTAATCAGGAAAACCTGAATTCAAATGCGGTCTCAGACACTTATTAGCTATGATCCTGGGCAAGTCACTTCACCTTATTTGAATCAGTTTCCCCATTTGTTAAATGGGGAAAATAATAGTACCTGCCTTCCAGGGTGTTGGGAGGATCAAATGAGATACCTATAAATTGCTCAATACAGCGCCTCGCACATATCAAGCATTACAAATGTTTTTGCTACTCTTACCATTACTATCTTTGCTGCATCCATATGTATGACCACAGAATGGCTTTTCCATAACTTTTGATTAAATAAAAGCTGTCTTTTCAGGGGCTCGTGTCCTTTGACACAGGCAGGATGAGACCCTAGACACAGGCTTAGGAACGTGGTTTCAAGGCTGCAGTTGTCACTGGTGGATTTTTGGAACAGTCTTCATTGTCCAGTTGTTTGGGGATACTCTCTGAATCTAAGACAGTATCTTTGAATAAGCAGAACTGAATAAGCAAAGCTTTTCCAGGGGCAAGTGGACATCCAGAGCCACCACACTGTTCTACTCCCAAGAAACGTCACCTGACTCTCTGGCTTTGTCTCCTGTCAGCACAACCAGCTGAGCACCCTTACTCAATAGGTTATGTTTACTTGTTTTTATCTATTGCCTCAATGCAGACTCAGAGACAGAAAGAAGCCTGTGCACTCTTTTTTTTTTTTTTTTGGCGGGGGGAGGAATCAGGGCTTTTTAGTACCTATTGCCTTCCTGCTCTGACCAATCAAGCACCCTGCCTCCTGGATTGTGCTAACAATGACAACCTGGGTCTGACTGCCAGCTCTGCCACTGCTAGCTATGTGACCCTCAGCATGCTGCTTCCCCTAAGTCTCTTCCCTCATCTGATAAATAGGAGGGAGATTCAATGGCATTCTGCAGCAGAAAGGAAATAGAAGAAAGTGTGCAGGCCACAGGGTCACAGAAGTTGCTAAAGGTCAGACTCGTTCTTGTGGGAAAACATTTTTCTTTGTTATTAATCACATCAAAATTCCCTGTATGGTCAGGAAATTCCAGGATGGTGGAAGCCCCTTTTGAAATAGAACCCTTCTTAGTCATCCTGTTGTTTTCAGGAAGGAAATGGAGAGTCTCCTCTTTACACAATCCCATAGCCCTGTTTCTTTGGTCTCAGAGGCTACTTTTTCTTGGGAGACCTTTCTGAAAAACTCAGTCTTTATGTTCTCTTTTTTCTCCACAATGGTAACTCATGAATTCGTGTACTGAAATTTGGTGGAATGAGAACTGAGACCAGAACATGGCTCTGTAAGGATATTTCTTATTCAAAAGTAACATCAGTGATAAAGAGCAGTGGGAAAGTATAGTAATTAAAATACAGTAATGAGAAATTCCAGAAACCAGAGGAGAGAAACATTAAGTGAAGATTAATAGAAGCAATAGTATCCTTGATATATGCTATGTCTACTACAGACCACCTAGACAGAATGAGGAAATAGACAGGAAAGTTCAAAAAAAAGTTGTCAGATTCAGTTCTTAAGGATTCCGATGTCTGACCATTCAAGTGAAATCAAATAGAGAGAAATAATGAGGCTGAAGCCTTGAGTTTGAAGCCAAGAGTCACAGGGAGGACTGGGCAAGAGAGTGTGGGTAGAGGAATACCACTTCACCGTATAATTGTACAGCTGATCTCTGTTGTTGATGGTTCATCAAGGTCATCCTCCTGTAAGCATCATCAAACACAGGCATAGTCTGTCAGTAGGTAGAGTGAGCCATGGGAAGAACTCATCTTAGAATCAATAAACATAGGTTTTAACCTCAGTCTTTCCCCTGTGTGACTCTGGGAAAATGCCTCCCCTCTCTAGATCTCCCTTTTTTTCCTCTATATAATAAAAGGATTGAATTAGACAAACAGATCTTAACCTGGAGTTTATCAACTTGTTATTTAAATATTTTGATAATTTTATCCTAATCTAGTTGGTGTCATTGGTATATTTCTGTGTTTTATTCTATGTATTTAAAGTCATCGTTGGAAGAGTTGATTGATGGGAAGGAAAGTGTTCTCTCAGACAGCCAAAGGGGTCCAAGACACAGAAAAAATGTTAATGGCCCCTAGACTAAATGATCTTCGGGAGGCAAGTGGACACCCAGAGTCACCACGCTGTTCTGGTCCCAAGAAACGTCATCTGATTCTCTGGCTTTGTCTCCTGTCAGCACAACCAGCTGGGCACCCTTACTCCAGAGGTTATGAGTCTATCTGTTTTTATTTATTGCTTCACTGTAGACTTGGAGACAGAAAGAAGCCTGTGCCCTCTTTTTGGGGGGAGGGGGTGGGGAGAGACAGGGTTCTTCCCAGTTCTGATTACAGAATCCTAATGAAAGTCACAAAAGGGTAAAATTCAACGGGAAACTTCTGTGCTGCAGCCTGAGACATGAGGCATTGGTATGTGCTTCAGACATCCTATGGCATTTCTCCTATTCTGTGGAGATTTTTCTTCTGTGCTTTCATAAATTTGTTGGGGGAGGGGATAGTGGGCAGGAGGGGGAGAGCAACAGCTAAAGGCAAGCTACCAGAGGCCAAGGCCAGAAGCTTCCTAGGTGAGCCTCTCCAAGGCACTGGCCATAGAACAGGCTGACTTCCCATGATGGGCAGTTTAAGGATATGGCCCATCTCCGACATCAGTGAGGAAGCTTGAGCCAGCAGTTCCTGGGGCCCCGGCATGAAAGGAAGAGGACATAGGGAATTATTTATTATGCACATCTGACGAAAGGGGGAGCGAAATGGAGGGAGTCGAAAGAAAACACGGAAGTGAAACATTTGCAGCTATGACTCAGGTACCTGGCCCCTCTGCCAAAACACTGACATTTGTTAAAGAGAAAATGGATGTAACGGGAGCACAGAGGACTAGGGCTGTTTGAATTCCGCAGAAAGGTATTAGCAGCCAAGACATTACGTTTCAATATTTGACCTTGTGGTGGGAAAATGGGTTATGTCCTGCTCAAGTTTTCTCCTTACTCTTGTGCTAATCTATGGACTGATCACTTTGAGGCACACTTGGCATGTCACAGAATTGGGAGGCACAGGAAAGAGACGGGGACAGCTTCATTTCAAGATTTCAGCAAGAGAACACTGACTCTCTTGCCCTAGTGGAACAAATCATAACACTGTAATTATAAATTGGGTCACTAACTAAGCTCTAAGTGAATGGTAATTAGCCTTAACCTTCCTGAAAATCAGCAATTCCAGTCAGACTGGATGTGGGCAATAAAACCGTGTCCCCATAGAGACACTCTCATTTCTTCACGGAGTAGGTGTCCTTCCCTGAAGGCTTCTGAAGTCAGCAGCCTAGTAGAGCAAAGCTTTTAATGAAGGGAAATATTAGCATTGTCAAATGATTAAATAAAATATACAGCTGGGCTCCACACTAAATAAGTTATTGCAGAAGCTTTGAAAGAAGACTCTTCTCTACATGCAGCTTTTTGAAAATATGCTTTGCATTTATCTATCAACATACATATTAGATCCCCTCTCCTCACCTCCACTCTCCAAGAAAATGGAAGCTTTTGGAAGGAATGGAAAACTGCCTGTTTGTTACATCCCCTGCAAGCAACTTGTAATGCTTCACTCGCTTTTGGCAGGAGAAGGGGACTTCTTATTTTAGTGCCCTAAGGTCCTCCTGGCATGTAAATTCAATCCACTAGGACACATTAGCAATTCTAAGTGGGACACAGAGGTCAAGAGACTTGCAAAGGGTCACTGTGATAGCGCATGTATGAGGAAGGACTAAAAATTGCAGGCCTGGTTGACTCCAACCCCAAACCTCTCTCCATTGCGCTATGTAAACTTGTGTGTAGAAATGTGCTAATGTAGACTATGTACCTTTAATAAAACTTTGCTGAACTGACACTATATTACCATTCTCTTCTTTTAGGTCAATTCAAATGTCACTTGGACCTACAGAACCGGAGCCCTCTACACATAAATTATTATGATTATTCAAGCCATTCTCCAATTGAAAAATGGTCAAAGGATATGAATGGACAATTCTCAGATGAAGAAATTGAAATTATTTCTAGCCATATGAAAAGATGCTCCAAGTCATTAAGACAACTCTGCGATATCACTATACATCTGCCAGATTGGCTAGAATGACAGGGAAAGATAATGCGGAATGTTGGAGGGGATGTGGGAAAACTGGGATACTGATTCATTGTTGGTGGAGTTGTGAACACATCCAGCCATTCTGGAGAGTGATTTGGAACTATGCTCAAAAAGTTATCAAACTGTGCATACCCTTTGATCCAGCAGTGTTTCTACTGGGATTATATCCCAAAGAGATTATAAAGAAGGGAAAGGGACCTGTATGTGCAAGAATGTTTGTGGCAGCTCTTTTTGTAGTGGCCAGAAACTAGACACTGAGTGGATGCCCATCAGTTGGAGAATGGTTGGGTAAATTGTGGTATATGAATGTTATGGAATATGATTGTTCTGTAAGAAATGACCAGCAGCATGATTTCAGAAAGGTCTGGAGAGACTTACAGGAACTGATGCTGAGTGAAAGAAGCAGGACCAGGAGATCATTATATACTTCAACAATAATACTTTATGATGATCAATTCTGATGGACCTGGCCATCCTCAGCAATGAGATCAACCAAATCATTTCCAATGGAGCAGTAATGAACTGAACCAGCTACGCCCAGAGAAAGAACTCTGGGAAATGACTAAAAACCATTACATTGAATCCCCAATCCCTATATTTATGCCCACCTTTTGATTTCCTTCACAAGCTAATTGTACAATATTTCAGAGTCTGATTCTTTTTGTACAGCAAAATAACGGTTTGGTCATGTATACTTATTGTGTATCTAATTTATATTTTAATATATTTAACATCTACGGGTCATCCTGCCATCTGGGGGAGGGGGTGGGGGGGTAAGAGGTGAAAAATTGGAACAAGAGGTTTGGCAATTGTTAATGCTGTAAAGTTACCCATGCATATATCCTGTAAATAAAAGGCTATTAAATAAAAAAAAAAATTATTATGATTATTAACTGTACTGGAGTATAGCCTTAACATAGGTGTGACCCCGAACAAACTCTCTGACCTCTTTTTACCCGTTTCTCCAACTGTAAATTGTGGGGGAAAAAAGGCTTGCCCTGCTTGCTTCACATGGTTGTTTTGTAGGTTAACGTGAGATTAATGTATACAAAAAGACTTTGCAAATAGAAAACCACCAAATGGTGGTACAAAAAGAATGCCCTCCTTGATGGCAGCTGCATATTTATCTTTCTCGGAATCTCAGGGGTTTACTGAGCACGGTGCTGTGTACACAATAAGTGTTGAACACGAGTGCTTTCTGACCATTACATATTGTTTTAGTCATATACTGGGCTCATATACTGGTGTAGTATCTAAGTTTAGCCCATGATGGCATGGAGGGTGGAAGCCTGCCGAGTTGAAAAGCTGAAAGAAAGCAGGGAGTGAGTATAGCAGAACTGCCTGAATCTCTCCTTGGTCCTTGACAACAAACATACCGATCCCGATTCCCCCATCAACAGTCACAATCATCATCGCATATTTTACTTCCACCATTCATAGTTTTCTCAATCTATCCAAATTTCTGTTCAGCTCTATTGCCTCAGAGTGTGACATATTTTTACTATACAGTGTCTCCTCGGTTTGAAAATAGAGCTCCTCTCCACCAGGAGTACCATCTTTTTCTATCAGCTGTAACAATCTATTTTCTCAATATGTAACTCCTCTCTATGAATGGTATTCCTTTAGAAATAACAGCAGTGTGTCTAACTAGCTGTTTACCTGCCTAAGATATTTATAAGAGACATATTATATATAATTTGTACATGTGTACATGTATATATAGATATATCATTAACATACACACTTCCAAAAATAAATATCTGAAATTTAGATCATTTATGCCATTTAAAAACTTTGTTGCTATATATTCTGTTGCCATCTGTTCCTCTCCTTGAATTTATATCCCAGAAAAAAGCAAAGCTTCCCAGTAGCAAATGAAAAAGCTAAACAAATCTACAAAACCAGAGAAATCTACAAGAATTTCCAAAGTATTCTAAAACCTAAATTATCCGTTTATGGAGTTTGGAAGACCTCCAGTGACCCTAAGGGAGTTTTTTCAAATATTTTTTCATTAATGTGCTTTGACACTATTCTGACAAGAATCATTACTACAGAAGAGGAAAGGGAACGAAGAGGGCTCAAGCAAGTAATAAACTGGGGTATGGATACTCAACACTGTTTGTCACTATCACAGAGGACATCTAATACAAAGTCCAAATGGAAGAGTACTCCCCTGTAAGTGACGAGGTCCTCTGGACCTTATTTGCCAGTGACAGTGTGATAATTCTATCAAATTCCAACACAAAGAGTCCTCAAAATGGGATCTATGATCACTCAAAAATCTAATCTATTCACACAGGAAAAACCAAGTGGATGAAGCCTGACATTCAACTGAAAGATGCATCTTCCACAACTGGATAGATAACCCAATGTTCATCCACCAGTACACACACCTAGGACTGCACTAAATGGATAATGGACTAAACCCAGATTTAAATTGGATAACAGGCTAGATAAGCATTGAGAACATTTATAATTCTTTTAATGGCTCAAACCTTCTCCCTAAAGCAAGGGTTCATCTTCATTTAAAAAAAAAAATCACCTTTATTGATGGCTTTTCTTTTACTTTCACAGTCACTTCAACACCCCATTTTAACACTACCTTTTGGTAAAACTATCAAATAAAACAATGGATATACAGTGATCATATTGGCCACCATATACATTATTATATCTCAGTAGTGACCTGTCTTTCTGACCCGAGAGGCTGGGGGATGGAAAGTCCCATCTCCTCATCTGTTTTCCAGAGATTTCATTTGTTTTTCACTCAGAATTCAAGTTCCTTTGAGTGACTTTTAAATTTCCATTGTTTCAGTGGTGTGCATAGTTCTCTTTGATGGTTTTATGATATTCCTCATCAGTTCATCTTCATGTTTTTTGAATCCCACGTATTCCTCTTTTCTTACTGTACAATGTTGTATTCCATTCATCTGTTCTTGCATTCACAGAACCCAGTTCCTTCAGCTGATCCACATATATTTTCCAGACTTGTTTTTTTTTTTTTACCAGAAAAAAATGCTGACAATTTTTTGAGTATATGTTACACTTTTGATTTTGTCTTTGACTCGTTTAGGTTCAATGCCCCAAAACAAGTATGGATAGTTTAGGCAATTTCCTCACACAATTCCAAAATGAGATCAAGGACAACTAAATTAATTCAATTATACCAAAAATGAATTAATTCAGTTATGCCAACAATGAATTTATGTTCCTATCTTCTCACAGCCCCTCCAAAATTAACTGTTCATGTTGAATATTTGTACTCATTCTCTGCTTTGTTGTTGTTATTTTTTTAAATGACTCCTAAAGTCACAAGCTAATAATATTAACAGTGGACGTTTTCATAGCACATGCGGTTTCTGTTTTTTGGCTGAGGCAATTGGAGTTAAGTGACTTGCCCAGGGCCACACAGCTAAGAAGTAGTGTTAGCATCTGAGGGCAGATTTGAACTCAGGTCCTCCTGACTTCAGGGCTGGTGATCTATCCACTGCGCCACCTAGCTGCCTCTGTATTCATTCTCTCTACATTTTGTCAGTTATTTCTAATGAAAATACATGGTGTTCCAAAAGTCTTGGTGCAGTTTTAAGCTATAAGAATAAAGTTATTATAGCTTAAAACTGCACCCAACATTCTGTGACATGCTGTATTTCCCCTTCACCATTTTTCATCTAATTCTGTCTTCATTTATCTTATTTCATTTATCTTATTCATGCCAAACACTTCAATCTTATGGAGTCAATGTCGTCTACATTTTATGAGCTCTTCTAACTCCTGCCAAAAATTCTTCAAGTCCTTGTTATGACAGGTATCTGCTGTTTGCTTTAAATTTATTACATGGTGACCTCTAATATTCAGGTGACTTATCTGTTTTAAACTTACTGTGAAATATGGTGGAAGATGTCTGCCTAAATTTGATTTCCGCCAAACTCTTTTTCTGTTTTCCCAGGTGTCATCCAAATGGGAACTTTTCACCTCAAACCTCGGGCTGTTCTTTCATTGATTTTGTTCCAAAATATGGCTGCATGTTATGAAATATGAGAAATTGAAGACCACCCAAAGGTCAATGGAATATCAAGTATGCTATCAGAAAGAAAATACAATCAGAAGAGGAGTGGTTAGTACCATAAGAAGAATGAGAGTTAATGGATAAACTGTGTGCTCTTGTAGGACAAGCTGGTGTCATGGACAGGGCATTGGATATGGAGTCAAGAGGATCTGGGTTCAGGTTCCACCTTTACTAGCTGTGTGACTACGGGCATGTCATTTAACCTCACTATTTTTTAGTTTCCTTAGCTATAAAATGAGAGGGTTGAAACTGAAGCATTTTAAGATCGCTTTTAGCTAGAAAACTTTGATCCTGGATATGCAGGTAAATATCAAAAGAATAGGGAGGGGCAGCACATTAGGTCAACACTCTGTGATTTGTTGGGAGATTTAGGGGAGGATGTGCACAAGAGGTGCCCAGGAGAGCCTGTAAACTACATCACAGAAGGGTGTACCACACTAATGAGATCAGGGAGCAGACACAACAATGGAGTTTGCAAGATGACAAAGGAGGAATTTCAAGTATCAATTCATTAATGCATTTTGATCCCACTATGAAAGGAATGAGAAGCAGAGTAGTACCTGGAACAAAGAGGTCAAATGAGAGGCGCCGGGTAGGAAAGGATCTAAGCCCTTTTCCGGGGATTCTAGAACTCAGACAGGCAGAAAGATGCTGTTATGGTGTGTCCCCCGATGAGGCAAACCCCAAACGGCAGATGACTTATTCGCCTTTCCTTTTCCAGGCTCTTGCAGAGGTGCTAACAAGCAGCTAAATGAGGAGCCCAGGGACAAGAGGGGTGAAGAGGAAAAGGAAGGGGCCAGATAATTCATGTCCTGACTAGCTGGCTTCAAAATCTGTGCTTTACATCCATTTCTCTGTGTGCCCGTGTACTGAATACCAGGGAGGCTTTGCAATCCCAAGACCTTCAAGGGAATGAAAACAGGCAAGACCGGCACTTGAAAATTCCATGAAATTCATGTATAAAGATGAGTATACTAATGCAAATTTCCCCTTTAACCTAGAGGCTGTTCGGCTCCAGCTCCCGCTTAGTCACTGCAGCAGTTGCTGCTGTTCTGTCCTCCCACTGAGGCAGGGCAAAATGCTAACAATGGTGGCAGTCGCTGGTAGCCCAAGTGGCTGCCACAGGTCAGTGCTCTGAGGAACAGGGGTGCCTGTGAAGCAAAGACATGGGGTGACACCTAGAAAAGGAGCCTGGCTCTGAATCAGAAAGACCTTGGCCTTTTCTAACCTCTTGACCCTAGCTGAGCCAGCTGACCTCTCGGGGCCTTAGTTTCCTAATCTGTGAAAATAGGATGAGGAAAACATAGTACACTTATCTCCCAAAGTCGGAGTGAGGAAAACCCTTTATATACCTTTAAGAACCATGGCCCTTTAATATTACTCTCAGTGTGAGGGAAGTGAGCCTCCCTTCTAAACCGCTTCTTCCTCACCAACTCTAAGATCATTCAACTCAGCCTCCCTCAAAAGCCAGACATTGAGGATGCCGTCCTCTTTGTTTTCCCCAGTGTACTTCAAATTGCATTTCTGTCTCACTGCGTTTTTTATTCATTCCCTAGATGACCAGGAGAATAGGCAGGTAGGAGATTGCATCCCTTTCTTTCCAAGGATCCCCACAAGATACTCCTGGAGATTTTATTTCAATCATGACTCAAAGTAGTCAACCAATGCTCAAACTACAGAGGTTTAGATCTCACCTACACATTTTATTCTACTGTGGATCTATTGTGGTAGAATTTATTGCCAATCTCCCTTAGCACCAAAAAAAAAATGATCATACTGGGAATATCCATCAAGGGGACTCCCCTAGTTGTGGCTGGAGTGCTAGTTATTTGAGGGATACTATAAACAACTCACTAAATTTCCTAATCCAAAAATTATCTCCTGGCAGTTTTGTCCTAGGATAAAGGACTCCTTTGCCCTAATCCCTGAGAGCCTAGCTAGCAAATCATTTCAATTTCAATTAAGAGCTTTACTTGGCCCCAAGCTACAAGCCTTTAACTATCTCCATTTCCATTGAGCTTGGATGCTTTGGGGACAGTTTCCAGTTGGGGTTTAATTCACTGAGCCAACTAAACTTTCTAAGTCAGAGTGGTTAAACAATAACAACCACCATCCCACAAATGCATGAGAAAATCTTTAGGTGAAAAAACTGTAAAATTCCCAAGGAGCAAAAACACCAAGATTTGAATATCCTAGCCAGAGACATCGGGCGTGGTTTTTTTTTCTATCTAAGGTTCAGATATGAGCTGCTTTCCCCCCTATTTGATTATTTTATATAAGTCCAATCTGCTGTCACAGTAGTTTGCCATCAAAGTAGTTTTCTCCAGTACAAATGCATTTGCTCATGCAATACGTTGCTATCATCGAGTAGCAAATAGAAGAAACTGACCCAGTGGACCAAAAAAAAAAAAAAAAGGCAGCAGATTTTTAGCCATCATCATGATGAGGACTAGAAATAAAAGAGAAAACTGCCTACTTTTGTACAGAACTGAGCTGCCTCTAGTCAGCACATTTCAAGACCCAAGATACAGAACTGGAGAATCTGAAGAACCGATAGGTCAACACTACCATTTCACCAATGCTGGGAAGAAGAAAAGCTGAGACTGGGAGGCAGATCCTTTCACACTGAAGCTTTTCTACCATTTTAACTTAAAACAGACAGACCTAAGGGAATTAGAAAATGCCAACCAAAGAGTACCAAAACGGTTAAAGTCAGGGAGAGATGACTGAATTAAAATAACAACTAGTGAACAATAATGACTGAAAGAGGGCTCTTGTCTAATTTCTACCGCCTAGAAGGAATGGAGCCAGGATGAAGCCAGGATGATCCTAGGAAGACCAGTCAATAAGGCAGAGGGCAAGAGAGTATGGTTTGAGTCTTATTCAGGTAACAAACCAAAACCTATCATGTCACGTCAGAGCTTAGCATCGTTCTAAGTCTGTAAAACAAGACAGGAGCCATGATGCCTGACATAGCTCCTGCATTAGTCTTGCTGTATACATATGCTAGGGGACAGGAAGCTCCTCAAGAGTTGTGATTATTTTCTGTTTCATTCTTGCCTCTCAGGACAGTGTTACATACCTAAAAGGCATTTTAATGGATGCTTTTTCAGTTACCAGATTGAGTTGGATATGACCAGATATAAGACTAAAAGGCATGAAAATAGAATTCAATTCAACTCAGCAAATATTTATTTACCATCTACTTTGGCCACGGCACTTGGGATGCCAAGGCAAAATCATAATCATCCCTGTTCCTAAAAGAGCAATGTCTTCTGGGAAGAAATCACATGCACACAAATACACAAACACCAAGTCAGTTCAAAAGGGGGACATGAGCTGATACAATGAGGATCTTTCTTTTTTAGTGAAGTTTTTTAAGAACCAGAAAGTCATTTCAAATCAGTTTGGAAAAGTGGTAGGAAGCCAAATGGCAAAGGGTTTTCAACATCTAACAGAAAAGTATGTATTTTGTCTTTAAGATAATGGGGAACCATTGAAACTTCTTGAGCAAATGGAATAACAAATTAAATTGAGCAGACTTTTGATCCACTACGGTAATCAGGATCGCAAATATTTTCTTTTTCTTTCTTTTTTTTATTTAATAGCCTTTTATTTACAAGATATATGCATGGGTAACTTTACAGCATTAACAATTGCCAAATCTCTTGTTCCAATTTTTCACCTCTTACCCCCCACCCCCTCCCCCAGATGGCAGGATGACCAGTAGATGTTAAGTACATTAAGATATAAATTAGATACACAATAAGTATACATGACCAAAACATTATTTGATCGCAAATATTTTCAATTACGCTTTTTAAAAATCAACTCGTTTAACTAGAAATTTAACTATTTAGATCCCAACGTAGGGGACTGAATTTCTTTAAAAATGTCTTTCCTGCTAAGTTTTCTCCACTGGAACAAAGCGTGATCGACATCTCAAAAATTTAACAAGTATTAGAAACTAATGAATTTTTCTGCTTATTTCCAGAGGTCAAAACTATGGGCATTTTATGAATCTAAGAATCTATAGTTCCAGGGAAGCCAATTTTAACTGTTACCATTTTATAAGAATTTCAGCAAAGGAACAAGTAGAAAAGTCAACAAAGACAGACTTTCAAAACAAATGAATGAGGGGGATTTATGAATTAAAGCCTACTTGACCTCAAAGTTCCCATGGGTTTTCAAGAATTCCCAAGGCTGATGAAACCTGTGCCAATTTCCTGAGAAGAGATAGTTACAGGCTGCATTGTTATTTACACCTGGCCTGAGTACTTCCATTGCCATTGACTTCCCGAGAATTAATAGTACGGAAAGAGTTTATAATACACACCCAAATTAGATTAAGAGCAACAAAGGACATGCTTTCCTTTCAATTTGTGCTTAGGCTTTACATCTATTAACAAGCATTCTAAGCTGGAAAGGGAGAGGAAGACTTCAGCAGGCATATTTCACAATTAAATTAAAATTCCCAAACGAGAGCTGATCTGCTTTTATTGGTTGGAAACCAGGTTGCAAAACTGTAAGCAGTTCAGTGGCCAAGTTGGCCTATGTGACAATAATGTCCAGGGAAGAGGCATAGAAAGGCAGTTCATGTCTGCAGGGTGATGCCATTTGGCAGAATGGAAAACAAACAGGAAGCAGGGCATTGATTTAGAGAGCTTAAGTTGTCTTTGTGCCCACAAAGACCCAGGATTGAATTTATTGTCAGAAAAAAAACGAAGGTACTTCTAAATACATCAAGAATGATAGAGCAGATATAAATCTAAAGCTTTCCCAGGACAGCATTGGGTATACCGTATATATTTTTCTTAAAGAATACTTGAATACAGGAGCCAATTTTCTGGGTACTGTTTTTCTAAGGATCTGTAAAATAGCAACATGTTAAGTGCTACCATCTCTGCATTTCCTTTCAACATTTATTCAACCAATATTTAGGGGAAGGCAAAATAGGCGATCTTTTACCTCAATTCTTGCCTTACCTTTAATTGCTGAATGAACTTTGCCTCAGACAAACTCAGACCTGGGAAAGACCTTAGCTTAAAATGGCCAGGGTTCCCAGCATTCCACATTCAACTCCACTACCATAGGACTCCGATGACAAGGGTGACACTGAAGACTTTGCCCATCCCTGCCTCATTTAAATTCACTTATAAGAAAGATACCACCCTCCTGATGTCATTGGTCCTCTTCAACAGTGGACAAAGAACATCAAACAACAACAATTTTAAGTAGTAATTACATGAAGTATACTATCCTAGGAAGGGAGAGGGATAGATTTTGTGATTTAATAGATACTGGGATCTTCCAAGGGAAGAAAAGCCCTTTATCAGTGGAGAGCAGCACCATGGAGTCTTAAAGGTCTACCTAGAATACAGAAAGGTTCAGTGACTTGCCCAGAGTCACAAGGCCAGTATGTAGCAAAGGCAAGGTTTGAATCCAGATCTATGCACTATCATAGCTCCCTCCCATCCAGGAACTTGCAATCTACTTAGCTTGACAAGGGTAAGTTTGTAAGAACAGTACAGAAGGGAACAGCATTCTAAGATAACAGAAGTGAGTGAACACAAGGCAAAGCGTCATTATGGATGTAACATCCAAGTTGGATCATAAAGGATGAGGAAATAAGCAGAGAGGACGATGCTTCGAAGTTGAAAAAGCAAAATTTCAGAAGTTGCAAGCATGGACTGTCTGGAGCAAGGGACATTTTCTAGTTTAGACAGAGCATTAAATATCTAGGCAAGGGTTTTATAAGAAGCCTGGAAAAAATGTTCAGTGCTGGGAGTTTGGTAGAGAATTGCTTTTTTTCATTATCTAACAAAGAAAATATGCAATTTTCGAGTTAGAGGAGACCACCCAACTTCAGGGGTTCTTAAGCTTTTTGTGTTTCAGACTCCTTTGGTAATCTGGTGAAACCTAAAGACCTCTTTTCAGAATATTATTTTTAAATGCATACACCAAAATACATAGGAATACAAAGTAACCCAATTGTACTAAAAATCACAAATCAAAATATTATCAAGTCCAGCTTAAGGTCCCTTGACCTAGTCCAACCACCTCATTTTTTCAGACTAGGAAAATGAGGTTTAGGGAGGTTAAATAAGAGCACTTTCACACAGCTCTATTCAAGTCAGCTTTACTAGAACTAAAACTCTGTGAGGTAAACTGGGCAGGGATTGTTGTCCCCACCGTAGAGACTAGTAAAGGAAGGTCCAGAGCCGAACAGCTTAATTAAAGGGAAGGGAGAGATCATCAACAGAGGCTAGATTAACACAAGTCAGGAATAACAATGACCGAAAAGGGATTAGATCACAGGTTCTAGATTAGTGGTTCTGGACCACAGGGTTCCCTCTATGCCTCTGGCCAAAGTGACTCCGCCTCATGACCCCACTTCCTCATACCATCATGACTCAACCATCAAAGCTACAATAGCACATTTCAACAATTATGAAATTAAGAAAATATAAGCGAGATCAGAGATCCTGATGAACCTACACCCAAAGGGGTCTGCCCTTAGCAGTCTGATGACAAATCTATCAGAACAAATCAGCATCTCACCCCGTCTTTCTTTTCCAAGATTAAGGAGACCTTGGCTGTGGACTGCAAAAAAAGATGACCAGTTTTCAATGGTAGATCCAGACAAATGGCTGACTGCTGGGAGCCAGGAAGGGGCATGGCATCATAATACCCAGGCCAGAAAGCAGGCAGCTCAGAAGAAAGGAGGATGGCCGGTTGGTTAGTTGACTGTATTTTCATTTTCTGTTCAATGAAAGTGGTAGCTAGATCCAGGCATCAGAGGCTCAAAAATTCATATGGCTAGTTCTGATAATGCGGCAGTATGAATAATCTTGGTTTCTCTTGTCCCCCTGTGTATATCTGGCCATGTGTAATTTTTAAATTGCAGAGTTCTAGCCAAAGGCCCACAGAGGACTGCTCCTTGAAGTTAACATTTTAGTAACTCCCTTATATTGAGAAAATGGATGTAGGGAAATATTAAATTCAAGGAAAATTGGTTTAAGAGCTTTTTGACTAGAAATTTCAATGATGTACCCGCATATGAGGAAAAAAATGGACTAGAGAAAGAACACTACGCCAGCCTTTTAATTTTTGCTGACAAAAAGCACCCAATTGGAGCCATTTAAGTCAATATAGCATGAAAAGGGCACAGGCAGCCTATCAATGGAACAGTGCAGAGGTTAAATTAACTATGTGACAGGAACACCCAGCCTAGCCGCCCAAGAGAGAAAGCAAACAAAACCCAACCTCTCTCTGGAAACTTTCAGACATGTGTGGTCATGGAAGCAGTAGTAGCCTGTGACTGAGAAGTATGTGATTTTCAACCTACCTCTGTTCTCCACTAGAGTCATGTGACTTTGGTGGAATCACTTCCCATACTCTGGGCCTCATTTTGTTCATGTGAAAAAAAAAATGAGGAGGGCTGGATGAGATAACATCTAGCTTGAATATGCCAGGATTTTTAAATCAAGCATGATTTGAAAGGATAAAACATTCCGCAAAGTCACAAATGAAAATCAAGCCACGACTTTGTATTCACACATCAGGAGGGTTTCTGGACATACTTTGGGGGCAGATCAAAAGAGACAACTTCTCTGACATATATCCATATATACATACATATGCAGGGCACACCTGGAGAGAAAAGCAGGGAATACAGGAAGGGGATAGTAGGAGAGAAAATGTCTGTGCTAGAGGAACATGGAGAGAATAACACAAAAACAAAAGGGCCTATTGGGAAATGTGGAAACATCCAGGCCACTAAGAGAGTTTTCACTGGAAGGTGTAGATAGATAGAAGACTCATTTCCATGGGGCGGGATTTTCAAAATCATAATATGAAAAAGCTTCCCCCTCCCCGAGTCATCCTTGGATTTCTCCTCACAACATGGGATTGCAGGAGAGAGTGAACCTGTGGAGAAGGTGATCCTGAAGGCCGTGTATGAATTTCTGACAATTTCTACCATACTGGAAGAGCTTCAAGTCTAGGCCTTTGACTACGTCTTTGTCCAAGGACCATTTGAAGGTCACATAAATTCAACAACAGGTAGAATGGAGTGTAAAGAATGGTTTGGGCCTAGCAACCCTTGAAGATCAGTTACTCATGGATACAGGAGATAAAATGGCCACACTGAGGAGATATTAAATATTTTGACAGACTTTCATTTGCAAAAACTTTCTCCTACTGCTTCAAGCTTACTTGATCTCTATTTTCATTGGCTCCTCTGAAATGCCCTGACCTGATGACAAAAATGACTTCAGTTGGATTCAGTACCCAAAATGTGGTGGCCAAGTGAGGTCCTGGGAGTGAAGAGGGACATACAACACAAGCCATCTCCAAAGCCAGAAAGGGACACTCCCTCACAAATAGAGCTTTAAAAAAATGAAATGAGCAGAATCAGAAAAAACAAACAAACAGAGGTAAAGACTCTTGGAACTAGTCATAAACAGAAGAAAAAGAAACATTTATTCTTAGGAATTAATAGCCAGACTTAAAAAAAAATCGACAATGAATTTGTATCATATATTATGGCATCACTGAAATCCACTGTCTTAAGCTTTACTACTTTAACCTTTCTCTTATTTTTTTTCTATCAGTTCTTCTAGCTGAATGTGTCTCCAGTGAATTATTGCATATTAGACAAGCTTGTGTGTGTGTGCGTGTAACTATACACATGCCTGTGGCGATGGTTAAACTCAAAAAAGGGTTGTATGTGTGTGTTTCTTAATGAATAATTTCAGCTTCTGAACTGAATAGATTCTGCTAACTAAATATGCCATCTATTTGTTCCTTTTGATTTTTTGAGAAAATTGCTGAGGTTTCGTTTCCTAGGAAATAGTTCTCTGGCAGGAGGAATGAATTTGGACTGATTGGCTCCTCCACTTATTTGTTCCCCTAACATTTTGTTATAGGATTAACTATTCTGCTATGAGATGAAATTCACTGGGATGGAAAGCTTTTTGTTGGGGAGGTCATAGCAGAAAGAAAGTGGGCTGGACAGTTCGAATGTTGGGTTTCATGAAATCCACAGAATTGTGGATTTGGAAGGGTCCCCAGCGGCAGTTCAATTCAAGACTTAACTAAACAAGAATCCCTACCATGACATAGCTACCAAAGAACCATGCAGACAGTGCCTGAGGACCTCCAGAGAGGGGGACCCCACCCCTTCTCCAGATAGCTCTTGCTCTTAGGAAATCTGTCTTGACCTCAAGCCTGAACCCGTTTTTGTCTACAACTCCCTCCCACCATCCTCTGGGGCTGATGCCAGCTATCAAGCACTTAACAACCATTTGAGGAGTCCTGTGCTAGGCTTCTGGGATACAAAGACAAAAACCAAATGGTCAAGGAACTCTGTCACTAACTCCCTGCGGGATCTTTTCTTTGCTTTTGCCCACTGGCCAAATGAGAGAGTTGATGGTGATAACTAAGATGTTTTCCGGCTGTAGCTCTTATTATCCTGTGGTTACTTTTGACATAAACACCTTTTTTAGCTTGTGGCAGAGTGGGAAAAGTTCACTTCAAATTCTACGAAACCTATTAATGATATGATCTTGGACAAATCACTGGTTGCTAGCTTCAGAGCTAGAAGTGGCCTAGCTATTCTGACATCCACATCTGCCAGAAAAGGAAAAGTTAAAGGCTGTTCATGTAGTATCCATGAGCAGGGTTAGCATTTGGATTCTGCCCCCTATGCTTCAAAGTGCGAAGGTCCTTTCCACTATACACTTAGGCCTTCTAAGTCTCTATGTTCTCTCTGTAATAAAGAAATGGTAGAGCACTAGCCTCAGATGCAGGAAGACCCGAGTTCAAGTCTCAACTTAGACACCTATTGGCTACATGACTGTGTGAGTAACTTCCCATCTCGGTGCTTTGAGCAATTCTCTTAGACTAAATGTCAGAGAAGGTGCTGCCCTGCATTGGCAGAGAGAGGTCCCTCACTGGGAATTCCCGTTACCAATGAAATCACAGATTTACTCCCTGCCTGTAAGTACTTAGTTCCCAGAGTTGTTGGGAGGATGAAATGAGATAATGTATGTAAAGTCTCTGCAAACTTTAAAGGGCTTTATAAATGTCAGATCATATTCTTATTCACCAGCCTCAATTACCTATGCTGAAGATGAGGGCATTACATGGATTATCTCCAGACAGGCGATGGCAGCTTCCAAACAAAACAAACAAAAAAACCCATCAACCAAAAAGTGATAGGAATGTGGCAACTGACTATGCAAATAAGGCAATCAGACAGCATAAGGGGAGGCAGTAATCGGAAATGAACAAGAGAAATGGTAGTGTCTCTGTTTAGCGGAGGCCAATTTATTTGCATTAAAAGACTAGAAATTCCTTAATAAACACTTCAGACTTGGTGAATTTTTGGGGGTTCAAAATCAGTTTTCAAAACCAAGGTGGGAAAACTAGAGGGCGCTGCAGCGGACAGAGCACTAGCCCTGGAATCAGAAAGACCAGAGTTCAGATGGGACCTCAGACACCTAATGCTGTGTGACCACAGCAAAACAAAACGAGACTAAGAGCACTTGGCTTGGCTGCTCACATATCACAATAGCGATCCTTGGATCTTTTTGGACCCAAAGGCCCCAAAATGGGGAGTCATTTCTCACTCTGCAGTGTGACCATTACTAGGAGACTGTTTCCAGTCCAAGGTATAATGGTTTTGTCAGGACACGGATAAGCTGGAGGGACCGAGCAGGAGTCTCAATAGCCTTGAAATCATCCCCTTAGAGGATCAGCTGAAGAAACCAGAGCAATTTCACCTGGAGAAAAGAAAGCTAAGAGAGTCAGCAACCAAAGTTTCCTAACCCTTGGAGATGTTGAAGGAGAAGGGGGAGGGGGCTGTGTTGAGTCCCTCTCACTAATGGATATTCAGGCAAAGGCCGTTTGACTGGGCTTGAGGCAAGAGCGTGACTACTCTTTTAGGCACAGGTTGGACTAAATGGCTGCCACACAGATATGCTGATGAATATTTAACAATTGGCTTTCCAAAAGAAAAAAAAGCCTGTACAGCATATTCTCAAGTTTTATTTGCAATATAAACCTTTTCCTCATCAGTTTGCTAAGCCTAGACAATCAACAAAACAGTATAGGAAGCCCTCATTTGTAGTGTTTACCGATTTCCAACTTACCAATGCTCACGCTGCAAATTTAACAATAAGCTCTTGATTGCCACTGAGAACTAGCTGCAGCGTGTCCCTGCCCCCTTAGGTCCCTTTCAAATGCAATAGGATTCTTCCTGGGCATCTAGTCTTTTTCTCCCTAGAACCATTTTCCACAGGATGATAATAAGAATAAAAAATAGCCACTATTTGTCCACTGCTATAATGCTCCCCAAATGATTTACACACCGTATCTCAGGCGATTCACAACAGCCCTTTGAGGTAGGTGCTTTTATTATACTCATTTTAGAGATGAAGAAACTGAGGCAAACCGAGATGAAATGATTTACTTAGAGGCATGAAGCCATTAAGTAATCGTCAGGATTTAGATGCAGGAGTTCCAGACACTATTCCCAACCCCATTTAACTACCATGCTTGGTACAATTACCCAACTACTCATCTATCCGGGCCGATTCCGTTAGCCAAATAGGTTTTCCAACTGGACATCTTGTTCCGCTGGCAGGAAACCAATTCTGTAAGTGGCTACAGCAAAGATATTAAGATAGACATTTTCAAATCAGTATCAACAATGACACTGTAAAAGAGGGCTTTGATAGCAAGATATTTTTTCTTGTATTCTTCTTTCCACTTCTGGACTCTTTTCATGTTTGCCCAGGCACATTTCCTCTCAATTCAGTTGTTAGTCATTTTTCACCAAATCCTTTGCTCAGAGGGAGATGTGTAATGGGACTGACTTGCCCCTAAACTTCTGTATTCAAGAAGAGGAGATTATATTCAATGGGAGGAGAAGAAGCAGGATTTATTCTATCTTTTATGAAGATCTGATTTCTGAGGCGGTTACAGAAATCGTTACCTCTGCTCCAAGTCTCTTTCTGATTTAATCTAACCAAGTCTAAAATGCAGTCTCTAGAGGCCGAGAAAGAAAGAGAGATGTGCTAATGGAAAGGGCTGATCAACACTTCCTGAAGCTTTCATATAGGAAGACAGCAAGGAAAAGATGCTGAAAGCCCAAAAGCACACCCCGTGTCTCTTAGCTCAGGCCCACAGTACAAGTCAGCCCCCCGCCCCTGTCCTTTGGCCCATCATTTATTGAAGTTTGATGGAATAACGCCACTGACAGCATAAAAGGCATGAGGCATACATGTGTGCGTGTGTGTTTGTGTATCCAATTGTGTCCCCATGCTCTCGTCCTACTTTTTGATGGTGAAGACATATGACAAATATGTAGCTTTGGGCAACCCAATGCTGATGCTACAATACATAAATCTGGCATCATGGGGCTTCTCTATATGCTGTGCCCAGAATATATCGTCCTATTGGTAGCCAAAGTGATGAGTATTGGAGATGTGATATACTGCAAACCGGCCTAAAAAGACCCCACAATTTTCACATATTCGACTGCTTTGTTCTCCAAAATGAAGTCCTTGGTATTTGCTCATGCTTTCAGGAATTCCATCATGGGGTTTAAGGTTTTGAGCTACAAGGCACCTTAGAAATCAGCTTAGTCCAAGTCCCTCGAATTATTACAGAGGAAGTGAGTTGGAGAGAAAGAGAAATGAGTGGCCCCAGGTCACACAGATGCAGCAATTAAGGAAGAGAGTTGGGATCTTAGCATGCAAAGAAGATCTGGGCCTAATTATCCCTCCACATTATTCTTTACCATTATATCTGCCCAGGCTTCCTGCACTCAATCAGAATATTTTCTCAGAAATTTGGCTTATGCCTTTTATGAAGCCCCTGGAAATTCTGCTACATCTATCCCCCCACAAGCATCAGAAGACTTCAAGAATATCAGAATCTTGATTTCAGAAAGGCCTGGAGAGACTTATACGAACTGATGCTGAGTGAAATGAGCAGGACCAGGAGATATACTTCAACAACAATACTATATGATGACCAAGATCAACCAAAGCATTTCCAATGGAGTAGTAATGAAATGAAACAGCTACGCCCAGAGAAAGAACTCAGGGTGATGACTAAAAACCATTACATTGAACTCCCAATCCCTATATTTATGCCCACCTGCATTTTTGATTTCCTTCACAAGCTAATTGTACAATATTTCAGAGTCTAATTCTTTTTGTACAGCAAAATAACGGTTTGGTCATGTATACTTACTGTGTATCTAATTTATATTTTAATATATTTAACATCTACTGGTCATCCTGCCATCTGGGGGAGGGGGTGGGGGCTAAGAGGTGAAAAATTGGAACAAGAGGTTTGGCAATTGTTAATGCTGTAAAATTACCCATACATATAACCTGTAAATAAAAGGCTATTAAATTAAAAAAAAAAAAAGAATATCAGAATCTTGAATCCAGAGCCACATCTTCCAATCATTCCTGAGAATGAATATACGTTTTATCTCTGCCAAGTGATCATCTAACATCTGTTGGCAAGCTCCTAGTGGTTGGAAACCTACCACAGGCAAGCCATTTCCCTTTGGGAGAGCTCTAACCATTGGAAGCTTTGCTGCTGTTGTTTTTTACCCTGACATCAGGCCTATATCTGCCCATCTATAAATGACACATTTTGTTTCTAGTTCTGTCATCTGGGACCAAACAGATCAAATTTTCTACTTCCATGTGACCCCCCCCCTCTCTCTCTCTCTGTCTCTCTCTCTCTTTTTAAAATAAAATTTCTTTTTATTTTTCAAAAGACATGCACAGTTTTCAACATTCACCCTTGTAAAACCTTGCATTCCAAATTTTTCTCCCTCCCTTCCTATCTCCCCTCCTCTTCTAGACAGCAAGCAATCCAACATAGGTTAAACATGTGCAATTCTTCTAAACATATTTCCACATTCATCATGTTGTACAAAAAAAAAGATACAAAGAGAAAAAACGAGAAAGAAACAAGCAAAGAACAACAAAAAAGGTGAAAATACTATGCTGTGATCCACATTCAGTCTCCATGGTTCCATGTCTGCATGTGGATGGCTCTTTCCACTCCAAGTCTATTGGAATCGACTTGAACCACCTCAGTGTTAGAAAGAGCCAAGTCTATCACAGTTGATCATCATCATAATCTTGTTGCCGCTGTGTACAGCGTTCTCACTCGGCATCAGTTCATGTAAGTCTCTTCGGGCCCCTCTGTAACCATCCTGCTCATCTCTTCGTATACGACAATAATATTCCATTAATAATCCATACACCATAACTTATTCAGCCATTCCCTGACTGATGGGCATCCACTCAGTTTCCAGTTCCTAGCCACTATAAAAAGAGCTGCTGCAAACATTTTTTGCACATGGGGGCTCTTTTTCTTTCATGATTTTTTTTTTTGAGAAACAGATCCAGTAGAGACACTGCTGCATTAAAGGGCACAGTTTGATGACCCTCTGGAAATAGTTCCAAATTTTAGCTCTCCAGAATGGTTTGATCTATTCACAAATCCACCAACAATGTATTGGTGCCCCAGTTTTCCCACAACCTTCCAACATTTGTCATTATCTTTTCCTGCCCTATGACATCTCCTAAGATCAGCTATTACAACCACACCCTTTCTTCTCTTCTTTACACTAAAATTCCCTCCGTTCTTTCAACTGATCCTCACAGGTACAGGCTGAGGACCATCTGCTAGCATATCCTGGATCACTTCTTCTAGACATTGTGAAGGTTTTCAATGCCTTTTCCAAAATTCGATCTCCAGAACGAAACACAAAACTTCCGAGGCTGCCTGCCCAAAGCAGCATAGGTAGGTTGGAGGAGTGGGGGTGCTGCCATGGCCTCCTTACTGAAAACTGTGACTCTCTTCGTGTAGCCCCAAATTCCTACTTCAGATTGATTTGGAATGTAGCTGACCAAGTTGGCCCATGGAGAAAATTTCACCCACAATTAATAGGTATGTAAAAGATAGACACTAAACACTGGAGATACAAAGACTAAGAGTCCTTGACCTCAGGCAACTTACATTCCTGAGCGCCTGTGTTGGGGGGGTATGATACGTTCATATATTTATACATGCAAAATACAGACAACAAAAATACAAAGGCATTTGGCATGGAAGAGAATGACATGTGGCTTTGTACAGGAGACAGCATCTGAACCAGGCTTTAAAGGGGATTGAAGTCCTTAGAGGCAGAGAAAAGGAGGAAGCATATTCCGATGGGAGAGACGTTAAGAAGATATGGTATGGGATACAGAGTATGTGGGGAGCTACGTGTGATCAGCCTGAAAAGGGAGGTCGAGATGCTTTCAATGCCCAACAGAAGTGTTTGTTCCTTATTTAAAGGGAAGAGAGAGCCACTGGGCCATTTTGACAAACAGGTGCTTTAGGAAAATGTTGCTAGGCTGTATAGAGGGCTGAAGTAGGGACAGATTACAAGCAGGGAGTCAGATTTGGAAGCAGGATACCAGCCTGACGCAGTGCTCAATGTGTCTGCTGCCGTAGCCATTTGAGAGCTAAAAGTGCTTCGTTCCTTGTCTTGGGAGCCCCTGTGCCTAGCACTGGGGCTGCAAACATCAGGTGCTTAATACAAGCTACTGGGTTGATTGTGTTACTGAGATCCCCACCCCCAGGCTAGGAAAAAAGAACAAGAGCTTCATCAATGATTCTACCTGCTGTTGTCAATAGCATGTTATAAAACACGATGCTGCAGAGCTGACCCATTTTTATCATCTCCAGGGTTGTTAGGAACAGACAGTCCCCGGTGTTTTGATGGTGTTGTTTATTTGGACAAGGCTGGCAGTGGGGTGGGGGATGAAGGGAGGGCTGAGATGGCATTCCATCTCTGCTTCGTGTGGAAAACAAGGGACATCCACTTCCACAGATTAGTATGCAAAGGCTTGGGTTTCAATTCATGGCAATGGATGTGTCATCTCTGGTTGTTCTGGTTTTCACTGCAGGGTTTTTTGAGGCCAGCTTGAAGCAAGAGGGTGGGTGGACATTTCACGCCCTTGCAGCCACCTGAAACCAACTGGGTTTTTTTCCTCTTTTCTGTGTAAAAAGCTCATCAGCCCAGCTGTGGCTAACATACAGCAGGCCTAGTTAGTACAGGGTTCAGTGACCACCTCCCCCATGCTTTTCCCACAGCTGATTTAGGCCTCATATTCCAATGGCTCAGAGATCTTGCAGATGTATGAAATTCCCTTCATCCGAGGATGACAGGTGAAAACTCGGGAGTCGTGTGACCATATCCTTTTCAATCCCTGGCCAAAAAGTGTCACCCTGAGCTTTTGCTGCCCTCCCTTCTCTTATCTTTTTCTTTGTTGTATGCCAGGGAAGCCTTAGACTGGCCACTGGTCAACCCTCATACATGCTACATGAGCAGCCCCCCTCTCCTGCCCCACTTGGGCAATTATAAATTTCTTAAATGGTTCCCTTAGCCCCAAATCCCCTGTATAATTGCTCACCTCTCCTTTGCACTCTGGGTAACACACCTTTTTTTTTTTTCTCCAGATACCATAGATTTTTGTTTCACTAACAGTGATATTCATTCCAAGAAGGAAATAGGACACCTAAACTTACAACCTAGCCCTTTCCCTCAACTACTCATTTGACCCTGAACAAATTAGTCTCCTGGAGCCTCAGTTCCTTTATCTAGAAAATAGTCCTCAGCACAGTATGGAACTATGCTGAAAGGGCTATCAAATTGTGTGTACCCTTTGATCCAGCAGCGTTTCTACTGGGCCTATATCCCAAAGAGATCTTAAAGGAGGGAAAGGAACCCACATGTGCAAAAATGTTTGTGGCAGCCCTCTTTGTAGTGGCTAGAAACTAGAAACTGAGTGGACGCCCATCAGTTGGAGAAAGACTGAATACATTGTGGTATATGAATGTTATGGAATATTATTGTTCTGTAAGAAACAATCAGCAGACCTCAGAGGCCTGGAGAGACCAAGTGAAGTGAAGAGACCCAAGAGAACATTGTACACAACAACAAACTCATACAATAATCAATTTTGGTGGACTTAGCTCTTTTCAACAGTGAGATGATTCAGGCCAGTTCCAATGGTCTTGTGGTGGAGAAAGCCATCTGCACCCAAAGAGAGGATAATGGGAACCGAGTGTGGTTCACAACATCGCATTCTCACTCTTTTTGTTGTTGTTTGCTTGCATTTTGTCTTCTTTCTCATTTTTCCCTTTTTGATTTGATTTTTCCTGTGCTGCAAGATAATTGTATAAATATATGTATAATATATAAATATAAATATATATATATAAACATATTTTTTACATGTTTAACATATATTGGATTACTTGCCATCTAGGGGAGGGAGTGGGGAGAAGAGAGGGAAAAATTTAGAACACAAGGTTTTGCAAGGATCAATGTTGAAAAATTATCCATGCCTATGTTTTGAAAATAAAAAGCTGTAATAAAAATTTTAAAAAGAAATGATTATTGGGAAAAGACTTACAGGAACTGATGCTAACTAAGTGAAGTGAGTTAGAACCAAGTGAACACTGTACACAGTAAAAATGTGATTATGTGATGATCATCTGGTATGGACTTGGCTTTTTTAAACAATGAGGTGATTCAAGACAACTCCAATAGACTTAAGATGGAAAGTGCCATCCACATCCAGAGAGAGAATTATGGAGATTGAAAGTGGATCAAAGTGATAAGGTTTAGATTTGGGGAATCAAATGAAATTAGGGTTTCTGGTGGTCAGGGAGTTCAATGATAAGGCCTAGTGGCAGGTTTGGGGTTCAGGGAACCAAATGGAGAGGTTTGGCTCCCCTGCAACCCCTTGGGATTTAGTGCAAGGGTAGGGAGTTTTGGGGACTCCCTTCTGGAGGCACAGAGGTTCTCTGCAAAAGAATTTACAGATCTGAAAATCGAGATTGATAAAAGGTTTCTGATGGGTACTGGAAGTAAGGTTAGAGATTCTGACAGAGAGGCATGAAATCTGGTTAGGGAAATAGATGGGGATAAAGAAAGGATAACACTGGGAAAGAATATTCCAGTGGACAGAGGCCCTTAGCATCCCAGGCATGGAGCTGGCATGTTTGGAACCTCTGCAAAGAAAAGATTTTAGTTTGGCTTTTTTATATTGATTGTCTTAGTGGGGGCTGGGACAGCGAGCAGATCAGAACCAGTGGGGGCTGGGCAGCCCAAGCAAGTCAGAATGGGGACTGGGACAAGCCCGGATCTCCTATTGGAATTCAAAGGGATGCTTTTTGACCAGGATTTGTAATTGAATCAAAGGCTCTAGCATCCTGGAAAGACAACTTATCTGGGGAGGATATGCCTCAGCCAGGAGGGGCTAGGAATCTCAAAGGAATCACAGATCAATAGGAAATACAGTTTCTTAAAAGGACCACAACCCGCTTCAAAAGAATAGTATTTTCACCTTTTTGGTTGCTGTTTGCCTGTTGTTTTGTTTCCACATGTTATGTTTTCCTCTTTTGGTGTGATTTTTCTTGTGTAACATGATGAATACAGAAATATGTTTAAAAGAACTGCATATGTTTA
Source organism: Sarcophilus harrisii (assembly GCF_902635505.1). Classification (NCBI taxonomy): domain Eukaryota; kingdom Metazoa; phylum Chordata; class Mammalia; order Dasyuromorphia; family Dasyuridae; genus Sarcophilus; species Sarcophilus harrisii. The sequence continues at coordinate 45,929,592 of NC_045432.1, forward strand.
ACCTACACCGCATTGTTTACTGTCTTGGGGAAGGGTGAGGAGTGAGGGGAGGGAGAAAAATTTGAAACACAAAGTTTTGCAAAGGTGAATGTTAAAAACTACCCTTGCAAGTATTTGGAAAAATAAAATACTATTAAATTTTTTTAAAAAGAATTGCACATATTTCTTTAAAGAAAAAAAAAAAAGAACCATAGGGTGTGAATGTACATTGAAGCAGACTATTTTCAGGTTTCTCTTGTTGTTTTCTTAATGAATTTTTTTTATTCTCATTCTTTCATATGAATAATGTTGCAATATTTTACACGAATGCACACTTATTATAACCTATATCAGACTGTTTGCTGTCTTGGAGAGGGGAGGAAGGGAGGGAGGCAACTCAAATCTGGAATCAAAAAATGAATGTTGAAAACTATTTTTACATGTAATTATAAAAATATAAAATCTTATTAAAAAAAAAAGAGAAACCTATATTTGGAGCCAGAGAACTTGAACTCTACGCTCTGTTCTATCACTTATTACTGGTACAAATTTAGGTAAATGCTATCTCGAGTCCCTTTATAAAATGAAGGGATCAAGCAAAAATGTAAAAATCACAGCATTAATCAAGCTTAAAAATATTCATGAACGCGTGTTTAAAGGAACCCTGTAAAATCAATGGGGCGTGATGGACAAAGGTGTGGCCTAGAGTCAAGAAGCTCTGGGTTCAGATTTTACCTCTAATGCCTGGGCTGTATGACCAGGCAAGTCATTTAACCTCCTAGGCCTTTAAGTAACTTAGCAAAACTAAGATTTCTAAGTGACAAAAAGTATCAATCTGCATTCCTAGAAGAAATTGCTCCATTTGGGAGTCCCCTGTATCAGTGATATTACAGATATAGTCCTTATCCTTAATCCTACAGGAACCACAGAAAAAAGAACCACTATCAATACTAATCACAAGCACTAAACAGCTTAGAATCTAAAGCCCTAAAGGAAAAGCTAACTGAACTGCAAAAAGATAGATTAAATCACATGATGATAATAGGGAATTTTGACGTTCCTCTCTGAGATGAACAAAATTAAAAGCATGATAAATATACAAAACTGATAACACTGTATTGTTGGGGATTTCGAGCTAAATGCTTATAATGCCTGTCAAAGGGAGTATTAAACCTAAAATGTCTATTATATAACGTATATGAATGGATGGATTTCTCCGAAACAAATGGTACACTTACAAAAGATATACCATGTCCTAGGTAACGGAAGAATTAGACAAAAAAGTAAAAATACTAAACACATCCTTTAGAAACTATCATGTCATAATCAATACAGAGAACATAAGCAAAACACGACTTAAATGAAGATTTAATGATGGCATCCTGAACAATGAATGGGTCCAAGAACAAAAATGGAAATAATAGTGGCACGAAAGACAACATGCCACGATTTGGAGAACGTAACTAATGAAATCATCAGAAAAATAATTATATTCCTAAAAACATAACTTCACAAAATGGGAAAAAAAGGCATAATGAATGGAATATGTGATTTTAAAACTGGGAAACCAAAAAATAAGCCATTTCAAATTAAGCATAAAAGAGGTAATCCTGAAAATCAAAGAAATACATAAATTGTAAATCCCAAAGACTCTCCAACTGATAAGTAAAACTTAGAAGATAACACTAAGAAGACATCTGAAAACACTAATAAAATCGTTAAACCTTTAGCCAATTAATTAAAAAGAGGGCAGAAAATCAAATTAATAAGATTTTAAGAACCAACAGGGTGAAATCACAACCCAGAAAAAAAGAATGTATTACAGTTATACGCCAATAAAACTGAAAATTCAAAACAGAATTATCTACAAAATATAAAATATCCCAAATAACAGAATACTAGAAACCTTACATAATCCAATTTTTGAGCATGAAATTGAACCAGCTTATAAAGGAGCTACCAAATCAAAAACAAAAAATTTGGTCAAGATCTATCTGAAGAATTCTGTCTAACATCTAAATAATAATTAAGGAAACAAATTATCCTCAAAATCTGAGAAGACAAAAGAGCAACCTTCTTTAAAACAAATAGAGTCTTAATACTCAAACCTGGGAAGGATAAAGCAAAAAGAGAACTGTAGAATCAATAATATTGATTACCAATTCAATTTTTAAATCTTAAATCCTGACAAAAGACTACAAGCATTTAAATAATCATTAGACTTAGAGTTCTAAGGACTGGGCCAACAGTTAACATAATCACGTTAGAACAAAACATCTGAACTCCATTACCATAACTGATAGAATTCTTTTAAGCTTTTGAAAAAGTGCAAAGACATTTATGCTGAAATCGCTACAAAGTACAGGCATAGAAGAAAGTCTTAAAATATGATCCAAAAGTATTCAAACCCCAAAAGAGTGTTGCACATAAAGGAAAACACTAAAAAATTGTGCAACGAATACACAAGTAAAGCAAGGATGCCTCCTTTCTCAGCTGTTATTTGGCAACCTAGAGTCAGAAAGACCACAAGTGAAATCTGCCTCAGATACTTTACTGTGGACAAGTCACTTAATCACTATCTACCTCAGTTTCCTCTTCTACAAAACGGGAATAATTATAGCATTTATCTCCCAGAATTGTTTTAATGATAAAATGAGGTACTATTTGCAAAACAATATTTGTAAAACTTAAAAGAACTATACAAATAATAATAATAATGATAACTGTGCCAAAAAGAAAATGGATAGAATAAACATTGACATAGACTTTATTGTTATTATTACAAAAAATAAGCAAAAGGGGAGAAAACTCCCTATTTTCTGGTGACACAGCGGCTTTATTAGATTACCTTAAAACATACAAATGCATAGTTGATGTAGCTATAAATTGACCCAACTAGCCTGGACAGCAATTTGAATTTCTGCAAATAAAAATAGTGCAATCCCTAACCTCTGACTTAGAGATTACAGCCTCATGTACATACACTCCCAAGAAGGTCAAAGACAGACAGAAAGACAGATCGACACACACACGCCTCAACAATGTTTTTTGAAATAGCAAAAAAGTAGAAACAAAATAGATACCCACAGAATTGGGAAATAGCTAAACAAACTGTGGGGGCAGGAATGTAATGCAATATCACTGTGCTGCAAAAAACAGAGTTATTAATGACTATTCAAATTTTTAAATTAAAAATTTTACAAAAATTCTGGCAGAATATGATGAATTTGGAGAAGCAGAGAAAGACTAATGCTGCAAATGAACCAGTACTAGAAAAATAATATATGCAACAAAATGGTTCAATATGAATTTTGTGAAATTCTGTCAAACTTCTGTTCAAAGCTTGACCCAAAGAAGACATATGAAAACTGTAGCCCCTGCCCTGCTACTCTGAATAAAAGGGGACTTATGGGTATGGAACACTGCATGCATTGTCAGACTTGGGCTACGTTTATGGCGCGTATTGCAACATTGCTTCCCCCTCACCCCCTTTAATTCTTTGTCATAAGGAATGGTTCTCTTAGAGGGGAAAGGAAGAAGAATACATTGAGAATTGTAAATGATATATAAAAGTACCAATAAAATCTGATTTCAAATACTAAAATGAGGGGATTTGACTAAACATTTTTAGAGATTCTTCTCAATTTAAAGTAAAGTAACCAACATTTATGAAGTCCTTATCTTGTGCAAAGCACTATGGATTCAAAGACAAAAATTAGATATCTCTATCTTCAAGGGGCTTTCATTCTCCTAAGAGACGGGATGGATGTTGCACAGATAAGTAAATACAAGATAATTGTAGGGTGTTTAGAGTAGCAATAGCTGGGAAGATAACAAAGGTCAATGAAGAAAGGGAAGCATGAAATGAACCTTGAAGGAAGCTGGGGATTCAAAGACACAAAGGTAAAAGTAGAGAGTATTTTGAGTGTAATGATGGGGCTTAGAACATTGACTTCAGGAACCAACTAAAAGGAATGTATGTCTATGGGAGATGATGGTTGTTGAACTTGATCCTTCGTTTAGGGTGATGTCTTAACTCCTGTGTGGACTGGATTGAAGTAAGGCACAATTGCACAGTCATCAGGCTCCCTTTCTTCTCCATAGTCACAGAAGTCCAGTGGCAAGGCAAAAGTCAGGATGACCGGTAATGACTCTGGATGCACGGGCTGACCTCTAAGAGCTCCACAATGCTTGCTTCGGCCACCTGCACAGTTACTGGATCAGACTGTTCTCATCTGGCCATTCCAACAGGGCAAGTCTTGAGGTAGACATCCCCTTAACTCACCTACAGGTTTGTGGCTTGCTGATTCCCCTGAACCTGCTGAGATGGTTTTATCATACAGGTGGCCACTGTGCATACTACACCTTGGAGCCACAGATGAGATTTGGATGACAGGTGAACACCAAAAGGGGATGAGCAGCCAATGAGCTCTCAGGGCAGAGATGCTAGTCTCTCGAAATACTGCATACACCCAATGAATGATTCCATTAGAACGGCTGATCCATGACCTAACCTGAATTGTTGAATTGTCACATTTTCAGGAATCACAGGAAGAGTTTGAAGGAGAAAAAGAAAAGACAGACAAAGCAATAGACATAAGTGGGGCTCAGGCCAAGCCTTTGTTGCTCATTGTTTGGATTTTGATCACTTAGAATGAATGCAAATACTAATTGTTTTCCGCTCTGGCCAGAATTTCTGAGATTCTTTCCCTCCAAGATTAATAGTTTTGCGATGGTAAATTAAGTTATCTTTTCTCCCACTTTTTACCTAGCCTTTAATTGGGCACGTCATTGAATGGGCACGTCCTCAGACAAACTGAGACCTGGGAAAGACACTAATTCCAAAAAGACCAAGGTCACCCAGGGCATTCTGGGCCATCGGCAATCATCTTGACTCTTGACTTGCCACCAGACTTCAGTGACTCTTGAGGGAGGGAGGCTGAGGACTTTGTGCATCTCTGCCTCACTTAAACCCAATCCGCTCTCAATACAAGACAACATCACCCTCCTGATACCATTTGTCCTCTTTGAGAAGAGAGGATAAATACCGGGGTGGGGGTGTGTGATACTTAATCCCTTGCCCTTCTCAGCAACAAAGCTGTAAGAATCTAACCATCATGCCCCACACTGTTAGTTTCTAGGCCATTTAAGAGCATCTCTTTTCAACTTTGGGTTTGCAAGAATAGGAAGATACATGCCCTAGATGTGGAACTAGAATTCTCAGGATTCTAGTACCAGTGAGCTTCTTCTTTATCTATCCAGCTACAAACATGAAGATCACTGAAATTTCCCGGTGTTGTTCAGCGTAATGTCGATAATTCGTCGTAAATTAACAGTTTGTGACCTGCTTTTGCTTTACTGGGATACAGGGGATCTGTTAAAATAAGGAACTCCTGGCTTAGTTCTCTCCCCGAACCAATGAGGTTGCTGGGGAAAGGAAAAGGGAGGAATCCAGCCTGAGCAGATTCTTCTGCCTTGGAGGATTGGAGGATGGATATCTAGGATATTGCATTTTACAATATGTGTGTCGATGACTGTCTTAATTTAACCATGACACTCCTAATTGAAATGTTTAGCTATGATTACTGTGATATGAATAAGGTCACACTGATCTGGAAACAGTGGGAGAAGATGGTAGGTCTGAGAAGAGCCACAAGGGACCTGGCAATGGGCACATTCTCCAAGGCATGGAAATTGAAACACAACAAGAGGCTGAGGATTGTGCACCGTTGGACCATCTTTCCCCAGCCACCATGATCATGATTCCTTGCAGGGTCAAATTTTGACATGAGCTAGGTCTGCAAGGGAGCCAGACTATAAACGGGTTTCAGTTTCAGGCTAAGAAAGTCTAATTTTCCCCTAGAGGCAGTAGGGAGCCAATTAAGATTATTGAGTAGCAGCATGACATGGTCAGATCTCTGTCTTAGGAGGGCTGCCATACTAATATTCTGTTTTCTATTTATAGTTCTATCAAACTAGAAAACTGAGCTGCTGGGGAGCAGGAAACCCCCAAATGTAATGTCTTTCCTTTTCAGAGCATCTCCCAGCACCTTGCCTAAATTTTCCATGACTGTAAGAACAAAAGCTGAATCGCATTATCCTTGTCAGGCTTGTAATGGAGAAAAAACACGAACATGCCTTCATTAGAGAAGAAAATAAAGACGACAAAAAAGTTACTTCATGCACTGAAGCAAGGAAATGTTAAATTACCACAGCAATGAAGCCAGGTGATTAAAAGAAATTAACACATTTTTGTGACAAACAAAAGAAACTGGGGAGCAGAGAACTGGCTGGGTTGTGCTTCTACTGTAGTATTGTAAATGGATGCCAGTCTGTTCCCCCAAGTTCCTTAATTTGTGTGCAACATTTTTGGGATGTTAAATTTATAAATTAATCTTCACAATCCTGAGCTGAATAGCTCATTAACTTTTATTCCTTCTCACTTGAGTGCAAGGTCTTGTGTCATCTCTCTCCAAAGGCGTCTGAGCAAACAATGCCAGAGCTGGAAAGCCCCAATGTCAGCAGGAATAGCACCGGGTGGCAAGGCACTTAACCGATTCCACTCTTGCTGACTCAGAGAACACACAGGTGAGTTAGTGCAATCCAATGGCATCATAAAAACTGATGGACTCCCCAATGCACCAATGGGAACTTCATTAGCTGAGAGCAAGAAGGCTGGGAGTTTCCAAAGACTAAAAGAGGTACACGAAAAAGTTCAACTTATTGGAAAGAGAGGGCACATGATGCATAATGAGAAGCCCCATCCAAGTATAGAGGGGATCTTCCCTGTCATCCTTTGTTTTTGGCAATTAAGCTGCTCTTCCACTAAAGACATTTGTATCTGGGAATAAGGGCTAGGGAAATTACCCCCTTGGAAGCCTGGCATAAGGTAGGACAGAAAACCAGTGAGAATGCGAAGGGTCAGGACTTCAATCCCACATCAGAGGACTGATGATGCCTGATGATGGAAATAAACTCCAGATGAAGAGGTGACCCTTGTGAGGAAAAGGAAGCATTCAGACATCCCCAAGCTCTCACAATGGTAGCCTTGGAGAAGTTTCAATAACAGCTATTCACGTCAATAACAGCTATTCATCTACTTACTTTACCTTCCTCCTTCCTCTCTGCCTCTGCCTTTCCTTTTGTTCTGTCGTACGAGGGATGTTTTGCTTTCATGTTACCCTTCAACTCTCTACCCCTTTTTATCTTGGCATTCATGTACATTTCCTTTGCATTTAGGGAATTTCTTGGTTCTCCTTCTTGGAGCACTGGATCCCCAGGAATGCAGCTAGGTCCTTCAATTCGGAGAATATGTCATTTGATCTTTAATAAATATTCACTGAGCTGAATACACAACTGTAATCCCAACCCAGGGCTAGGCACATGACATTCAGTACAAATCTTGGGGACTGGTTCCTGGGGGCCTGGCAAGATGAAGCTTCAACACGGGGATTCTTAACCTTGGGTCCATGGACCCTGAAGGGGATAGATTTCAGGTGGTCAGTGAATTTGGATGGGGGAAAATTCCATTTGTATTCCTATGTCATTTATTTGCTTTGCAATCCTATGTATTTTATTTAATACATCTAAAAACACTATTCTGAGGAGGACATAACACAAAAAAAGGTGAAGACCTGCTCTATAAATTGTTTGCTCTGACATATACAAAGCAAACCCAGACTCATAGGCTATCCAAAAGTCTATGGGGTTAAAAGTAACTGGGGAATCAGATCTAGAATCAAGAATGCGAAATTCTAGGTCCTCAGCAGCCATTTGGAGCAATGCCCCCATTTCATGCAAGAGAAAACTGAGAATCCAAGAGATTAAGAGCCTCTCATATTTGTTTTTTCTTGTCCTGATTATAGGTATTCTCTGCCCTTTGTGTACTCATTCTCCCTCACTGATCTGTTGGAACTGCCTCCTAACTGATCTTACTACCTTCATGTCTACCTCTGCTCCATTGCCTACTTACTGTCATTCTTCCTTATCCACAGAAGAGACCATGTTCTCTGGCCTGAAGACTTTCAGAGGGCATTTACTCCTTACCCAATAGAGTATCAACTCCTTTCCCTGTTGTTCAAAGACCGCCACAATGTTACTCAACTTACAAGGGAGCCCCAGCATGTTGGGCAGATACACTTTGGAGAATTTATTAAAATGCACATACAAGAGTTTCACAGGATGAGAAGGTGTTGGATGGACTATGTACAGGGGTAGTATACCTATACCAATGAGGTCATAGATTCATGATACATCAAAATCTCTCTCCCACTAACCATCTTTATGTACACTATGCTCTAGTCAAACTGATCCTCAAACACATCTTATGCCATATCTTTCAAGGAACACCAGCCTTGGAGTCAAACATCAAGGCACTGCTATTTGCTGTGTCTCCTTGAAAAAAATTTAAAATGCTTTTCCCTTTGCCACTCCTCAGTTTTCTTTAACATGAGGAGGTTGATGTAACTGAGTTAAGTTTTCTCTCCATCTAATTCTATGATCCTATGACCTATCTCTAAGTGCCTGCTGGTTCCTCACCCTCAACTGTATGGCACAATCCTACCCACCACGTAAGACTTCTCTCAAATATCCCTCTTCTATATAGGCTTCCCTAATGCCTAAGTAATATCATCTTCCTCTGAGGTGGGAAGTTACTTTGTTTATGCTTCATAAGACTCCTATCATTCTGCCTTGATGTAAAGCTTTTGGTTTGCTCAGTCATCTCTCCTGCTAAATTATCACTCATAGTGAGGATATCTTTCATTTTCCTTTTAATCCTCTCCTAACACCCAGGCTGGTCCTTGACCACCTGCACAGCTTCATACACACTGATTTAATTGAACTGTCCATGGCCATTTAGTTGTATTTAATATTCTTTGCATATGGAACGACTCATAGAACTTTAAGAGCTGGAAAAGGCCATGAGCATCATTCGGTCCAATACCCTTTACTTCTTCTGTTCAACAGACGATGTCATTCTTTGATAGTCAGAGGAGCTCGGTTCCAAACAAGGTTCCTTATCGATTTCTGTGTGACCTCAGTCAAGTCATTTTATTCACTTAATCAACCAGCTGTAGGGGGTGGATTCAAAGGCCTCCAACTTCCCTTCCAGCTCCAAATCAGTAATCTTAAATATCTATATAATACCTTCTATGTATAGGACACCATAATACTTCCTGAGACTACAGCAAAGGAATGACATAATCCTTTGTCCTCTATAAAATCTTAAGTCTAGAGGGAAGCATATGTACAAAGTAGGTGTGATTTACAAAAAAAAAGTTTCATTGTGCTAAGGGCATCGTTCTCCTGAGCTTCCCACTGCTGAGAGCCAAAAGACAGAAGCGAAAGAATTGGGAAGGTGTTCAAATTGCCTGTTCCTCATTCACATCATGGCTATTTCATAACTGACAAACTCAAGACTTCACTGCAGCTTTAAAACACAACTAGTGGACAAAACAGAGAAGGAAAGAAGAAATCTACTGATGATTCCTGTTTTTACTCCCTTTCTATTCTAACCCATTTCAATCCGTTAGCTCCAGACATCTGTGTCTATTATCAGCAGAAATGAAGATAAATGAGGCATCCTCAAGATCTTCTGGGTTTGAGTAGGAGTACTCAAATACAGCCAAATGTGGATGCAATTCACTCAAAATGCAGAGAGGCAAGAAGTTTAGAATCACTTGCATTTCGGCTGTGGAAAACCCCCAGTGCTAGGCTTGCTGATTTAGTTGTGCTACTTTACATGATTTCTGCGAAAAACAATAACATGAAGACTCAGAAAGGCCTTGATCACAAAACTAGGATCACGGATGGACAAGCAGCATGGGTTTATGAGATTTTATAAAACTTTCCTTCTGATATCTACAAAATTCAGCCTTATCAGTCCAGATCTAGGCCTGAGGATGGTGGCAAATCCCTAAGGATATTGCATAAATCCCCCAGAGTGGCCTGGTCAGTTCTTTATACCCATAAGGAGAAGGGATTTGAAAAATGGCCAACACAGACAAAATTTTATGAAAAGCCACAATACTAAAAAAAAAAAATCAATAAGCTTTTCTTAATCATTTGCTATGTGCTTGGTAGTATGCTACTTTAGGGAAAGATAAAAAGGCAAAATCAGTCTCTGCCCTCAAGGAACTTAAATTCAAATTCAATGTATACATAAAAGACAAAGTATATTGATAATTATTCAAGTAAAACTTATAATCTTGGAAAGTTAAAATAGATGCTATGGGTCTGGGAAAAGCCCTCCCAAAGAAAGTGACACTTAAGTTTAGTCTTTAGAAAGCCAGCGATTCCAAGACGGAGAGGCAAGCTAGGGAATTATAGATGAGCCGGATAGTTAGTACAAAGGAATGGGCATGGAAGCTGAAGCACTGTGTGTGAAGAACAGTGAATACAATGACATGGCTGGACTGGAGAATGTGTAGAAGGAGCAATCTTTGAAAAGATTAGAAAAACTGAAAAGGCCCAAGTCATAAAACAAGAGGGCTCAACCTTGATCTGAGAGGTAACTGGAAGCTTTTGGACTTGACTGAACAGAAACATGACATGGTCAGTTCACTTTTGGAAAATCACTGGTGGACACATCAAGGATTAATTGTGGAGAGGAAGAGCCTTGAGGCAGGGCAACTATTACAACAGACGGGGTGGCGAATGGGAAAGCAAAGAGATAGTGAAGTCTATGTATAACATCGAGGAGGTAGAAACATTGGGCTACTGGTTTGATAGGTAGGGTGAGAGTGAAGAGTTGAGGATGACACTGTAGTTGGGAACATGGGTCCTATGGTTCTGATTTTGACAGTAATGAGCAAGTTTCATGGAGGGGCCAATTTTGGGTTAGGGAAAGCAATAAATTCTTACAAGAATGTATGCTTAGACATTCGTACCTTCATTGCGGTTTCATGGAGAACTCATCGACTAGTAATGGGTATTTATATATAGCTAGAAGACTTATAAAGTTTTTTTTAATATAAAAAGGGATTCATCTGGAAAACTTGCCCAACTCCAAGAATTTAGAGGGAAGTTCTTTGCAAGGGAACCATCTTTTCCTATGGAAGATGTGCACATGCCCATTCAACCTTGTTCAGAGAATGGAGGACATCTCCTTAAGTGGCTGGTGGATTAGAAGTAGTTGGACGATCAAAAATAAATAAGGGTAATTAAAAGATAGAAATCAACTGGGAATGAGCTCTCTAGTAGTGCCCCAGGAATCTGTCCTTGGCCCTGAGCTCTTTACCATTTTTTTATCAATGACTTGTATGGAGGCACAGATGGCATGCTTGTCAAACTTGCAGATGGTTTTAAAGATAGCAGAGATAGCTAAGATAGATCCCAAATGACACTGACAGGCTAAGATGATGGGCTGGATCTAATAACATAAAATTTAATATGGAAAAAGAAAATCCTGCGCTTCAGGATACGGGGTAGGGATGGGCTATGGAAATTTTAGTGGCGAGCCAGGTGAGGTAAGCTAGTAGCATAGGGGGAAGCCAATCAAACCAGTGAAATCTTAGGCTGCATTGAAAGAGACCAGAAGACCAAGGACCAATATCTAGCGGTATTAACTATGTCCCCCCGCCTTGATCATATAGAGCCCTTCTAGAAGGGCACGATCAGTTCTGACATCCATATTCAAGGAAGCACATTAAGCTGGACAATATCCAGAGAAAGGTAAGATGATGAAGGAAAAGACTGAAAGTGAAAGGGACTTATTTTTCTAAAGGAAACTGAGGTCTAGAGAGGCAGTAAAATAGTGTAGACTTGGAGAAAAGTGGAGACTAGTCTCCACTGGACCTGGAGAAAGAGGGAAGAAATGGGTTCAAATCCCATTTTTGATACTTATAGGTAATGGGATATTGGGTAAAGCCCTTCATTTCTCTGAGCCTTATTTTCCTCATCTGTAAAAGGGATCTCATAATATCACCCACAAGGTTTTTATGGGGAATAAAAGATGTCTTTAGAATACTTTGCAAATCTCTAACTTAGCAGAACTTGATTGATATCCCTGATCGCTGTTTTTATTAAGTTAACTTACTCAAGATGGAATCCAGGCCCCCTGACTCTCAAGCCCTTTTTCATTTCACATACTCTCAGCCTCAAGGAGCCTGCAGACTATGGCCTATTTTCACTCAATTGAAGGGGACTGGGCTTTTTAGGAAGAAGAAATGATTTTAAGAGAACTTAATTTTCTATAAACAATTGAAAAGTTGTCTCATGGAAGAGAGATTGTATATATTCTGCTTGGTCTCAGATGGCAAAAATAGGAGGGAGGATGAGTTGCAGCAAGTTTATCTGCCTGTAGTTTCAATTTTTTGATGTCAACAAATTAACTTAACATTTTCAACTACCTCCTCCTCCCAAAGTAGAATGAACTGTCCCGACAGAAAACAGGTCTCATTTTATTTCAGGTAATCTGGCAAGGATAGATGATACATTTTTGGTTTCTTGTACAGATAGCAGCTGGATGGGATGAATCTGAGATGCCATGAGCTAAGAAGGTATTAGCAAGTATGTAGCTTTTATGAACCTGATAAAGGAAGCTTCACAGACTAGCTCCCCAAGCGTGGTGATATATAACCTGAAGTCAGGGGCTGACACATACTAAACTTCCTCTGGGAAAGATGAATGGGACCCGACTACTGGTTACCCTAGTACAACACTGGCAAGGCAGTCTTTAAAAATTAAATTCTCAGGTAAGTCATATTACTGCATCAGTTATTTCCATGAAGAACCTACCCCACTCTGCTCCACTCTTCGCATTCTGTGACTCTACAGCAACAAAACTGGGATGGTTGCTTTCGGCTTCAAACTCACGAACAATTCCACTGCTTGTTACTACATAAATATGCTTCTTCATATTTCCTCTCTACAAGTGGAAACACAAGTGCATCTTGTTGGCGCATTTAGCAACAGCTCCTGCCTTCCTGTCCCCACCCTTCTGCTACATTGACTTCTCTACCATGTTGTTAGCAAGATACTTAAAAAAACCATAGAATCGAATAATATTAGAGCTGGACAAAACTTCAAGGAGCATCTACTCTGATGCCCTGATTCTACAAAGAGGGAAGCTGAGCCCCTGAGAAGCTAGAAGCCTTAAATAAAATAATAAAGTTCAAATGAGTAGAGTGTAAGAGTTTTCAAAACATTTTTCTGTGACATTTTTTGAAACAGATTTGCCTTCTCAATTAGGGTTTCCTCAAGGTACTAATTAATGAATGCTCCCACCCAGAATTTGGCTGATAGGGGGAAGAGAGGGACAAGCTCCCCGGGTCCTCTATAGTGGGAAGGGAGGATAGGACTTGGAAATAATGGAAGATCACCGTGGTATTCAGAAATGTCTATAGATAAATTTACATTGTGACTAAGCCCTGCTAAGCATCCCAACAGTCACTAATAGGGCTGAGACTAGAGTCGAAGTCCCCCGAGTCGTATGGCAAGATTCCCATAATGTTATGTTAGCTCCTGTATTGGATGACTTGGGGTCAGACAGCACCGTGGTCTTCCCTGGGGTTCTGAGGCAACATTACATGTCATACTGCTCTGGATACAGTCCTCTTCTCTCCCTCCCTCTCCTCATACCACCTTGTTACAGCCATTTTCTTAGGCTGTACTTCTGCCACCATGGCAGTATGAAAAGCTGCCTCTCCATCTCTATCCAAATTTGGAAGTTTGCTTAGAAAATGGAGCAGGGGGTTGAAGCCATTCACAGGATTCAGCGCGAAGCAAAGAAATTCACCCTAGTCATTGTCCTTTCTTTCCCTTCCTTACTTCCAGGGACAGTAGAGAAACAATTTACAGGTGAGGCCCACAGGCTAGTGAAGCAGCCTCAAGTTTTATTTGAGTGACTCTTCTGCCTGACAGTTTAAAATTTCCCCAAGATAAAATTGAGTGAATATTGACCTTTGGCACTCTGTTCTAGGAAGATTTATTAGGGTAGTGATAAAGAGGAGAGTTCAAACCTTATCTGAAGAATTAGGTTTGTGTGAATTAATATCCTGCCATTGGGTTTATATTTTCTTTTTTATATATCTTTAATGAAAAATGTGCTTCCATTCATTTTGCCATATGCTGATGCCAGAAAAATTCATCCCCATTTTGAGACCCTTAATTCAATTTACATGAGAAATGCATAAGCAAGCATAAGAAACAGATTCTAGTTGGGTCTCCAGTGAATATAAACAAGTTCAAGTCCATTCCGCATCCTGGTCAATGACAGGACTTTGATTCTCTTCCATCACCAATGAGGAATATCGTTTCCTGATCTAGTCTGTCATGGACAACTTTGTCCTTGAATCTATGGAGGTAACATACTTCTCAATGAGCTATGGTCCAGTGGTGGTACAGCTGAGATGAATATCCACAGTAAAGACAGAGTAAACAGGGATTTCACAACCTGTACAGAACATTTAATTCCATTCCATCCCCAACAAATTTTAATTTAGGGCCCCAATTTACTCACTGTCCCCATTTCATTCAGTGCTTATTCTATACATTCACTGGATTGCCATGTAAGGCAAAGCTAGGGGATAAACTTTGGGTGGGGGAGGGGGAGGGGAGGAGTAGAGGAACAACAAGATGACCATGGCATGGTTCTTGCCCTCATAAAGCCTCTAATGGAGGATGGGAGTAAACAGATGACAGGATTGAGAACTGTAAGTAAAATGAGACATTAGAGATATGTTCAAAGGAAATGAAGTTAACAAGTCCAACCATTTTATTTAACAAGCTCAAAGTTCCAAGGGTGAGGTGGGAAAGATTTCTAGGCATAGGACATGGCCTGTGCAAATGCACGGAGATGGGGTAAGGAATGGCACAGATGGAAACAACAACTGAAGTTCCTGGAGAACTCCAAAAGACAGGCAGATCTGGAAGGTTTTGAAATGCCCAACAGAACAGTTTATATTGGATCTGAGTGATAATAACAAGCCATTAAGATTTTTTTTTTAATCAGGAGGGTGCCATAATCACATTTATGTTTTATAAATGAAGAAGAAAGAAACCACTGAAGGGGGTTAAAGGTGACATCAGAAAGCAAATAACAGACCACCAAAATAATCCAATTTTGCCATGCATGGGAAGTGATTTGACATTTGACAGTGTTTGACAGTGACTTTGATCCAGTAGTATCTCTACTGGGTCTGTATCCCAAAGAGGTTATATAAAGAAGGGAAAGGGACCCATATGGGAAAAATGTTTGTCGCAGCCCTTTCTGCAGGAACTAGGCAAGGAACTAGAAACTGAGTGGATGCCCATTAATTGGGGAATGGCTGAATAAACTGTGTATATTAATGTTATGGAATATTATTGTTCTATAAAACAAAACAAAACGATCAGCAGGATGACTTCAGAGAGGCCTGAAGAGACTTACATGAACTGATACTACACGAAGAAAGTAGAACCAGGAGAACGTTGTACACAGCAACAAGATTGTGTGATGATCACCGATAACGGACGTGGCTCTTTCCAACAATGAGGTGATTCAGGTCGATTCCAATAGACTTGTGATGTAGAGAGCCGTCTGTGTACCCAGAGAGGACTGTGGGAACTGAGTGTGGATCACAGCAAGTTATTTTCAGCTTTTTTGTTATTTGCTTGCATTTTGTTTTCTTCCTCATTTTCTTTCATTTTTGATCTGATTTTTCTTGTGCAGCAGGATAATTGTGAAACTATGTTTAGAAGAATTGCGTATGTTTAGCATATGTTTGCTATTTAGGGGAGAGGAGAGGGGGAAAGGAGGGAGAAAAATATGGAACAAGGTTTGGTATCACTCTGCTTCAATCACAACACAGGTTGTCACCGCCCCCTGACTTCTCAGGAAGGCAGAGAGCCCTCAGGGGAGATGGGGAGCTGAACTAGATACTGTTAGCAAATTCCCTCTGGGCTGAAGAATCTTATACCTCACCCAGAGTTCCCCCACTATCTCTGGGCCTCTACAATTTAAGATATCTATAATCTTGATCTTATTTACCTCACTTCCGCCCCCTGGTCCTCAGTTTTTCCATCTGTGTGGAAAATCTGGGGTGGCCAGATGATTCCTAATTTTCCTCCCCACTGGAAAATTCTCTTAATCATTATTAGTCCCTTTTTAAATCTAATTTTAAAAACATCCTAAGAGTCCCATCTTCTCAGTTGAATCTTTCCAAGGAAGCTTCTAACTCTTTAGAAAAATATTAAATGAAATTTTAAAAGAAGGTATACAAGTTCCAAGAAAAATGAAATGAGCAAACAAAAAATATGTAGAGTGAGGGATGCCTATCCAGACAACCACAGACTAATCTGGCCGCTGCAAAGTATACTGACTTATCAAGAGTTCTCTATTCATGCACAAAACCCCCACGGATATACGTTGGCAACAAGGGAGATCCTGGGCTAGGAAGACGCAGCAGTAATCCAGAAACCAGGCAAAGGTCCAGTGACTGTAGGTTGCTCATGCACAAGGGTTTGACTTAAACATGCGGGTCAGTTGCCAGTCCAAGATTTCAAAAGCTGACTGAACCTTCTAGGGTGAGAAACAGGGCAACAGGGCAAGAAATTGGGACATAATGAGGGGGAGGGAGTAGGAGCTTGCCTTGTTTTTGCCATCTCTGACAACATTGTAATTATCAAAACAGGAAGGGAAACTGGAATTTCCTGGGCATACACAACTCCTGGCTTTGGTTCTATCTCTTACTATACCATGCTACCTTCCTCTGTATAATAATAAATGAGGAGCATCATAATTTGCCTCAACCTGAACTTGGCTCCAACCAGAATAGTGGGCCTCAATGAGTCATATTGGCTGGGTTGAAGAGCTGTCAACAGTGCAAGAAATTCACAAATGACTTGTCCTTTTGACACATGGGGACATTAATCTTTAGATATGTCATAGAGAGGGTACCTAGAACAGAAACTATGGTATTCCCAACCTGCAGTAGAGAGGATTTAGAAACAGACGTTACAAGGAAAATGACTTCCTTGTGGTCTAAGCACAGATGCCAAGAACGACATAAACAGAAGACAGAGCTTAAACAGCTGTATTTGCAGCTTCTTTCCTCCTCCTTCCTACCATGACAAAGAAGCAAAGCTCTCCTGCTCTCCTCTGAATATCTTTCCCTTTTCCTGGAATTCAAAAGCACAAAAGGTAGTTTCATCTTATCCTTCCTCTTTCCTCTAGGACACAGAATCGGGGATTTTCACAGCTTTTTGTCTTCTTTGTGAGTAGTGAAATGTTTAAATTAGTCCTACTTTACTACCAGATAGGAAGACAAAGCAGCAGTTGCCTTCTCTTCTGTCTATATTGCATCAGAGCCCTGGTTACATGAAGTCTTCATTAGGACCAGCCACAGTATTGCTCTGGCAATGTCTTCCATCTATGGGTTCTCCACGTTCAGGTCCATTCTTTCTGTTACTGCTGTGTGCATTGGGGAGGGAGGGTGCTCTAAGTTTATTACTTGAAATATTCTCTTGTTATTCTTATAAATATTGCTAATTCATGAAATAACTGTTTTAGAATTAGTTTTTCCCTCAGATTACCTAGTAAAGATAAACATTGGTGCAGGACCAATGGTCTAAGATTGTAAGTTAATATCTTCAATTCAGTACCTTATACCTGTGGTTCACACACAGGAGTGAGGAATTGCGGGTATTAAGAGTTTCTTTAGCCACACTATCACATTGTGGACTCAATAAGCTAGCAGTCTATTAACATCTCAGATCTTTGTCACACAAATTTGTCTAACTTGCAGATCTCATAAGCATGTCTCCCTCATCTTTAATTGGGCTATTTATAAAGCAAAATGTAGGGATTCATACATATGTATACTTTAAATACACACCCATGTGTGTACATGTTTGAACTTATTCTATATTGCCCAGCTTACAGAGACTAAGATCCAATATATTCCTTCTTCCAGCTTCCTGTCATCGTCCTACTTGATAAAAGGGCTCCTTCCATTGCCTTGGTCCAAGTCAGTAAGTCAATGACCAAATTGGTAAATTTCCCTCACTCAGAGACGCATCAGTGGATCAATGACAGGTAAGGTGACATTAACCTATTACTGAGGTTTCTTTAGGTTCAGTCATTCCAGCTCTTCTTAATCTAGCCAACTGAGTACCTAGCCCCTGTTTCTCCATCTTGTCCTCAAGGACAGCATGAAAGAATCTGAAATGCTTTGCTAAAATTCAGTTATGTCTGAGTCTTATAACCCCACCACAAATGAAAATGAGGTTTGTCTTTCACAATCTGTCCTTCCACGAAGCCTTGCAGATTTTTAATGATCACAGTTTTCCTGAGTGGATGCCCATCAATTGGAGAATGGTTGGGTAAATTGTGGTATATGAATGTTATGGAATATTATTGTTCTGTAAGAAATGACCAGCAAGATGAATACAGAGAAGCTTGGAGAGAATTACATGAACTGATGCTAAGTGAAATGAGCAGAACCAAGAGATCATTATATATGTCAACAACGATACTGTATGAAGATGTAATCTGATGGAAGTGGATTTCTTTGACAAAGAGACCTAATTCAGTTTCAATTGATCAATGATGGACAGAAGCAGCTACACCCAAAGAAAAAAAACACTGGGAAATGAATGTAAACTGTTTGCATTTTTGTTTTTCTTCCTGGGTTATTTCTACCTTCTGAATCCAATTCTCCCTTTGCAACAAGAAAACTGTTTGGATCTGCACACATACATTGTATCTAGGATATACTAGGACATATTCAATATATAGGACTGCTTGCCATCTAGGGGAGGGGGTGGAGGGTGGGAGGGAAAAATCGGAACAGAAGTGAGTGCAAGGGATAATGTTGTAAAAAAAAATTACCCTGGCATGGATTCTGTCAATAAAAAGTTACTATAATAAAAAAAATTAAAAAAAAAGAAACTGCAGCTTCCCTCCTTAACAAAAAAAAAAAAAAAAAATGATCACAGTTTTCCTTTCTAAATGCTTATAAACTAGCATTGGAAAGAAATGCCTTAAATTAGGACAAATAAACAATATTAGAAAGGCTTGTATGTGAAGGTCATCTTTTTCTTGAGCCACTCATCCATTATGAAATGGAAATTTTTTGTTGAGACCATCATAATGACCAAGCACAGGGCTTCCTCATACATTGAATGCTATCTCCTAGACAATCTTCTTAACAACCAAAAGACTACAGATATATAGTAATTGAAGAACGGCTTGGTAGCTAGATGGTAAATGATCTATACAGGACGTTGTTTGGCAAAGCACTGGCCTTGTAGTCTCCTCTATTCTGAGGTCAACTAAGTCATGTTTACTCCCTTCTTCCTACTCCCTGTTCTGCCTTCTGCACAGACTCCAACTGCTTCTTTTCAAGGTTTCCTTTTCTCCCCGAGTTTATTTACTGTGTTCTTGGTCATGCTGTGCTTGCCAAGTTCCCAGTGATAACTCTAAGCAAGCTTCTTTGAATTGCGAATAATAGATCAATATTCTTCTTAGCATGCACAGTATCGAAAGGACTCTCACAACAGGAAGATGCAATCTCAAAGAAGACAGAAGCCCCCAAGTGTATCTATCTTTTCAAATGTAAAGCTTTTTACCATTAAATTGCAAAGCACAGTAGCATGCTCTTTATAAGTAACATAAATCACTTTCTAATGCAGGAAGGCAACTAAAGGCTTCTATTGTTTTATTAATTTGAATAATGGTCCAAATCTAGTAGAACTTTAAATTTTGAAGTTCATAGAAAAAAATGAATTACTTTATTTAGTATTCTCAATTCATGATATATTCACCTCCATTGTCTATTTGTTAACTGCGTTCCACAAAATAAGTATTAAGTGATATTTTAGGGACTTGTATCGGTATGGACAATGTGGCCTTATCTTTCGAAAATGATGACTAACTCCCAATTATCAATGGTGAGAGAACAAAAAAAAATGGCTTGAAAAAATCTAGGAAACATTTGATTTGGGTTTTTTAAAGACCTTTAAGATTATAGCCATTTAGACTCAGCCCTAATTATCAAACTCTATAAATTATTTCTTCAGTAGTATTAATGCCATATGTGTAACTACAAAACTTCCATATTTCCAAGTCAGCGATTTTATGTACCAAGACAGGTATATGTAGACCCGACTTAAAACATTTCTTGATTTATATTACAGATTAGAGCTGAAAAGGACTTCACAGACTACATATTCCAACATCCTCAGTGTTAGTAAACTAAGTAAGGAAATTTAGTAAACTTAAGACCCAGATTTAAAAAGGGACTTATTCAGTGTTAATCGTAGCAGGGCTGAAATTAGACCTCAGGTCTTAAGACTTCCCATCCGGGATTCTTTGTTCATTTCACTATACCACCTCACCTTACTATTGGCTTCCCTTCCTCTTTTCTTTTCTTCTTTCTTTCTCTTTCCTTCCCTCTGCTATTCTTTCCTTCTTTTCCACCAAAAAATATCAGTACCATTCTTCTTATAGGAATTAATATTAGTAGAAGTAGTACTATTATTTTAGGAATAATATTTCTGATATTCCAAATTTGAATTGTTTCTGTCAACTTCAATACATGCAAAAGAAACTTATCTCATAGATATCGCATCCTACAACACTCAGTCATTCATTGCAATTTTTAACCCAGTCTCCTCTGGAGCATATTACATAGAAATACTTACAGAAGTTTGTCCTATTTAAGCATATAGGATAAGGATTTCTAACCTTTTTGTGGCCTAGATCCCTTTGGCAGCTTGAAGTAGTTTATGCACTCTTCTTAAAATTATGTTTTATAAACTCATAAATAAAATAAATGTTAATTTAGAGAAACTTCAAAATTAAGATTCATTTTTTTCCCAAAGCAATTTTACAACCTTCCTGAATCTTTACAATCCCAACTTTAAGAAGCCCTAATATAGAGTAAGATTTCTGGGCAATCTATTTTAAGACAGTATAAGTGAATAGTGGATACACAACTTCAGTGGAGAGGCAAAGAGAAAAGACAAAGGGTAACTCACATATGTTAATTCTGTGGCCACTTCATGCTTTCAAGTGTTTAGTCTTAAGCCTAACTAAGCATCCTAGGATCATAGATTTAGAGATGGAAGGGAACTCACAGTTTGAATCCAAGCTCACCACTTTACAGATGAGCAAGAGATCATCACAGAGATCCAAGATGACACAACTTTTAAACATCCAAGAGGCAGAATCCAGGTCTTCCTTGCTCCAAGGCCAATGCTCTATCCATTTCAGTGAACTTCCTCTCAAATACTCTTTCAGAACAACGAGATCTACTGGGACCTAGCTGGGATAAAAGTGAGAGAAATCAGGAAATATTTGCCTGCGCTTGTAGCCGTTGTTTAATGTTATATAGGTTGCTGCAACCAGCAAGCAACCTGAATTGCTCCATTCCCTTGGTGATCCATACATAGCGAGGTGGAATAAGGCTGTGTCTGTCAGACTCTCATATCACTCGGATTTTTCTAGTACAGCCACATATCCAAGGTAGGAACAGCCTCTCCTGCACGTCTCTTGATTGAGCAGTCATCCCACCTCTTCTTCCTTGAGTAACTGTAAATTCAGTGTTTCCTGAATAAGCCCATTTCATACTGGGAAGCTTTAGGGGGAAAGGCCTTCTTCCTATTTGGCCAAAATAGAGTCCTTCTCACCCCCGGTGCTCATTTCTCACCCTTTGGGCTGAGTGTTGCCCTACAGAATGAGATCATCTCCCTTCTCTTTCTCCTTAAAGTCCCTTCACATATTTGAAGGCCATTATCACATCCTCCTTACTAACCAGTCTTCTTTTCTCTAAGATAAATGCTGCTCTTCCTAATGACTTTCAGAAATGCATTTGTACAATGCAAATACGTAATTCATTTCCACAGCATGGGGCAAGGTTTATAGAATGGTGCCATTGTAATGTGGAGTAAACTGAGTCAGAGCCAATCAGGACACACTCAAAGTCTGCACAGCAAGCCAGCAGCTGAATTTAGCACAGATATGAGGAATGATTTTTTTTCCCTTGCTCTCTAAAAAAAAAAGCACTTGGCAAGTCTGATGGGATATAGCATAGAGGCTGAAATATCAAACTAGCAAGGTGGAAAAAAAAATGAGTCCCAAGACACATTTTGCCAGATGGAAAGAAATAGAGATATTCAATGGTGAACTCGACCTTTGGTGGTAAACTGAAAGCATCCAAGGAACATGAGCTGCATTTGTCTCTCTCGCCATAATTTCAAGCACCACTCAGTCTAGAAATGTGTCAGCCATCATATGTAGCAGCTACCAGGCCCCAAAGGAATTAGGCCATGGCTGAGCATGTATTAAGGGGCTCAGGCATTCCTTGTTCTAACACATACACAGCTGTGATTGAAAATGTTAATTGGAGTGATGTGTGTCCAACAGGAAAGGGGATGCAATGGGTTTGGGGGGGTGGAGAGGGTAGTGGCTAGATTCTCTAGGAATGTAGCATGAATAGTAATAGGCTCTCTGGTTACTAAATCACAGCCGGCATAAAGTAGATAAGTCCATAACGCTGTCAA
The DNA here is from genome assembly GCF_902635505.1 of Sarcophilus harrisii. Classification (NCBI taxonomy): domain Eukaryota; kingdom Metazoa; phylum Chordata; class Mammalia; order Dasyuromorphia; family Dasyuridae; genus Sarcophilus; species Sarcophilus harrisii. The sequence continues at coordinate 45,952,056 of NC_045432.1, forward strand.
AATATTGTTTGTCATTAAGTTGGGCAACCAACATGCTCAAAAAGGATTAGGTTCACTTAGCCAGTGGAAGCATTTGTTTAAACCTCTGAACAGTTAACGGCCATTTATCATCCCAATGAGGCAAAGCCCAGCAGTGGCTGATTCCAGGAAAGGCTTAACATTCTGCAGAGTCAACCACAGAGTAATAAGCAAAAGCTTTAGAGGGGGAGGGGGAAGAGTGGGAAGGGGGTGACTTTCATAGCAGGGGGAGGTTAATCAGAAAGATGAGAGAGGTTCTTGGCATTTGGAAGAAAGTTCAACTGCCTGCCTGCACAGATGTGGCAGGTGGTTAGTCACACAGGAATGATGCACGCAAGGGGCCCAAACTGACCCTTGGTGCCACCTAGAAACCCACGGGGGTGTAGAGCCAATTCCCAGGAACTAGCTTGAGGTCTGGTGTGGGGTTTTTCTTATTAGGTTTTTAATTCATCAAAATAGATTGTATTCTGTCCATGCAGTCAAGATGCCTGGGGGAGGGGTATAGCTGTTTAGCAAATATATATTAAGCACCGACTACATACGCTACAGCATACTGCTTAAGGCTTTTCACATTAGTGTAGTCAGACACTCCTGAACCTCTGTGGAAGACAGGTAGGGCAGGAATTAGTATCTACTTGTGGTGAGAATAAAGCTTTATCTCTAAGAGGTTAAGTGATTTGCCCCAGATTCCTAAATGAATGAAGTAGCAGAGTAGAATTCAAGTCTTGGTCTTCTGACGCTAAATCCAGTGAAATAGTGCAGGAGAGGGAAGGGGAAAGGAAGGGAATAAATGTTTATATAACACCTACTACGAACTAAGGATTGTGCTGAATGCTCTTGACAAAATTCACCTCATTTATTCTTCACGACAAACCCGACAAGTAGATGCTATTTTACCTCCATTTTGTAGTTAAGGAAACTGAGGCAGACAGAGGGGTAAGGGCCTTGCCCGTGATCCCACAGCTAGTAAGTGTCTGAGGCTGAAATTGAGTTCAGGCCTTCCTGATTCTATGGCCAGGGGCCATCTAGCTGCCATTTACGTGGCAGGTAGCAAGCACACACACACATATCCCCTACCCAGGAGCAAGGCTAAGGGATTAGGCTTAGGCATAAAGCAGACCAGTATCACAAGAGAGATGGACTAGTAAAGGATGCCTAGGACTGCCTCAGTCATACAACTTGATCAGTATTGACCCATTCATTTAGATATGGACCAGGCTCTGCTCTATATACATTACTAGACCAGGTTGTAATCTAAAGGTCTGCCCCAAACCATTATCAGGTCTCAAGGCATCCCTGGACCAGATCTCATCATTAGTACTCTTTCCTAAGTTACGACATAAAACATAACTGTCCTCTAGAGGAGAGCATTTTGTGCTCAAATCAAACTGTCTCTTCCACTTTCCATCTCTATCTATGCCTTTGCAACTGGTCCTCCCCAACCCCTGGAATGCACTTTCTTTTACCTTTCCTCTCAGACCCTCTAGATTCCCTCAAAGAAAAATAAATAAATAAATAAATAAATAAAACAGGCTCAAGCCTCTTTTTGCATAAGGCCTTACCTGATCACCCTAGCCATTTGGAATCTTCCCCTAGCAATCACCTTATACATACCTACTTATATGTGTACATGTTAACTCCAACTGAACGTAAACTTTTTGAGGGCAGGGGCTATTTCACTTTTGTCTTTCAGATCCACGGACTAGCACGATGCCCGGTACTTTGCTTGGTAAATGCCTGACGTGGCCAAACAGTCATCTGGCTTTATAAATACTGTCTGTTTCTGCCCTAACCAATGCTCCCTTTCTTTGGGTTATATAACCCTAACTTGATTTCCCCTCCCTTCACACTTCTGCCTTTTGAATGTGTGACAAGAGCTGTGTTCATGTGATTAGCTCTCAGTTAGAAATCAATTACATTTCTCATTATTTACATTGACAGGAATATGCTGTAGATAAAACCATGTCCTTGAATTACAACTTTATACATTAACATCTGGAGAGAATCTAGTCTCTAAGGCAAAGGTAAGTCTTAAAATAACAATAACTAACATTTATGTACTCATTTGATGTCTTGCCAAGCGTTTGTAGACAATATCTTCAAGCTCCATCATCGTCTCATGAACTGGGTATTAAAGAAATTATCATCTCCACCTTACGAATGAACAAAATGGAGGCTGCATAACTTGTCCTTGTTCCATTTTAGCACAGCAAAGTATAAAGGTTTCCCTAGCTCTCAGGGAAATAATTCCCTAATTTTCTGTGGCTCTAACCCAGTTCTGCCATTTCTAAGAAATCTTAAATGCATCATGTGCATACGTACAAGTTGCGTTAGAGATGGACACAGGGCCAACCATTAACAACAAGAAAAAATATACTTTCAATTTCGCTCTCTATGGAATGGGAGATGGAAGCTGATGAAATGACCAAGGGAAATGTCACACAGGGAGAAGAGATGGTCCAGAAGAAAAATTCACAAGTTGTGGGATGACAATCCAGCAAATTAGACTGCTAAGGCGCAGCAAGTCCAGTTGAAGGAGAGGCCAGGCTGAATGAAAACCAGGAAAACAGAGAGATGGACTGCATCAGAAAATGCAAGGAGATTAAGAGGTGTGAAGCCTCAGAAAACACCGCAGGGACTTGGCCACTGGGTCACTGGTAACTTTGACAAGTTTCAGTGGAATGATGAAGTCAGACTTGAGAGAAGTAAGAAGTTCAAAGTAAATTGAAAGGAATTTGAGGCCCTGAACGCGGACAGCTTTCTCGAGGGGCTTAGCTAGCAAGGGAGGGGGTGTTACAGAAAAACAAGGAGCCTGGAGCATAAGATTATGGGGTTTGGTTTTAAGGACGCTGAGAGTGTCTCCATTCATTCGTACGGACTGTGCTCCCCTTCCCCACTGACCCCTTTCTGCATTGGTCAAAGAGTAAGTAAGCCCCTGGCAGAGACTAGTGGGGAGGGGTGGAGAGGAGGTGTTTTGAAATGGCTTCTTATGCTAATTATCTCAGTAATGATGTTAGCTAATTTTCTTTAGGAGAAAAATAGGGGTGGGGGAGAGGCAATGACCACTAACTGGGTGGAGTTGGGAGAATGGGGAAGATTAGATAAAGCTCAACTGGATCTTTGCTTTTTCTGCATTTTCAAAGGAGCAGCTTTTCAAAATATTCAGTTTTTCTTCTTCTCTTTCCTTGGCTCTAGCTAAGGGAAATCTCCACTCCCATAAGTGGGAGTCTTAAAGAGCTATTTAATCAGGCCAAGTCTGCCGCCTACCTCTTGGCCGAAGCGGTCATCTGCACCACACAGTCAGTCACGTCGTTTCCCTTCCCTTATTAAGGGGAGCAGCGGGGAGGGACGTCCCTGAGAAGGCTTCAGAGAGGCCGGATTCTCCTGGGCCATGCACCAGCTCATCCTGCAGGCAACAGGAATAGTCCAGGGAAGGCCTCAGCCCAGAGCCTCCATCTCATAAACCATGAGCCTGGCCTTTCCCCGGGCCCAAATCTCCACTGCTGGGGTCCTGCCTCCTTCTGGTTCCGGCGAGGAAGGGGGGGGGGGGGTCAAGCGGCCCCGCACCCCGCCTGGCCGGGCCGAGTTGGGCCGAAAGAAGGAGGGGCAGAAAGCTACAGGTGAAACCGGGAAGAAATGATCCAAGAGTGCCCAGCGGCCCCTGGGCCTGGAGGCAGCACATGGGAATGCTCCTCAAACCGGGTCAGGTGAGGAAATCAACAAGGGGGATGGGCGAAAACATTTAAAGGGTCAGGCTGCCTACCCAGACTCCCAGCTGGCCGGCCAGCTAGCCTCCCCAAGTCCAACTGAGGCCCAGCCTTGGGCCCCGGGCCAGGAAAAGCCTGGGAACAGCCCCGACTAGCCACTGCCAGAGGGCAGTCTGAAGGTGCAAGGAATAGGTTTGCTCAGCCCCAGAGGAGCAATCAGAGCAATCAATTCACCCGTGTCTGCAGTTGTGCAGGGAGCCTTTTAAAAAATGAGAAAAAAAAATTCGGAAACACAGACACCAAGAGAATGGAGATGAGCATTAAATAGCTCGGGAAGAACAGCCCCCACCCCCACCCCCACCCCCAGAAATAATAAGCACTGCCACAAGAAACAAAATCCAAAGGTCAAGACAACTTAAGAGAACAAGAGAATAAAACTCGCCTCTGACAACACGTAGAGCAGTTGACACTGATCGCCGGGGCTTTGTTGCGGCTGATAATGAACTCAATAAGCGGCCGAGCCCCACGCTGCCATTTCTGCCCGCGGCTTCTGAGAAATGGGGAAGAGGTGTTGCCAGCTGGTATTCCGGGGATCGATTCTGCCCCCTTGGGTTGGGGGGGGGAGGGGGTTGTGCGCTTGTGCTTGATAATTTGTTGAAGCAATCACGAAGCCCTGAGAGAGTCCAGCAGGAGGCCACCTGCGGGCCGTATGCAAGGTAACATGTTTCCAGCTCCATTAAACAACGGCATCGGATGTGCTGGAGCCCTTTGTGGCAACAGCCTTTTGGATGAGGGCCTCGATGTCTTTCTCCCTTCCTCGACCGTTACAGTCCTAGGGCAGGTAAAGCTACGTGGAAAGTGGCGCCTCTCCTAGAAAGCCCATTTTCACATTCTCTTCTGAAATTGCACGGGGCTGGCATTCTTACGTTCTAAAAGAGCCACCCCCTTCCCCAAGTGGTTCCATTGCATGGATTGGGGTGGCTCTCAGGCTTCTCTTTCTTCTCTTCAACCCTTCTGGGTAAGAGCTCAATGAGACCCTTTTCTCACTTTGTAGGCTTGAAGCTGTATTAATATTCTTGTTTTTCAACACTACAAAAAAGTCCCAACACAGCCACCAGAAGCCATCCCTCAACTGACCCAACAAGTATGTGTATGAAAAGTCAGGGCCTGCAGCCCTCCTAACTCTGTATTAAGAGAGAAGTGTGTTTCATCATTAACCCTCTACAACCAATATTGACCGTTGATTGGATCTGAGTTGAGCTTTCTTTAATGTGATTTTCATGCGAGTTACTGTAGACATTATGGACGCTGTGTCCCTGGTTCTGCTTTCTCTATTCCACATCAGTTCCTATCAGTCTTCCCATGTTCTATATTCAACATATTCTTTATTTGTTTCTACCAAACACACAGTAATATTCCATTACAATTATAGACTTGAAGATTTTAGAGCCACTCACTACAGTATTGAAATGTGCCCACAATCCCATTATAAGATAACCAGGCCATATTCTTTAAGAAAAAGACTATCCAGCCCTTTTCATAGTGGCTAGAAACTGGAAATTGAATGGATGCCCATCAATTAAAGAATGGCTGAGTAAATTGTGGTATATAAATACAGAGAGGCCCGCAGAGACTGACGTGAACTGATGCTGAATGAAATGAGCAGAACCAGGAGATCATCGTACATGGCAACAACAATACTGTATGAGGATACATTCTGACAGAAGTGGCCATCTTCGACAATGAGAAGATCCAATTCAGTTCCAATTGATCAATGATGGACAGAACAGGCTACACCCAGCGAAAGAACACTGGGAAATGAGTGTGGACCACAACATTGCATTTGCACTCTTTCTGTTATTGTTGGCTTGCATTTTTTGTTTTTCTTCCCAGGTTGTTTTTACCTTCTTTCTAAATCTGATTTTTCTTGTGCAACAAGATAATTGTATAAATATGTATACATCTAGTGTATTTAACATATATTTTAACATGTTTAACATGTATGGAACTATGCCAGCTAGGGGAGAGGCTGGGGGGGAAGGAGGGGAAAAGTTGGAACAGAAGTTTTTGCAAGGGTCAATGTTGAAAAATTACCCTTGCATATATTTTGACAATAAAAAGCTATAAGAAGAAGAAGAAAAGAAAGAGACCACTATTTATTTATGTAGGCAAAAACGTTCTGTCTCCTTTAGGGTTACTTCTGCTATGGGAGAAGGGCAAAATTGAAAGATACATGGGGTTTTCTTACTGGGAGTCCCCAATACAACAAAATGATAAATGTAGACTCTCCCTGCCCCCCAAAAGGAAGGGATAGTGAGAATGATGGTTTTTCCAGTGCTTTTCTGACAGCAACTTTGGGAGATAAGTGGAATGAGCTCCATGTATAGATGAGGAAAATTAAAGGTCTGCCAATCAAAGTGACTTCTCCACAATAAACATTACTTGTGTCTAAGTGTCTAAGATAGAATCTGGGCATAGGTCTGTTGGCTATAAAGTCAGCAGTCTTTCCATTCTGCCATGCTTCAATTAAGTCACATTTCACTCCTGGCTGACTCTTTGTGACCCCATTTGGAGTTTTCTTGGCAAAGATCCTGGAGTGGTTTTGCCATTTCCTTCTCCAGCTCATTTTACTGATGAGGAAACTGAAGCAAACTGGGGAAAGTGACTCAGCCAGGGTCATGAAGCCAGTAAATATATGAGGTCAGATTTCAACTCAAAAATGGAGTCTTCCTGATTCCAGGCCTGGCACTTTATCCATTGCAGCATCACTTAGCTGCCCATGGTCAATATAACTAAATACTATTTGCAGGGTTTTGTTCTTCCCTTTTCAATTATTGTAATTATTGTGTAAATTGTTTACCTGGCTTTCATTACATCAATTGACATGTCTTCTCATGCTTCTCAATATTATTCATACTCATTTATATATAACATTTCATTTAGCAACCATTTATAAAGTGTATACACCAATTTGTTTAGCCATTCCCCTGTCACTGGGCATCTACTTTTGGTTCCAGTTTTTTTGTTTGTTTGTTTTAATTTTTTTGACACAAGAAAATATTGCTATAAGTATTTTGGTGGATGTTGAACTTTTTTTTTTTAAATTTTTAACCTCCTTCGGGGTATATGCCAGACAGTGTGATCCCTCAGTCAAAGAGTATGGACATTTTTGTCATTTTTAGTCTATTTCTCAATTGTTCTCCAGAATGGTTGCAACAATTCACAGTTCCACCAACAGCACATTAGTGAGCTTGTGTCAAGGCTTCTTTATCATCCATAAAAAAACAATAGTGGGATATTTATTCTTGGCATCCTTCAGTCAATAATATAATTATAAATATGTAGCCTGCTGCAGAAAATCACTTGCAAAAGCATATCTATTTCCTTCTCCTATTTTCATCTAAGTTACTTCCAATACATGTGTACTTAATTCATACTGGAAAGAAACCTGATGAATATCATCAATGTAGGGAGGCCTCTGCCAGAACTCATAACTTACTCGACATTAGATCACATTATCAACAGAGAGTTAATTTCAGAGAGAAATTTTCATTTCAGCCAAACTGTCATGCCCAATGTTCTCCTAGATAGGAGAACTATAATCCCATCTCCATGCTTTTGCACGAGTGGTCCCCCATGCCTGTAATGTTCTTTTTATTATGCCCAACTCTTAGAAATCCCAACTCCCCTCCTTCAAGGCTTAGTTTAATGGCTGCTTCCTACAAAAGACCCTTCCTGATTGTTGTTAGGGTCAACCACCAAATTTTTTTTTGTATTGACTTTTACAAACTTCTTAAGTGCCTATGTGTGCATACGTGTTCTTCCCACCCACAACCAGGAGAATGGAAGCTCCTTTAGAGAAATGACTGTTTCCTTTGTATCACTGCACACCAGATCCTAGCACAGGTCTGGGCACATAATAGGTACTTTATACATATGCTTATCAAATGAATTGGTTGTGTTGCGAATTTCCATCAAGATTTTATAGAGACAAGAAAGCATATTAAGTAGATGGGTTGGTAGTAATTGATGTTATTGCCTTCTTTAGAATCATATTTTTTAATTGCCTAGATTATCCCCCCACCAGAGAGTCATTACTTATAACTTGTTTAAAAAAAGAAAAGAAAAAAAATAGCAAAACCAATCAACATGTTGAAAAAAGCTGATGTTATCTGCAATATTCTATGTCTTTAAAGTTACCCGCTCCCTCCTCCCATCCTACCTTTGCAAAGAATTGAGGAAGAAATGTCTCCTCCTATCTCTTCTTAGGAGCCAGACATATTTTGGATACTTTTGCAATATACAGTTTCAAAGGCATTGGGATTTTTGTTCTTTCCATTTACATTGTTGCAATTAATTTGTATACTGTTTTCCTGGCTCTCCTTACTCTGCTTGGCAAATATTCATGTAAATTTTCCCATCCTCTGAATTCATCATATATAGCAATTTTTATAGTATAATGTAATATTCCATTACATTTGTGTCCCACAGTTTGCCTACTTGTCTCCCAATTGAATGGCATCAACTTCATTTCCATGTTTTTGCTATCACAGAAAGCATTGATAATAAATATTTTGGTGTAGAAGGGGACTTTCTTTTATTTACAAACCTCCTTCAGGTATATGACTAACAGTGTGAGCCTTGAAACTTTAGGATTATTCAACATCTTTTTTTTCAGCTACCTTGGGACTTGGCTCATGAAAGCCCTCAAACCCTTTTTAAAATGCTCAAAAAGTTATCAAACTGTGCATACCCTTTGATCCAGCAGTGTTACTACTGGGATTATATCCCAAAGAGATTATAAAGAAGGGAAAGGGACCTGTATGTGCACGAATGTTTGTGGCAGCCCTTTTTGTAGTGGCTAAAAACTGGAAACTGAATGGATGTCCATCAGTTGGAGAATGGCTGAATAAATTGTGGTATATGAATATTATGGAATATTACTGTTCTGTAAGAAATGACCAACAGGATGATTTCAGAAAGGCCTGGAGAGACTTACACGAACTGATGCTGAGTGAAATGAGCAGGACCAGGAGATCATTATATACTTCAACAACAATACTATATGATGACCAGTTCTGATGGATCAGGCCATCCTCAGCAACGAGATCAACCAAATCATTTCTAATGGAGCAGTAATGAACTGAACTAGCTATGCCCAGAAAAAGAACTCTGGGAGATGACTAAAAACCATTACATTGAATTCCCAATCCCTATATTTATGCCCACCTGCATTTTTGATTTCCTTCACAAGCTAATTGTACAATATTTCAGAGTCTGATTCTTTTTGTACAGCAAAATAACGTTTTGGTCATGTATACTTATTGTGTATCTAATTTATATTTTAATATATTTAACATCTACTGGTCATCCTGCCATCTGGGGAGGGGGTGGGGGGGGTAAGAAGTGAAAAATTGGAACAAGAGGTTTGGCAATTGTTAATGCTGTAAAGTTGCCCATGCATATATCCTGTAAATAAAGGCTATTAAATAAAAAAAAATATTTTAAAAAATAAAATGATTTATTTTTAACCTTTTTAAAATTTTGAGTCCAGAATTTTCTCCCTCTCACCCCTCCCATACCCACTGTGAAGGCAAGAAATGTGAAATCATGCAACACATTTCCATATTAGCCATGTTGGGGGAAAAAAAAAAACGAACCATTACAACAACAGCAACAAGAAAAATAGAGAAAAGGGAAAATATTTTTCACTCTGCATTTGGACTCTAGTTATAGATCTGGAAGTGGATGGAATTTATCATCTTAAGCCCTTGAATTATCTTGGATCATGTATTGATCAGCATAGTTAAGTGACTCACAGCTAATCATTGTACAATGTTCTCCTCCTTCTGTTGACTTCATTTTACATCAGTTCATATAGAGCTTACCAGATTTTTCTAAAGGATCCCACTTGTGATTTCTTAGAGCACAATAGCATCCCATCACAATCATATACACAACTTGTTCAGCCATTTCCTAATTGATAAACATCCCTTCAGTTTCCAGTTCTTTGCCCCCACAAAAAGAACTGTTTACATATTTTTGTACCGATAGGTTCTTTTCCCTTTTCTTTTATCCCTTTGGAATACAGACATAGTCATGGTAATGCTGAGTCAAAAGGTATGCACAGTTTTATAGCCTGTTGCTCATAGTTCTTAATTGTGCTCCAGAATGGTTGGAGTATTCACTTCACAACTTCACCAACAATACATTAATATCTCAATTTTCCCATATCCCCTTCAACATTTGTCATTTTCTTTTTGTCATATTAGCCAATCTGACAGGTGTGAGGTGGTAACTCAGAGTTATATTAACTTACATTTCTCTAGTCAATAGTGATTTAGAACATTTTTTCCACATAACTTAGATAACTTGCTCTTATACTTGTAAATTTGGCTGAGCTCTTTATATACTTGAGAAATGAGGCCTTTAATAAAGAAATTTGATGTTAATCCCCCCCCCCCAGTTTCCTGCTTTCCTCTAAATTTGGTTTCATTGGTTTTGTTTGTGCAAAAACTTTTTAAATATAATATAATCAAAATTATGAATTTTATATATGGTCTTTACTTCCTTTTTGGTCACAAATTCTTCCTTTATCCATATATCTCACAGGTAAAAAGTTTCCATATTCCCCTAATTTGCTTATGATATTATTCTTTATGTCTAAATCATGTACCCATTTTGACCATATCATTGTGAGATGTTGGTCTATACCCACTTTCTGCCAAACCACTTTCCAGTTTTCCCAGGAATTTTTGTTAACTAGTGAGTTTTTGTCCCAAAATTTTAGATCTTTGGGTTGTACTCAATCTATTCCACTGATCCACCACTTTATTTCTTAACCAGTATCAGATTGCTATGATGATTACTACTTTGTAATGCATTTTGAAATCTTGTACTGCTACGCTGCCTTCCTTTAGTTTTTTTTTTTTTTCATTGATTCCCTTGACCTTTTGTTCTTCCGTGAATTTTGTTATGGTTTTTATAACTCTAAAAAAATATATTTTTGGTAGTTTGATTAGTATGGCACTATTTAAGTAAATTTTTTTTTGCAGAATTGTCATTTTTATTACATTGGTTTAAGCCAATTAATATGGGCAATATATATATTTCTCCAAATCTTTAGATCTGTCTTTACCTGTGTGAAAAGGATTTTGTAATTGTATTCATGTGGATCCTGGGATTGTCTCCACAAGTAGACTCCCAAGTCTGTTTGCAGTTATGTTAAATCGAAGTTCTCTATCTCTTCCTGTTGGAAGTTGTTAGCATTATATAGAAATGCTGATGGTTCATGTGGATAAACTTTGTATCCTGGAACTTTCCTGAAGTTATTGATTGGTTTATAATTGATTCTCTAGGATTCTCTAAGTAAATCATCAAATTCTCTTCAAAGAGTGATAGTTTTGTTTCCTCATTGCCTATTCAATTGTCTTGAATTTCTTTTTCTTCTTTTATTGCTGTAACTAGTATTTCTAGCACAATACTGACATATAGGGTAATAATAATGGGCATCCTTGATTCACTACTTCCTGATGATGTTAGATGTTACTTATTATTTTAAGGAAAGCTTCATTTATTATTATGCTTTCTAGTGTTTCTAAGAGGAATGAGTGTTGTTTTGTCAAAGGCTTTTTCTTCATCTAGTGAGATAATGAAATGATTTCTGTTGGTTTTGTTACTGATTGCAGTTTTGTTAATTTGTGGGTTATCTGTAGTGTTCGTTTTGTAATATTTCATTACTGTCAATCATGCAAATAGTTTTCCTAATATTGAACCAGTCCTGCATTCCTGGTATAAATCCTACTTGGTCTTAATGCACAATGTCTTTTCTACTGGAGACTATGATCAGGACCCCTTTGCCATGTAGCTGCAAGTGCTAATGCTCATCTTCTCCCTTGAACTGTAACCCAGAACTAAGTACCAGGTCCCTTGTAATCTCTTTCTGATCAATTATCTAACATCCTTACTGTGTGTGATCTCACATTTCCCAAAGCTACTGCTGCCTTCAAGTCCTGATGCTGCTGTTTTTTCGGCTGTACTACAGGCCGATCACCACGACGGTGTCACAGACCCTCTTCTGACAATTTTCTAATTTATCTTGGGCTAGGAAAATGTTGACTCTCCAACTTTTGGTGGTTCTGGCATTCCAGAGCTCCTTTTGAGGCATTACTATATAGTTATTTGGAGGGGGGAGGAGAGAATGTTGGAAAGCTTGAGCTGAATCGTTGTCTCAACTCCTTTGTGTTGGCTCTGCCTTTGGGTCACTTTCAACACAAGATTTCCTTTGTGGATACTTGGCTTGATCAAGCTCCTCTTGAGGTCTTCCATGAGAGACAATCCATTTCCCCTTATAGAGCTCATGATGAGAAAAATCAAGGGGCCCTATTGCCCCTATGGAGGCAACTAGGTGGCTCAGTGAATAGAGAGCTGGGCCTGGAAGCAAGGAGACGTGAATTTGACTCCCACCTCAGAAACTTACTTGCTGTGTGACCAGTCGATTCACTCAACCCCCATTGATCTCAGTTTTCTCATCTATAAAATGAAGATGATTATAATTTCTACTGTACATGATTATCATGAAGAGCAAATGAAACAGTATATATAAAGTGCTTTGCAAACCTTAAGAAATTATTAGTCAATATTGCTTAACAAGGATGAAGAATAAAAACATTCTACAAAAAAGTCAGGACTTTCACCAACACTCACACACGCACACATCCACTCATATATGCACGCGTGCACACAGCACGTATGCATTTAGATATATGCATGTATGTATACTTGGGTTTTAGAGGAATAACACAGAATGAGATATAGAAGGGTTTTATACTCTGCATCAGTGGATGAATGCACAGACTGAAGAGATCAAAAGTCATTAAAAGACCATTAGCTCTCTTCCTCACCATTATTCAACTATTCACCAACTGTATGTGGGCTAGAGTAAGCTAATACACTGGGTAAAGAGAGTAGTTGGGCAAATAAATATTTAAGAGTAATGAAAAGAAAAGGATACCAGGTTATGGACACGTGGCCGATGCGTGTGCCTTTGTAAAGGTAATTCGGATCAAGAACCAACAGAGAAGATGTCATCAATCATCTCTATCGCTTCCTAACCAGCTCACTGATCTGAGGGGGAGCTAATGCGAATGGGAAGCAGGTCATTTTCCCCCTTCGCCTGGGAATCAAATGATAAAGGATGAGTATGCAGTCCCATTTTAGGAAGCCTTTGATTGTGACCAGCTGAGGACTTGTCCCCTCTTCTCAAGATGTTAGAAAAATGAGGAAAAACATATCTGTGGACGTTTGAGCCTGATGGTAAAGATTTCAACATGCTTTCCGTAAGAAAGGACCATCTATATTTCAAGTACATTAAATGAGAGTCAGAGAAGAAAGGGATATATTTAAAAATCAGCAATAAGCTGATAATGCAAAATACAGATCCATTCGTACTCACTCTTTCCTTAGAATACAGACATAATAGGAAATCATTGCCAGATCAAAGTATGAGCCAAGATCACAAGCCTGACCTTTGGACGGGACTTTACAGTTGAGAAAATTCTCCCATATTCTCAATAACCCAATCAGATTAGCAGGGCAAGTACAATAATTTTGATTTTAGAGAAACTCAAACTCAGAGGGCTTAAGGATGCCAGCTTAAAGACATCACCAGGCCCCACAGAAACAAATGGAAACCATGTAAGTTTCCTGATTTAGAAGCCTTCTTTCCACATGGAGCTGGGACAAAGGTAACTGATGGCAGGAGAGGTGCTTTGCTTTGCCTGCTCCTTTCTGCACTACTTAGAGATGGGGTTGAGAATTTTCCTAAACTTAAAAACATCAGTGATGCACGATCTCCTTTGTGCCTGTGAAGAATAAAATCATATCTAATAGTAAGTCATAATTTCCCTACAGCTCCTGAATCATGCGTTTTGTCAAATAGAGTTTTGACATAAAGGCCAAATTAATGCCTTGACCTTAGAGTTAGTGATGACCCGTTCATTTAGATGTAATTAATCACACTTTACACCTTGTTACGGATGGATTGGAGATACTGGCTGGAGGTCTTGTATTGAAATAAGTGTCTTTGTCTATTTTTCAACATCCACTGCCTCTACTGAGACTCCCCAGGTTGAGCAGGGAAGGGGAGGAAGAATGGATTCCCTGTCCCTAAGCAGTGAAGCCTTTCTGCTAAATCTTGCTCAAAAAGCTATGCTTCTTGTCTCCCTGCAGTAAATGCTGAAGTGTTACTTACCTTTAAGCTATACCTGAATGAATATGTCAGGTATAATAGCCAATGAGTCATTCTCACCTCTTCACTTGCCACCCCCTTCTCTCCATTCACATACCCTTTACCCTAGTTTGGGCTCTCATTCCCCTCTGGCCAAACTTTTTGCAAAGTCTCCTAACTGTTCTGCTTCACCTCTGGTCTTCCCTCTTGCCAGCCCATTGTCCATAAAAGTTCAAAAGTGACCTTTCTTTTGTTAGGCACTGAAAAGCCTGCCCAAGCTTGCTCTGACCTTATTAACCCCTTCCCCCTCGCCCTTCATGTACCCCATGCTCCATGGGAACTAACCTTCCTGCCACTTCTAGTACATAACATTTGAGTCTCATCTCTTTGATTATTCATAGGCTGCTCCTCATGCCTCAAATGCTCTCCCTCCTCACCTCTGTCTTGTAGAATCCCTCACTCCCCCCTCAAAGACTTTGATTTTGCTTTGTATATATTTTGTATTTTCTTATCAGCATTCATGTTGTGCCCCACTACTCCCTTGAAGCTGAATATAAATTCAGTAAAGGCAGGGAATATTTTATTTTTTCTCTCCATTTCTAGTGTAATAAGTGCTTAATAAATGTTTGTTGGATGAATGAATGGATGGATAAAGATGAATCAAGAAGAAGTGGAGATTCTCAATACAATTCTAGAGACACAATCAGAATTGATTATGAAGAAGAAGAAAGAAAAAAAGGGTAAGAAATGCAGAGAGTTCATTCACCAATTTAAATTTTCACAATAAACAGAAAATACTGAAGTGAGGACAGACAACCTAAGAATATAAGAGAGGGCGTCAAGGAATTGTGAACTGGAAAACTCTAGGGCTGTTCTCTCAAATCCCAGATGCAGTGGATCACCAGAGGGTTCTGGGAAAAACTTAAAGACTGATGGGAAGGGAGGTGGTATAGTAGTTAGAGGAATGGACTTGGAATGAGGAAAACCAAAGTACACATCTTTGTAACTTTTCTAGCTGGGTGACCCTGGCAAGTCATTTAACATATCTCAGCCTCACTTTCCTTATCTGTAAAATAGGTATAATAATATCACCTACTTATAGGGCAGCTAGGTGGCACTGCAGTGGATAGAGTGCTGAGCCTGGAGTCAGGCTGACTCCTCTTCCTAAATTCAAATTCTGGCCTCAGACACTTCCTAGCTGTGTGACCCTGGGCAAATCCCTTGTTTGCCTCAATTTTCTCATCTGTAAAATGAGCTGGAGAAGGAAATGGCAGACTACTCTGCCAAGAAAATTCCAAATGAGGTCATGAAGAGTCAGATATGAAAAACAACTCAACAACAAAACACCTTACAGGGTCTGTGGCTATTGTGAAGACTAAATGAGATAGCATTTTTAAAGTGTTTATCAACCTTTAAATGCTATATAAATGGTACTTATGTTATTATTACTCTTGCTATTAGTATTAGCCACACTGACAGACTACAGCATATCCAGAAGACAGTGACCAAGATGGCAAGGGGACCTCAAATCATACTATACGTGAATTAATTTAAGGAACTGGAAATGTTTACTCTAGAGGAGAGAAGCTTTGGGAAAGGGGCATCTTAACAGGTCTCTTCAAATTCTTGAAAGATTAGTTAGTTTTGTGCTTCTTATCCCAAGAGTGCAAGACTAGGACCAACTGGTTGAAACTGAAGACTTTTGCTTGAAATAAGGAAAAACTTTCTAACAACCAAACAACTGGAGATGTTGCAAAACTGAAGGGTCTGACTTAATGGATAGTGAGTTCACCATTACTTGATGCATGTCAGCAAAGGCTCAGTAACTATTCCATCCTCGTGTATTATTGGAAATGTTTTAGCTAAGGATGGAGCAGGCTGTATGGCTAGCCCCTGAAATTTCTTTCAACGCTGAGATCTTGTGATTCAATGGTATATGCGTTATGTTCCATGAATGTCTGATGATGAAGGTACAAGGGATAGCCAAATAGTTCAATAATCCTAAATGTTATGCTCTGATAGCTAGGCATTTTACCAATAAACTCCGCTGCTAACTCAATGATACATTTAATGTATACATAACCAAATTTCAAAGCCTTTGCCCACACGATCCATGTCAATGTGGTGATGTTTATTTGTAACTTATGGACCATTACTCATTCAATTTAAAGACTGTGCATGTTGAAAATTAGAAAAATGACAAATATTCCAGTGTTAATCTTTTCTTCAGAAAAAATTATTGTTTCAGTGTAGGTACTGATATATACCAAGATTAGTCTGGTCATATGACAGATGGGAACTTTTCATTGTCACTATTTGGGGCACAGAAGATTTATTGTTTAATGTGCTTCTGTTTAGTCTTCTGGAAATGACATCTTCGGAACCTTTAATAAATGAATGCTGAGTACTATATCATGGAAATATTATATTCATAACCCTATGTTGTTGTGATCAATACTAATATTAAGTTGTACTGTCTTCCTGTTAAACTAAACTAGATTAAGCTTTTGATCTAGGAATATACTACTAATAAAGATAATAATAACAATAACAACAATAATAATTATCCTTAAGGAACCCAGATAGTAATCAACATAGATTATGTTGAACAATCTCTACTGTTCAACAAACCACTGCAGGCTGAAAATTTTAGCATCTGAAAAATACCTAGCAAGAAATGACCCAGTAGCTAGAATGATGTATCAGAAACTTGCTTCCTTTCATAAACTGACAGATAACAAATCCCTATACTTCAAAATACAGAACTCAAAATCTCCCTGAGAACTCCACTAGAGCACTGTCACAAACTCAACTGTTGCCCACAATTACCCAGACATAATGTTGACCCATAAAATATTCAGGACGATGTTTTCAACAGATGTTATCGTACCAAATACTTATAATACCTAATTTATGAGGAATAAAAATGCTTCAAGATAAAGAGACCTAGCAGAGGAGATCAAAATCATGTGGGAAGAGGCTGAGGAACATATATCATCCCTACAGTCTTGTCTGCTACTAGAAACGGACTAACGATGCTTCCAATGAGTCTGCAGATGATGAAGTTGTATTGCAAAACATTACTCAATAATAATAATAAAAACATTGTTTTAACCACTTAGGCAATAATCTGTGAAACATTAAATATGCAACTTTTCCCAGGGCCTTTATATCTTAATCCCATAAAGTTGAAGAGAAGAATGAGAATTATGATATATGTGGGTTTCCAAGTACGAGGCTAAAAGATTGAGACATTGGAAGATGACGGGAAAGCCTTCAAATGCAGAATAGACATCCCCAGTCTAAAATGGTGGAAACCTGCAATATCCTAATTGTTTATGAAGAGGCAAGAAAGGCATTGAACACTATAGCTCTCTAGGGTATAGACTAAGTTCATTTGTCCTTAGTCACAAATCTAATATTCCCAAAGAAGTATAGGAGCTAAAAAAACATTCTAATGATCCTAAGGGAACAAGACATTTTTGGAAGGAGGGTTTTAAGGAGGAATTTTTGGAAAGTAAGATTCAGTCTTCTTTCATGTCTTGGTTGAAAATGACTAAAAAACCCAGAACTGAGGCTCTGAAAGAGTCCAAGGGAAGACATTTCTTTAAGTCCTAACCTAAGGATCATAAGCCTGGCTGAAAGAAATTTTGTAGCACTGTGCCTGAAAAGAGCATGCTAAAAGTCCAGCTAGAGAGCCCAATACCAGCCAGGCCAACAAATGGCTGAACATGCAAAAAGACACTAGCTACTCATTAATGTGTGAGAGCAATAGACTCAGGCACCCAGCAATGACAGTGGACCCTAAGAAGAGCCAGTGGCAGAGTAGCCCACCTGGTCCATCTATAGTCTAGGATCCTAGTATCTCTGATGGCTCACTTGAGCTTGCTACTCCCATGGGGCAGTGACCTACTAGGTTTTAAAAAGAACCAGCCCAGCTGAAGAGCAGAGCAACTCATTGTGAATTTCATAAAGTCCTTTGGGAGTGACAGGAAGTGGGGGCCCCGCAGTTGCAAGCAACTTTAGTGCTCTGTATGCTGTACATGAGTGCCTCACTACCTCTCTACTTTGGGTTGCTGCCCTCTCTTTTCTCTTCTTGGATTCTTAGTAACTTATGGGTATTGGAGAAAATGATTCATAATTACCGTTCTTCCAATTGAAAAATGGTCAAAGGATATGAACAGACAATTCTCAGATGAAGAAATTGAAACTATTTCTAGTCATATGAAAAGATGCTCCAAGTCATTATTAATCAGAGAAATGCAAATTAAGACAACTCTAAGATACCACTACACACCTGTCAGATTGGCTAAGATGACAGGAAAAAATAATGATGATTGTTGGAGGGGATGCGGGAAAACTGGGACATTAATGCATTGTTGGTGGAGTTGTGAACGAATCCAACCATTTTGGAGAGTAGTTTGGAACTATGCTCAAAAAGTTATCAAACTGTGCATACCCTTTGATCCAGCAGTGTTACTACTGGGATTATATCCCAAAGAGATTATAAAGAAGGGAAAGGGACCTGTATGTGCACGAATGTTTGTGGCAGCCCTTTTTGTAGTGGCTAGAAACTGGAAACTGAATGGATGTCCATCAGTTGGAGAATGGCTGAATAAATTGTGGTATATGAAAATTATGGAATATTACTGTTCTGTAAGAAATGACCAACAGGATGATTTCAGAAAGGCCTGGAGAGACTTACACGAACTGATGCTGAGTGAAATGAGCAGGACCAGGAGATCATTATATACTTCAACAACAATACTAGATGATGACCAGTTCTGATGGATCAGGCCATCCTCAGCAACGAGATCAACCAAATCATTTCTAATGGAGCAGTAATGAACTGAACTAGCTATACCCAGAAAAAGAACTCTGGGAGATGACTAAAAACCATTACATTGAATTCCCAGTCCCTATATTTATGCACACCTGCATCTTTGATTTCCTTCACAAGCTAATTGTACAATAATTCAGAGTCTGATTCTTTTTGTACAGCAAAATAATGTTTTGGTCATGTATACTTATTGTGTATCTAAGTTATATTTTAATATATTTAACATCTACTGGTCATCCTGCCATTTAGGGGAGGGGGTGGGGGGGGTAAGAGGTGAAAAATTGGAACAAGAGGTTTGGCAACTGTTAATGCTGTAAAGTTACCCATGTATATATCCTGTAAATAAAAGGCTATTAAAAAAAAAAAAACATAATTACCGTTCTTGCTATGCCATTTCAGTAAATGCCTTTGCTAAAGATCCAGATCTACTGGCTGATAGTTAAGGGAAGTATGGCAGTGAGGGCTCAATGATGCAGTGTTAAGGAAGGTAACCACCTATGGAATTACTGCTAGAAAAATTAATAGCCACTCTCCGGGAGATCCAACTGGTCAACAACAGATTCACTTATATAAATGAGCCCCAAGAGAGAATATGATTATAGTAGCAACAACATTTTCATCTCTTATTTCATTCGACCCTAACATTAACTCTTTTAGATAAGAAAAACAAAATATTGTCCCCATTTTATAGCTGGAAAAAACAAGGCTCAAAAAGATGATATGATATCCTCACATGACTAATAAAAGGCAATAAGAGAAATAAAATACAAGTTTTTATGACCCTCTTGATGCTTTTTCCAATTTATTATGTTCATATGTGGATACATAAGAAACATTTCACACCGAATTTCAGAGTTGGTTCATTTCCTATTGCAACAGCAACATCCAATATAAGCAGATGTATCCACATAAAATTATATCAGATATTTTATCTACTTAAATATCTTAGCATATGAAAAATGAAAGTTCATGACCAAGAAACTATTTTCAGTAGTTCCTCATTTAGCTTATATGGTTTATAAACAGTGAAAGTTGAGCTTTTTTATTGATATACACACATATGTATGTATGTACATACATACATATGTGTGTATATTTAAACAAGAGATTAAAATATTTGCTGCTTATCTTTTCTAGACTAGAACAGTGTCAATTAGTATTATCAGTTTTTTTTTTTTATAATACCTTAGAAACAGATGGAACAATGCATAAAATAATTTGTGGGTATGTGTAGCTATTAATACTGTCCAACTTATGACATTTACCTTCCAAATCACAGAATTTCTGAGCTGGATAAGACTTCAGAAGCAATCTCTTCTGAACCCTATGTGAGCATGAATCTCTTCTATAGAATTTCTGAGAAGTGGGTATTCCAGCTTTCCACTGAAGTCTTCTAGAAAGGAAGATCTCATTCCCACCAAAAGCTGCTGCCAAAATGTCCAACAAGAAGTTACGAGGAGAACCCAATTTAAACAGGTCTACATTTCCTATATAGTAAAGAATAATCTTGATATTTTTGTTGTTGGAAAGCAGCATTACCATGCGAGCATTAATTACTGCTAGTCCCTTGCTATCATTTGGTAAATTTGTTCTACTAGGTGTGTTCCACACTCATAAAGTTAAGAAACAAATGTGCCTTTGTGTATAACCTGTAAAAAAAATTCCTTAGCATCTTAGGGAGAAGGGAAGAGATAGAGAAAATTCGGAACTGAAAATTTTATTTAAAAAAATGAATGGTAGAGTTAGCTAAGATGGTGGAGAGTAGACATGTCTCAATGTGACCATTTCCAACTTTCTCTCAAACCAAGAGCAGATTACGCCTCTGAACTGGTTTTGGAGTGACAGAACCCACAAATATCTGTAGTATCACAAATTTCCAGAAGAAGATACTTTGGAAGAACTTCAGAAAAGGTTTGTTTCAATAGAGCAGGAGGAGAAGCTGCTGAGCCCAGAGGGCAGTGCAGGGAGCCTGGAACAAGGAGCTGCTGAGGGAGCCAGGCTGTTGTGGTGTCCACATACTAGGAAATCTACTGTGAGGCTCTTTGGCTGCTCTGTCGTCATTATAAGCCAGTGGTTCAGAAATTTGCTCTAAGCCACCCAAAGCAAATACAAAAGACAAATTGTGAACCCCAGAATGTGGGACTTGGCCATGCCTACCCTACCCAACACCAGAATTAAATTAGAAACACCAGCTCCAGGGCAAACTAAAGCTGCTGTAGTCCCTTTGCCTCAAGAGCAATATTCAATCCTTAAAAATGAGCACAAAAGCAAAAAGAACTCAGACCACAGACAGCTGTTATGGAGAGAAAAAAGAAAAAGACCTCATACCCTGAGGTTCCTAAAGACAAACCAGCTCCAAATAAAGTCGGAAAGGATGATATGAGTTGGTCCCCATTTCACAAGGCTCTCTGGCAAGAATTCAAAAAGGATCTTGAAAGAGAATTAGAAGAAAATTGGGAAAAGGAAATGAGATCTTTGCAAGAGAATATGGAAAAGGAAAAACAGAAATTATCTGAAGGAAACTCCTTAAAAATACATATGATAGATATGATGAAATGGGAAAAAGCATATAACTCTTTACAAAATAGATATGACAATCCACCAGTTTGCTGAAAAACATAATCTGTGAAATGGAAAAAATGCAATAAACAAAACACTTGGTATACAAATTGGCCAAATCCAAAAAAAAATTAATAAGGCTAACTGAAGAAAATAATTGACTAAAAATTAGAATGGAACAAATGGAAGTGATTGCATCAATGAGGCTTCAAGAATCATTCAAACAAAACCAAAAAGAAAAAAGAAAAAGAAAAATAGGAGAAAATGTAAAATATCTCATTGGAAAAACAAATGACCTGGAAAATAGATCTTGGAGAGACAATCTAAGAATTACTGAACTTCCTGAAAACCATGATTAAAAAAAGAACCAAGACATCATCTTTCAGGAAATCAATGAGGAAAACTGCCCAGGTGTTCTAGAACCAGTGGGTAAAATAACCATTGAAAGAATTCACTGATCACCTCCTGAAAGAGACTCCAAAATGAAAATTCCAAGGAATATCATAGCTAAATTTCAGAATTATTGGATCAAGGAGAAAATACTGCAAGCAGCCAGAAGAAAACAATTCAAATATCAAGGAGCCACAATCAGGATTACCCAAGACCTAGCAGCTTCCACTTTAAAAGATTGAAAAGCATGAAATCTGATATTCTGAAAGACAAAGGAAGTTGGATTGAAACCAAGAATCAACTATCTAGCTAAACTGAACATTATCATTAAGGAAAGAAGATGGACATTCAATGATACAGGTGAATTTCATTTATTTCTGATGAAAAGACCAGAGCTGAACAAAAAATAAATGTGATCTCCAAATACAGAGCTCAAGAAAAGCATAAAAAGATAAAAAGAAAAGACCTCTTGAGAACTCTATCTCCATTATGGGTATACTTAGAGAGAGTTCAGTCATAAGAGTGCAGTCATAATTTCATTTTATTGCGATAGTATGGAAAAACAAATGAGTTGGAAATGGGATTGTATCGAACAGGAAAATGGAAGTAAATTGAGGGAAATCACATCTCATGAAGAGGCAAAGAAGACCTATTATATAACTGAGGGAAAGAAGAGAAGAGGTTGAACACTGTATGAATTTTACTCTCATCCAGATTTGTCTAAAAGAGAGAAAATCAGACATATTTGGTTTCACAGAGAAACTTCTCTTACCTTACAGGGAAGTGGGAGTGAAAAGTTTGAAATGGAAGGGGGAGGCTAATAGAAGGGAAAACAGAAGTAGTAGGGGAAAGGTAGAAGAAAGGGGGAGACACCTTTGGGGTGGGTTGTTTGAGGGAGGTGGTAGTCAGAAGCAAAATAATGGGGAGGAGGGAAAGGGGAAAAGGAAAGAGAAAAGCAAAGCATAACTTGGGGTAAATAAGATGGCAGGAAATGCAGAATTAGTCATTTTAACTGTGAATGTGAATGGGACAAACTCTCTCATAAAATGGAAGCAGAAGACTGGATTAAAAGCCAGATCTCTGCAATATGTTGTTTACAAGAAACACATTTAAAGCAGAGTGATACATACAAAGTAAAGGTAGAAGGCTGGAGCAGAATCTATTATGCTTCAGGTAAAGTAAAAAAAAAAAAAAGCAGGAATAGCCATCCTGATCTTAAATCAAGCAAAAGAAAAAAATAGATCTAATTAAAAGATAAGGAAGGAAACTATATCTAGCTAAAGGGTACCATAGATAATGAAGCAATATCAATACTAAACGTATATGCATCAAGTAGTATAGCATCCAAATTCCTAGAGGAAAACTTAAGAGAGCTGAAAAACAAAATAGCAAAACTATACTAGTAGGAGATCTTAACCTTGCTCTCTCAGAACTAGATAATTTAAACCACAAAATAAATAAGAAAGAATTTAAAGAGATAAATAGAATTTTAGAAAAGTTAGCCATGATAGATCTTTGGAGAAAATTGAATGGAGACAAAAAGGAGCATATTTTTTTTTTTTTTCTCAGCGGTTAATGGAACCTATACAAAAATTGACCATGTATTAGGGCATAAAAACTGCAAAATCAAATGCAGAAAGGCAGAAATAGTAAATGCATTTCTTTTCAAATCATGATGCAATAAAAATTACATGAAATAAAAGGCCAGGGGAAGTTAGACCAAAAATTAATTGGAAACTAAGTAATCTAATCCTAAAGAATGAATGAGTGAAACAACAAATCATAAGCATAATCAATAATTTCATCCAAGAGAATGACAATAATGAGACAACATACCAAAATTTATGGGATGTAGCCAAAGTGATTATTAGAGAAAATTTTATATCTCTAGATGCTTACTTGCATAAAATAGAGAAAGAGAAGATCAACGAATGGGGCATTGGGCTTACAACTAAAAAAGCTAGAAAAAGAACAAATTAAAAACCCCCACTTAAATAACAAATTTGAAATTCTGAGAATAAAAGGAGAGATTAATAAAATTAAAATAAGAAAATTATTGAATTAATAAATAAAAGAGTTGGTTTTATGAAAAACTCAAAAAAATAGATACACATTTAGTTAATTTGATTAGAAAAAAGGAGGAAAATCAAATTGTTAATCTCAAAACTGAAAAGGGAGAACTTTCCACTAATGAAGAGGAAATTAGGGTAATAATTAGGAGTTATATATGACCCAATGTAATGTGAATAAATTTTATAATGTAAGTGAAATGGAGGAATACCTACAAAAGATTGCCCAGATTTACAGAAGAGGAAATGAATTACTTAAACAATCCCATTTTGGAAAAAGAAATAGAACAAGCGATTAATCAACTCCCTAAGAAAAAATCTCCAGGGCCAGATGGATTTACATGGGAATTCTACCAAACATTTATTTTATTTTTTTTTTAATTTAATAGCCTTTAATTTACAGGATATATACATGGGTAACTTTACAGCATTAACAATTGCCAAACCTCTTGTTCCAATTTTTCACCTCTTACCCCCCCCCCCTCCCCTAGATGGCAGGATGACCAGTAGATGTTAAATATATTAAAATATAAATTAGATACACAATAAGTATACATGACCAAAACGTTATTTTGCTGTACAAAAAGAATCAGACTCTGAAATATTGTACAATTAGCTTGTGAAGGAAATCAAAAATGCAGGTGTGCATAAATATAGGGATTGGGAATTCAATGTAATGGTTTTTAGTCATCTCCCAGAGTTCTTTTTCTGGGCATAGCTAGTTCAGTTCATTACTGCTCCATTAGAAATGATTTGGTTGATCTCGTTGCTGAGGATGGCCTGGTCCATCAGAACTGGTCATCATATAGTATTGTTGTTGAAGTATATAATGATCTCCTGGTCCTGCTCATTTCACTCAGCATCAGTTCGTGTAAGTCTCTCCAGGCCTTTCTGAAATCATCCTGTTGGTCATTTCTTACAGAACAGTAATATTCCATAATTTTCATATACCACAATTTATTCAGCCATTCTCCAACTGATGGACATCCATTCAGTTTCCAGTTTCTAGCCACTACAAAAAGGGCTGCCACAAACATTCGTGCACATACAGGTCCCTTTCCCTTCTTTATAATCTCTTTGGGATATAATCCCAGTAGTAACACTGCTGGATCAAAGGGTATGCACAGTTTGATAACTTTTTGAGCATAGTTCCAAACTACTCTCCAAAATGGTTGGATTCGTTCACAACTCCACCAACAATGAATCAATGTCCCAGTTTTCCCACATCCCCTCCAACAATCATCATTATTTTTTCCTGTCATCTTAGCCAATCTGACAGGTGTGTAGTGGTATCTTAGAGTTGTCTTAATTTGCATTTCTCTGATTAATAATGACTTGGAGCATCTTTTCATATGACTAGAAATAGTTTCAATTTCTTCATCTGAGAATTGTCTGTTCATATCCTTTGACCATTTTTCAATTGGAGAATGGCTTGATTTTTTATAAATTAGAGTTAATTCTCTATATATTTTGGAAATGAGGCCTTTATCAGAACCTTTGACTGTAAAAATATTTTCCCAGTTTATTGCTTCCCTTCTAATCTTGTCTGCATTAGTTTTGTTTGTACAAAAACTTTTCAGTTTGGTATAATCGAAATTTTCTATTTTGTGATCAGTAATGATCTCTAGTTCTGCTTTGGTCATAAAGACCTTCCCCTTCCACAGGTCTGAGAGGTAAACTATCCTATGTTCCTCTAATTTATTAATAATTTCATTCTTTATGCCTAGGTCATGAACCCATTTTGACCTTATCTTGGTGTACGGCGTTAAGTATGGATCAATGCCTAGTTTCTGCCATATTAGTTTCCAATTTTCCCAGCAATTTTTATCAAACAGTAAGTTCTTATCCCAAAAGCTGGGATCTTTGGGTTTGTCAAAGACTAGGTTGCTATATTTGTTGACTGTTTTATCCCTTGAACCTAATCTATTCCACTGATCAACTAATCTATTCCTTAGCCAATACCAAATAGTTTTGGTAACTGCTGCTCTATAATATAATTTTAGATCTGGTACAGCTAAGCCACCATCATTTGATTTTTTTTTCATTAATTCCCTTGAAATTCTTGACCTTTTGTTTTTCCATATGAACTTTGTTGTTATTTTTTCTAGGTCATTAAAATAGTTTTTTGGGAGTCTGATTGGTATAGCGCTAAATAAATAGATTAGTTTAGGTAATACTGTCATCTTTATTATATTTGCTCGCCCTATCCAAGAGCATTTAATATTTTTCCAATTGGTTAGATCAGACTTAATTTGTGTGAAAAGTGGTCTGTAATTTTGCTCATAAAGTTTCTGATTTTCCCTTGGCAGATAGATTCCTAAATATTTTATATTATCAGTAGTTACTTTAAATGGAATTTCTCTTTGTAACTCTGACTGTTGGATTTTGTTAGTGATATATAAGAATGCTGATGACTTATGTGGGTTTATTTTATAACCAGCAACTTTGCTAAAGTTGTGGATTATTTCTAATAACTTTTTAGCAGAATCTCTGGGGTTCTCTAAGTATACCATCATGTCATCGGCAAAGAGTGATAATTTGGCTTCCTCATTGCCTATTCTTATTCCTTTAATCTCTTTCTCAGCTCTTATTGCTATAGCTAGCGTTTCTAATACAATATTAAATAGTAACGGTGATAGTGGGCAACCTTGTTTCACTCCAGATCTTATTGGGAATGGTTGCAGTTTGTCTCCATTACATATGATGCTTACTGATGGTTTTAAATAGATGCTGCTGATTATTTTAAGGAAAAGTCCATTTATTCCTATACTCTCAAGTGTTTTTAATAGGAATGGATGTTGGATTTTATCAAATGCTTTTTCTGCATCTATTGAGATGATCATATGGTTTTTGTTAATTTGGTTATTAACATGGCCAATTATATTGATAGTTTTCCTAATATTGAACCAGCCCTGCATTCCTGGTATAAATCCTACTTGATCATAGTGTATTATCTTGGAGATGATTTTCTGTAGTCTTTTTGCTAATATCTTATTTAAGATTTTAGCATCAATATTCATTAGGGAGATTGGTCTATAATTTTCTTTCTCTGTTTTCAGCCTACCTGGTTTAGGTATCAGTACCATGTCTGTGTCATAGAAGGAATTTGGTAGGACTCCTTCATTCCCTATTTTATCAAATAATTTATATAGCATTGGGGCCAATTGTTCTTTAAATGTTTGGTAAAATTCACATGTAAATCCATCTGGTCCTGGGGATTTTTTCTTAGGGAGTTGTTTAATTGCCTGTTCTATTTCTTTTTCTGAACTGGGACTATTCAAGCAATTTACTTCCTCCTCTGTTAGTCTGGGAAGTCTATATTTTTGGAGGTAGTCATCCATTTCACTTAGGTTATCAAATTTATTGGCATAAAGTTGAGCAAAATAACTCCTTATTATTTCTCTAATTTCCTCTTCATTGGTGGAAAGTTCTCCCTTTTCATTTTTAAGACTACTAATTTCATTTTCCTCCCTCCTTTTTCTAATCAGATTTACCAAAGGCTTATCTATTTTATTGGCTTTTTCATAGAACCAACTCTTAGTTTTATTAATTAGTTCAATAGTTTTTTTACTTTCAATATTTTTAATTTCTCCTTTTAATTTTAGAATTTCCAATTTAGTATTTGATTGGGGGTTTTTAATTTGGTCTTTTTTTAGTTTTTTTAGTTGCAAGCCCAATTCATTAATCTTTTCTTTCTCTGTTTTATTCAAGTAAGCCTCTAAGGATATAAAATTCCCTCTTATTACCGCTTTGGCTGCATCCCACAAATTTTGGTATGATGTCTCATCATTGTCATTATCTTGAGTGAAATTATTAATTGTATCTATAATTTGCTGCTTCACCCAATCATTCTTTAAGATGAGATTGTTTAGTTTCCAATTACTTTTTGGTCTATTTCCCCCTAACTTTTTGTTGAATGTAGTTTTTATTGCATCATGATCTGAAAAGAAAGCATTTACTATTTCTGCTTTCTTGCATTTAATTTTGAGGTCTTTATGTCCTAATATATGGTCAATTTTTGAATAGGTTCCATGAACTGCTGAGAAGAAAGTATATTCTCTTCTATCTCCATTCAATTTTCTCCAAAGATCCAACATACCTAATTTTTCTAATATTCTATTTACTTCTTTAATTTTCTTTCTTATTTGTTTTGTGGTTTGATTTGTCTAATTCTGAGAGTGCAAGTTGAGATCTCCTACTATTACAGTTTTGTTGTCTATTTCTTTCAACTCTCTTAACTTCTCCTTTAGGAAGCTGGAGTGCCATACCACTTGGTGCATATATGTTTAATATTGATATTGCTTCGTTGTTTATGCTACCCTTTAGCAGGATGTAGTTTCCTTCCTTATCTCTTTTAATTAGATCAATTTTTACTTTTGCTTGATCTGAGATAAGGATGGCTACCCTCTTTTTGACTTCACCTGAAGCATAATAGATTTTGCTCCAGCCTTTACTTTTACTCTATATGCATCCCCTGCTTTAAATGTGTTTCTTGTAAACAAATATTGTAGGGTTCTGACTTTGATCCAGTCTGCATCTGCCTCCTCTTTATGGGGGAGTTCATCCCATTTACATTTACGGTTAGAATTACTAAATCTGTATTTCCTGCCATCCTAATAACCCCAGATTGTGCTTTACTTATTCTTGCCTCCCCCCACCCTCTTTCCCCTTTTCAACTTATTAACCTCTTGTATCATGATCTTATCCTCTTTATAATCCCTCCCTCCCCTTTGAGTCTTTCTCCTTCCCTTATTCTCTTTTTCTTTTTCCCTTTTCCTCTCCCCGTTTTAATGAGGCGAGAGAATTTTCTCTAAAACAAATGTCAATTATTTTTCTTTGAGCCAACTCTGATGAGAGTAAGATTCACAATGTTCCTCCCCTCTCTAAATTCCCTCAGATATGATAAGTTTCTTAGCCTCTTTGTGGGATGTGGTTTCCCTTTTTTTTTCCTCCTTCCCACCTTATTCTGCCATTCCCTTTCCATATCTACTTTTCATGTTATTCAGTACAATCAAATTATACATGTATTCTTTTTATATCCACAACAGAAATACAATTCTCAAAGGTTATTTTACCTTTTCTGCATCTCTGGCTCTATTCTTGGAGATCAAATTTTTTGTTTAGTTCTGGTTTTTCTTCAGAAACAAATGGAATTATTTGTTTATTAAATGTCCATCTTCTTCCCTGGAAGAAAATGCTCAGCTTAGCGGGTAGTTTATTCTTGGCTGCATCTCAAGTTCTTGTGCCTTTCGGAATATCATATTCCAGGCCCTTCTTTCCTTTAATGTCGAGGCAGCCAGATCTTTGGGTGATTCTTATTTTATCGGTATTTAAATGGTTTTTTGGCTGCTTGTTTTTTAATCTGATAGTTCTGAAATTGGCCACAATATTCCTTGGGGTTTTATTTTAGGATTTCTTTCAGAAGGTGTTCGATGAATTCTTTCAATACCTATTTTACCTTCTGATTCTATTACATCTAGGCAGTTCTCTTTGAATGATTTCTGTAAAATAGTATCTAGGCTCTTTTTTCATCATAGTTTTCGGAAAGGTCAATAATCCTCAGATTATCTCTCCTAGATCTATTTTCCAAGTCATCGTTTTACAAGTAGATAATTCGTGGTTTTCCAGTTTGTCATTTTTTTGTTTTTGCTTGACTGATTCTTGCTGTCTCAATGCATCATTAGTTTCAATTTTTGTTCTAATTTTTAAAGAATTATTTTCTTCATTAGCTTTTTACTTCTTTCTGTATATGTCAATTAGGTTTTTGAATGTTTATTGTTTTGGTCTGTGGAATTTTTTTCCATTTCACTAATTTTTTTTTTTAGTGAATTATTTTTTTTCCAATTCACCAATTTTGTTTCCCTGCACTTCCTGGGAATTTTTTAACTTTTCCAATTCGTATTTCAGGAAGTTGTTGCTCTCTTGTAAGGCTTCTCTTTCCTTTCCCCATTTATCTTCTAACTCTCTTTTGAGACTTTTAATGGCCTCTTCTATGAGAGCATTATGTAAAGGAGGACAGTCTGATGCATTTTTGCTGTTTGAGGTCTCTTCAGGTTTGCTGACCTGCTCTTTTTCTGCATAGAAGCTGTCGATTGTTCTTTTCATCTTTTTATTCATGTTTTAAAGCCTTTAGGGTAGGTCTCCTAGGCAAGGGGGTTACCAGCTTCCTCTGCAGAATAGGGAGAGATGTAAACCGATTTCCGGCTCCAAGGTATGGGAGTGCTCTGTGTGAGAGTTTTCCCTTCCCCCAACAGGAGGTGGATTCAGCACTGGCCGAGCTATCAAACTGCTTAGTAGGGCTGAGTGGATTATCGATTGCCCTCGGCTAGAGACTAAGTGGTGAAAGTGTCACCGCCCAGGCCGGAGCCTCTTGTGGGACTGTGAGTATTAGCAGCTGAGCGCAGACCGCAGAACGCAGACAGCCACAAACTCTGCCCAGCGTCTCTGCCTGATGCAAATCGGCCCTGGAAAAGCTCTATGGCCCCAAGCCGAGCTCCCCCCTGCGCAGATTGGAGGTTAACCCGGGCTGAGTCCTCCTGCCGTGCAGGATCACAACTGCCCCAAGGAAAAGCCCCTTACTGCGGGTTGGGGCTGCGCGCTTGTGCTGAGATCTGTGCCTTCACCCTTGGTTTGAGACTCTCCTCGGAACCTAATTTCTCTCCCAGTCTACGCCGATCTCCCCCCTGGCCCGGGAACCAACCTTTTTTGGCGAGACTGCAGATTTTTTTCGGCTGGTGAGTTGTTCTACTTCTTATCTTTACGAATTGTAGCAGTCAAGACTATTTTTGAGGCTCGATATAATATTGATAAAGAGGGTAAGAGAAGAGCTTAGAAAGATGCGTGTGTCTTCTCCGCCATCTTGGCTCCGCCCCCCTCTCTACCAAACATTTAAAGAACAATTAATTCCAATATTATGCAAACTATCTGAAAACTTAGGAAAAGAATCAGTCTTACCAAATTCCTTTTATGATACATATATGGTACTGATACCTAGAGAAGGTAGGGTGAAAACAGAGAAAGAAAATTATAGACCAATTTCCTTAATGAATAATGATGCAAAAATCAAAAATAAAATATTAATAAAGAGATACAGAAAGTCATCTCCAGGATAATACACTATGACCAAGTAGGATTTATGCCAGGAATGTAGGGCTGGTTCAATATTAGGAAAACTATCAGAAAAATCAACTATATCAATAACTAAGCTAATAAAAATAATATGATTATCTCAATAGATGAAAAAAAAAAACTTTGATTAAAATCCAACATCCATTTCTATAAAATGGTTTTCTTTTAAATGATCAGTAGTATCTATTTAAAACCATCAGCAATCATCATGTATAAGAAGGACAAGCTAGAACCATTCCCAATAAGATCTGGGTGAAACAATGTTGCCCACTATTACCATTACTATTCAATATATTAGAAATGTTAGCTTTGGCAATAAGAGAATAAAAAGAAAATGAAGAAACTAAATTATCACTCTTTGCAGATGATATGATGGTATACTTAGAGAACCAACTAAAAAAAAACTACTAGAAACAATTCACAACTTTAGCAAAGATGCAGGATACAAAGCAAATCCACATAAATCATCAGCATTTTTATATATTATCAACAAAATCCAGTAGCAAGAGAGACAAAAAATTCCATTTAAAATAACTGTAGATAATATAAAATACTTGGGAATCTATCTGCCAAGACAAAGTCAAGAAGTATATGAATACCACTATAAAACACTTTCTACACAAATAAAGTCAGATCTAATTAATTGGGAAAATATCAAGTTCTCTTGTGTAGGCTGAGTGAATATAATAAAAAACGACAATACTAACTAAATTAATTTACTTATTTAGTGCCATACTAATCAAACTCCCAAGAAATTATTTTACAGAGCTAGAAAAAAAAAATTAATAACAAAGTTCAACTTGAAGAACAAAAGATCAAGCATTTCACAGGAATTAATGAAAAATGCAAATGAAGTTGGCCTAGCTATGACAGATCTAAAACTATATTATAAAGCAGCAGTCATCAAAACATTTTGCTACTGGCTAAGAAAAAGAGTAGTTGATCAGTGGAATAAGTTAGGATCACAGGACAAAATCATCAATGACTATAGTAATCTAGTGTTTGACAAAACAAAGACCCCAGCTTTTGGGATAAGAGCTCACTATTTGACAAAAACCGCTGGGAAAATTGGAAACTGGTATGGCAGAAACTAGGCACTCACCCACACCTAACATCATATACCAAGATAAGGTCAAAATGGGTTCATGATTTAGATACAAAGAGTGATATTATAAGCAAATTAGAAGAACATGGGATAGTTTACCTCTCAGACCTGTGGAAAAGGAAGGAATCTGTGACCAAAGAAGAACTGGAGATCATCATCGCACACCAAATAGATAATTCTGATTATATTAAGTTAAAAAGTTTTTGTACAAACAAAAAGAATGCAGACAAGATTAGAAGGGAAGCAATAAACTGGGAAAACATTTTTACATTCAAGGGTTCTGATAAAGGCCTCATTTCTAAAATGTATAGAGAACTGACTCAAGTTTATAAGAATTTAATCCATTCTCCAACTGATAAATGGTCAAAGGATATGAACAGACAATTTTCAGATGAAGAAATTGAAACCATGCAAATTAAGAGAACTCTGAGATACCATTATACACCTTTCAGACTGGCTAAAATGACAGGAAAAGATAATGACAAATGTTGGAGGGAATGTGGGAAAACTGGGACACTAATACATTTGTTGATGGAATTATAAATGGATCCAACCGTTCTGGAGAGCAATTTGGAACTATGCCCTAAGGGCTATAAAACTGTGCATATCCTTTGACCCAGCAGTGTTTCTATTGGGCTTATATCCCAAAGAGATCTTAAAGGTTTTGGGAAAGGGACCCACATGTGCAAAAAATATTTGTGGCAGCCCTCTTTGTAGTGGCAAGAAACTGGAAACTGAGTGGATGCCCATTAGTTGGAGAATGGCTGAATAAATTGTGGTATATGAATATTATGGAATATTATTGTTCTCTAAGAAACAATCAGCAGGATGATTTATGAGAGCCCTGAGGATACTTACATGAAATGATGCTAAGTGAAATGAGTAGAACTAAGAGATCATTGTACATGGCAGTAACAAGATTATACAATGATCAAATCTGATGGGCGTGGCTCCCTTCAACAATGAGATGATTCAGACCAGTTCCAATGATCTTGGAGAGAGCCATCTACACCCCAGAGAGAGGACTGTGGGAATTGAATGTAGTTCACAACATAGAATTTTCACTGTTTTTGTTGTTGTTTGCTTGCACTTTATTTTTTCTCATTTCTTCCTTTTTGATTTAATTTTTCTTGTGCAGCAAGTGATTGTATGTATATATATATATATATATGTATGCATTTATTGGATTTAACATATATTTTGACCATGTTTAACCTATATTAGATTACTTGCCATCTAGGGGAAGGGGTGGGGAAAGGGGGCTAGATTTGAACACCAGGTTTTGCAACATTTGTTAATGTCTAAAAATTATCCATGCATATGTTTTGAAAATAAAAAGCTTTAATAAAAAATGAATGTTAAAAATTGTCTTTACATGTAATTGGAAAGTATAGAATACTATTTAAAAGAAAAAAATGTTTTCTATGTTCATTTCAGAAGTTGTTCTAGATTCAATGAGACCAAGGGACAGAAAACCAGGAGGCGTGGAAGAAAAAAGAAGAAAAAGTAAAGGAGGAAAAAGAGATTTCACATATGTTGAATAAGATTGTAAAAGAATGATTCTTAACTATTGTTGTAGGCCCTGGCCCTCTTGGACAGTCTTGTGAAGCCTTTGGACCCCTTTTAAGTATCATGTTTTTATTGATAAAATAAAATATATGAGATGATGAAGGAGAAGGATCAGTGGACAAAAGGTAAAGAACACCTGCTCTCCAATGCAAAATCCCTGTTCTAAACACTAGAATGCAAACAAGCTTCAAGCTGTTTGCCTTCCATGAGTTTAAACTCTGCAAAGAGAAATACCATGTACAATAAGTTATAACACAAAACAATATGTGATGAGTACTGGAGGATTAGTTAATTCTTTTACTCTCTACCAGTTATTTTAAACTTTACTTCTCTCCACAAGGTTCCCACATTTTCCCTTCTTACAGCTCTCAGCTCATAATTTCCCTCATATTTTATTGAGGAAAAAAGGGTCATTTGTAGCATCCTCCCTCTTCTTTCTACCTCCTCATCTAATGACATTTTTTACATTATTCCCCACTATTTCCTCCTTCACTTCAATCCAATCTCATCCCTTTCCATCCTCTCAAGATGATTGCCCCACTATCATCCTCCTTTTTTATTTTCAATATCTCTCTATCTACTGATCTCTTCTATGAGTCATATAAACACAAACAAGTCTCCATTATGGTAGAAAATACTCACTAGACTCACCATCTCTGATACCTATCCCTTCTCATCTTTTTTCAAATTGTTGAAAAAGCTATAAACTCAATGCCTCTACTTTCTCTCCACTTCCTCGCTTCTAAATCCTCTGTGATCTGACTTCAGATCTCACCTTTCTTCTTCCTTTTTTTTTTAATTATACTTTTTTATTTACAAGTTATATGCGTGGATAATTTTACAACATTGATAATTGCCAAACCTTCTGTTCCAATTTTTCCCCTCCTTCACTCCATCCCCTCCCCAGCCCGCCATGGCAGGTTGACCAATACATGTTAAGTATGTTAAAGTTTAAATTAAATACAATATAAGCAGACATGTCCTAATAGTTATTTTGCTGTAAAGAATCAGAGTTTGAAATAGTGTGCTGTTAGCCTGTGAAGGAAATGAAAAATGCAGGTGGACAAAAACAGAGGGATTGGGAATTCTCTGTAATGGTTCATAGTCATCTCCCAGAGTTCTTTCACTGGGTATAGCTGGTTCAGTTCATTACTGCTCACCTTTCTCCTTAAAACACACTCTCCAACATTATCAGTTTAACCATCATTTTTGATGTCTTCTCACTCATCCTTCTTTACCTCCTTTCAGTATTTGAGACATTAACTTCTCACCCAGGATCCTCTCTGCTGTCTAAGTTTTCATAAAACTATCTTCTGCTTCTGGTTCTACCTTCACAATTGTTCCTTCCATGTTTTTTTTTTTCAAGCTCATCGTCCATGCCATGTTCACTAATCGTAGATTTCCCCCAAAGTTCTGTCCTGTGCCATCTCTCTTATCTTTATATTCTCTCACTTGGTGACCTCATCGACTTTCAAGGGTTTAATTATTCTTATATGCAAATGATAGCAAACTGGATGTCTTACAGGTATCTCAAACTCAACATCTTCAAGAAAAAACTCACTACCTTTTTCCTCAAGCCCATTCCATTTTCTGAACATCTCTCTTTCTCTTGCATTTACCACCCAAAGACCCAGGTTTGGAACTCCAGCATTATTGTCAGTTCCTTGACTCTTCAACCTTAAATCTCTTGAAAAGTCATGTTGTTATATTTCCATATATCTCTATCTCTATCTCTATATCTTACATATATGCTCTCCCCTACACACATGACCATCACTCTAGTTTCTTCCCTCATTACCACTCTTCTACCTTATTTTCAATGACCTTCTTAATTTGTCTTCTTGCTTCAAGTCTTTCCACTCCAAAACATCCTTCATTCAGCTGCCTTTGTTTTCCTACAGCTTATGTCTGATTCTGTCAAATCAAAAATAAATTCCTCTGTCTGGCATTTCAAAGTGGCCCTCTTCCATTTTTCTACTCTTCATACATGCTATTACTCTCTTCCATGTACTTTCTGGTCCAGTCACACTGCCCTGCCTATTGTTTCTCACACTTGACATTCCTAAATCCAAGCCCCACATTGCATCCATGAGGCTACACTGTCTCTCTAAAAACAGCAGTGTGTAGTGTGTGAAAAGTCTTCTCGGTGTTGATGTAACCATGTGTGAGAATCCACTTATGATTTTAACTTCAAAATGTTTACTAAACAGAAGACTGGAGTAAAAGACATGAATACAAAGGCTTTAGATTAAGGAAGCATGTTTGGCTCCTGAAAGTGATGCAGGTTCACAAATACACTTTTGTTTTTTTCAATATCTGATCGAATAGCAATTATCAGTGAGAGCTTTTGACTCAGAAAAGCCCCAGAAGCATCCGGGACCCTAGGAACGCAGAGGCTATATCCTATTTTTAGGCCTCAGTTGCTTAGCAGCCCTGGAAATGCCCTTCCCCATAAAAAATCATCAATGGTGTCCAGAGAAGTATGCAAACAACTTGTTTTCACCCCTGAGGAGGGGGATGTTCCAGTGGCAAGTGGCCAGGCCCGCCTCTGAACAAGTACAGGAGGATAGGCACATAGTACAGTAGAAGAACATGCATCTGGTGGAGAAGTAAACCTCTCCTTGCTCTTTGCCCCCAGAGTGTTCCCCTGTAACCTCAGACCCAATGTTGGTTCCATTTCCCTGAGCACAGAAGCAGCCAAATTATAGGATGTGTGTGTGTGTGCACGTGTGCACACGCAGGTGAGTTGTATGTGTCTATGGGGGAGGTGTGGGGGTGGTGATGGTGTGATTAATGGCAGTCTGAAGATACTGACAATCTGAACAACATTTAGAAGTATGTGAGATGATGATTTGTTCCATCTCCCTAAGTCAAGCAGAAATTAGATCCTCATGTGTCCATGGTATAGAAGAGATCTCTATTTGGATATGTTTGGATATTTTCAACAAATCTTTATTAAACACCTACTATGTGCTGGTGCTGTGGCTTCAGGACACAGAAGTCACCAACTCTGAGCAAAGAAAGGAAATGGTGGCTATTTATCTACTTGGTCTTTGTGCAAAACACATGGGCTTTATTGCAGCTGTATTGTCTCCTCGCTTTCATGGTGGTTTTCAGTCATCTTCTCTCCTTTCTTCAGCAAATTGAGCCTTTTATGCTGCATCTTTTTAGTTGTTCCCATTAAAACTCATTTGCAGTTCTGTGCTCATAGCTTTAGACTGTCTAGACTTTGAACATATCTAATGAGATAGGTAGGTAGCTAAATAGATAGATGATTGTTCCAGGCATACAGGAAGGAAGGGGAAGTCCCGAGAGCCAGTGACCTGGGAATACAATAAGATGGATTGGGGGAACATTTCCAAAAGAATTTTGACTATGAAGAAAGCAAGAATAGAAGTGCATTCCCCGTCTCCACATGTGAGGGGTACACTTTCCCCATCCCACCTCCGTTTCTGTGGAGAGTGAGCTCAAGCTTAACACAGATTCCATATGACATTAGCCTCATTCAAGTTCACATTCAAATGTATCGTAGATGCTAGGTAAGTCTTCATCTCAGATACCACGGGGAAACAGGGGCAGGGCTCTATTTGGAATGGCTGCTTGCATAAATAAAAAAAAAAATTAAACATTTAAAAAGCATGGGCTCCACTCACAGATTTCAGCTGGATCACTCTTTACCTAAAACATAACAAACAGCAAGTCAAAGAACCAAAGCTCATCTTCCCAGGCCATATGAGGCCTTGCATGAGGAGGATCAGGGGACTCTCCACTCACAACAGAATCTCTCTCCTCTCACTGAAATGCCCTGAGGTAGGAAGAAATCAGATCAAGGAAAGAAGGCCACCACACCAATCTACAGCCTCTCTTAAGAGCTCAGTATAACACTGCACACAAGTAAGCCTGGGGCAGTTGAGGAATTCCTATTTTCCAGAGCAGCGCTCTGTGCAGTTGGAGGGGTCACTTTTTGAGCTGGGCCATCAGCACGTACATATTGGGCAGACATGGCTGCCTGACAGCGCCCTGGGCTCAGGATTTAATGGAATGAAGCAATCAGGCCAGGAAGCATTTAGAAAATTACAGCACCTTTTCTTGATCAAAAGTTCCCCGCCATAAAAGCCGATGTTTTTTCATACCAATTTTCTCCCGGTAAAGTTCTATGATTGCCAGTCATGGTACACCATGATCTCAGTAGAGTAAAACTCCACATGACCTTCTGGGACAATGGAAAGAGAACAGCACATTACCAGTAATGACTGATGTACAAGAGGTGGCAAAAATATATGTACTATCAAGGAAATGTATGGTCCTAATAGTGGGTGAGTCAGTGATGCTGCAAGAGGGAAGGATAGCAATTGAACAGTTTAACTGGGCACTGATGTCTTTAAATTGTGAAAATAACCAGAATAAGGCCACTACTGCTTTCAGTAGCACTGATAGGGAAGATTTATGGCCGGATGGAAAGAAAAAACACCCAGGATG
Organism: Sarcophilus harrisii; assembly: GCF_902635505.1. Taxonomy (NCBI): domain Eukaryota; kingdom Metazoa; phylum Chordata; class Mammalia; order Dasyuromorphia; family Dasyuridae; genus Sarcophilus; species Sarcophilus harrisii. The sequence continues at coordinate 45,990,148 of NC_045432.1, forward strand.
CTGAGTAATAGCTGGCCTTTATATCTCATTTTAAGGTTTCAAAGTACTTTACGCACAAGTTCTTCTTTTGAGCCTTGTGAAAATCTATCGGGTAGGTACACTAGGTATCATTCCACTTTTTAATAACAGGAAACTGAGGGTTTCTGGCTTCACTGGAGGGTGAAGTGGCTTGCCCATAATCACAGAGTCAGCATTGGAAGTAGGATTTGGACCCAGGTTTTCCTGCTTCCTGGTCCATTATTTTACCTAGTATTTCACACCTTATGAATCATATCCACTAGTAAGGGGAAAGATATCATGTATGAGCTTAGAGACCCTCTGAAGAATTCAATTAAGTGGAGTCTGTGTAGAAGAGAGTTAGTAATACCAGGCCTCTTCCCTCTACCCCATACACTGTAGGCAGCCTCCTATTCTACCTATAGGTAAAGCCAAGCTTGAAAAAAGCAATGGAGTTGAATGTCCACTTCTGGTTTTGGTCAATTGTTTTGGAAAGCATAATGGGAGAGGGAGAGAGAGGGAAAGAGGGAGGGAGGAAGAGAGAGAGAGAGAGAGAGAGAGAGAGAGAGAGAGAGAGAGAAAGAGAAAGGGAGGGGGAGAGGGAGAGTAGGAGGGGGAGAGGAAAAGGGAGAGGGGGAGAGATTGGGAAAGATTCCATTCCTGGTGGCCCACTCTCTCGAGCTTTTGAAACTTACAAAGTCACAGTCTCCAGAGAACAAATGCCGGTCGATATTCACAAGCCATATATTGTCCTTGGATGGGGATAGGCAGGGACCTCTCTCCTTCTAGCACTGTTGTTCATTGCTCATTCGAATACTACCAAACAGGAAGAAGTCAGACAAAGAAAGAGAATAATATTTATAGGGATAAATGTTATGTCTTATCATTGGGTTAAAAAATAATGATCAAGTAAAAGATGACAGAGAACAAGTCTTTTGGAAAGGATTTCCATGGATCCTAAGTTCCATACGAGTCCATAAAATAACAAAATGATTTCTTCCATCTGAAAGAATGCTAGTAAAAGTGTGCCATCCCAAACAACTGATTCCAAACAAGGAGAATAAAAGTCTCATTTGGAAAACCGTGTTCAATTCTGGATACCACATTTTAAGGTGAACATTAACAAACCATTGAAAGTCCATAGAAAGACAAATAGGATGACAAAAGGATTGAGGTCATCAATGTTGAATAAAATGTATAGAAGCGATGTTTAGCCCAGAGAAGTGAAGACTTAAGGGGGATAGCAACTAGGATCAGAAAGGCAGTCTCTTGGAAGGGGGAGTCTATTTTCTCTGGTCCTAGAGGACAGAACCAGGAGCAGGAGGGATGGTTGGGGGATGGGGATAGAAAAGGGCTACAGAAAAGTAGATTTCAGTGTGAATTGAGGAAAAATTACCTAAGTTAAAGCAATCCAAAAGGCTGACCTTTGGCTGAATGTCTGCAAGAAAAGACATTCTCTTCTCTCAGGATTTTGGAGGAGGGATGTCTTCTTAGGAGGGATTGGACTAGACGGTCTTTTAGGCTCCTTCCTCATTTTTTTCTTTTTATTCTTTTTAACAAAACATCATTCTATATCCGGCCTATTATTTTGAACATCCTCAATTCTATAATAAATGGGGGACATATTTTCTTCCACATAGAAAGAGTTTTGGGGTTTTAGCAGTGTCTGGTTTTTGTCTTCTCCACTTGTCTCAGTGGGTGTCACATATTTTGCTGTTGTAGTCTACCCAAGGACAAGTACATCCAACTGAGTAGTCTGTCAGCCAAGAAGCATTAAGTCCTTTCTTCTGGCCAGGCACTGTAGCGAACACCAAGCATACAAAGAAAGGCAAAGAAAACAAGTCCCTGTCCTCAAGGTGTTGGCTTTTTAATATAAACATGCAAACTGCCATGTGCATCCTTTATGTATGGGTGTATTATTGGTGACTGTGTGTGATTGAATCAGATCCCTGGATGGCCAGTCGCAAGTCAATGCTGAAGGACACAGAATCTTAGAGTTTTCATGGCAGAAACCTATTGGAATCATTTAACTGCAAAATGCCGGAGCCACAGAATGGCAGAGGTCACAAAGTCCTTAGAAGTCACCTGATCTAACCTCTCCATCTATAGCAGGGGTGTCCATAAAGCATTCTCAAGATCAAGGTCCTTCAGTTTCAGAATCAGTCTCTCTGGTGATGGGGAATCACATCTTCCATAAGCAGCCTATTTCACTTTTGGAGATCTCTGATTTTTAGAATTTTTTATTTCCATTGACCCATAAACCCGTTTGAGGCTAGTTACAGATTAAACCTCCTTGGGCCTTTCAACAAATGCCTCAGATGGTAACCAGTTCAGTGAACTATATCAAAATGTCAGACCCCGGAGGGACTTCACAGATTATCATGTCATAAAGTCGGGAACCACCTCCTTTTGGAGTAAGGAAACCAGAAAGGAATGTGACCTGACCAAGATCACATAGACAGCTCAGTTCCACTTAGTGCTTTGTGTACTGCACTCAACCAGCCATCAGTCTCACACCCGGGTGAGAACTAGTAAGACGACACAGAATCCCAGCCAACCTTTCTAGAATCAACCAGAAGAAACGCTATCTCCCACTTCACGTCAGTGAATAATATCTTTTCTGATCTATGAAGGCTCTTGGTTTGGTTTGATTTTTTTCCCCTTCAAATTCTTCTTCCTGTGTAGTAGCATCATTAAGTATCCTTTCCCTTTTGGTTACACATGAATGCTCTGCGTTTGTTTACAGTCCTTGTTAGCATCTATTTCCTGAAATTAATTTGGCAATGAAAAAAGCGTGCTAATGTATCCAATGTCTTCGTGAAATCCAAATGCCCTTGTCTTCTCCTCTGACAAACATCCTGGGACTAATGAAAAATCAAACTACGAGGAAAAAACTCCACCTGTCAGGTTGATGGAGATAATTTTTCTGTTTAAACTTCTCTCCAGGTAAATTCTAATATAGCCATTCTTCTTTGGATGATTCCTGGGCCTCAGTTTCCGTATCTATTCAATTAAGGAAATGGACCAGATAACCTTAACGGTTCCTTCTAATTCTAATTTTTCTTTCCCACTAGCCGTTTCCATCTAGATGGTACGGCAGAGATACAGTGCTAGACTCTGGGCCAGAAAGACTTCAATTTAAATCTTACCACTGATACTTACTAGCTGCATGACCTAGTGCAAGTCACTTAATGTATTCATGTTTAAAATAAGGGGGTTGGAATTTAAGGACCTTTAGGGTCTTTTGCAGCTTTACACCTAAGTTTTATGATCTTGTTTTTATAGAAGCAGTGATGTATAAAAAAAGAAACAGGAAAAACTGTGCTCAACAGCCCGGAATTTGAATCTCTATTAGACAAATTACTTATTGTGTGACGTTGGCCCAGTACTTTCTGATAGCCTCCATTTTTTTTCTCTTATAAAATATGGGATTATACTAGCTGACTGCCAATATGTTCCTGTAATCCAATATTTTTACCATTTTAAAAGAGTGCTGGCAGAGGCCTAAATTATACATACACGTGTGTGTGTGTGTGTGTGTGTGTGTGTGTGTGTGTGTAAAACCTGCCTCATATACTTTATACAGTTTTAGAACTTTGGTACTGAATACAATTTCTGAGCTCATGCCGTCCAGTTCCACTCGCAGTGAGGTGGGATCTCTATTGCATTCCAATCACTCATCCAATCTCTGATCCAGCATCTAGCACAGTTCCCAGCACACAGTAAGTGCTTCATAAATGTTTATTAATTGATGGATGACGGCAAGCTCATCAGTCATAGATGTGGCCCACACCGCTCTGGGATGACTTTGTTAGGATGGGCTTGCCTCTCCCCCCTCATATCAAGCCCAGCTCTGGCTCTTGGTGACTTCCACTATTCGCTGCTCCTCCTTCCTGTCTGGCTGGACCTCACTGTCAGCACTGCTGAAGAAAATCATTGGTGGTAGTGGTGGCTGTTAGAATTCTTATTGTTTTTCCTTCCTTCTGTAGGAGCACCATGACATCAGGGAGGTGATGCCATGACATGCCAGTGAATTGAAGTGAGGGAAGCCATGCCAAGTCACTGGCACTGGAGGCCAATGACTTCACTGTCTGCTGTATGAAATTCTGCATTTTCCCCAGGGGTATATTATCCATGTTCCTAGATCTTCAGACCCAGTCTCCCATCAGCTAGGTAGGAATAGTTCGGTGAATAGTGCTGGGCTGGGGGTTCAAATCCAGCTTCAGACAACTTGCTTGCCGTGTGACCTTGGCTCTCTCCCTGCCTCAGTTTCCTCAACTGTAAAATGGAGATAAAAATAGCACCTATCTCCCAGGACTGTTGTGAGGCTCAAACAAGACGATATTTATAAAGTGCTTTGTAACCTTTAAAGTGCTCTATAAATGCCAGCTACTATTACTAAGCCATTCTTGAGATAAACAACCTGAAAGCCTCAGATGAATCAGTACCTTTCCTCCACCCACAACTTACAGAAAGTTCATATATAATTTTTTTTTTTTTACCTCACAGGACCAATCATCCCATTTCCAGAAAGGTTATTCAGAGATGTTCTTTTCTCATGGGATTGATCATTAGTGGATTAGCTTTCAAATCAAAAAGCCCTCAAAGGTATCCCTTTCTCCCTTTCCTATTCCCAGACCAATGCCTCCATGAGGCCAAGCAGCTCTCTAATACAGCGGCTGTTCTGGTCAGTTTGGGAGACCCCCACCGGAAATGCCCATCTGGAATTAGAGATACACATGAAAATTGGCTTGGACAGTTGTAGCATCTAAACAGGAGCGCTTCTAGGCCCATGGATGTTAATCCCCTGTTTACAACAGGGGTACTGATTCCTAAGCAACTCAACACAGGTTGGCAGAATAAGAAGGAGAATCCCAAAGCAGGACCCAGGTCACTCAATCATTCAGCAAACATTTATGAAGTTCTTGCTATACTTCCTGGTGTGGAGCACAGGCACTGCTGCTGGGTGCTGATGATGCAAGTACCAGAACAAAAGGGGTCCGGACCTTGAGGAATTTATATTCTCACAGGATGAGACAACACACACACACACACACGCGCGCGCGCGTGCACGTATCAGTATGTAAAGAGTATATGCAAAATAAACAAAAGGTAGATTTTGAAGGGAGAGTGGTAGCTAGTGGAATCAGGAGGTAAAAAAATGTGAAAATGTTCTCTTTTCCTGGAAGGGTCAATGATACCACAGGCCATAATGGACCAGCATGGTAGTTATTTACATCATCATTTCTTCTCCCACATGAGGTTTTTAAGGCACTCAGTCAAAGGGAAGGATGCTGGTATATACCCCAGGTGGAGGTATACTATACTTGTGAGACAATCAAACAGAGAGGCCAGCTGAAGTTAGAAGGTTTGGGGAAGCACTTGCCTGGCTAGAACTTGGCCTCCATGCTTCATGCAGCACAAATCTTTTAAGATCAATCCAACAAACCTTCATGAAGCAAAGCAAGGCACCGTGTGAGACACTGAGGGTACAAAGGAAAATGAGGAACAACAGTTGCTCGTGAAGAATCCCACCTTAGAATGTCATAGACCAATAAGTACCAATGATGGGGTAAGTAAATGTTAAATGAAACTGGTCACAGACAGTTTCTGTCTCATCCTGATGCCAAGAGAAGGACAACAGGCTCGCATAAGCCCTTTTTTTCTACACCCGATCGGCCTTGGAACATAACAAAAAGCTTTAAAGACAATAAGGGTTCTTTTTTAAAGTACTGATGGAAATTTGTGTTTTCAAATGTCAAGTCACTGCCGAAAAGTCATGACCGAATGACTGGCTGATATCTGAGTGTTGAGATTTTCCCCATTTTAGTAATCTACCTTCAAAAACAAGCTTTCTTTGCTCTTAGTGAAGTTATAAATTAAGCTCAGTGGGATCATTAATAGCAGCAAATTGGAGCCCTTCAAGATTTCATTTTTATAAAGGAAGAAGAGGTCCCAATCAGTAACATGCTCCATTTTGCCCACACATTCACTACTAATTGAAACAGCATTAAATAGTAACCATGGCCTCATTAGAAATTATTCTAAGTGTGTTAGTCTATAAATCCAAGATGTTTGACAAAGTGTAAGTGAAATTGTTTTAGCTAAGTGAGCTTTGAAAGAAAATTTTCATCATCTATCTAAAAAAAGTCAAACCACTCAATTAGACACAAGCTGCACAAAGGATCGTGTAGGCCCAGATCTGTCACCAGCACTGAGCTAATGGTGCTTTTGTCCAGGGTAGCCACGTGGGATTCAGTGCATTCCTTTCTCAAGAGAACCGTTGTCCCTATGACCATCTCTGGGGTCCTTTGGAATTGTGGAAGGCCACTGCCCCTCCCAGGGTTACAACACCATGATATCCTTTTCCTGGGCCTGTCCCTCCCCAAATATTCAAGGCAGAGGACCAGATCTCCTCATGTTCTGGTTACACCTGTACCTGCAATAACACTGCCTTAAACTGTGCTCCCCCATGACAACTTTTCTTTTGCCCCAATGAAAAAAAAATGTGTGCTTCTGCCTTTGTAGATATCTGATCTCTGACCTCTGAGACAGGATTGGAGAACCATTTCCCATGAGGGCAATTGATGGATAAGGAGAAAAGCGATTAAAAGACACAAATAATTTAAAAAACCATGTGATCTGACCTCAAATGAATCAAGTATGTGAAAATGCTTTGCAAGCTGCAATGCACTATAGAACTATATAGCATTGTAATTAAGGTAGGAAGAGGAGGGAGAAGAAATGAGGGGAAAACTGAGGACCCCCTTAGCCAATGGTTATAATGGAGAAATTCCTGACATTACACAGATTTATTTTCTTAGAAAATGTCAGAGCCGATAAAGGACTGGGCCACCTTCTAGTCCAGATTCCGCATTTAACAGCTGAAGAAACTGATGCCCAGTGAGGGCAGAGACCCATCCAAGGTGACCTAGTGAGATATAGGCAGAGTTCGGTTTCTTTACTCAAAGGTCACCTCAAAACAGAATCATTTCCTCTTGAGAGATCATTTTGGCATCTGAAAAGCCAGGTCCATAATTAGCTAAGAAGTGGAGGAAAGTAGACTCTAGGTCTATACTCTAAGACATAACAAGGATGAGTGAAGAATCTCAACTGTGTTCAACACAGTTTAGCAACTATGTTACTTGCTTCATACACCTTATTCTTTAACCAGAGAATTTATCCACGGTCACCCCATCTGTAGGCAATTTTTCATCCTGTCTATGACGACATTGGATGGCAGAGTCTTACCATTAAGTTAAAAAGTAACCTTCATGGGACAACTAGGTGGCACAGTGGATAGAGCACTAACTCTGAAGTCAGGAAGACCTGAGTTCAAATCTGACCTCAGACACCTAACACTTCCTAGCTGTGTGACCCTGGGCAAGTCACTTAACCCCAGTTGCCGCAGGGGAAAAAATTAACCTTCACAGGGACAAGATAGCCGAAGTGTAGCTAGCTAGACAACAGTTTATGTGGAAAAGGCATGAGAGATGTTCACTAAGAGAGCTGATGGGATCATGCATTGCATTATTAAGAGAGACACAGCTTGAAGGACTGTGAGGCAACATGGTACAGCGGTAAATGTTGGCTTGAGAATCAGAAGACATGAGTTTGATTTCTAGCTCTGCCACTTTCTGTAGCTTTGTGACTTTAGGTAAGTCCCTTAACCTTGCTAAGCTTCAGGTTCCTCATATGTAAAATTGAGAAAGTTGAACAAGATAGCTTCTAAAGACCTTTCCAGGTCTTAGTCTATGACCCTATGACTAGGAAGCTGATCATCCTGGTCAGACAACACCCTGATCACTGTGTTCGGTTCTAGGTATTACAATTTAGGAAGGCCACTGATAAACTGGCTCATGTCTAGAAGACGTCAAGCAATCTGGTGAAGAGCTTTGAGTTCATGCTATATATGGCCAACTGGATGAACTGAGGATGTACTGCCTGGAGAAGGGGGAACATGATGATTGTCCTCGAGGGTCTTTTCTTTTTGGCCCCAAGTAATGAATAGGATCAATGGGTAAAAGTTACAAAATAGTAACCTTGTGCCAAAGGAAAGTGGGCTGTTTTGGGAGGTGGCTCCCTTTTAATTAAGGTCTTTAAGCTAGATTTGGAAGTCATTTTGAAGATTCATATGGATTGAAATAGATGGCTTCAGAGGTCCTTCCCACTCTGCATTTCTGCTTTTGATTTTGTCACTGCTGTCCATTCTTTGGTTGGATTTTATTTCAGGAGAAATGAGAACTAGGCCTTGCCATAGCCCTTGGCTCAACTGGGCTTGGGCGAGGTGATCTACACCAAACTTATAAAATTCACAGAACCAGCATTGGGGATGGAGAAAGCACTGGGTTTGTCATTAGAAGATTTCAGATCAAGTCCTAGAGCCTGGTCACCATTTCTATGCACCTCAGTTTCTTCATCTGATAAGGGAGATTAAAAATTCCTGTCAGCCTTACAGGGTTGGAAGATAGAAGACCTATTAAAACCGTTACTCAACTAAAATAAACTAGTGGTATTTAAAGTAAGGACCTAGACTCATGTAACAGATGGTGTGCTAATGACATATGAATATGTCATTCAGTTCATCCAGGAAGTACTTTTGTCCTGAGCCAACTACATTTTTTAAAGGGCCACGATTATTTTTTCTCTCCACACATTCAATTAAAAAAATCTTATAGAAATTATGGCTTCCAGGGTCCTGCTGGAAAACAAAGAAGCAAACAGCCTATATATCCCGTCAAAGGCCGATCTAGTTAAAATGGTGAGCCGATGGGAAGGAGCAAGAGGTGGCACGGTCACCGGAATGCTGTGACTTCAGGGAACCCTGACTTCAAATTCAACTTCAGACACTCACTAGCTGGGTGATCTTAGCAAATCAGTTAACTTATGCTTACCTCAGTTTCCTCAAATGTAAATAAGAGATAATGACAGCACTTTTCTTCTAGGATTGCTATGAAGATCAGATGATATGATTTTTGTACTTAGTACAGCGCTTGGCACACAGTAGATATTATATAAATGATAACAATACTACCACTACCACAACTCATTGTATCTTTCACCCTAATCATATATTATTACAAGTTTTCATCTCATTTTCCTAGTCATGGAATATTAAACAATAAGAGAATAACCAATAAAGAGAGTCTGAAATATTATGGGATTTTCAGCAACTACTCCTACACCCACCCAGTTTGCAGAAACAAAAGGAAGGTATATGGATATAAGGGTCTAACTATATTTTTCTTCATTTCCTAACTTAGAGTCAAAAAGACCTGAATTCAAATCCTGACTTAGAAATGCATTAGCTGTGTGAATCTGGGCCAGTCACTTACCTTCTTTTAGCCTCAGTTTCCTCATCTGAAAAACGGTGATAAAAACAATACCTACTTCCCAGATTTATTATAAGGATCAAAAGAGATAATATAAGGAAAATGAATTACAAAGTTTAAAGTGCTGTAAATGTTTTAGCTATCATCCTCATCTTCATCTTCATCCTCATCTTCATTATCATAGTGATCTTCTATGGCCAAAGAATTTGTCACTAAATTATTAAGCAGTGATGGGGAGCTTTCTGTGACTTAGTGAGGCTGATCTTCAAAAAGTATACTCCATTTGTTGCTGAGGTACAATTGGAGCCTCTCCAATATGGGAGAATTAGGGAGAATTTGTGCTCAGCAGGCATAGCCTTAGTTTACTCTAATTCCACTCTCTTCCAAGATGAGAAAGAATTTATCATTATATGTGTCATGGACAGATATTGCAAATGAGGACTGAACTCAGCCTATAACTGGAGAGGAAGAGGAGGAGGAAGAGGAGGAAGAGAAAAGACAGGATTGCTTCTGGGAAATAAGAGAAATTTCGTCCAGAAATAAAAGCCCATTATTTTAACAACAATATTCGTTCAATGATGTTGTTAGGTTATGAGTCATGGAGTCCCATAGTTTCCAATGAATTAAAATTGAGGATCATTCAAAGAGCAATAGAAAAATGTGTGTGTGTATGTTTGTGTATATCTACCTATCTATCTATATCTATGTATGTATGTATGTATGTTGGGTGTTAAGTAAGCTATGAAATAAGAATTGTACATGAAAAAGCAGGGTCAATGATTTTATCACATACACACACATGTACATACATACATACACACATCCATACACACTGAGAGAATGTTTTTTAAAAAGATGAGCTGGTCACATAGTAAGAAGAGATGACAAATGGTTACCTTTGACTTAATGCCAAAAGATCTAGAGCAAGATCCTCTAGAAAGTTGGACGGACTCTAGTGAAGGATTTGTCCTCGGTTACATATAAAAAATGGATAACACAGGGCTGCTCTCTGCATCACTGAAGGCAGTATCCAAATAGATCAGACTTTTGGATCCACTGCAATGGTCAAGGAAGGATGAAAAATACCATTCTTCTATTTGGACAATTGGACATATTAATTTTAAAATACCTAGGATATTCTTTGAGATGAAAATGAGATCACAATCTAGTTTGGTATATAGCCCATGAAGTAAAAGAAGGGAGCTTAGGGTTAAAACAAATGACCTGGACACAGGGGCCGGATACACTTGGGTAGAGTGAGAAAAGCCACACTTAGGAAAGGGTGATTAGGGAGATTCCCCAAAGCTCTGATTTGGGGAAGGGAGTACTTTATCCCCAAGAATAATCCCCCTCTCATCTTTTCCCCAGTCTAAGGAATATGACCCTGCCTTAACCTGGCTCTGGGCAAATGCTGCTCCAACCATTCCCCAACACAAGCCATCACCATTATGCTCTTTTTCAAAGGATCAACTCCACTATCCCTAACCTGAGCTGAGGCAAGACAAACGCTGATGGACATTTTCCCAGAATCTACTGAGATGTCACCATAACCACTGAACCATCTTCTGTACTTTTACTTTCAACCATCCTTTCTGCTTTCAGTCTCTTCTGTACTCCTTTATACCTCTGTCATCTCATATCCCAACTCTCCCTTAATTCCCAATATCCCTGCCATTACTATCTTAACCCCTACTATCACTTTGCTCCAGGTTAACAAATTTCTAGTGAAGACTCTAGGGAGAAATGATAGAAACATGGATTCATCAAAGTTACACAGAACACAGTCAGCAGTACTTTCCCCACCAGTGACTTGGGAGCGCTTTCTTTTGGGCATTACAAAATATAAACACAGTTCTTATATTTACTACTTATTTTGAAAGTGATATCCATCACTCCTGGAGAGATCACTAACCATCTACCTTCTGCAGATTTGGGTGTAATGAAACTACAGGGAAAGCAAAGTGGGGGGGGAATCCAATTCTTTGTTGAGTATAAAATTAAAATTCTGATTGTGGACAATTATTCCCATGAGTTTCAAAAGGTTAATAAAAAGGTTCAGTTTCAGCAGCAACAGGGGATTTACTCCTAGGACTTCCAGCAGGGTTTATAGAAAAAGCACTAATCAAACTTCAGGTCTCCCACTAAAAACTCCCTCCCTCACTGAAAGCCCCAGGATGAGAAGCATTAAGTGTGAGGGCTGACAGCTCACTCTTAATCTACCTAATAAGTTGAAACAGGGTTGCATAAGAACTGAGCACAAGAGGAAGAAGGCATCTGGGTCATTATTTTTGTTTTTCTCAATGGCTTTGTGCATGGAATGGTGAAGTTCTGTTGTATCACAGCTGTGCTTTGGAACAATAGTCACTTATGTGTGCTTTGATTTTAGCTTCATATCCACTGGTGTACCCCATTTGGGGCCAGGATTAGTGACAGATGACACTCATTTAGAGGATCCTGGTAGATGTGGTTCTGAGTGAAGGCATGTGATGGAGCATCACTCACCAGAACGCACCACTCGCCCCACAATGCCCTTTTCACTGATGCCGGACAGCAGCACATCATGCTGATGGCACGCTAGATCCTTTCCCCCCAACATTCCTTCAGGAGCCTCTGAACATTGAACATGACGCTCCAAAGACTTAAAATATGGGCCTGATGCGTCCTCCTAATCCAATTACACGCCTGCAGGGGCAGCCCTGTGTTTGACTTAGGAGGATTGCCCCCTGTGCTCCACAGTGGGAAAGCTCCTCTGAGAAAATACCTCCCACCTGTGTATGCTCAAACTGGGCAGGTTACAACACTCCCAAGATGACTGGCAAGCAAATGAACACATGTGGACCTACTTTCATTCAGCCTTTGAAGTCAGGAGATGAGAAAGGATCAGGGTCAGATTGGAGATATATCCTGAGGTTCTGAGTCACTCACGGAAGGACTCTCTGGGCTTTCCTGGGCAACTCAGTGCATTAGAAGTGATCTGAAACAATCTTCCACTTAGGGAGTTATTAAGTGGAAAATTTCACCAACCACAATGACCAAAGATTCTTCTTCTCCTTCATTACAGAGGAGATTCTGGAGGAGAGAGAGCATCAGATGCTGGGTGGGTACAAACCAAAGGGAAGCGGAAACAGGCAAGAGCACACTTTCCCTACTTCACAATTCTGCTGGGGACTGGTACTAAACCAGGGGCTCTTAATTGTTTTTATGTCACGAATGCCAGATTAAAAATCTTTAACCTGGAAAAACCTTTGTCCCCTTTAGAGTTTCAGATTTTTACTCTCGGATTATATAGAATAACCATAAAGATATCTTATTGTAGAGCAGCTAGGATGTGCAGGGAAGAGAGCATTAAACCAGGAATCAAGAAGATGCAAGTTAAAATACAAGTTCAAACACTTGCTAGCTGAATGATCCTAGGCAAGCCTCTTGACTGCCCTCTGTTTTCTAATCTATAAAATAGGGATAATATTGTTGTGAGAATCAAACGAGAATAATTTTAAAGCACACCGCAAACCTTAATTATGTAAATGCTAGCTATTAATATTAACGATGACGCTGATGCTAACAAATCATGTCACCACTGTAAAAGTCTTCCGGAAACACCGTTTCTTTGGGCAAATGAAGTAGGGTGGTGTCTGGACCAGAATTACATCCAGACTCCTCTGAGGCAAACTCCAGGTTCATTTCTGCACAAACATCCTATATTCTATGAGATTTGTCCAAGACGACTAGCCACATTCACTGAGATGACAGCTGTTACTTCACTCTGCCATGACTAGAAATTCCAGGGACTATTGTTCCAAAGCACGGCTATGATACAACAGAACTTCAGTTCTTCAAGAGACCACTTGTCTCTCTCTCATCCCTTCTCCTCCCTCCCACATACTCCAGATCGTAGTGATTATCTTCACGAGATGCTGTGGTCCCCCAGTATTGATTCCACTGTCCCCCAAGGAAGGCACATTATGATCCTTAGCTAAGGTTGTCCTCAGATGGCAGGACACTATTCAGCTGATCGGCATATGGCAGAACAACCAAGAACTCTAGGTCCCCTCCACATCACAAAGACAATGAAGACAAGTAAAACAGTAGGGCATAGGTCAGGGATCACGAAAGACACTAGTTCCATTTTAAAGTGCTGTAAAAATAAAACATCTCAATTCTTTTTTTAAAAAACTTAAACCATGAGAAAATAATGAAGATTAAGAGTAAACATTGTGAAATCTATTCGTTTTCTAGATGCCTAAAAGAAGCAATGTACCTTCAGGACTAATTACTTTACTTCCCGAATAGTTTATTCATTACAGGTAGAATGGGTGGGAGGTAATGAATACTGATAACATGCATTTGTAAAAGGCTTTACCTTTTACAAAAAGTTCCACATATATTTTAATCCCCAAGACAGTTGTAAGAGGTAGATGGTGCAAGTATTATGGGAAGGATGCAGGGCTTTGCTGGTTAAGGAACTACTGATGTAGAACTCCCTCCATGAATGCAAGATACATTTTGTGTCCGCTTTTAGCAGGTCATTCTGCTAAGTGATTTTCCAGGGTCTCACAACTACTAAGGATCAGACAGAGGTGGGACTTGAGGTTCTTCCTAACTCCAGCCTCTGTCTCCAAATTTTAGCATTAACATTCTATGGAAGAGGGAATGAAGATTCAGTGGAGTTCAGAATTATAATAGTGCAAGGTGAATGGGACTTTAGCCAAAGACACAGAGAAGACACTGACAGCAAATACTCTCCTTTGGGATCATATTGAATTGTTAGCAAAGATACCGAAAGTTGGCAAGTTATTAGGCAGCATTCCTCTTTATCCCTGCCACCATGATTTATCATGTGACATGGAGTCAGGTAGACCTGTTTGGAATCCTATTCCCAACATTTAATAACTGCATGATCTTAAGGAGCTTATTTTACCTTTTCTGATCTTCATTTTCAGCATTTGTAAAATAGCATAATAATAGCACCACCTCGTAACAAAGCCATAACCGATTGAAATCATGTCGATAAAATGCTTTGAAAACCTTAAGTCACTACATACCAATATCATTATTATTTCAGAAATGCTTGTTATAACTCCAAGACACAGTTCATTTGGATCAAAGCCCCTGATCTTGCCAGGAGCAGATTGGTACTCTCTTACTATCTCCTTATTTATAATGGGTACTAACTGTCTATTAGTTGTTCTCATGTGGCCATTTCCACTCTAACAATAATTTTCCTTGGCAAAGAAAACATGATCATCATCAACAGCAAGTGTATCATAAAAATCCACGTCGTAAATTACAATCACACTATCCATCTTAAGTATCGGTTCTGTTTTTCTCCCTTCCCCTTCCCCACAGCCAACAAATTCCCTTACAGCAAAAACAATTTTTCATCATCCTCCCCACTCAGGTCATCTTAAGCTTCAGTACTCTCAAACCTAACACATGCATTTGTATTTATTCTATATCACCTATCCAGGATGCTATCTTCTACATATACCTTTTAAAAACCTAATTTGTTTGCTGAATTCTCTGCCTAATTTTTTTCTTTATCTTTTTAGACAACTCATGCTTCTCCTCCTTTTAAAAACCACTTTTTCTTGTGTCTTCAGATTTTCATTTCTGAAGACTCTCCCATTCCCCTTATGTGATGATTTCCCCTGTAGAATTTTAGTCCATAAGTTTCTCAATTAACTTTCCTATGGAGTTTCTAAAATCTACTCTCCTAAAAGCTAATGTGTCTGTCAGACTATCTGCAGCTGCTTCTTCTTCAATACAAACTTCAGGAAGGAATTGTTCCTCACCTCCCCCAAACAGTTCCTATCATTTGTATACTAACAACCAATCATATCCTCTTGGTGAGAAAATGCATTGGTTCCTCCACTTTTTGAAGGATGAGATTCTCAGTCTGGCATGTCAAGAAATTACGATCTTGTCTACTTTTGGGAGGAGAGGTGGGGAGACAGAGAGAGACAGAGGGACAGAGGGAGGCAGACAAGAGACAGTTGAGAGAGAAACAGAGAGAGACAGGGACAGAGAGGTTGCTCTAGCAGCCTGTATAATTGACGTTCTCCATCATTTCTTCTTATTGTCTGTAGATACAATGGTTTTCACTTTTGTTTGTTCCTCCAATACCTTCACTAAAATACCGATCTCTATCACCTTGCTCGGATTTTTCCCTACCTATTTATTTAATGTGAAATTTTACACACACACACACACACACACTCCTTATCTATCCTGTTTCTTTTGAATAAAGTATCCCTGTCCAGAGTCATATCCTAGTTATTAGTTTCATCCCATCAAGTTGTCATGATATGTAAGAGCTCAACTTCCCCCCCCCCCCTTGCTTTTGAAGCTTTATTTATTTTATTTACTAAACTACGTCTATTCGTATCTGGACAATGCAGTCCAAGGGATTTGCTGCTGGCTTCTTTCTTGAACTTTTCCTCCTTTGTATTTCTACATGTCTCAATGGCTCTTCTTCCTACATTGTTATCTTTTCTCTATGGTATCCAATTTGATGAAAGGATACAAATGGCAGTTTTCTTTTCCCCCTTCCCAACCTTTTCAGTTTCTTGTCCAAGGCTTCCTAACACTTGGCTATGCTTTCTAAGTTCCTTCTGGCATCATCATTTGTGCCTACATGAATCACCAGAGATAGGGAATAGTCATCTGTTTTGACAAGTCTTTGGAAGTTTTTCTCTTCTGTCTTGGGCAGAGATTCCTGGAAGATGAGAGCCCCCTCTGGAACGAGCAGATCTCTGCAAAGTTGGGCCTCACTTCTTTTGCTTTCTTGATATTCTTCCATCCTCCAGCCTCCCGACATAGGGCAGGCTTCCTTTTACCTCCTCAAATCTTATTCCTGATTCCTCTACCCACTCCATCAAAGGTTGTCTCCACTTTGGTTTTTCTTTTTCTGAACATTGTATTGGCCCCAATACCTCTTAGCATTGAGAAATGTCCCTTGAGCCTACATAAGGAGTGGAGGAGTCTGCCAACTGAATAAACAGTCCTTTGGCCGTGAGAGAAGTACAGACACAATACAGGATACTGCAAACTGTCCCTAGTTCTCTGGAGTTTTTCAATTAATCATGAAGCGATAGTCAATGAGTTAGTTTATTAAGTACCCAAAATGTGCCAAGTACGTGGTTAAGCATTGAGAATACAAACAAAGGCAAAATACGGCCTTCTCCTTTCAAGGAGCTCACAGTCTAATGAGGGAGACAGCCTGCCAATAATTAGGGAAAGAGGATATATTGAACAGTCAAAAGAGGGAATGCACTTGAATTAACTGGGATTGGGAAAGGCTTCCGGGAAAAGGTGGGATTTGAGCGTGGTCATGAAGGAAGCCAGGAGGGAGAGCATTCCAGGCACGAATCATGTTCAGGATACAATGTCATGTGGGACAAATGGCAGGATCACAGAACACATGCCAGAGTGGAAGTTTAAAAAGACTGAAAAGGGAGGGATGGGAAAGGTTAGGAATGTCTTTCAAAGCAAAGAAGAGAATTTAATATTTGATCCTGAAGCTCATATGGAGTTATTGTATGTTTATTTAGTTGTGGGGGGGGGGGGGGGGAGAGGAAGAGAGAGAGAGAACGAGAAAGAGAGAGAGAGAGAGAGAGAGAGAGAGAGAGAGAGAACGAGAGAACAAGAACACACCAGAGAGAGTGATCAGAACTCAGCTTTAAGAAGATTACTTTCATCGTCAAGTGGAGGATGGATTGGAGTGGGGAGAGACTTGTGGCAGGGAGCACAACTGGTAAGCTTTTGCGATAATCCATAAAAGAAGTGATAACGTCCTGTACTGGGGTGGTGGCAATATCGGAAAAGAGAAGAGTGAATATGTGAGAAATGTTACAAGAGGCATACTGACATGCCCTGCTAACATACTGACTATTTGGGGTAGAGGGATGGGAGGAAATGAGAACTTGAGGATGACCCAGAGATTGTGAGATGGGGAGAGTGAGAAGATAATAGTATCCTCAACAGTAATAGGGAAGTTTACAAAAGAGGAAGGTTTTGGGAATGACAATGGTTTCATTTTTGGATATCTTGAAATGTAAATGAGATAGCTGGTTCAAGATGTCCAACAGGAAACTGGGGCATAAAACCCTGTAGATCATGAGATAGGTTAGGGCAACATACAGAGACTGGAGAATCATCAGCCTAGGTAACTGAATCCATGAGAAGTAAGATGATCCCAAAATCCTTCATTGTACAAATCAGGACAGGGAGGCACAGAGAGCCTAAATTCACACAGGGGCTCTGTATCAGAGCATAGATTTAAACCCAGGGCTTCTGGCTTTCTGCAGCACCATTTTGCTTCTCATCTTTCAAAGTGTCTGCAGGCATTTAAAAGTCACTTCCTTAGCACCTACTTAATATTTCTATTTTGTATTATAGCCTCAGAAAACCCTCATATACACTTATCATCTCTTTACATCTTTATTCACTTTGCCATTTCTCTTTCCACAATTTTTATCACTTTTTAACAACTCGCCAACCACACTCACTTTCTTTTCCTTTTTAACTCACCTCTGACCACTGAAAGGGTGACGTGACTTGGTCACACAAGTTGCTATTGACCTTCTACATTAGCCCAGCGTTCCTTTTATTGTACTGTGTTGCCTGCTGAGAGGCATAGAGATCATGGGTTTATCTCACCTTTCCACAGCATTTTATTTACAATTCCAAATCCTTTATATACTTAACTCCAAGATTCCATTTTTATAAGCTTCTCTGGAGTCAGAGATAGATATATTCAAATTCTCCAGTCAATTCACTCTTCTTTATCTTAATACAGAGCCTGGAGTCAGATGCATAACGCAAGAAAATAAATTCAACTGTGTTGTCCTCATAAAATGGTTTAAGAATTACCTCCAGTCAGGATTCTAACTAACTCTGAAAAATCAGAAGCTGAGCTAAGAAAGCCTACAAAATATTTAGTTTGTCAGGATATCTCCTTTCCATCATCAAGTTGGGGGGCTTGCCAAGTCTGCCAATCCCTTCATTTCCATCCCAAAAGGAAAACAAATGTCCATAAAGGGAGGCAATGTAATTCCTCTGCTGCCCAGAGACATGTTCTGATTCCTTCTCTTGCCTGTAATGGAGAATAAAGCTTGTTTTCCTGGATAGCTTTATGAAGAAGTTTCAATATATTTATAATGCATTTGCACTTAAAGTGTTGATTGGAATAGTATTTTGGACACACTAGCAACTTGTCCAAGCCCATTTGTAAGATTTTAAAATAAATTTTCTTAAAAACAAGAGGGAACGTTTTGCTACTGGCAAACTCAACATATTGTCTGTTTGCACAACTACATGTAACTGTGAGCTAATGAATCTGACACAGATTCTGAACTTATCAGACTAGCCTGGCCCTCTTTCCTAGATAAGCAGTGACTTTTCCCTTTCCTTGGGTGTAACAGGGAAAAACGTTAGTCTAGAGAGGAAACTTGGGTTGGGATAGCAGCTCTCACAGTCATTGGCTGCATTAACACCGGGAAATCCAGCCAGTCAGCCAGCAATTCACTTCACAGGCACTTATTAAGCACCAGTCATGTGTCAATGTGCCAAGATTATAAAGACAAAGAAGGAGCCATCTCTTTTTTTTCAAAAAAGCATGCATCCTAATTGGGAAGACAGGTACATATATACATTAAAAAGAAATACAAAGGAAACAAGTAGAAATAAATAAAGTGTGCATGGTTTAGCAGGAAGGGCTCCCATGGTTGGAGGTATCAGGTAAAGTTTTATGTGGAAGGAGGTATTTTGCTACATCTGGAAGGCAGAGAAGGATATTATGGGGCAAAGGTACAGAGGTGGGAAGTGAGATGGCTAACGGAGAAAAGACTAGCTTTGCTGGATCAGAGAGGGCAGGAGGGATAATAACGTACAGTGGCTGGGCCTGCAAAGCTCACTTAGACTCAGGTTGAAAAAAAGCTAAACAAAGAATTTGATATTTTTATCTAGAGGCAACAGGGAACCACTGAAGTTGATTAAATAGGAGAGTCACAAGGACAAATGATCTCCATTGCCCACCTCCCACTCTTCCATCTCCAAACTCCTCAACCTTACCCAGGCTGGGTCTTACTCCCAACTTATCGCTTTCATTCAGTGTACTCACATATATTCCCATTCCCTAGTGAACTGATTTCTTTTCATTCTGAATCTCTTTCTCTCACATTGCTATCCTCCAGATTTCAGAGACTTCATCCCCCTCTAATGACAATGAACCCTTGGTCCTCCTGCCCAACATCAGCTACTGATTCACTCTGTTCTGTCTTCCCCACCACTGCAGTCAATCATGGAATTTTTTCATCCAATCTTGATCTGAGTTCAAATGTGAACTCAAAAACAAGAAAAAAGCTCCAGTTTATCTTTTAATTTTTTTTTTTTTACAGAAAATTCCCAACACTATTAAACTAACTAAACAAAACTAAACTGAAATGTATTGATATCCCACTCTTCCATTTCAATGACAAAACAGAAAAAAAATTCAAGAGCCTCCCAAAACAAAATTGGGAAGGACTTCTAAAACTAAACTCAGTTTTCAGCATTAACAGCTGACCAGAAAAAGAAATTAAAATGCTGTGTGATGCTGGGCATGCCACTGAAACTCTCTCTCAGTTTCCTGAAATGTAAAATAAGGATAATAATATAAGTAACGTCCCAGAGTTGTTGTGAGCTTCAAATGAGATAAAATTGAAAGGTGTTTAGCGTACCGTAGATGCTTAATGAATGTTAGTTATTATTCTTGCTGTTCTTTTTATTATTAATGTGCTCAGCATGTGACTTTCCGTCGTTTTCTCCTTCTTTCTGCTATCTTTATATCAGGGGACTTCAACATCCTTAATGAAGCTCTCTTAAAGTCCGTAATCTCCTAATTTCTCAATTCCTTTAAATCCCAGTATCTAATCCTTCACTTCTCTGAGCCTCACTTATAGGGGAGTAAATACTCCCTATTATTATAGGGGAGTAAATACTCCCTACCACACAGGGTTATTTTGGACAATGTGTTTTTTTCACAGGGGAAAATACTAAATTTAGAGTTCTTCGATCTTCTACTTACTACTACCTGTGTGATCTTCTACAAGTCACTTAACTGCTCTGGCCCTCTGGTATCATCATCTGTAAAGTGAAGGAGTTGATCTCACTGACAATTAAAGTTCCCTCCAACCTCAAATCTAATTCTACAGAAAAGTGCATTAAACAAATTATCAATAAAAAGAATAATGGTCAGAGAAGAGCATCCATATCCTAGAGTTCAGGAATCCTCTGAGGCTGTCAGATCCAAATTCTATTTCTATATCTCTCAGGCTCTCATGAGCCTGCGGATCCAGGCCTCTATCTCCTTCTTTCAATGAGCAGAGTAATAAGCTCTGATAATAATGAATTGAAGATGTCTAAGATGGCTGAAAGGATTCATAAATAGAAACTGTCCTTGGGATTACTTCGGACAATTTTCTTCCAGGAGTCAAGGAGATAAGAATGGCTTATATTCATATAATTGAGTGTATTACTTTCTCCACTTTGCTGATGAAGATGCTAAGGGTGAGACAGAGACTGAATGATGTGCCCAAGATCACCAAACTGGTAGAGGGCAGTTTTCTGATTTTAATACTTCTACTAAACTGTTGGGTAGCGAGATGGCCCAGCGGATAGAACACTGGGTCTGGAGTCAGAAAAATATTTAACTAGCTGTGTGACCCTGGGTAAGTCAATTACCCCCTGCTTACATAAAACTGGGGAAGGGAATGGCAAACCACACCGATGTCTTTGCCGATTAAACCTCATGGATATTTGGTTCACAGCATCACAGAGTCAGACACAGTTGAACAACTGAACGACACTGACAAGATGAAATTATGATTGGGTAATTTTGAGAGTCCCCTTTCAATCCTAGGACTTGAAAACTTCCCAATCTTAAACTAGGGCATGCCAATCCAGGACTGCCATCAGAGTATAATCCAGACCACTCAGACAGAAAATGGAAATAGATGAACAATTTGGGGAAAAGATCCCAAGTTGGTTGCAAGAGCCTGATAAAGCAGGAATGGAAAACTTTAAGATATCTGAATACCACTGGACTCTGTCTGACAAAAGCAGACCGTATGATGATCTCCTAGCATGGTGCAGTGGAGAGTCCTGGACTGGGATTCAGAGGAAGTCACTCAACCCCTATGGGCTTAACCCCCATAGTCAAAACTGGTTCCTCTATGAAACAAGAATGTTGAGCTGGCCAACTTCTAAGGACCTTTATTATTCTAAAGTGAATCCTATGCATATTTTTGACTATGGTATAGATACTGAAACAAAGAAACAAACCAGCATGTGTAGGGGGGTGTGTGTGTGTGTGTGTGTGTGTACATGTGCACTGTGGGGAGGGAGGTTCACAATTCTACAATTCCCAGATTTACAGAGCACCTTCCTCACAACCCTGTAAGGGTGTGCATATAATTATTGTTACCTCCATTCTACAGATGAGAAAACAGAATCAGTGAGGTTAAGATAGCTAGGTGGTACAATGGACAGAGTAACGTCAGGAAGGCCTGAGGTGGACACTGTATGACCTTAATCTCTTTAAGCCTCAGTTTTCTTATCTATAAAACAAAGGGGTTAGACTGGAGGCCTATAAGAGTTTTTAAGCTCTAAATCTACAATCCTATGATCTGTTGGTCCATATTCACAGAGCTGGCAAGTGTCCAAGTCAAGATGTGAACCCAAGTTAGGTTCAATCTAGCGTTCTTTCTATTGTTGCCTTCAAGGAACTGGGACAAGGGGAACCTGACAGATCACCAGGATGTCAAAATCATTTCAGAATGCAGTGTTTAGCAAACCTGATGTTACAAAATGGGGAGCCTGAGCATCGAATAGAATAGCCAGTTTCTTCAATAGCAGGTCTTGCCACCAGAGTTATCCAAATAATTGCTGTCACACAAACTAGACCACTGAAATCTCTGATTTGTAGAGGGTCACAGTTAGCGGGGAAACTCTGGGTGAGGTATAAGACCCAGAGGGAACCTGCTGACAAAGTCTGGTTCGGCTCCCCATCTCCCCTAAGGGCTCTCGGCCTTCCCGAGAAGTCAGGGGGCGGTGATAACCTGTGTTGGGATTGAAGCAGAGTGATACCAGGTGGCAAACTACATACAATAGCAAGTTGTTATGTTGTCCCATGTGCGTGCAGTATATACTGGGCACATGCCCAGTGTTTTTGTTACATAAGGGTATGAGGGTATAAAAAGGGGAAAGTCCTTGAAATAAATAGACTCCATTTTCCCCCCTTCCTCGGGAGTCCCACCTCATCACTTCTCCACTACGAAGGTATATTTTAACCACCCCGGCATGGGGGCAATGGTACGTTTTGTCACCCCAACTTGGGGCTCTAGAAAGTAGGACACAACTGATCCATTCACTTGGTGAGTGAATACTGATGGAGGACTTGAAACATTCCCACTCTGTAGCTGACAATTTCAAATATAGGAATGAAGAGCATTCTATGGGGAGAACTGGAACATTTTCCAAACGAATCATTTTCTCTAATAACAACACAACTAAAAAAAATAAAAATAGACCATTTAACATTCATCTACATAGCCATGGCAGTTCAGCACATTAAATCAACTTACTACTGTCAAGCCACCTTATTAGTCAGAGAGCTAAAAATAAAGTCAGTTCTCCCAAGACTCACCATGGGGCTTCCTAATCAATGGCAAAGAAATCAGACAAAATTGTATAGACTCCAAAAGTTTAATAACTTCTGGAATAACATTTTCATTGTTTGCAAAGAAATGTGGCATTAAATCTTGATTTAATTTATTTGGATCCACATTTTTTATTATTAATAACAAGCAATATTGAATGTTATCAGAGTCTAAACAGATCCATCCATTTTCCACATGGGAAAGAAAGAAAATTTTCAGCCCAGTTTAAACAAAAGTCCTTACAGACTTAATTTACTCGATTTCTTGGGTGTCTATCAATAGACTTCATTTGAGAAGACTTTATTTTGGGAGGAGAAATTTTTTACTAAGAAACAAGGAAGAACAAAAACAGAAAGTCATATTTTGCTCACTCAGATAAAGTGTACACACACACACACACACACACACACACACACACAGGCAGAGCTGGAAAGGACCTTAATCTAGCCCTTTAATTCAACCTTCTTTGGTACAGATGTTGGAAGGGATCATAAGATCACAGATGTTTAGCTGGAAGGGCTCTTAATAAAAGCACTGATTCTAAACCCCTTATTTAACAGATGGAGGAAATGAGGTTCAGAGAAGCCCATACGGCAAGTAAATATTAGGAATGAGATTTGAACTTTGGCTTCCAATTACAATGTCTTTCCATTTCTCCATGCTGCCTGGTCACTTTGATTGAGCCAACTCCAAAATGCCATGACTTTCTTACTCTTTCTGTCACAGACCTTACCACCCTCATCATCATACCAGAAATGGCCCCTCCTTGCTTGCCCAAGATGGGCACCCCCAAAAGGCATCTTCAGAAATCTCAGGTGCTGATGACAGCAAACAATTGCATGCAGCTTTAAGGTCCTTCCCTGAAAGGAGCAAAGAAATATTATGGGGAACATCTGGTTCACCTGCACAATTATTCTGTGATGCCTTTTTTGACCTTCTTGCAAGCTCTTTGTCCCCAGCATGTGAGGGAGCTGCAGGAAGTAAGCCCCAAATGGTTTGGCAGGCACTGAGCAGCACAAAGACACATCACGATTCCGTGCCCGACATTCAGCGCCGATCTTTATTCCTTGGCTCAGGCTGGAACACTTTGGAGGCCCGTTGTCTTACAGCAGCTCTTACTCTGCAGCTGTTGACATTTGGAAATGATTTGACCCAGGTGAGCAGGGGGTTCCCTATTGACAAAAGTCAATCCTGCCTTAATGGGGGCATTTACACATGTCAGCAATCTTCTGCATGCAAATGGCATCATGATGGGATTCATCTATTGAGCATGGTAACTTTGAAACAACAGTGCTGTTACTAGAGTGTCACAGGTAGAAGGGGCTATAAAGTTCTTTTAGTACCAACCCTTTTGTTTAAGTGAGGGGGAAACTGAGTCTCAGAGAGGGCAGGACTCGATCCAGGACTAGAAGACATGTCTGTTGGCTCCCAGTCCACTACTCCCCCACCAAACCACACCTCCTCCATCCATTTCGTTTACGATGTCAATCATAGGCAGGCATTCACAAATCTGTGCTTGAAAGAGACCATCAGGAGAGCTCACACGTGGGCTCAGTAAATCAGTCTAAACAACAATCAGGGTCCAACCTTTGATGAAATTATTGACAATCACAGTGATATTGAGGAAAATGAAGAAGGGCAAAGGAGGTTCAGGACATCCCCTGCATCCTTTCCCTATTACAACCTAACATTTCTGTCAAGGCAGCGTATTCTCTGGCCCTCGGTGATATCTCCCCCTTGAGAGTTCCTATGGTAGCTAGAAGATGTTAGGTAGACCCTTGTTTACGTATGTGGCAAATGGAAAATCACAAACAAACCATCAAGTACGTTCCTGGGGGCCATACTTGGGAGCTGGGCATCGTACCAAAAGGCAGAATCCTGTTGCTATGGATTTTGCCTCATCAAGTCATCTTCGAATGTATTCCATGACTTGTAGCCATACAGCATCACTGGAAGAATATTGATATTACAAAGATGGGTCTTTCCTGCAGGGAGAAGCTGGGACTTATTAATAATCAGTCATCAAACAAAGTTATCTCTATAGTTACATTATTCAAGCAATTCTGCATGATTCTGACATTTGCATGAGAGTCACGTTGTTGGAGAAGAGCCCGGAAGGCACTGTTTTGGTCTACTGAATCAAAAGCTTTTTTTTTTTTTTTTTTACAGTCAACAAAACTTCAGTGGCTCCCCACTGCCTTTAGGTGAGAATATCACCTCCACTTCGAGCCCTTTAAAATCTAGCTCCAGCTTCTCTCTCCAGGTTGATTGCATGTTAATTATTCTTCCACAATATGCACTGGTCAAAAGGCCCACTTGTTTTCCAAACACAATATTCCGTCCCTGGTCTCAGCACCTTTACACAGTGTCCCTGCCTCCTGCTTCTTGGAACCCCTAACTCCTTCCAAAGGCAAACTCAAATGTCATCTCCTTCAAAAGACTTTTCCAGATTCTCCCAACAGTTACTGACTCCTTCTAAATCACATACATATATGTGTGTCATACACACATATGTACATCCACACCTACACACATGCATACATATATATGTGTGTGTCATATATATCATATATATATGTATGCATGTGTGTAGGTGTGGATGTACACATGCTCATGTACATTTGTATGAATATACATGTTTATGCACATGTGCATATTTTTGTACACACACACTGTATTTGTCTCTGAACATCTTGTATCTCCCAGTACAATGCAGTCAGCTTGAGGGCAGGCACTCTTTCACCCTTGTGCTTGTATTGTTAGCAACTAACAGAGTGTCTGGAAGATCAATGGTACTTAAGAAACACTCGATGACCAGTGGCACAAAACAGTAATCACAGTGAGCTACTGTACTCTCTATAATTTTCAGTCAATCTTTGTTACAGGTGGATGCTGGAGTTGGCGCTCACCGGCTAGCTTGTGAGAACTGACAGATTTTCAGTGTGAGCATTTACACCATGGAATTTGGCAAATATTATGAAACGGGGCTTGACTTAGTGTTTTGCTAATTATATAGACTTCAGAAAATGCTGGAGTAAATGTCAATAATGCAAATGGAACTTTCACTTTGGGAAGGGGTGTTAAACACTGAGTAGCACAGCCTTAGAACGCTAAATATATGTTTTGTTGTAGAATATCATTTGCAAGAAACTTCCTGTTTTTCCCTTATACCTTCATTTAGAACACTTTCAAGGTGTATATAGGTCATCTACATTAAATTTTGTACGATGAAAGGTCAATATTTATTGATATTCTTTTGGTCAACATTTTATTAACAATAAATTCAATGTTCCTTTCAAAACCTTTGGCAGTGCTCTTTCATTCCATCACCTTGAAAATCAGTTCCTTCCAACCCTCAAAACTGTGCCCCCTCCAAGCAAATATTTCCCTTTGTGTCCCTTTGGACTAGCCAATCTTGATGGCCTTTAAAGCCACTGATACTTTTTTCACACAGAACACTGAAGACTGATATCAGAATTCAAATCTAAGGATTCTACTACAATTGATGGAGTACAGAAGTACAATTGCATCTTTTGTCTAGTGAGCGTCCCTAATCTCATTTTAATCTTGTTTTCCTTTTTGTTGCTTCTCAATGTTTTACGAGGTTCTGCCACTAACCTCTCCAATATCCTCTGTTAAGATATAACAAATGCATTTTTAGTCTATGTTAATACTTCTCTTAGCTGTTACTGATTAAGGTGGCTTCCTGGCTTTGGGGAAGAGCATCATTGTGGCACGGTGAATAAAGTGCTGGGCCTGGAGTCAGAAGGATTTGAATTTACATGTGGTCTATTTTATTCACTAAGCTATGTGACTTGGAGCAAGTTACTTAAGCTTTGCCTGCTTCAGTTTCCTCAATTGTAATAATGGGAGAATATCAGCACCTATCTCTCCCAGGGTTGTTGTACACTCAAATAATACTACTTGCAAAGTGCTTAGCATAGTGCCTGGAATATAATAAGTGATAAATGTGATGAAGATGATTTCGCTTGTTTTACATTGGCCAACCGCTCTTAGGAAAGACTGATAGTCGGTGTCAACATAGGTTCTTTTTTCAACAGTTCCTTTAAATATGTCACACGTTGGAAGTATTTTAATTGCCAGTCATCTCACTTTTATCCCTTTTGTAGGTTGTTATTCATTTTCATATTTCCTCTAGCGTAAGTCAGTGGCCCAATAACGCATAGGCATTTCAGAAATGCCTTCCCACCAGTGACCCAGCCTTTTCTGCCAATATATGACAACTTTGAAATTAGATTATCTTATACTTCCCAAAACTTCTTTACATATACATACACATCCAAACACATACATACATACATACACACACACACACACACACACACACGCTTTTGTATGGTCTTTACTTATGTTAGCATCCTTTGCCACAGAAAATGACACAAAAACTTCAATGATTTTCATAGTGGTGCCTCTACAAATGATTGCCATGAGCAATCCAGTAGGAGGTGACTGAATTCCCAAAGATAAGAATTTTTCTTTTTGTCCTTGGATATGTGAATAAAACCAAGTTCCTGAATCCCTTCATTTGCCTTGGGTTTATCTTTTTGGTCAGCAGCAACTATATCTTCTGGTTTACTCTGCAGTGATAGAAAGATTCATATGATGAAGTCTGTCCAATAAGAAGTCTTCCTTATCACCAGACAAGGATTTCCCACAGCATACCATACAGCTCAGCTAATGCTTGTGGAGCTAAAATGGAATCATTTTTAGCACCCTCATCCTTTTCCCCACCATTCATAGAAGAGGCCTTGCCGGCTCAGGGGCCATTTTCTATCACCACCACCATCATCATCATTGCCACTGACAAGTCTGCCATGGCCCAAAAACCTATGCTTAGAAGTCCAACCACCTGTCAATGAGTCTCTCTGTACAGATGTAGGCTTGGCTTCTGAAAGCAAACAAAGTCTATTTCTGGGCCGATCTCCAAAGTTTCCTAGCAGAGAAGAATTCTGAGTGTTTTGCTAGGATAGCTTCTGACACAAAGGCAGCTAGCTAGGCAGTGTTGCAATGGATAGAGTTTTGGACCACGAGCTCGATCGTGCCTTAGAGACTTCTTAGCTGTGTGAACCTATGCAAGTCACTTAACCTCTCTCTGCCTCAGTTTCCTTAAATGTAAAATGGGGATAATAACAGCACTTACATCCCAGAGTTGTTCTGAGAATAAAAATGAGATAAAATTTGTAAAGTGCTGAGGTGCTGAATCAATATCCATTCCTTCTCCAGGATCACTTTTATGCCCAAATGGGGCACCAAAGGACTTTGTCTATTTGTATATGGAGAGGAAGGAAGGAGAGTGCTACAGGATTATGACTCCCAAACAGGGGCCTGTTTTTTTTTTTTATTTAATAGCCTTTTATTTACAGGTTATATGCATGGGTAACTTTACAGCATTAACAATTGCCAAACCTCTTGTTCCAAATTTTCACCTCTTACCCCCCACCCCCTCCCCCAGATGGCAGGATGACCCGTAGATGTTAAATATATTAAAATATAAATTAGATACACAATAAGTATACATGACCAAACCGTTATTTTGCTGTACAAAAAGAATCAGACTCTGAAATATTGTACAATTAGCTTGTGAAGGAAATCAAAAATGCAGGTGGGCATAAATATAGGGATTGGGAGTTCAATGTCATGGTTTTTAGTCATCACCCAGAGTTCTTTCTCTGGGTGTAGCTGGTTCAGTTCATTACTGCTCCATTGGAAATGATTGGGTTGATCTCGTTGCTGAGGATGGCCAGGTCTATCAGAATTGGTCATCATATAGTATTGTTGTTGAAGTATATAATGATCTCCTGGTCCTGCTCATTTCACTCAGTATCAGTTCGTGTAAGTCTCTCCAGGCCTTTCTGAAATCATCCTGTTGGTCATTTCTTACAGAACAATAATATTCCATAATTTTTCATATACCACAATTTATTCAGCCATTCTCCAACTGACGGGCATCCACTCAGTTTCCAGTTTCTAGCCACTACAAAGAGGGCTGCCACAAACATTCGTGCACATACAGGTCCCTTTCCCTTCTTTATTATCTCTTTGGGATATAATCCCAGTAGTAACACGGCTGGATCAAAGGGTATGCACAGTTTGATAACTTTTTGAGCATAGTTCCAAACTACTCTCCAAAATGGTTGGATTCGTTCACAACTCCACCAACAATGCATCAATGTCCCAGTTTTCCCGCATCCCCTCCAACAATCATCATTATTTTTTCCTGTCATCTTAGCCAATCTGACAGGTGTGTAAGTGGTATCTTAGAGTTGTCTTAATTTGCATTTCTCTGATTAATAATGACTTGGAGCATCTTTTCATATGACTAGAAATAGTTTCAATTTCTTCATCTGAGAATTGTCTGTTCATATCCTTTGACCATTTTTCAATTGGAGAATGGCTTGATTTTTTATAAATTAGAGTTAATTCTCTATATATTTTGGAAATGAGGCCTTTATCAGAACCTTTGACTGTAAAAATATTTTCCCAGTTTATTGCTTCCTTTCTAATCTTGTCTGAATTAGTTTTGTTTGTACAAAAACTTTTCAGTTTGGTATAATCGAAATTTTCTATTTTGTGATCAGTAATGATCTCTAGTTCTTCTTTGGTCATAAAGTCCTTCCAGGGGCCTGTTTTAAAGAATACCATCATGCAAGACAAACTGAGATAATACAATAATCACATATATTAACAATTCAACCAAAAATATCTAGCGAAAGAGATTTAAAAGAACACAATATCCCCAAGAACACAGACGTAGTGGTTCTACTTTATGGGATCACCTTAAAAGTCTTTCCAGAGTAACTATTCATTAAAGCAGCCATAGACACAGCCCAAAAATGTTCTTACCCTTTGGCAAAGAAATTCCATTGCTGGACATACACCCTCAAGAAGGAAAAGGCAGAAACTGAGTATTATGTGGTGATGAGTCTTAGCTCCAGAGAAGAGATGAGGAAATGTATCTATTACTCTTTTCCTTGAAGAGGTAAGAGGCCAATGGATGCATAATATCGCATACACTGTCAGATGTGATTATCACTTGATTTTTCTTAGCTGTTATCTTTGTTACAAAGGAAGGCTTACTGTGACGGGATGGGACATCACATAAGACTGTGCTGTAAAAACTAATGCTACTGACAAAACATGATTTCAAAAAAAAAAAAAAAAAGAATGCTATCTTTTACCTTGGCAACTGGGGTCAAGAGGGAGATTCTGCATATATCAGTCACAGGAATAAAGACTGGACAGGCTATTTGCCGGTATACAGAACTCCCAGCTGATAAAACCTCCTCCATCAAGAAAAGCAATGGCCTTGTCCACAACCTGGAATCTCTGAAAGTGGCCAATAACATTAAGAGATTAATGGACTTGCTGGGGTCATACAGCCAATAGGTTAAGAGATGGAATTTGAATCCAGGTTCTCCTGGCTCTGAGGCTGGCTTTCTCTGCACTACTCATTTGTCACACACCATTTTTTGTGTTCCCTCATATTTATTCGTTATTATTCAAGAACCCTTAATTGAGCAACTACCCAGAAAAGGGCATCAAGCTGAGTGCTGCGGGTGACAAAGAGATGAAGAGGCTGTGATCCCTGCCCTCGAAGTTTATCATCCGGTCTTATTTGTCAATGGAGCATTCAGACACAGGAGGTAATGTCCACCTTGACAATATTTTATCACAATTTTCTCACTCATTCTAATTCATTTGAAGTTCCTGTAAGATTCATCTGCTATAAAATAATGGCCATCATAACACATTGGACATACACAGGGCCTTTCTTCCTAAGCACTCAAATGATGTCAGTGGGGCAGATCCAATTATTCCCATGTGGGAGAAGAATAGACAGGGTCAGCCTGCCTTTGCAAGGAGGTAGTTGAACACCAGGTAATAAGAAATAGCAAAATAATCAGGATTATTAATTATATTGATCACCTTCACTTGGGAGACTTCACGCTTTTCCCCTGACTCAATAGGGCTACATTGTGCTGCTGTCGCCAAAAATTAATCACTTCTTGGTGACCAGTTCCCTGGTGCTAATCCTCCCTATACTTTGAGGATGAACCTCGGACTAAGGTACATCACTGGTCTCACATTTGAAGACTTACCAGCTTGTGAAAAGCTGCTAGTGTTTACTCTCTTCTGGCCCAATCTTTTGAGAACTCAGATGCCTTTTAGTTCTTAAGCCACGATCCTAAAGATATTATCTCACCAGAGTCTCATAGCAACCTAGAAAATGATAGATTTAGAGCTAACGAGACCCTAGTGATCAACTAAGCCAATCTACTCAGATAGCTAGTTGATACACTGGATAGAGTATCAGGCCGTTTGTCAGGAAGATGAGTCTTCCTGCATTCAAATCTGGCCCTCAGATTTGATCACTAGCTGTGTGACCCTGAGCAAGTCACTTGACCCTGTAAGCTTCAGTTTCCTCATCTGTAAAATGAGCTGTAGTAGGAAATAACAAACCACTCCAGCACCTTTGCCAAAAAACAAAACCAAATGGGATCATGAAAATATACTTTATTATCAGTAAATGTTTGATTTGTATGTCAATTTTATATACTTATATACTCGGGGTCGCATAAAATCTCAGGTGAAAAGGGGTTGTGAACGGAAAATGTTTAAGACGCCCTGGCCTAAGGACTAGCACACTGGCCTAGGATAAAAATAGTACATCTAAGCTTTGATGCTGAACAGTAGTGGGATCAGATCCATGAGTATCTCTTGAATGTCTACATTGGGCAAGACAGGGAAAACCAAAATGATTATCAAGGCAGCTGATCTGGGATTCTGGTCTTAGTTATGTCACAGGCTAACTGTGGGTGACTCAACAAATCTCTCTCCCTTTATATGCCTATTTCCACATGTATGAGTCCACATGTAGCTGATCTTGAAGCTTTCACTTTTCCCTTACTTTTCCAGCTAGAACTTTCTGTATTTGCTTCTCTGTTATAATAGAATACCCCATATTTGCTGCCTTTGATCCTATCTCAGAGGAAAAATGGCGGGGGGAATGAAGTATTTCAACTGATAAAACTGAGAGTCTTACCATCTCAATTTTCCTGGCCAGTTTTTAAAAAAAGTGAAGTGTGAAAGATAATGATGTCTTAATAATAGCAATTTTCATAACTGCATTTCTGATTTAATGGCCTAGTTTTAATTAAGATCCCCTGTTTGGTTTTCCCATGTTCCAAAGTGGGTTTCCAAGGTCTTTTTCAATAGAACCAGCCTTACAGGTAACTCTCATATCCACTGAGAAATATAGGAATCACAGTTGGTGCAACATGGTGGGGCAGTAGGGAGAAGAGCTGTCTCCCTTCATTAGGAGATAAAGCATGAGTATATATCACAGGAATATAATCCCCACATAATTAAGAGAAATGTTTAACTTTGTGTTCAATTTAGAACAGCAGCTAAATACTTGAAGCACCTACAAACTGTCCACAATTTTCCAATTAGCTACACTCCCTACATTTTGCAGATCTCATAGATAACGAGGATGGCCACTTGAATAATTGTCGATTACAAAGGAATGGTTTTAAACAGTGAAAAAACACACATAGCAAGAACTAAATGAAGGAGATCACCCCTTAATTTAAATTCATGTTTTCACTTTGTTTAAAAAACATACATACATCCCTTTTTATTTTCCCGCATGGGAGAGTCCTCTAAGTTCATTGTCATAATAAATACCCTAGAGAGGCTCCCAGTGAAGACACTAAGCTTTGGTTTTTCTTGGTCTCAATGCTGAATGTTAACTTAGGTCCCTTAGAGGCTTTCCCAGTGAGATTATTTTAACCAGAAATGACATAACCTATTTTAATCCTTCTGTATTTTAATTCTTGGTAGCAAACTGTGATTCCTCTTCAAGGAGAATTAGAGTTCCAACTTTCCCAAGCCTGCACCAGGCTGTATTTGCATTCAGAAAACACCCCCAGTTTCCAGAGCTCTCAACTCTCAAATTGCATTTTAAGAAGGGAAGCAAATATTGCTTTCCATAGTCACTGACAACTGGGCCCAATAACTGGTACAAAATCAGCATGGTGATGAAAGGATGTAGCTCCAATGGACTACTGGGGCTGGCTGGAGCCAAAATGGTGAAAAAGCTGAAGTTTGTCCTCCCTTACTTCTGATTTCCCTCTCTGCACACTTCTCCTAGCTGGCATTCCTCTATTAACATCAAGAAATCCAGTGGCCTTAATCACTGGGGAAACATGTCCATCCCCCTCCAGTCCTCATGATGCTCCTGGCTACATAGGACTTTCCCATCTACCTCTCAATATATTCTTTTTTTCCCTACCCGAATTGTCCCCCATATTTCAAAATTCTTCTTCTTTTTCTCTTTTCCGAAACTAAAAACTCCCATGATATCAGTGGGCTAACCTCATTCTAGGTGTGAAGAGGGAATAAGTAAGATTCATATTAAGGTATGAATGACTACTAGCTTTTAAACTTTCCAGGGGGATACTTACATATTAAAAGAAATTTTAAAGGGGATGCATATTAAGGCAAAGGAAGGATTTGTGTTTTTTGAGTAGTGGGTGGCACAGTTTTTTTGGTGGTAGTTGTTCTTCTGTTTGCTTCTTTTTTTCTTGACTAGAGAGGAAAGTTGAATTCAAACCCAGTATCTGTTACATATATTAGTTTGTATCTTTTTGGGGGGAGGGGGGAAATTTGCTTTACTCCGAGTCTTCATTTTCTCATAATTCAATTAGTTTGGAATGTAAAGTTCTCCACAACTGTAAGGCATCTGTGCATGGCCAACCTTGGCATCCCGCTAACAATTAGAGAATATATTTTTGGAAAAATCCTTTCTTGACTTTTCTTATGGGAAAGCTTCATGTGTTATGAAGAACAATTACATTCAGTTCCTGCAGAAATTCTGTCTTAATGACTGAAAGCAGAAGATGATAGGGAAATGGAATACTACCTTGAATTTCATTATAGTCCAGGACACAGGCAGATTGGGTCTAAACACACAAAGTGAAGGCTATTATCCAGAGAATTCCGACTTTTAAAAAATGACTTAGAGTGTATGAACCCGGTAGCATCTGAAGAAGATTTGAGATGGCTTTAAAATAAACATAATATAAAGCAGGATAATTAAAGATGAAGACAGAACAAAAATCTGCTAAAAGGGAGCAGAGGATTAGATGTTAGCACATTCCTAAGACAAACTAATCGTGGCAGTTGGAGACCAAACTAAGCTCTAAAACTCCTGACCATAAAGGCCAAGCAGGAAACCCAATGGACTAGATCATTGCCATTGTGTGAAAACATAATCTGACAATTTTCTCTGCAGAGACAAACTTTTCCCTAACATTGCATTATCTCATCTGAGAATTCAGCCATAATCCTTCTTATTCAGAAAAAGAGTCATTTGGCAGAACTGCCCAGTTGGCTGTCTATAATGATCAATTTTGCCAATGATTGCTCAATTCTCCATATCGCCATGCTTGGGTAGGCAGAGCCTTTATTTCACTTCATATTACCCCAGGATGGTAGGCAGATGGAATAGTCCTTGGCTCACAGAGAGCTGGAAGGACTTCCTAGGATCACACAGTAAGTGAGGGACCAATATTCTTCAGATGACACCAGTAGTGATGGGAATGGTTTCTTTAAGACTCTAAGCATGATGCAACCCTAGTTAATTCCTTTACACCACAGGAAATGTCTAGTCACCAAATGGGAGTCTTAATCAGCTTCTTCACCAACGAACCACAAATAGGGCCATCGATAACTTGTTCCAACGACTGTCAAAATCAAGACTAAAGTAGGAACAAAAAATAAACATGAGAAGGTATTTCTTACAGTTGAGGACTTTATATCCTAAGCCATTTATGCAAGCTATTGATGCCAAAAAAAAATCCACAGGGATAAAGGAAAAGATATCCACAAGGACTACTACCATTTCCAAAGAAAGTTCAACCAGTGGAAATCAATCAACAAAAAGAATAGACGAAAAGGATTTCAAAAACACCTTAGCAAGCAAACACGTGTATTTATCAAGATAGATCAACTATCTTTCCGTTACCATTTGGGTCCCTTGGAATCTTTACCCAGAGTCACCCAGCTATTAAGTAGGAGCTGTTAAGTTAAAGTTCAAATAAAGGTCCCATAGTCTCAAGATCACAGCTTGAAAGTGAGCATTCTTTTGACTCCACCAAGTGTCTTTCTGTTTCAGGACACAGACCATGGAGACACCTCTCTTCGTGAGGTTCCAATCCCACTTTTGATTCTTAGGAGATTTATGAATCTCAACAAATCTTACTCGCAACATTTGTACCTTTTACCTCACTTGATCATAACATGATATGATGTGTAAATACTTAGTAATGCTAACGAACAGATAGAGTGCCAGACTTAGGATAACAAGGGCAGCTGGTTCGGATACCACTTCAGACGCGTGCTACTTGTATGACAATCACTGAATATGGCAGTTTCAATTTCCTCATCTATGAAATGGGGATAATAGCGCCTATCATAACACTGATATGAAGACCAAATGATGTATATGTATACAATACTTTGGAAAACTAAGTTTGAGCTGTTATTAATTATATGATGTGTCCCAAAAGTGTTAGTGTGGTTTGGTTTGGTTTTTAAATGCAAGGCAATCAGGGTTAAATGACTTGCCCAGGGTCACATAACTAGTAGGTGTCAAGAGTCAGACCATTGAGCTCAAGTCCTTCTGGCTCCAGGGCAAGTGCTCTATCCACTGTAGCACCACCTAGCTGCCCCCTTAATGTGATTTTATTCTTGAATAACTTTACAAGTATAAATGCTACAAATTCATAAAAAGCAGCATTTCAGAAATTCCTACGCATCTTTTTCTACTCTTGGTAACTAACTGTCAGTCATCTTAACCTATGGTTTGGGGCTCTGCTTCCTACTCTCAGTTAACCATAAGCATCCTGGGTAATTTAACTGTTAGGATACTTTTTTGTTATTGCAGCAGATGGTACAGTGGATAGAGCACTGGAGCAAGAGTTATAAAGATCTAAGCTCAAATAGGGCCTCAGACAACTTCCAAGCTGGATGATCCTGGGCAAGTCATTTAATCTTAGTTTCCTCATTGACAACACGAAAATGATAGGAGACGCTAACTTCATAGAGCTATTGTATGTATGAAATAAGGTAAAGACATTTGTAAAAATTTTTTTCCAAACCCTGAAGTGTTAGATAAATGCTTATTATTATCATTCTTCTTAATGTTTTAAAGCTTGAAGTAATAAGGCAAATTAAGTAGAAAAGCTTTTAATTAGGTAAACGCTGAGCTTCCAGTTATCTAAGCACTGATGACTATTCTAGTGCTAGTTCCTCACTTGATTCAATAGAATTAGCAACAGAAAGAGCTTGAACTAGGGGAGCCCTCCAGTGTCCTCTGGCTCTCATTTCTGTGATCCACAGCACTAAACAAAAGCTCTACTGCACCATGGTGGCTAGTCTACTTTCCACTTCCTATGACTATATACTGATTTATCATTGAGACTGAAGATGTGAGTTCCGGCTGCTTTTCTTCTGTGTCTCCCAATCAGGTTGAAAAAAAAAAAAACCTTCCAGTTATTCCTTCTGTGACTTTGCTCAAGTCACTTTTTCTTTCAGGGCCTCAGTTTCCTCATCTGTAAAATGAGGCATTTGGACAAAATGTTTTCTGAGGTCTAGTTTGTACTCTCTGTAAGGTGGTGGGAGTTAATCTCACTGTCCTACATAAATGGTTCACTGATAATTCTTTTTTGTTCACATAAGGCCACCTAATGGCGCCATTTCTCCACACCAGTTGCTAATGACAACAAAAGTTAAAAGGTCTACATTTTTATAATTACATATTCTCATTTTATTATCATCAAAACAGATGCATCCGTGTACCTTTAAACCAGCATCTGATAAGTCTAAGTTGAGTCACTCTTCCTCCAGCTTTACTGCCAACCCCAAATATGTTGCTTTCCCGTAAGCACTTCCAAGCTCTCAGTGGCTGTAAGCTGGGAAGCCTTGAAACCACCACCTCCTTCTCGGCCCTGCATACGCTGTTTCCAGGTTGTCCAAGGTAAAGAGAGACTAAAAAATGCATTGCGGCGGGGAAAGTACTTCTTAATTCCCCAAGTCCCGAACTCACTTTCCTCAAGGAGCAGATAAACAATCCCCCCAAGCCCAGCTATCATTCCCAGTTAGACAAGACTGAATTGTATATGGCCTGAACAGCAAACAGATGGATTTTGCTTGGGAAAAATCAGCCTGCAGCATTAGCCTTCTGTTCCATTATGTCTTGACGTTCCATAAGCAACCTCTCTCATACTTTAAAACATGCATTACCATTCATGGACTGGCTCAGCAGTCCCTGAGAACATAAACAAGTGATTTGAGAACTTTTTCATTTAGTGTAATGGGAGGCTGAAAAGTCTCATATGTTTGCTCATCAGATGCCACCTCAAACTTTTCTCTCATAGAAAATGTTTCGATTCAATGGGTGTCTTTAAGTTATCTGAGGAGGGAATAACTCGAGGGATCGATTTCATGTTTCCCATTGATTTCACTGCCAGTCCCGCTCTGGTAAAAGAAACAATAAATGCCCTGGTTTTTAAAGGCATGATAGAGATGACAGAAATAATCCTACTGCATTAAGAGGAAGAGGAGATTAAACCACTGGGTCCTATATAAAGACCAAGAGGAAGCATACACACACACACACACACACACACACGCACGCAAACATACACTTGCATACACGTGCACACACAAAAATTTCTCTAGTCAGATGAAGTCGTGATGAGTAGAGCTACTACCTCGCAGCATGTGTTCATGGTCCCAGATCTGTCACTTCCTATCACTGAGCCTCAATGTTCTCATCTGTAAAATGGAAATAATATTACCCAGCCAGCCTAAATCACAAATTAATGTGGGAAGAAAATGAGACAGTGTGTATTAAAGTGCTTCAAAAACTGGGAAGTACTCTAGGATTGTAATGTGATTAGCTCCAAAGCCTAGCCTCTCAACACAAGGTCATATTTAAGTCTATCTGTGTGCGGGTGAAAGGTATTTTAGCTATTATTCAATCAGCCAACAAACAGTAGGAACTGTATAATGCGATGAGGATTCTTAGTACCCATGAAATACAATACTAATTACATAAGCTGGTCCTTTCAGTCTTCCAAATCATTACTGAATCAAATTTAAAACACAAAAAACAAATAACCCAAGGTTGTTTGACATCGTCTGTACAAAACAATGAGGTGTTTGCCTAAATTTTTCACTTTTCCACTTATGGTTGTAGTACTACAGACATAGCTTGAAGTTCCATCAAACTGTTATCTGAATACAGAGGCGGTGGGGTTTTCTGTTTGCTGTCACTCAAAATGATGAAGGGCAAGTCTACCTGATTTGAAGACCGTGACTAAAGCATTCTTTCCAAATGACTATATCGTCAAATGCTATTGTTTAGCTGAATTGCCTGGGTTATTTGGTATTGGAGAGTGTAAGTTTTTTGAGACACCATCAAATTATCTGCTTCCTGTGAAAAATTCATGCCAAAAAGGTACAAGATACATTGAAAAGAGTAACTCAAGACTAGACATGGCATCCCTTGCTTAATGGCAAACTAGCAAATAAGTTTTTCCAACTAGGATTTGGAAGAAGAAAAATTCTGAATTTTATCCTACCTTCCATTTACAAAGGGTTTTAGTTTAAGATAGGTTGGCCTAATGGTTCGAGAGCTAGACTTGGAGTGAGGAAGAGCTGGGAATTTAACCCCACCTCCTACAGTAACCTAGATAACTCTAGTTGAAGCCTATAAGTTATAGATGGGTTGCCAATCTGCAGTGAGGGAGGAAATTTTCACACTGAGAATCTATACTTCAATGAAACTCAATTCTGGAACAAAAGAAAAGAGAAAAAAGTTGCACTTTGAGATCTAAAAGGCATTCTTCTCACAACAACTTGATGAGTTTAGTGATATGAATATTACTATCCCCATAATACAGATGAGAAAACTAAGACACAACAAGGTAAGTGTCCCACAGTCAGCAAATGTCAGAACTAAGTTTTGAACCCACACTTGGAAATCAGAGCATCTGAATTGCAGCTTTGCTATTTATGACTTAAATGACTTTGGATTTCCTTGAGCTCTCTGGGTCTCATTTTCCTTATAAAATAAGAAAGTATTCAATCAATTAATAGTCAATAAGCATTCATTAAGCATTTACTACGTGTTAGACACACAGCTACTGTCCTCAAAAACATATAGACTAATGGAGGGAGCAACATGTAAATAACTAAAGATGGCTGGAGTAGATGATATCTAAGGTTCTTCCAGCTTTAGACACTTTGGGCCTGTGATTTTAGGACATCAAGATGAGCATTTTTTTTAGTCAATGAAGGATTCCCTTTGGTGACATTGTTCACCTGAGTTTCTGCATCCCCCCCCAAAAGACTCAAAAAGTCCCAATGCTATCATTCCAGGAGCAGAGAAGGCAGGAGTAGACATTTAGATGAAGGATATTTTTAAAACCACTCGAAGCAGGTTGCTTTCAAAATGTATATTTTACAAGTGACCCTGATTCTAAATAAGCAAAACAACCCACACATCAAAGTATTAGCTCCTAGTGCCTATGTGACTATGCAACCCCATCTCTTTCTGATCATTAGACTGGGAAGAAGTATTGGGAACGTGGGAGCAACTGCATATCCTTTGTGGTAAAAAAAGACTACTTCCTAGGAATGAAGTACTGCTTTCCTGGAATTTTAGAAATGAGAACCTGTTTAGCGAGCTTTATAAATTAATCCTCTAATTCTTACTCTGATATTATCATGTGTGTGTGTGTGTGTGTGTGTGTGCACACGTGTGTGTGTTCAGTTTATGAAGGGTCTTCCAGTAAATAAACATTCTGCATGATCCTGCTACATAGGAAAAAGGTCTGGATGAGAGTTATACTTAACACTGTTAATAACTAGGCTAACCACCATAAAATGCCCCATAGGGTAAGCAACAAGAAATACACTCACAATGCCACTTTTTGAAGAAAACTCAGTCAAAAGGGAGAGAGAACTTAGAGCAATTGCTAGGCCATTGCTGAGGGCCTGGCAAGGTCCCTCCTGGCAAGGCTAAAGGAGGGAATGGGATGAGGGCAAATTGAAGAGAGGCAGCATACTACCTAGCAGCATCTCACTGGAATTAGTTATTCAGGCTAACTAGAAACTCACTTAGTTTTTAACTATTCAAAAAAAAAAAAAAAAAAAAAGGACCATCAGTGCCCTGTATAGTGTGCATCTGGGGCCAAAGCCTCAGTCACCCCGCCCTAATTGCAGTTCCAGTTCTGAAAGTAGTCCTGGTGGTTGACTGTTGGGTAAATAGCCTAGCTAAGTTCAGAGGGAATTTTTGCCAGGTTGGTTATAGAGCAAAAAGTCTTTTGCTTATAACAACTCTTGAATACTGTTGAGTAAGTGACAAAAAGGTTGCAATTTTTGACATTCATTGGCAGCAGTGAGTGGGCAGGAAGAAAGGACCCACGTTGACATGATTATACAACCTTCTACTACTGAAATAAGTAAAATGCCAAGTCAGTGGGAGACTGGTGAGAAACCCAGGAAAAGTATTAAAGCTTTGGCATTAGTCTCCACTACATAGGGGGCACCATGTGAGGAAGAAATTCATGGTGCTAGGGATCCCATATGGGTTTGGGATGAATCTAGAGCTGTGATTTTTTCATGTAGGAAGCACCAGGGAGAGGCCCTTTACAGATCAAGAGGGGTGACTTATCTTTAACTTCTAGTCTTAGAGAAATACCAAGGAGCACTGAGAGACTGATTAGCCCATCTTCACACTGCTAATATGCATCCCAGGAAGAACTTGGATTCATCTTCCTGACTCCAAAGTCAGTCCTTTCCCTTCTCTGCCATGTTGGATCTCTTAGAGTCTCTGATACCATATTTTATTTGCATTTGCTCTCTTTTGCTTTTGGAACTTAGACTGCTGAGAATAGAATAGCATGATTATTAATTTATCAGAAAATTATCATTTTTTTCATCAAAATGTGTAACTTGAAAAACATTCTAAATCTTTCAATGTGATTTTTGAAAATATCCAAACCAAACTGTACTCCCACCACTCAGTGGAATCCATTTCTGATTTCTAATGAAAGTCAATGGAAAAATAGGATTTACATAACATAAAACTTTGCTGGAATATATCCATTCCATTAAGGGAAGGATATCTATTATCAAAACAGAAATCACCATTTTCAGGGTCTAATGTGGGCTCTAATTTTCTTCTCTAATACTTGGCTTAACTGGCATGCTCTATAAAAAATGCAGAAGTTATTGATTTTGCATTTCTTCTGGCTATATCCTACTGCCTTAGAATTTTTTAATGGGCCTGTTCCTATTGTCAGCAAATATGATTGCCCAGAGAGCTAGATTCTCATCCTTCAAATCTCTACTTAAGAGCTTGCATTGAACTCTGATAGAACAGACCCTAAATATGTTCTTTTGAAAACAACTTTCTGGATAAACAGTACCTAAGAGTTAAGAATAGATAAAATGCTGGAAAGCAAGGGGAAAATAAGAAAAGGGAACTGTCAGGGTAATGTCCCAGCCTGACCTTTTTACCTGTAGAAAATTTACATTCACACATATACTTACATGCATACACACATGGATCTTACTTTATGAGTTTTGAAACCATAAAAAGAAAGATGGTTTAAATGTTCATTTCCTCTGTCCTAAAGCTATTCCCCTCCTCTAAGTTTATTTTTCAACTATGCACATGCTGCCAGGGAGGCAAAAAATGATTTCCCAAACAAATCATTAAACACTGGTGTCCAGTGTTTGTGTCCCACATTCCGGTGTCAAAGACATTTCTTTGGGTTTTTTCCCTGAGGCAACTGGGGTTAAGTGACTTGCCCAGGGTCACACAGCAAGGATGTGTTAAGTATCTGAGGTCAGATTTGAACTCAGGTCCCCCTGACTTCAGGGCTCGTGCTCTATCCATGACATCATAGTATTTTTTCTGGTTAATGCTCACAACTCAATGGGAACTCATTATATTATTATTTTCAGCTTATGAGTAGGGAAACTGAGGTATGGGGAGGTAAAATGCCTCCTTCAATTTATACTAAGGCCCAAGGCTGGGCTATAATTCAAGTCTCAATCCTTCATTTCCTAAATGTGTTTATTTTCAGGAATCTTAGGGATTCCTGGTGATGTAAAAAAAAATTAGTCCATTTTTCAATGGGGGTGAAAAGGCATCGTTCTTTGGAGAAAGCCTCTCCATTTTGTAGATTGGGTAGCGTGCCAACTCACTACAGAGCCTTTATTATTACTTATTGGGTTTTGTTCTACAATAAAAGTTTCACAATGAATTTTGGCTAGAAAATAAATGGGCAAAAAATCTTTTCATGAATCTGGTGAAAGGGAATGAATTTCTCTCTCTTTCTCAGCCACATCTGGACTCACTGAAAGCTATAAAGTCAAGATATTCTAAGAGTGAATGGGTCCATAAAGCACAGTTGGCAGTCTTTACAGCTGACATCTATACAGGTGTGCCAAGCCCATTAGACGCATTATCTCCTTTGAGCCTCAGGACAATCCAGGGAGGTCGCTGCAACTATTATAATCACATCTTTCAAAAGAAAAGACTAAGAGCTTTCTCTGAGATGCAGAGAGGTTAAGTAGTTGACTCAGGGCCACACAGTCAGGAAAGGTCAGAGGTAAGATCTTCTTGGACTTCGAGTATAGCAACTGATCCACTTCATCACTTTGTCCCTTCATGAAAAGTTCAGAGCCTCAGCAGAAGTAGCTCTCACCTTTTCTTTCCCCTTTGTCACCAAAGGCTTCTTTGGCTCATCTTTGGCACAGCTGCCAAAAATACTCTTCTCAAAAAACACAAGTCAGACTGTGTGCTCAAAAATCTTCAGTGGCTCCCAGTGACTCTGGGATAAAATGTAAACTCCTGCCTTTCCATTCAATCCAACAAGCATTCCTTATGGCTCTACTATCATTGCCAGCAATTTGTTAAGCTCTAGGGGGACACAAAGTGAAAAATAAAACAGTCCCTTGCCTTCAGGAGAGCACAAACAACATGTATCTAGCCAAGTCAATAGGAAATACAAAGTAAATATAAAACACTTTTGAGAGAGAAGGAGAGGGAGGGAAGAAGAGAGAGAATGTGTGCATGTGTGTGTCTGTCTGTCTGTATGTCTGTGTGTGTGTCAGTGTTGGGGGTGAGTGGGATCCAACACGATACTTTCTGATTTGCCCAGTGTAGGCAGGTAAAACTACTAAGTTCTTTAAGAAGAAAACACAAGTATGTACACACTTAGAAGCAATCTTTACTTTAATCTGCATTGTTAACCCTATTTAATGTCTAGAGTATCAACACAACAATGAATCAAGCCCCATTTCCATTGTGCTGCAAGCCAGTTAGAACTGGCCCTGGCACTGCCCCCCTGGATCTGTCCCACCAGACAGCATCGTTAGGGCCAGATTTTCCCATAATGACAACTCGATTCGATAGAACTTGAGTCTTATTGAGCGTTTTCTATATAACAACTGTGTGATATGGGTAGTTTTGGAATTTTTATCCCCGTTTTAGAACTGAGGAAATTGAGGCTCCCTGAAATTAAGTAGTTCATCCATGATCATACAGCTAGTAATTACCAGAGCCCAGATTCAAACCCAGGCCTCTTGACTCTCAGTGATCACTGTACACAGAACCTCTGCTAGCTCTCAATAGTCCACTTAGGACATATCTGCCATTGTGTAATAGACAGAACACTTATCTTAGAAATTACATCCCAGCTCCAACGTGTACTAGTTATGCGACCTTGGGCAAGTGACTTTCCTTCTCTGAACCTCACTAGTTTTGTCATCTATAAAATAGCCTTGACATTTAGAGCCCCTATCAGTCTAGAGGCAACTAATAGATGGAGTGCTGGACTTGGAGTCAAGAAGATCTGGATTCACATTCTGCTTCAGAATCATACATCCCCGGGAAAGTCAGTTTCCTGTATTATGCCTCCGTTTCCTCATTTGTAAAACATGAGGGCTAGACTTAATGATTTCTTCATGCAGCCCTAAATCTATGATCCCATGATCTGATTACAGTCTGTCTTCCCAACTTTTTTCATGATACTCCTCAAACATTCCACAATTCCAGCCAAAATGGCAGAGTTGCTGTTCCTGGAACTCAACTTTCCATTTCTCACTGTTGTGCTTTGATAAGTCTATTATCACTCAGGAGTAGAATGTACTCCCTCCTGGCTTCTGCCTTTCAAAACCCCCAACATCTTTAAAGATTCAGTTCACATATCCTCTTCTAGCAGAGGCCTTTTCAGATTCCCAGAGATTTTAATATGCCCTCCTCCTCAAATTAATTCATATTTGTTTGTTTATTTCTTGTTTCCTGAAGCAGAATGTAAGGTAGGGATTTTTCATTATAATTATTTATCCCCAGGGCATGGAAGGTATTTAATATCTATTGTGGGTGTTTACTAAGTTTAATAATTCCTCTTAACCAAAACCCATTGCCAAAGTTCCTTCAAAATTATATATATATATATATATATATATATATATATATATACACACACACACACACACACACACACACACATTCAATGGAAGGTCCAACAGATGTGTGTCTGCCAAAAAAGGATGTACTGTTCCTTCTAGAGAAGGTATGTCCAGAAATCTCCATCTATAAAATATCATTCCTATTTTCAACCTGATATACCAATCTCCCTACCCAATGCACTTGATTTAGTATATTTTCCTGACTTCTATTTAGCAGCTATTTTGAGAGGGAGAGAAAAATACTTAACTGAAAAAATTTTTAAAAAGAGTGCTTTAAACTCAAGTGAGAAAGTAATTAGAAAATATTCACCTGCTCTTAATGAATTCAAGTCCCCCATAGGTATAAAAAGTCACGAGCCA
This sequence comes from Sarcophilus harrisii, assembly GCF_902635505.1. Taxonomy (NCBI): domain Eukaryota; kingdom Metazoa; phylum Chordata; class Mammalia; order Dasyuromorphia; family Dasyuridae; genus Sarcophilus; species Sarcophilus harrisii. The sequence goes on from NC_045432.1 coordinate 46,035,113, forward strand.
TTCCCATTCATCTTAAAGGAATCATTTCACATGAGGAAAATGCTACAGAACTGGGGACAGAAAAGTTTCATCCTAGTTTTCTCTAAAGGGAAGAAGTCTGATACTTTATTTTACAAAATTACATTGATTCTCAGGAAATTTTCATAAACAGATTAATAAAGGGATGCCTTGTGAGCACTTAGAGAAGGAGTGACCAATGTTACCAAGAATGGCTTTACTGAAGGCAGGAATTGTTCAACTAACTGTATGGGGCAACTTTTTGCTGTTACATCAGAAAAATAAAGTAACTATAATATCCTTGCTTTTCACTGAGGCATTTGAAAAATCTCATATGCTAGCTATCTATACTTATGTATGAAGTAGGGAACTTAATAACTGACATTTCTCTAATACTTTAGATTTACAAAATGCTGTCATCAAAACAACCCTGAGAGACAGTCGGTCTAGTTCTATGTCCATTTTACAGTAAATAAGAATAACTAGTATTCATTTTGTGTTTTAAAGGTTACATAATTACCTTACATATATTGTGTATTTCATTTGATCCTCACAAAAACCCCATGACTAGATACAGTTATAATAATAACAAAGATAATAAATAAATTACAAATAAATAATTTACAAAGAAGGAAACATTGACTCAGAACAAACCAATAATTTGCCCACAGGGTCACATGGCTAGTAAGTTTCAAAGCAAGAATATAGGTCAGGGCTTCCTGACTCAAATTCAGTATTTTGTTCTCTGAAGATATTAGGAAACAAGAGGTGCTACATTAAGTTGAATTTAATTATGTTACACTAAAATATATTTGGAACTGCTTAAACGATAAGATTCAAGGTCCGGTCCTTGGCCAGTGCCCAGAATTCAACATTTTTATAGAAAAAGAGAACAAAAATAGGTTGGCATATGAGATCTAATAAAATTAAATGTACAATAGGGTTTAAAAAGTCTACTGCATTACAACCGATGTAAGAGAGGTGATTAGAAAGTAGCTAATCATAGAATGATGGAAAGGTATCTGTGTCCCTCTACTACTTCTATCTGGTCTATCAAGTGCCATTAATGAGCAATCTAAGCAAAAATATCCCCAGAACCAGAGACATTCACAAGTGAATTCTACCAAACATTTAAAGAACAATTAATTTCATTATTATATAAATTATTTGGAAAAAAAGGCAAAAAAGAAGTCGTCCCAAATTCTTTTTATGACACAAATATGGTACTGATACCTAAGCCAGAAGAACAAAAGTAAAGAAAGAAAATTATAAACTAATTTCCCTAATAATGTAAAAATTTTAAGTAAAATGCTAGCAAGGAGGTTATACGATGTATCACAAAGACCACACGTTATGAACAGGTGGGATTTATACTAGAAATGCAGGGCTGGTTCAATATTAGAAAAACTATCAGCAAGATTGATCATGTCAATAATAAAAACTATAAAAATCATGACTATCTCACTAGACATAGCAAAAGTTTTTGACAAAATATAACACTAATTCTCTTTAAAATATTAGAAAGCATATGAATAAATGAAGTTTTCCTTACTTCATAAGTAACATCTATCTAAAACCATCAGCAAGCATTGTCTGTAATGGGGATATGTTAGAAACATTCCCAGCAAGGTTAGGAGTGAAGCAAGAATGCCATTATAGTCATTATTATTCAAAAGTTTATTACAAACATTGCTATAGCAATAAGACAAGAACAATGAATCAAAGAAATTAAAATAGTCAATGAGGAAATAAAACGATCACTCTTTGCAGATGATATGATGGTATACTTAGAGAACCAACTAAAGAATGATCTCAACTTCAGCAAATTTGCAAGATATAAAATAAACCCACAGAAATCATCAGCATTTCTATATATTACCAACAAAGTCCAGCAGAATGAGAGAGAAAGAAAAATTCCATTTAACATAACTGCAGTCGATATAAAATACTTGAGAGTCTACCTGCCAAGACAAACTCAGGAATGATACGAAGACAATTACAAAATGCTTTTCACACAAATTCACAAATATTTTCACAAATAAAATCAGATCTAAAGAACTTGAGAAATACTAATTGCTCATGGGTAGTTCAAGACAATATAATAAAAAAAGACAATTCTACCAAAATTAATTTACTTATCCAGGGCCATACCAAATCAAAATGATCAAATAATTATTTTACATAGCTAGAAACAAAATTCATCTGGAACCAAAAAAGGTCAAGAATATCAAGGAAACCGATGGAAAAAAATTGTCAAGGAACATAGTCTAGCCACACCAGATCACAAACTATATTATAACGTGGCAAGCATCAAAACAATCTGATACTATCCTCCAAATGCTAAATGGTCAAAGGATACGAAGAGGCAATTTTCACACAAGGAAATTAAAACCATTTCTAGTTATATGAAAAAAATACTCTAAATCACTATTGATTAGAGAAATGGAAATTACAACAACTCTGAGGGACCACTACACAAATCTCAGATTGGCTAGGATGGCAGGAAAAGATGATGATAAATGTTGGAGGGAATGTCGGAAAACTGGGACACTAATGCATTGTTGATGGAGTTGGGACTGGTCCAACCATTGTGGAAAGCAATTTGCAACTATGCCCAAAAGGCTATCAAACTGTGCATACCCACTGACCCAGGAGTATCTCCACTGAGTTTGTATCCCAAAGAAATCATGTGCAAAAATGTTTGTAGCAGCCCTTTTTATATTGGCAAGGAACTGGAATCTGAGTGGATGCCTATTGGTTGGAGAATGGCTGAATAAGTGATGGTGTATCTATGTTATGGAATATTATTATTCTACAAGAAACAATCAGCAGGATGATTTCAGAAATGCCTAGAGAGACTTACATGAACTGATGCTAAGTGAAGTGAGAAGAACCAAGAGAACATTATACACAGCAACAACAAGATTATGTGATGATCAATTGTGACGGATGTGGCTCTTTTCAACAATGAGGTAATTCAGCCAGTTCCAATAGACTTGTGAGGGAGAGAGCCTTCTGCATCCAGAGAGAGGACTATGGGACTGAATGTAGATCCATGACACCATAGGATTTCACTTTTTTGTTGTCATTGCTTGCTTGTTTTTTTCTTTCTCTTTTCTTTTTGATCTGATTTTTCTTGTGCAGCATGGTAAATGTTTGGAAGAACTGCACATGTTTAACATATATTGGATTATTTGCTGTTTAGGGGAGGATGGTGGGGAAGGGAGGCAGAAAAATGTGTAACATAAGATTTTGCAAGGGTGAATACTGAAGCATGTATTTTGAAAATAAAAAGCTACTGTTAAAAATTAAAATAAAAAAAACTATCTGAGAAATAAAGTGGCGAAGCAAGTAGAACAGATTAGGTTCACAATATACAGTAGTAAATAACCATACAAAGCTGGTGCTTGACAAATGCAAAAACCAAAATTTGTAGAGAAGAAATTACTATTTGACAAAAATCAGTGGGAAAACTGGAAAACAATTTGGCAAAATCTAAGCATAAACCAATATTTCACACTGTATACCAAGATAAGGTCAAAACTTCTATATGATTGAGACATAAAGGAAGACCTCATAAGCAAATTAGGGGAGCATAGAATTTTTTACCTCTCAGATTTATGGATAATGGAAGAATCTGTGACCAAACCAGGAACAGAGAACATTATAAGAGATAAAATTAATAATTCTGATTATACAAAATTTAAAAGGTTTTGCACAAACAAAACCAAGGCAGTCAAGATTAGCAGAAAAGCAGGAAACGGGATGGGATGAAGGAGCTTGACAGTAGGTTTCTCTGATAAAGACCTTTTTTCTCAAATATATAGAAAACTGAGTTAAATTTATAAAAATAGACATTCCCTAAATGACGAATGGACAAAGGATATGGACAGGTAGTTTTCAGACAAAGAAATCAAAGCTATCTGTAGTCACATGAATTGCTCTAAATTAATATTGATTAGAGACATACAAATTAAAGTAACTCTGTGGTACCACCTCATAGCTATCATATTGACTAATATGACCCAAAAGGAAAATGACAAACATTGAAGGGGATATGGAAAAATCTGAATCCTAATGCATTGTTGGTTGAGTTGTGAACTGAATCAACCATTCTCGAGAGCTATGTGTAACCACGGCCAAAGGGTTATAAGACTGCATACCCTGCAATGCCATTCCCAGATCAGTATTCCATATAGAGAAAAAAGGAAATGGATCTATATGGACAAAATCTTTTGTAGCAGCTCTCTGAATGGTGAAAGAGAAGTGGAAACTGAAGGAATGCCCATCAATTGGGGAATATACGAATGATATGATATACTTGTAAGTCTGTGATGGAGTACTTTAAGAAATGACAAAGCAGGATATTTTCAGAAAAATCTGGGAACACTTACACGAACTGATTCAAAGTGAACTGAACAGAACCAGGAGAACATTATACACAGTAATAGCCATATTGTACAATGAGCAACTTTGAGTAAGTTTCTGATCAATACATTGTTCTAACACAATGTGAAGGACTTATGATAAAAAATGCTATCTAATTCCAGAGAAAGAACTGACAGCATTAAAGTACACATTGAAGCACTTTTAGTACATACAAAATTAAAGAGTTTCTCTAAGTAATATATATACACAGACATATACATATGTATGTATATACATGCATATTATCTGAGTATTCTTTTGCAAAATGAGTAATATGGAAATGGTTTACACGAATGAACATGTATAATCTACATCAAATTGATGGTCTTCTCCAGGAGGAGGGAAAGGAAGGAGAGAGAAAGGTGATACAGAGCTCAAATTAAAAAAAAAAAGTGAATGTTAAAAATTATTTATTACATGTAATTGAGAAAAAATTAAAGGAATGCATCCAAAAAGAAGTATTTTAAATGAATTCTATCATGTATTTATGTGACAAGGAAATATACTCTGTAACATCCATGAAATAAAGTTCCTCCAGCTTCTGATTGAAGATTCCTGGTGAGGAAGAACCCAGTGATTTACAGCAGCCAGTTCCATTTTGGGATATTCTTACCCTTTAATAAAAATCTAGCAAGCAAAGCTAATTTACTTCTGTGCAACATACACCAAATGATCCTAGTTCTTTCTATTGAGGCCAAGCAGAACAAGACTAATCCCTCTCCTAGGTGACAGTCTTTCAAATACAAGAGGACAGTTCTGATGTTCTCTTCTACTACTTAAAGTTCCCTAGTTCCTTCATCTCAGTCTCTGGACATTATCCATTCTATCAATGTCTTTCCTATTCTGGCTCTCAGAACTAATTTCACTATTTGAGGCAAGATTTGATTGGGGCAGAGTTCAGATCAACTCCTTATTTCTGGAAGCTGTGAGTCTCAATGCAGTCCAACATGGCATTCATTTTTTGGCAGCCAAATCCAATTAAAAATCATTTTCAGTATAAAGTCCACAAAAACCCTCAGATCTTTTTCAGATAAAGCTTTCTAGTCATGTTGCTCCTATTTCATCACTGAAAATGATACTTTTGAACACTAATGTAAAACTTAACATTTATCACTCATAAATTTCATCTTAATTTAGACCAAGTTTCAAAGTGCCTACAAAGATCCATTTAAATTGAATCTCTCTCATCCAATGTGTTAGCTATTCTGTCTACCTTTGTGTCATATGCATATTTTATAAGACTTTATCCAATCCATGGCTAACAATGGTAAATGATTCAGGGTCAAACATAGAACCTCTCAAGAGACCCCACTAGAGACCTTATGGCAAACTCATATCAGACCAGTAGTGACAGCTCTTTGTGTCCAACCATTTATGTGGATCCAAAACCATCTACAGTAATTATGTTATTTTCTTGTTTACATTTCTTCATCTTTTCCATGAGAACAACTTGAGGTCCTCTATTAAACGATTTGCTGAAATCTAAAGAAACTATGGCATAAGCATGACCCTTATTTATCCATTTCATACTCCTGTCAAAAATCAGAAATAAGGTAGCACAGTGCCTTGTACACAGTAGGCACTGTAGAACTATTTATTGTTTGCTATTATTATCATTATCATTATTATTAAATTTGGCAGGTTAAGCAACTTTTCCAAGTAACTAATTTCACTTTTAAGTGGTTTTAATTACTAGAAAATCCTTATCTTCTTCATGTCTAAATTGAAGTCCTCTGAAATGCCTGACTATTCTTCCAACTTTTGCCCTTAGAGCTGAGCAGAACAAGACTCTTCTCTCTTCCATGTGCCAATCCATCAATCACAAGAAGACGGCCACCGTCATCCTTTCCCCTCCCCAAATCTTCACTTTTCTAGGCAAAAAAAAAACTGTAGTATGCAGAGTCAACGAGATAAGTCTTTCTGCACTCTAACCTGATCAGAACATACAGGGATGACTGTACTCAATTGTGAATTATTAGAGAAGATTACAGATTTAGAGATGGAAGGGACTGGAATTCAGAAAAGCTCAGTGGCTTGTCCAAGATCACACAGGAAGTAAGTAGAAATCAAATAAAATAATAATTGTAAAGCACCTACCACAGTATCTGGTACACAGTAAGGGCCACAGAATTATTTTTATTATTGCTACTGTTGTTGTTGTAACTATAATGCTTATTAAAGTTGGGGCTTGAATCAATACTGCCTGATCCCAAATCCTCTATCCTTTCCATTGTTCCATGGCTTTTTATAAGGAATGTTGACAAACTTTGGACTACTCAAAAGAAAGCTTTTAAAAAAACAAAACAAAACAAAACAAAACTTGCCTTATAAACACGGGTGTCTCTGAAAAGGTGACTACTTTACAACCCCTAGTCCCAGTGTCTTTCCTGATAAAATGACAGGGATGAATTAGAGATGATTACTGAGCCTCCTTTTGGCTTTGGCTCCATAAGGCCCTCTGATTCTAAATGTCCATCTTTAATTTGTATTGCATTTCTTTGCCATAACAATCAGCTCTATGGGCTTTTCTAAAAAAAATTTGCTGGTCTGAGACCAAATCTTTTCTTTTGTACCTGTACCAAAAAGTAACTATCACAGTTAATTTCTTCTTTCATTCTTTTCCTGAAGTTTTCCAGACACAAGAGTGCAAGCTTAGCTAATTGATGCCCACATCATGGCTTTAATAGATGAATTGCTAATAGGGATTTCTAACCAGGTTAAATTAATGACATTAAGAGAAAGATTGCCTTCTAATGAGAATCATTGATTTGGAGGCAGATTTTTATAGCTATAGGATGTAGTGTCAAAAAGAATTACAGCATTCTTCCTTAGCTTTACAGTTCTTCCATCAAATAGGGAAAACCCTGTAGAGTGTATTTTCATCAGGAAATTCCCCCCCCCCCAACCCCCAACCTCCCAGTCTTCGCTATCTTCAGTTCAATAAACTAATTCTAGCAGAGAATCCCAACATAAAACAAGAAGAGCCAGCCAAACATAAGAATCTTTCCCCACGTGTAATTGAAAGAATATTGGCCCTGGAAGTGGACACCTACCATTTCTGAGAGCATCACATTCATACTTCCATCCAAGCTTTAGTTTCTTCATCTGCAAAAGAAATAATATTTATGTTATTTATACTTCTGAGGTTACTGGTGATGATCTAATGAGATTATATGTTTGAAAGAATTATAATGATACTTTGTAATTGTAAAACCCCAAATGCACATGATGATAAATTATCATTTACCAAAACAAAACGAAACCCTGAAATCTGATTCATTTCAAACTTCAGACTCCAAGCAGAAGCCATTCATGAATTATTATGAATTTCAAGTGGCTTATATAGAACATAAGACAAAGCTCGTGGAAGATATCGTGGAACAAAAAAATAGTCTTGGCTCTGGAATCATGGAAACTTGAGTTAAAATCCCAGGTCTGACATCAACTTCCCAAGTGACCTTGAATAAGTTACTCAGACTCACAGGGCTAGTTTCCTTATCTATAGATAATAATAATTGTAGTGCCTACCTCAAAGAATCATAGATTTTGAAGTGGATAAGACATTAGAGGCCATGCAGTAAAGACCCCATATTTCACAGATGAGAAAACTGAAGCCAAGAATGGTTTTGACTTGTCCAAAATAACAATATAATAAATGACAGAATCCCCTGATTCTAAATCCAGAAGTCTTTCCTCTGTATCATGCTATCACTTGGGGTTCAAAAGAAAAATATATACGAAATACTTAGCAAACCTTAAGCTGTCCAGCTCATTTTACAGAAGAGGAAACTGAAGCGAACAGGGTCACACAGCTGGTAATTGTCTGAGGCCAGATTTGAATCCAGGAAGATAAATCTTTTTGATTTCAGACTTCGTACTCTATCCAATGTAGCACCACCTAGCTGACCCTCTACAAATCTTAAGTCACTATTTAAATGTCACTTGTCTTCCATAGTGGAAAGAACATTTGATCAGGAATCAGAGGAGCTAAGGTGAGATCTCATCTCAGCCATTTTACCTTTATGATCCTGGGCAAGCCAAAACATTCTCTGTAACATGAGAAGGGTGAACTAGATGCTCTCTAAGGTCCATTCCAGCTCTAAATCTATAACTCCAAGTTTATTATTTCTGTATTCCTATCTTCCTATTTGTGCATTCTTTCAAAAATGATACCATTTTCTGTTAAAAACATCAAAACTTAAAGGCATGTGTAAAACTTTAGCAGGAACTCATTTTCACTAGAGTAGTAAGTAGCCTGTTTTCTTTTTATCTCTGGGCAGGATAGAAAGACTTGAAATGTAGTCCTGAAGTCAGCAAATTGATCTGTTCATATGTGTGATTCCGAGTATAAATAGATTATATTTAAAATCACTTTACATTAAGTACAGTTGTTTTCCATTGGTGCATCTGTAAGTGGTTTGCAAATGGCCACTCACAACTATTCAAGATCAATATCAATGCATTCTTGGGCAGTAAATGAGAATGCTTTTTTGGTGCCTTTACTAGTTTTATACACCAAGTAGAATGGCGGGCTGTAAAAATAACAAGGCATGGGACTTTTGATATTGACCGGTGGACTTCACTTTAAGTAAATGGGATATCTGACAAGACAATGTCATAACAGGTACATTCTGAAGTTTGGTTTCTTTGATTTGGGTTTTTATTTTACTCTATTTGATCCAATCATAAACCGAAACTTTCATTTCTTGAAATTTGTCACGTCTCTCAACATTGTGAGATGGGGGAGATGAAGAGGAAGAGATAACAGACTCTTATACCACACTTCTGGCATTAGGAATTTCAAGTTTTCATAGGATGGGCTGCATATAGAACTCAAGCTTTTACTTAAAAATACTTAGTTGTAATTTCAGGTGAGATCACATAAGACTTGGTCAAGTGATAATGTCTTTTGCCAAAATAAGACCTTCTGTTTAAGTTCCTTTGGGTGTGGACCTTATCTTTACTTTCTCATACTCTGTCTTGTATCACATTAGGGTGTGTGTGTGTGTGTGTGTGTGTGTGTGTGTGTGTGTTTGTGAGATTCTTTTTTCCCCATAAAACTATGAGCTCCTTGGGCAAAGGAGATGTGTTACCTACCATCTTAGAATTGCTAAAACTTTAACAGTATCTTGCAGAAAGTAGGACCTTCCTAAATATTTATAATATTTATCAAGTCCACTTTAGAGGTGTCCTTCTGGTATAGTTGGGTATTTATAGATAATAAGCTGTATGGGGCTACATATGTGGAAGGGAAAGCATGAACCTTGAACAAATGAAAGCCAAACTGAAAGGAAGGCTCAACAGACTCAGCCTTGGTCTTGGAGCCAAGCGTTATCAATTCAATTAAATAAGAACTGTTCACATATCTGCTGTGTGTGTGACCTCGTGCTCTGTACTATGGATACATTGATAGTGGCAGCAATGACCCTGTTTTCATGAAGCTTAGCATCTAATGGTTATGTCTTGTGGGTACAGGCATGGAAGTAGGAGGGACGAGTAAACAAATAGTCATGATCAAGCGGTGAATGAAGCAAGAACCATGCAGAAGATAGAAATTCCTATTTTTGCTTTTCACTCACGTAAATCTCTTCACCTCCTGGATACACATTTCTTTCACCTACAAAATTAGAGGTGGTATAGATGGAGAACCAGTCTCAAAGTCAGGAAGACCAAGTCTATACCTTTCTTCTGACACAAATTGGTTGTTTCAATACTCTAAATGACTCTCTAGGACAATGCATTGTAGAGAAGATGCTGATCTGAATTGGTAGATGGAGCTTTCTCCTCTGAGAAGTCCCTGAGAGGAAATTATAGTTTCACTTCCTATTACTATCCTTTCAAAATAAAGATAGTAATATTTTTGCTCCCTACCTTTCAGGGCTGTTGTGAGGATCAAATGAGACAGATAATGCATGGGAAAGCACTTTGTAACCATGAAAGCACCCTATAAATATAAGTTATTGTTATTATTAGCAGAGTGCTATATAACTCCAATTTCTATTTCATTTTTCACATGATAAAATTTCTATCATTTGAGGATAATTCCATTATCCAACCATTTACAACTAGTTTTCCCCCCTGATCTTCAATCTCATTTTCCTTTTTATTAATTTCATCTCATTAATTCTTGTTAAACCTTTCCAAGACAAATGGAACAATTCCTCTTCTACTTAGTCCAGGGGCACTGGTAGACAAGCTCATAGTAGTAACTGCTAACAATTAAGAGCAATCTACACTGGCAACAATATTGGATCGGGTATCTATTTCAGTACCTTAACATAACTGCCATCTAAATATATGCGATCTTGATTCCAGGGGAGACTGAGGTTACAGGGGGATAAGTTGATTGTCTATACTAGGTTTAGAATTAATATGATGAATGCCCCTGTTCTACCAGACTGACTAAGGAAGGGCAAAGTGGTAGGTTCAGGCATCTGTTGTTATATAGTGGGATTAGGCCCACAAGTAGACCCTGCACTTCTAGTTTGCATGAGAAGGGGATACTAAGTAATAATAAGAAGAAGAATCCCTAACTCTGATCCCTTACTTGATATTTCTCCTTTGGAAATTCCTATTTATCTACCTGATCTCAGAGTTTAATGCATTTTGAGTCACAAAAAGGATTTCCTTGTCTTTTTCCTACTGCTCATGAAAGCAGGGTTCACTTTTGGGGGGGAGGAACCTTAGGCAATGTTGTTATACTTCTCAATTCCTGGGCCAAGGGCTGCTGGGGAAAATCCCCGGAAAAAGAGGCAAAAGATGACATTTCTAGTTCTAGCTCTGCTAATAAGCTGACCTTAGGTCAGGATTTCCTTACTGAGGTTCAACGTTATCCTCTTTAAACTAAGGGAGTTGTTGGAGGTGATCTTTTAGGATCTCTTCAGCTCCAGAATTAGATGATTGAAGAAGTTTTCCAAAAGAATGCCAAAAGGTAAACATATGCTCTTCAGTGGCTGGGGAGGAAAATCATGACTTGATTTTAGCAATCTCAGTTCAGAAAACCCTGTACATAGAGGAGTAGTCCAAGTGCTGGGAGAGTTACAAAGATAATTAAGACAATGTGTTAGAGCAAATCATTGCACTTGTGGTCTGTCAAGACCTGGATTTGAATTTTGCCTCTGACATGGATAAAAAAAAATGCTGTGAACAAATGTCTTACTCTCACAGAATCTCAGTTTTCTCATTTGTTTAAAAAGATGCTATTTATTGTGTAAGGATGATTTGAGGGAACAAATAAGATAATATTGTATAATGTTTTACAGTCCTTAAAGCACTATATAAATGTCAATTGTTATTAAGACATAGTTCTTGTACTTATGTGAGCTGCTTAGCACAGTACTGGACACATAGATGCTTGCTCTTGTCCCCTTCCCTTCATAGAGCTTCCAGTCTGATGGTAGAGAGAGTGAGGTATAACAATAACTAGATTATATAAGAGAACAAGATCAATACTTAGTAATTGTCCAAAGGTCTAACCAAGGAGCAAGGAGTTTATAGAACTATTATTTTTGCCATTAGCAAAGTAGGGCCTTGCTCTTGTATGCTCATCTTTGTTGAAATTAATGCACAGAATTAATCTAGTTGAATTATCCATTTAATTAGTTGTCTATTAAAATTTTATATGGGGAATGAATCAGAGTGTTTATTCTAAACAAAGCAGAGGTATATTCCATTGAAATATATGATCCCTGCCTTAAGTCTGGCTCCTTTCTATTGTGCTATCCAGTAGAAATTTGTCAGTATGAAACAACGTTCTCACATTTGGAATAAACAAATTCATAGAGGAGGAGAAATGGGGGGAGGAAAAATGGGGGAGAGGGAAAATTGCTTTCTCTTTTTAGCTTTTTGTATATGGACAGTCTTCATGAATATTTCAATTTCCTGAGGGATGACACGTCAGAGACATAGGTTAACATGGCAAAGAAGAAATAACAGATAATTAAGAAGATGGAGAACTTTGTGAGTCTGCCATCAGTTTTGTGTTTAGAAATTCTGGCAAATTTATGTCCAAGTCATGAGAGATAAATCCTTTTAACTGCTTATTCGGTGTTGCAGGTTATTTGGGGCTTGGTGAGGGCAGTAATCCTGGATGCCGACTGCACAGGCAACCTAGTCCTGTCGAGATTTCTGCTAGATCTTTCAGCCTTAGTTTCAGTTGAAAGTAATAATTGCCCAAACACAGCCAGGTGTTAAAAGTTCAGATCTTTTATTGTCTTCAATATAGCCCGGTTAGTTTTCTTAGAGGCCTCTCTCTCTCCTTGGTTCTAAGAGCTCTTGCAGCTTTGTCCTTGGCTTCTGCCTCTGCTTTCTTCAGCCTCCAGCCAGCACCAAGGTGGAAGATGCAATGAATCTCTCTTGCCTCTGAGAGAGGGCTTGTGGACTTTGCCAGTCCTCCTTGTACCTGTCTTGAAGCAGAAGCAAGTTACATAAAGAGAAACTTGCTAGAATGGAGTTCCAGCAATGGAATAAACTGCCACATGCTGTGTTTACTCCACAAGTGAGAACTCTTCATGCTAACACATTTGCACTGACTAGCACAATATAAAAGAGCCCTTGACTTAACTGAGGCAGAGATCATACATTTTAACGGAATATCCCCTGGCTTTGTTCAGAATGAATACTGTGATCACAGATTACAAATGTAAAGAGAGCTAAAAAGTATCTTGGAGGCCACACAGTCCTCATTTTACAGATGAGAAAACCTAGGCCCCTGGTAATGAAGTGACTAGTCTAAGGTCTCACGGCAACACAAGAAACAGAAAGAATCTCAGGTTCCCTGACGCTTCCATTATGCTGTCTTCCAATGTAGTGAGTTCCCAGTTACTACAAGTGTTTAAAAAGTAGCTGCATAACCACGTAATTCTGCCTACCTGACTTTCTATTGTGGGAAGATAGTTGAGCTAGATGTCCTACAAGTGTCCCCTGTCATGCAAACACAAATATAGGAAAGAAACATCAGTGAAAACAGGGAGCTGTCCAGTTCTGAAACCTCATTCAGAAGAAAAAGTGAGTTGAAATTGGCCCTCAAAATTGAGGCTTCAGAGTAAGTCAGACGAGTCATGTCGTTGAGTGAGTTGAATAGAGAGGGTATATGTCGGCACGAACTTGAATCTCCTTTGAGGACTGGTGTCTTTAAAATCTGATCTTAGATTTTATTTTCCCATTTTACCATCAGTCCCCATTCTCCAGAATTCTTTTTCAGAGCTTCACCCAATACCTTGTTGCCCTGGAAGAACTTCTGTTTTTCTTCCCTCATAAAATTGTAATTTCTGTATAGCTTTTCTACACTTCTGTTTCAGGAAAGGCTCAGCATTTATGCTTCAGTTCCCTCCCCCATTCTCTTTTCTGGAACTTTTCTTCCAAAGCTTCACATGTATGGAACATCATTCTCCCATGCTCCATCCAGGAGCCAGGAACCATGAACAATTCCATTCTGCTACTGTCCCTTCATGGGACACATTAGCATAATGCTCTGCGATGCAGCTAACATCTCCCCTAACCAAAGAACCCCAACCTAACCATCATTCACGTAGATGCCCTGTATTCCTCATTAGAATTGTAAGCTCCTTCAAGTCAGGGACTTCTTTTGTTTCTGAGTTGGTAATTTGGCCACTTAACATAGTTTAGCATATAGCAAGTACTCAACAGTTTTTTTTCCCTTCATTCACTCACTGCCTCATTACTTTTGGCTCTCTGGGCCTGGATGGTTGTAAGGTGTCAAATAAATGGCTCTTAATTGATTAATCTGAATCTCATCACTGTAACAGTGCCAATCCATACTCCTTTTCTAATTCATAAACAATTCTTCTTTTGTACCTACTTGTCATTGCCCCACCTACATTGGTTCAAATGATTCACTTCTTTTTCCTAGCCCTAACTACCTGGGATGTCACTGCTACAAACCGTGCTATATACATCAGGCCCTGTGGGCCTGTGGGCATCAAAGTCTGTACTAGGGAAGGAATTTAGCCAAAGTCCTTGTTTACCACTGAGGGTTTAGGAAAATTGTACATAAAAGGTCATTTCCACTGGAACACTGAATGATGGGGCATTAGGTGGTGCAGTGGATAGAGTGTTGGCCCTAGAGTCAAGAGGACCAGAGTTCAAATCCAGCCTCAGACATTTGACATGAACAAGTTGTGTGACCCCAGGCAAGTCTCAACTCCAACTGCTTCACCCACTCTCCAAACTGAATGATTCTCTGATCTATAAATATATTTAAAACTTCCCGCTACAAAGAGATTTTCAGATTTTATCCACATTGATCATTATTTAGTATCTGACCTCTTGAAGAGAAGATAATAGTAATGGTAAACATTTATATAGTACTTATTAAGTGCCAGGCACTATGCTAAGCACTTTATAATTATTTTCTAATCGGTGCTATTATTGTCCCCGTTTTACAGATGAAGAAACTGGGGGCAAACAGAGATAAAGCAACTTGTTTAGGGTTCCATAGCTAGTAAGTGTCTGAGGCCAAATTTGTATTTGGGTCTTCCTGATTCCTGACTTGGAGATCTATTGACTCTGCCTCCTAGTTGACCAGATGTTTATGTTTGTTAATCAGAGATGAAAAAGTATTTATTTCTAGTTACAGGTTTAGGGATAACTGATAAAACGCACTAAATACAGATGATGCCCACCAAGATACCATTCCATTGCAATTCCCTATAAGTATTGATTGAAAGAACTGGACATGAAATGACTTGGGTGGCAGAGGGGATGATATCTGTCACAAAGTATCTTGAAGGCTATCATTTGGAAAAGGGAGGTACTAGACTTGTTCTGCTTGTTCCCAGAGGTTAGAATTAGGAGAAAGAGGTGGAGATTGTACTTAGGTAGTTTCTTGTCAGGGTTGTTATCCAAGATCAGTATCTCTTAGGTTTTTGGGTTGGACTGGATGGCCCTTAATGTCTCTGTTAGCTCTTGGAATCAATGATTTCCTAACTCCTCAGAGAACATTTTGAGAAGCATGTTCAGACACCTCATTTCCTACCCCTTGTCATCCACTCTTTTTGAAGCTCTATGATAACGAGGAGATTCTGCCAGGGATGGCATCATTGTCCAGGACATCCCTTCATCACTTTTAACTAATTCAGTCTCTCTCACACAAGGGTAGACTGAGATTCAAAAATGCACTTCTTAATTGCAATTTCTCTTTTTAAAAAATCAGACAGTAAGCAACCATCTGTGTCCAGAAAACTCTGGCACTTTGCTTTTGAGAGTTAATTCGAAACATGTGGTGTTTATATTTGGGGGTAGATTTCACATAGCTGCAATCTTGTGTTTTATTGATGAACATTAAATTGCCAATTCTCAAAAGAAGGCATTTGGGGTTTGGCTTGGGATATTTAATCTTTGTCATGAAAAATTAGATGTGATGTAAGACTGAGGCAGCATGAGCACGTGGGTCTCTCTCTGGCGATGATGCACACCAGACAGACTGTGTACTAGCCCAGCTTGACCTTTCTCTAGTTCATGGTGCCATTTGTGAAGTGCTACCATCTGTCTTAAACTGAAGGGAATCTCAGAGGCTCTAGGGATGACTTTGGAGACTTCATTCCTTGTTCTAAGCAGTTACCTTTAGATTCAAGAATTTTGATTAATTAGGGCATTTCATGAGATCTTGGCCTACTGGGCAGAGGTTTTGAGGAGAATAGTAATTTGGTCCAGTGTTCTCACCCTTTCCTGCCAATCAAGACCAAGCATTATCTATCCCATAGTAGTTAAAAACTTCCTAAGGGTACTTAAAATGCCTTTTACTACTGGAGTTCTATGACTTTCCATTGCTAATGAGGACTAGAATAAGTCCAATGAACCTTTATGCGTGCCTTGGATGCTCCCAGTCCTAAATTCTAAAACCCAATGTGGAATTTGGGAAGTCCTAACAACTTGGTAAAGCCCCAAAAGAGAATGCTTGAGTACACATTATGAGAGAGAGCCTATTGTTTTATTCATATGAAGTTGGATTTAGTACTGAGTTCTTTTGAGAAAAGAACATTGCACAAAAGAATAGGAAATGCTGTTTATCTGTATATGTATACATGCATTCACGTCACGTAAGTATATCTGTGTATATACACACATTTGTATCTGTGCACACAGATGTGTATATAACGTATATGTATACCGACCTCATTTTTCAAATGGGAGATTGTATAATCACCCAATTGTTAATTAAGCTGCCTTTCTAAAATCCATAGAGATCAAGTTTAATTTTCTCATTTTGGAGAAGAAAAAACTGACTCTCATTCCCCTAGTCACCATCCCATCCTAGGTTCTCATGACTTTTCCACTGGACTATTATAGCAATCTCTTTTATTGCCTATCTCATTCTAGGCTGTCCTCTCTCTAATCTCTCCTTTATACAACTGAGAAATTCATTGGTCTAATATACAGCTTTAATACTGTCACACCCAAGTTTACAACTATCCCATGGCTCTCCATTGCCTGATCATTCAAGACCCAACTTCTTATCTGGCATTCAAAGCTCTTTTATAATACCCTCTGTTCCAAGAAAAAGAGAGTACTTAGCTGTTTTTAATCGTGCCCTTGGTTTTCCCACCTGAATACCTCCCCCTATGACTTCTCATTTCCCCCATAGACATGTCATTCATTTATCCTTCAAGGCCTAGCTAAAATCCTAATTTCTTTTTGAAGCTTTCCTTTATCCTTCCCCCACCCCCATCGCTGCTACTCAAAATGATTCTTTTCTCATTTGATCTCGTAGAACTTTGCTCTCGTTTACGAGAGTCATTATGACAAACTAATGAGTTTGGAGTCAAGAAGACCTAAGTGCAAATAAGGCCCCTAATTTGTAATATTCATGTGCTTATGGACAAGGTACTTGACATTTCTGGGATTCAGTTAGCTCATCTTTGAAATGATGATGATTGAGAGACTCAAATGATATAATAAATAGAATTATATAGGGTGTCCCAAAAATCTTAATGCAATTTTAAGTTTTAGTAGCTTAAAACTGCACTAAGACATTTGAGACATCCTATATAAATCTCAGTGGTTCATTTCTGAGTAACTCCTATTCTAATTTCTATTAGAAACTTGTCCTTCTACATGCTTTACAAACTCTACCGGCTTTTAAGATTTGCTGAGGGACAGCAAGCCTTATTTATCTCACATACCTTGATATAGACTGCTTAGACTGTCCCCCCTTTAGCCCAAGACATGGGAGGGATAGTGTAGTTAGAGAAAAAGTGACCCATCAACGTACATGAATGCAACTTCTAACTTAGAAATTCAAGAAGGAACATCAGAGTTCATTTAGACCAACTGTTTGATTTTACACAGAAAGAAACCTAGGGCAGAGAATCTCAGTCATTATGGTATTAAGTTGTATGTCTATGATTTGAATTCAAATCTTCTAGCTGCAAATCCATTTCTCTGTCTAGCCGCTACACCACACTGACTCCAAAGGAATTCTATCAAGCTTTGCATTTAGGCTTATCTGGCTTACACTTGCTTGTTTTATTCGACCCAAGGGGACTAGGGAACAAGGGTTCAAGGGAACCTGGGGACTACTCGTCCTAGATTGGCACACTGATTAGAAAATCTGGCTTCTTTGTTAATCTCAGGACAAAACCCAGCCTGTCCTGCAGATCATCAGAATCTGTTTAGTGGCTGGATAGGGCAAGTTCTTTGGTTCGCAGATATATTATACGGCTTCATTTTCCCAAACCAGACCAACATGGTAAGTTAAGATGGTAGTGAGGTAAGCAAATAAGTTTTGTTTCTATCTCGTATGTGTAAATGGATCAATTGTTATTCATAAACCTTCTAGTTAGGTTAACGATATAAGGCTTTTGTCTCCATTCCTTCAATTTTTAAATTGAATTTCTAAATTGATTATTACACAGTCAAGAAAGAACCTTCACTAGGCAGGTAAGGTTCTTAACACATTAGCTGAATGAAATCTAGAGTTGCTTGTCAAAGATTGCTAAGTAAGTCCAGTGTTATTTCAACTATATTGCTCAGTCTCTTGGTTCATGGGTCCCTTTCTAGGACACTTTCATTTCTTCACCATGTTCTGTAATTGATGTCCTTTTTTTACCACAATTAAAGTCACTGCTGTGGCAGAAATGGAAGAGATATGGAGAATTAATTTCTCTAAATATTTCAAGAATACTTTATTGCTAAATTATTTTTCTCTAGGCCAAATAATTAATTCCTTTCACTATTTCTGAAAAGTACTTTCCCGTCTTTAATCTTGTCAGTTGATTTCCTTTAGATTTTTCTGGAAGTTCCTCATTTCCCTTCTTAGCAGAGGAGTCCCAAAGGAAACAAGAGTTTGTTAATGTCCTATGAAATGATACCATTTGGTGAGTTATTTCTACATATCTGGTATACCAAGAAAAGATAAAATAGCCATGTCCCATATGAAGGAAAAATGTGAAGGTCTGAGATTAAATCAATCACTTTAGTTACACGATGGGATGAGCTTAACTTCAAAGGACTGAACATTTAAGTCTTCATTTCTACTGGAGATGGGTGATGGCAGACATAACCACTATAAAACATTGCAAAACACAAGTGTGCAGAAAAGTGGAATAAAAGATATCATCAGAGAAAGTTGGGAGAGAGAGAGAAGAAGGGAGGGAAGGAGGGAAGGAAGGAAGAGAAGGAGGGAGAGAAAGAGAGGAGAAGAGAGGGAGGGAAGAAGAGAGAGAGAGGGAGGGAGGGAGGGAGGGAGAAGAAACAGGGGGATAGAGAAAGAACACACTAATTGGTAAACAATTTATGTGATCCACTACATCCCTCTTTTGTTACTAGAACTAACAGAAAACCCCCAGAACATTCAGTGTATTCTCTGTGGAATGGAACATTAATGATTAAGAGTAGACATGAGAAAGAGCTGTAGAGGATAAGCAGGCAGGGATAGGATATGATTTGCATCTCTGAAGGTCGTACCCACATTATCAGGATAACAAATTTAACCAAGTATTGAGTTATTCTGAAATTCTCAAAAGTTATATGCTACTTCAGGACATCAGGGCATCCATGATCCCACTGAAGTGTTTACTTCCTCTACTTGCATAGCTCAGAGCCTATCTATGTTTTTCCATTACATTCAATTTTCACCAAGGTCCTCTCATAAATCCACCACACATAATCTACCCAACACACTACCTTCCTCTGGTTACTGTTTTTTATTTCATTTCATCATGGTGGGGGGGGGGAGAGAAGAAGACTTTGATCATCTAATGTCTCTCCCTCATTTTTGAAAAGACCAGCCCACCTTTTTTCTAGTCATATAAATCCTAAATGATCTATTTTAGGGTGCTTCTTGCATGGCAGTCATTAATAATATTCTGCCACTTACTTATATCCAGCCTTCCATTACCTTTAGGGTTAGCTCAGATTGGATTCTTTAGAAATCATAGCAGGCTATGTTTCACAGCCATAGCTCAACACTACTATGACATTAATATTGGGTGCTGGTATCAGGGAATAGCACAGGAACAGCTCAGGGTAGTTTGAAGTACTGTGTAATTTCTCAGCTATGATTCAGTCTGTTACACTCAGGGGGAAAATCCTCTTTTCAAAATCACTTTCTATATCAGTTGAAAAAAATGGAGGACAGAATATATTTGCTCAAAAACAGGTTTCCATTTTAATTTCGTTTACATTTAAATTGGTATATATTTCCGTGCATGCATATGTGTGAATTAGAGGAAAATTATTCTCTTCTCACACATTGGATAGGATCTAGCATAACTGATGTGTTTCTGTATTTATAAGTGTCAACATTCTTTATTTGGCTTTCAGACAGTTCCTATGTGGTTAGGAATGCTGGTCTGATAGCATATTTGAATGAAATCCAATTAATCTGGATTTACATTGAAAATATCCTCCTCTCGGACAGCTCCTACACAAGAACAGCTCAGAAGAAATTGCATAAGTTTCTTAAAGCTCTTATTGTTTATTCTGCACAGCTTACATAAAATAGAAAGTTGCTCACTTAAAAAAATGTCAGCCCCAATTTAAAAAAAAATGAAATCCTAGAAGCCAAAATATCCAGTCGTCCATGGGGTGCTTAGATCCCCGTATCTAAGGTTAAAATAGCTGGGCTCGCCCTTTCCGAAATGTGTCCTGGCCTCTGGCTAAATTTGGGATTAGACTTGTTCAGGTTTGGCCTAAAGAGAGAAATAAGAATCGATGGATGAAAGTTACAGAAGGCAGATTTCACCTTGATGTAAAGAAAAACTTCCTAATAATTAGAGCTATCCCGAAATAGAAAGGGCTGCCCCAGGAAGCTGCCCCGGTTTTCCCCATACTAGAAGTTTTCAAGCAAAGGTCAGATGACAACCTGTCAAGGACATTGTAAAGAAGATTCTTGGTTGGACTAGATATCCTCTGAAGTCCCTTCTAATGCTGAGATTCTGTGGTATTGTCAATTCAGAGAAAAGGAAAAAGGGGGTTACCTTGAATAACCCAGTTATTTAACTGCTGGTGCCATGGAAAGAACAATCGATTTAGAGTCAGTGGACCTAGATTTTTGCTATTTATCACTGATAGGCTATCAGTGCAGTTAACCTCTTTGGGTTTCAGCTTCCTCATTTGTAAAATGAGAAGGTGGGAATAGAGATCTATAAAGTACATTTCATCTCCCTATTACCCTGGGTGGGTCACAATTGCACATTTAAAGTCTTTGTTATCCAAATGTTTATGACTGTTGTGTGATCAAAAGCAATGGCCTTATGGTACAAATCCACAGAAGGAGAAACAAATTATCTGGTGAATTCTGGACATGACAATAAACTATCTGGTTAAGTTATACTATCAGGACCTCATTGGGATATGATAAAGACAGAAATAAAACAAGAAAGGTGGGATAGTAAATAGTGAAATACCATTGTAACTTTCTTTAGTCTTGATTTGTTTTTTACCTTTAGTAACAAATTCCTTTTTAAAAAAAGACCCAAAGAACTGTGGAGAATGAAAACTATCCAACTAGAAACAAAGTCCTTTAAAAAATATCCAAAGGATTCTGGAGAACAAAAATGATGCAAATGCTTTTCTTAATATTTGTAAATTATTGCACTTGTTTCTGAGTTTTTGAAGCCATTATTTCATAAACAAAAGAAAAAATCAAACAGCAAGATAAGTTATTGACTATCTAGGGTTTAGTTATTTTGTGTTATTAGATTATGCGGTAGAACTAGACAATCGTTTTTGATTTCTGTTTATGTTTTTGTATGGATTTTACAGTCTTTGTATCCCCAATACTTAGTATAGTGTCTGGCACACAGCAGTCAATTAATAGATGCTTGCTGATTTGACAATTACAAATTAAAGTAACTCTGTAATGAATTCAGAATTTTAAATAACACTTCATGATCAACTCTTCTTGATGACAAAATGATTTCCACTGAAATGTGTTTTTGAATCAGGTCAAATGCATCTGCAAAAAGTGATTTCGGATGGAACAGAAAAGCATCCAGAAAGCAACTCAATTACAAAAGAACATAGTATTCATTCACAAATCAGCTACCTAAGATTCGAGTGGCTACTTACTATCAAAAAGGTTAACGTTTTCTCCCAAGATATAACAGTACTCTTCTGTGACCCAACTTTTGCTGTTGAGTTGTTTTTTAGTCATGTCCGACTCTTCATAACCCCGTTTGGGTTTTCTTGGCAAAGATACTAAGGCTGTTTGGACATTTCTTTCTCCAGCTCATTCTACTGATGAGGAAACAGAGGCAAAAGGGCCTAATAGACTTGCCCAGAGTCACAAGCCTAACGTCTGTGGCTGGATTTGAACTCGCGTCCTCCTGACTTTAAGTTCAGTGCTTTATCCACTGCCCTACTAGCTGCCTCATCTGTGATGCAGATGCAACAGGATTAAGGACCAATCATGCCACTGTCACAATGCTCTCAGCAACACTGAGTGAAGCAGCCACATGAAATAAGGTTGAAGCTTTTGCTTTGCTCTTCGTTTCTGGAGAACCTAACATAGGGTCTGCCACAGGGTAGATGCTTGTTGATTGGCCCATCCTGTCAAATCCTCTTCTGAATCTCCCACAGGGGGATTCATAGAATGTGTCGGGAGGGGTTTCCTCTTGTTTCTTTGATATCGCATCAATACAGTAGAATGTGCAGCTTGTTCATCAGTTGTCAGATCTCCTCCCCCCACCACCCCCTGTCTCTCACCAGAGAAAACAGTATTTTAAAAAAGGAACGCAAGCTTTACTAACCTTGTTGTTGGGGGTGGGGAGGTAAGCATGCTTCAAAGATACAGTCAACTAGGTTAAGACCTCGTTCCCTGTGATCCTTGACCTGGTGCCACCTGGATAGCTCACAGCTTCATAACTGCTACCACAAGCAAGAAGACCACTTCATTATTTTTCTCCTCTTCTCTTTCCCCATCTGTGTTTTGTCTGCCTATCTAATTGAGCCGGAAGTATTCTCGGGGGCACTGGCAATGCCTCTGAAAGAAAGTATTCTGTTCATATGGAAAAACTATTAAATAACATTACAATTACTAGTTGGAAAGAATCAACAACTCGCTTTTGAAGTCCATCAGGAGATGATATTTATTATGAAAATCATAGAAGTAATTAGTTCTTGCTTTATTAGGAAACCACGCGGGTTCTCCATGACAGAAAAGTCCTTTCCCTAATTAATATCAAACACCCTGACACTGGAGAGAATAGTCCTCATTTATTGTCTGAGATTAAGTTGAAGCTGATTTGGTGGGGAGGGGGGAGGAAGAGGAATTGAGGGGGGATTGAGAACAGACATCATTTTCCCTTCCAGAAGAATTTGAAAATCAGCAAAGTATAAGATCAATTACTGGGTTTTAAAGATATTAGATAAAATGTATGCTAGTGAATTGAATAAATAAAATAAAAACCCCATCAATTAACCCAGTCACGAGTCTGCTTTGAGCTTCTTGTCTATTAGATTGATTTCCTTTCCAGAGTTGTAACTATCTCCTTTTGAAGTTCCTACAGATCAACACAAAGTCTGTTGAGATTTCCTGCAGTTCTAGTTTTCTATATTAATTGTTCTGTTCTGTCAGTCTCATTAAGATGATCAAAAGGAAATGCAATGGAAACCCACTGAGAACTCTGATACCACCGGGACCATGAAGAACCGCCCTAGACACATTAATACTCACAAGTGGTAGGGACTTCAATATTTTCTATTCTATTACACTGTTTCCCTAGTATATCTTATTCTGATCTTTCTACTAACTCATCTTAGACAGAACACTGGGTCTCTCTGGACCTTACAGAATCTGAAAAGTTTATAGGATCATAGATCTAAACTTTGGAAGAGTACTTATAATTCATCTATTTCATTGGAAAGGAACACAAAGACCATTTGGAGCAAGCCGAACTTGAACAAGAACCTCTACTGGAAAGTACCCATCAAGTATCCATCTAGCATTTACTTGAAGATCTAATTGGAAGGACAGCCAACAACCCTCTAAGGCAGCCCAATCAATTTTTGATTGGATGATCCCAATTGCTCTGCATCCTTTCTTGTCATCACACTTAGATATGGCTCTTTGCTTCTTCCAATTACTGCTCCTAGCTCTGCTTTCTTGCCATAAACAGAATAAATCTAAGAGCTCTTCTGCATGACAGCCTTTTAAATATTTGAAGACAACTATCATAGCCCTTTCTCCAGGTTAAATATTTCTAAGTCCTCTATGTGATCTTCATGGCAGGAACTCAAGGTTCTTCAGCATCCTGCGAGCTCTCCTCTGGACACTTTCTAGCTTCTCAGTCCTCTCTATGTTGTAGAGCTTAGAATTTAATACATTTCTCCAGATGTAATTTTACCAGGGCAGAGTTCAGCAGGATTCTGATCTGCCTATTCCTGAACACTAAGTCTGCATTACCTTTCTTGGCATTATAACATTCTTTTGACTTAGCTTGCAGTCCACTAAAACCTGAAAATCTTTTTCAGATGACTGTATAATTATGCCGAACCAATCTTTTATCTCACCTGTTCTCAAAGGTCCCTTAGAATTATAAACCCCAGGCCCCAAGGGTTGTATCTGAGTAAACTTAGGCAAGACAGTTCTTTTTTCTGCATCTCAAGTTCCACCTTGATAAAATGAGAGGACTAAATATTACTTAGACACTTATACCTGTACATCAACAAGATGAGTTAATTAAATTGCCCTTCATAACTGTTTCATGCTGACAAACCCCAACATGCAGCTTATGATTAAACATAGAAACTTTCCTATTGATGAAAAATAACTAACATCAATAATGTGTTTTAAGGTTTGTAAAATGTTTCATAAATTTTTAAATCGCACGACAACCGTAATGATAATATGACTATGGGCATTATTATCTCTATCTTATAGATGAAAACAGTGAGACAGAGAAGTAAAATTAATTGCCCAGGGTCATACAGCTATTAAGAATTTGGTTAGGATTTGAGCCTGGGTTTCCATGGGCTGGGATGCCTCTCCTGGTTTGTTCTCATACAGGTGAGTGATCTTCCCAAGACTCCTTTTTTGCATTCGCTGAGAGAATGAGAAAATGGCTTTGAGTCTTTAAAGACTGTCTACACTGCACTGAGGTAGAGCCAAATAAACTTGAACTGATTTATAAGCACATTATAAGTGCCACAGAAAATCTAGGTACAGCCAGACAGAAGCAGATCAATATCTATTTGTTCATCGTTTGGCATGAGATCGAAAATTATAATTAGCAGTATAAGATTGTCTCTAGAGTCAAAACCAAAAGAAGGAGGGCACAAGTACTTCAGTACCATAGGTGAGACAATCCTGAACTAAAGGACCACATATTTTGAGCTGAAAGGGGCCACAGAGGTTACAAGGTCTCTTTTTATAGTTAATTCAACTGGTGTTTGAGGAAGTTATGTGACTTGCCCAAGATCACATAGAAAGTAAGTGTCTGGGTCAGGATTTAAACCCAGGTTTTCTGACCCTAAATACAGTGAATTTAACACTGCACCAAAGCACATACTATTTTATATGACTTTGCCCACCCTGTACTCAATGCCAGAAGATGAGAAGAGTTAGTTACCACCACATCCACCCCAGAAAGAGAAAATCACTTCGTTCTCCCAAGATTCCATAGCAGTTAGGTGATTGACTGTTGTGATATTCAATTTATTCTTCCGGGGTCCCTACAGGCAATGAGGGCTGAACCATAACATTATTACCTAGATCTCACAAAGGGAGCACGTTAGTTTAGGTAGTGGCGGGAAATAAAGCGTAGGCAGTTAGCTCCACCTTCCCACATGGCCCTTTTCAGTTTTTCATCACAGTTAATTTGCAACTTAGGATATTATGGGGATGAAACGAATCCTCTCATCATCTTAGGATGATTTGAAGAAACCCAGACCCCTGATCCAAAGGAATCTGGGGGCTATTACTCAGATAAGAGTTTGGACTGAAAATTTATTTGAACGGTGACAAATAAGATGAGACAAAAGTAAAATGATTTCAAAATAGAGATCTGAGAATTCCTTGCGGCTTCTCTAGCTAGATGGCTACAAGTAGTTGGCTGGGGTCTGTATCACAAAAAGAATAAAATTAACTCCTAGGACTATAATCTAAGTGGATGGCAGACTACTCCTTCTACCGTGCCACATTATAGCTGGAAGATCAGCATATGGCAGCAAAGAGCAACTCAACAGAGATAATCAGAGTGATTCTATCACCAAAATGACATCAGTGACTCTAAGACATCAGATATGTGAGTTGTACAGGCCACTTATATTCTATGAATTTATATGTTCCTTAATGGATCTTTCAAGTCCATATAATATTCCTTCCACTTGTTCCCTTCTTAACTAGTACATGGGTACGATGGGAAATTGTATCCTTTTACATATGGGGGAATCTTTTGTATTACTTATTTTTCTATGCCCTAGGATTAAATGTCTTGTTTTACACTACTGTTTGCTCAGACTCATCTGATGAGTTAATTACATCTGTGGGGGCTGGTAAAATAGGATTTTAAATGGATGTTGATTCATGAGCTGCCTCTAACCTCATGTAGATTCCTAGAGACATAGGTGTATGGTGTGTATATTAAGATAGTGAGGTTGATAGTGAGCTCTCCATTTGTTTTTAATGTTGTGACTGATGAAACCAAGGATAAGAATTTAATTGATGAAAAGGCAGCTAGGTAGTACAGTAGACAGGGCACGGAGCCTCGAGTCAAGAAGACCCAAGCTCTTACTAGCTGTGTGAACCTGGGCATATGACTTAACCTTTTTGTCTCAGATTCTTCATCTGTAAAATGGGGATAAAACTACCACCCCCTCCTAGTACTGTTATGAGGATCAAGTGAGAAAAGTATTTGTAAAGCACTTAGTTCAATGACTGGCACATAGTAGGCAGTATTTAAAATGTTTGTAGTTATTATTTTTATTAAAATAGACATTTGATGGCAGAAGAACCAAAAGAGAAAAAGCATAAAGATGAAGTAATTTAACTTGGAAGTAGGTTTGGGCACTGGAAAAATATGGTTTCTCATGCAAATGGACTTCCTCTGCTTGAACTCATAGTGAGCTCTGTAATGCTATTAAAGACCACACAAAGCAAAAAAAAAGATCACAATTAAACAAAAGACATAAGGTGTTGATTTCATTGATGGAGAACAACAGAACTCACAGAAAATAACATGGGAAGAAGACAAATTCTAGAATACAAGAATCTCAAAAATGGGGGGGGGATTGTAGAGAGCATCTAATCAGGCTTATACGTATTCAGGAACTCCCTGTCCTCCAAAAGTGTTCATAAAAACATCATGGGAAGACCACCATGGACAAAGGAATCTCTAGAGTCCATTCCATTTTTTAGACAGCTCTAAATTTAAGGAAAGTTTTCCCCTCATGAAACAAAATTGGATTCTGTACAAATTCTACCCATCATTCATAGTTGTACCAAGCAGAATAAGTCTTCTCTTCCCCATGACATCTCTTAAAATGCTTGAGGACAGCTATCATGTGCATGCTCCCAAGATTTTCTCTTCTTCAGACTTTAAAAACTCAACTTCCTTGAGGCTAAACATCAGTCTCCATATGGCAGAGTAATAAGTGTCCTAACACTCTTTTACGTCTCCTACGGATGTTTTCTGGCTTATAAAAGTCTTTCCTATGATGTAGTGCAGAGAACTGAATAAAATACTCCAGATGTTGTCTGACCAAATGGGACTTTCGGTACAACGGGACAATTAGGTTGCTCATTCCAAACTCTATCCTTGTATGATGAATGTGGCCTAAGGCCTCATTAGCATTTTGCCTGTCATCACACTGCTGATTTACTTTAGAGCTTCCCTCCTCCCAATACCCCCAAGTATTTTCAATTCAATGTTAAAAAAAAAAAACATTTATTATGCTCAACTGACTATGTCCCAGGTGCCAGGGATATAAAGACAAAAAAGAAAATGGTCCCTGACCCCAAGGAGCTTTTATTCTACTAGCGGCAAACAGATATACAGTTAAGTCAATAAAAATATCCACAACATATATTGTGTAATTATATCACTTCATTCTTTATGTGGCTGTTATTTTTTAAACCCTCTTACAGGATTTTTTATTTATCTCAATTTCATTGGTTGTCAACTTATCCGGCCTTCTTTCTTTTCTCAGACAATCCACAGCATAAATAAGGATGAGGCTTCTGTTCAGTCTATGTCATTACCCTTCTTGCTTACTCCTGAACTATATTTCCTGCCATCTCTGCTTGACCTCACCTTTGAACTGAGGTAACCATAGAATACATAGTGGTTTTACTGGAAGAGCCTGATTGAGCTCTTTGTAGAATTTCCCTACCTCTTCATCATTTACAGCAGTTGTTCAACATGAGTTGCAATTACTCTAAGGTGATCATTTTTGCAAATAATCATCATAAAACACTGCAATATATGATAAGCCAAAAGCCTGTGAGATAATTTGTCTTGTCATCTTTGGGCATTTGATTAAAGCAACTCTTCCAAAGACTTTATTCAGTTCACCATGCTGCTTTCTCACCCTGTGAGCTGGATCCTTCCCTCCTATCTGCAAGCATTCTACAGGTCTCCTTTGCTAAAACAAAACAAAACAAAACCAGAACACCCTCACATTCATTTAAGCTTCTCCATTATGTTCTCCTCCCTTTTGCAGTTATTGTCCTAGAAAAAGCTGTCCACACTCTG
Organism: Sarcophilus harrisii; assembly: GCF_902635505.1. NCBI lineage: Eukaryota > Metazoa > Chordata > Mammalia > Dasyuromorphia > Dasyuridae > Sarcophilus > Sarcophilus harrisii. Next base: position 46,063,693 of record NC_045432.1, read on the forward strand.
TGTTTCCACTTCTTCTCCCGAGACTCATTTCTCAACTCTTTGCAATCCGACTTCGAATCTCATTACTCAATTGAAACAGTTTTCTTCAGCATCATCAATAATCTCTTAATTGCTTTTTCTTAGTTCTTCTCCTTCTTGACTTAGCTGAAAAAATTAGATATTGTTGACTGCTTTCTCCTCCAGGATACCTTCTCCAGCTTGGGTTTTTATGACAGTTTACTCTTCTTTGTTCTCTAATTTAATGTATTGACTAAGCTCTTTCCTGGGTTCTTTCCTCTCCCCTTTCCACATTCTTTCACTTTGTAATCTCTATATTGGACTTAACAGTCTTCTCTATGGAGATACCCCCAAATCTATACATTCAGCCTTATTGTCCCATCTAAGACAGTATTCCTACATCAACAAAGGAATATCGGACATTTCTAAGTGGACTTCTCAAACACATTTTCCACTCAATATGTGTAAAACAGAACTCATTATCTTTCTCTCTAAAACTAACCCTTTTTTAACATCTTTTTTTTTCTGATAAGGACACCATCATCCTTCTAGTTATTGTCATTCTCAGCTCTTAGCTCCTTCTCACTTCCCATATACAATCATTTGCCAAGTCTTGCTAATTGGCTATCATCAACATCTGTTACATTCATCCTCTTCTCTATACTCATACAGCCACACTCTAGTTCAGTCTTTCAGCAAGCCTCACCTGGACTACTGTAACAGCCTGATTGGTTTCCCACAAGTCTCTTCCCTTCCCAATCATCCACACAGAAAGAAGCCAAAGTAATATTTATTTATTTTATAGCTTTTTATTTACAAGTTATATGCATAGGTAATTTTTCAGCATTGACGGTCACAAATCCTTTTGTTCCAATTTTTCCCCTCCTTCCCCTCCACCTTCTCCCCCAAATAAATTGGCAGGTTGGACAATAAATGTTAAATATGTTAAAGTATAAATTAAATACAAAATAAGTATACATGTCCAAACAGTTATTTTGCTGTACAAAAGGAATCGGACTTTGAAATAGTGTACAATTAGCCCGTGAAAGAAATCAAAAATGCAGGCGGAGAAAAATAGAGGGATTGGGAATTTTATGTAGTGGTTCATAGTCATCAACCAGAGTTCTTTCACTGGGTGAAGCTGGTTCAGTTCATTACTACTCTATTGGAACTGATCTGGTTCATCTCATTGTTGAAGAGGGCCACGTCCATCAGAATTGATCATCATACAGTATCGTTGTTGAAGTATATAATGATCTCCTGGTCCTGCTCATTTCACTCAGCATCAGTTCGTGTAAGTCTCTCCAGGCCTTTCTGAAATCATCCAGTTGGTCATTTCATACCGAACAATCATATTCCATAATATTCATACAAATAATATTTATAAAGTACAGTTCTGGCCATGATATATCCCTGATCAAAAAATTCCTCTAGATCCCTATTTTCCTTAAAGTAAAAACACAAACAGCTGCCTGGTATTAAAAATCTCTCACAATCCTTCTCTATACCAGAGGTGTTAAAACAGATGTCCAGCAGGTCACAATATTCCCTATTGAGGCAGGAGAGGGATTCAAAGGTAACTAGGAAATATTTCACAAAAGAAGAAAAAATATGATAGGATAAAGACAGTATTAATATTTTCTAAGTCAATAGGAGGCTAAAAGGGATCCTTATGTATGGTTTAGAGGCCCCCATTTCTTTTAAGCTTGATGCCACTGGTATAAAGAAAGTGATGGACAAAATGTTAATAATGAAGACTAAACTTCCTTCAATAGGAAGAGAAGAAGAGCAGGTTGCATTGCCTATGGGTAGTTGAAAAGCTCCTTTAATAACCACAAATTTCCTTTGCCATAAACATACATATTTTAGATTCAAATAACTGAAAAAAACATTTCTCATGGAACAATGTGGAAGTACAGTCTAGGTGTGAGTACACTACAACATGTAGCAAAGAAGGAACTGTAGAAAACACTCAAGTAAGGGATGCTAACCAAGTATAACATAAGAAATAGATATATTGGTCATGTGGCAAGATAAATGGGTAACTGTGACAGCCAGTGCAACTGCTCCACTGGGGTTCTCACTATTAAGACAGATGAGCAAAGCTCTTCTTGCCACATTGGTTGCTCCTCTGGAGCAACCTTATGGCGAATCCAGACAAAAGCGGCACAGCATGGGCAGGCACCCATAGTCTGTATCCACATCAATGATGTCCTGGCACCATTTGAATTGAGTAAGTTGCTTTTTGAAAGATCTGATCCATCATTTTAGCTTATTAATTTATTTTGTTTCTGATCTTATCACTTTGTTTCATCTGCAGATCTAATAATTGTCATGCCAATAATGTAGGTCTGTTACTAAATCCTAGGCGAGGTTCTTTCATGTAGAAGTATTCACACAACATATTTTAAGTGACTGAAGTGACCTAGGTCTAAATAAGCACACGCAGATACTATTTTAGAGTAAGTTTTCCTTCAAACTATCATCCACCCAATGACTCTGTTATAGTATGAATTTTGTGGTCAAACACTATCTCATTTTCATGGAGGCAAATTCTCATGTTTGTCATTCTTGAGCAACTGAGGCACACACAGACACTAAAGGCTCTAGTCTACTCATCCTGCTTTCTATCTTTCCCTTTCATTTTTTCAATTAACAAGCATATATTGTATGTTTGGAACTGTGCTTTCTCACTGGTGTGTACCAATATATTGTACTTACCCACAGGAAAACAGAACATTTCTTGTACTAAAATGAAATCTTGCAAGAAGGAATTATTAAGGTGTGATTAACTTTAAAATTCTCAAAATTGCTAAGTGGCTTCAATCAGTTCCTCCAATGAATTATATTTATATTAGGAATCATTTGTTGTGTCCTTTAGAGAGGTTTCTTGATACATACAATCATAATAATACTTATATCTCACCTTGACAACTTAACTGATCATAAGAGTCCCTTCAAATGAAAACATTCACACATGTTTCGGGCTCTTAATTTTTTTTTTTAGTTAGATGACTTTCCCTCTCCATTCAATTCTTTCTTATGTGAAAATTATATCATCACTTTATATTTTTCTTATTCTTTATGATAAAATCCATCTGTTAACAAGATGACAGCAATTTTGGCCTCTGGAAAATATCAAGGCATCGTTAAAATATAATTTTAGAAGTCAACATAAATACAGATATTAGAGAGTAATTTCTAATCTTTGTAAGGGTTACAAAAATACAATTTCCTGAGGAAGAGTTCACAGAAAAAGATTAAGTTGTAATATGAAATATGGCTTTTGTCTCTAGGGAACTATCACTGGCAACCACTGGTTTTAATGTTTCAAGGAAGGTGGGTGTCTCTTCTGTGTGTACAAAGCAAACATTATATACGTCAGGGTGTGGGTCACCTTGACTTCTCAATTCTGTAATCAGAATTACAAACTAACTGTGAATAAGACCTACACATCTCTATTGAATCAATTATATCTTTATCTATATGTGTGTGTGTATAGATATAAATGTATACCTCTATATGCAATTATTATTTTTTATATTTCTATAATTGTTTCTAAATAGGCACATGTACAAAAGTACAGATCTATGTATCTATCCAACTATATATATGTATTTACGTATCTATGCATCTATTCATCAACAATACATAGATATATACATAGATACATATAAAGAATCAACAGCTTAACCTTTGTTTTTAATGATACAGGGGATATCTCTGTAAGGAAACTCCACATATTTACAAGTTGGCTGAATCGCCACACTTTATATTCTTAGAGAGTTAGTTGCCTAGAGCAAGGTTTCTTAAACTGTGGGTTGCGTGACTCCATTGGGGGTTGTGAAATATTTGGCAACAGTAAAAGGTATCAAATATTCTGCCAAGATTTAATTCTTTATGAAAAAATAAACAACCACATTCATGTCATTAATATGCAAATTTGCTTTTGTCTTTAATAATTGGTAAAAGTATATGTATGCCAAAGAATTGTTTTAAGATAAATTTCTTTATGATTTACTAAAAGTAAATGTTTGAACTGTATACCTGTTTAATATATCTATATACCTGGAGTTGCATAAAATTTTCTTGGGCACAAAAGGGGTGGCAAATAGAAAAAGGTTAAGAAGCCCTGCCTTAGAGCACCGACAGATTAAGCAACTTGCATAGGCTGAATCAACTGAGGATGAGAACCCAGGCACTTTGGCTTCAAGGTCAACTATCTATCCACTGGGCTACATGGCTACTGCCTGCCTATCTGTCTGTCTCTCATTACAAACAAAGGTATATTTATTTTCTGTCTTCTTAGGATGTTGAAGGAAATGCCTCTATTTGGCTCTGATCTCTATCTTATAAATCCCATTTTGAGCCTTTGAGTTCCAGTTATCATAAAAGTCAAAGGAATTAATAAAATAAGCACACGTAACCTGGGTCGACATGGCACATTCAGTTAAAATATTTCAGCTGCAGAACAGACTTTTAAATTTGTCAGGAAAACATAGGTCAATTAATTAACAAGACTCAGTGAGTCATTACAGGCCAGTGCCAAGGGGAAGTTATTATGAGAGCACCAGAAGGGACCTCAATGGTCATCTAGTTCAACCCCTATCTGAAAAAAAAAATTCTTACCAAAACAAAAGTGGTCATCTGGTCTTTTCTTGGAAACCTGTAACGTAGGATTGGCCATCTCCCGAGGTAGCCCCTTGTATTTTAGAATAGCTTTAATCCTTAGGAAGCTTGTTCCACAAAAAGTCGATATTAACTTTTCTGAAACGTCCTCCCAATGTTCCCATTTCTATCCTGGGAAGCCAAATCGAACAAGACTTTTCCTTCTTCAGCATTAGAAACCTTTAAATACTTGAAGATATCTATCATGTCTCCATCTAAATCTTCTCTTCCCCAGTTCTTTCAAGTAATCCCAAACACTAATGCCCCACATCAGGGCAGAGTGCACTAAGACAATCTCTGATTTGTTCCCAGAGGCTCTTACTTTCTAAATATAGCCTAAAACTGAGATATATTGCTCTTGCTTGACACATAAACCCATTGATTAATACTGAGTTTGTCGTCTACCAAAATCCTATGATCTTTTTTGAATGAATCACTGTCTCGCTGTTACCACCTCCATCCCCACCAAATCTTAAAGTTGTGAAGTTTTAAACTGGTGTACGTATCTGCTGTGTGTAAGAGCTACATAGCACAGATCAGTGAGAAGTGGAAAGGCTACACTCCATCAGTGGACTGAATATACTTAGTAATAAGATGGCAGACCTATCTGACTGCATACAAAGCACTCTCAAGCACCTTACATTCAACTAAGAAGACAGAATAGGTAAACAGATGTAAATACTCAAAGGAACCTAAAACCTCAGCAATGTTGATATTCCCTTAGATGCTATAATTTACTATCTATGTTTATGGATCCAGCACGACTTTGATTCTCATCTTTTACATTTATACAGGGTGGATCCAATTTGCAGGGTCTCCTTGGGGGGCATAGGGGAAATGAGTACTTCAGGGTACCTTTCCTTATGAGCAAGGGAAGTAACTGTCAGAGATGCACTCAAACCCAGAAGAGGATGTATCCGGAGTCATGGGGACCCCTATCATTAAGGGGGACAAAGGCACCTGAGGAATTCACCATATATAAGTGTGGAGGTTTGCTGGGACCAGGTGCTCACAATCGTTGGCCAAATGCATGCACCCAAGATACACACAGGCTCTGTCTCTGTCTCTCTCTATCTCACCGTCTCTCTCTCACACACATGCACACACACACAAACACATGAACATACATATACACACAAAGGAAGTTTTATGCATTTGGAACTAAGTATGTTGTTCTTGCACAAAGCTAACCCCTAAGCACTTAGTTATGTCACAAGCAAAAGTAAGAAATATGATTATAATTATATGTTTCTATTTTTAATGCCAGAGTAAGGTGAATTCCAAGACATTCCCACACAGATACAAAGATAGGTCCTAAGACCTTAAAACATGGCTAGGAGAGGTGGAAACACGATTATAGAAAGTTATTTGAAAAAACATTTAAAAAAACAACAAGCCGACCAACAACAATAAAAGATAAACAGCCTACAGAAATGCTGTATTGTGGCATGTTTATTGTCTAATAAATCACTGTGTCTGAAATAATTTCAAATATATATTCTCTGAGTCAAGATCGAAAAATGCAGGAAAATGACACGATAGCTGGAACAGGACTGTTTGTAGAAAGCTCCTTAGGCTCATTTTCAGGCTGTTTGGGGGAGCTAGACCGAGAGATTCCAATGTGTTTCTGAAGAAAGGTCAACACACTGGAATAGTCATATGAACAACTTCAGTCAGGTGGAAGGTATGAGGCTGATAGTGAGGGAAAGGACATAGTTTAATATTAAGAAAATAAAGTAAGACAGTAGGGTACTAACGGGACTGCTTAATGCAGTCTATGCCTACTGTGGGCATACTATAAAGTCTCCACATTTTTCTCAATCACTATTTTAAATCCCTCTCAGAAGACCAGAGACTTCAAGTGGGTTGTGTCCATAATCTCACATGTTATAAGAGTCCTCCAACCACAACTCCAGCTCTATTTCTATCATACTGTTTCTCAAGAGGAATCCCTGACTTCAAATCAAACTGCTGGCCGTTATCAGCTATATGACTCTGAGCAACTCACTTTACATCTCAGTGGATCAAGGAACTCACTGTGACTTTCAGTAATTTTTCAGTTTTGTCTAAGCCTTCTTGACCCCATTTGGGGTTTTCTTGGCCAAGATATTGGAGCGGTTTGCCGTTTCCTTCTCCAGCTCATGTTACAGATGACAAGCTGAGGCAAACAGGGTGAAGTGACTTGTCCAGATCACCTAACTCCTAAATGTCTGAGGTTAGATTTGAACTCAGGGAGATGGGTCTTCCTGACTGCAGACCAGGTATTGTGTCCACCGCAATGCCACCTAGCTACCCTACTACTTATCACTGATGGGTTATGACTAACTGCACATGTAGAGGTAGGCATCCACTCTTGGAATTCTTTACTGCTGACTAAAATGACTGATCCCTGAGCAGTCTATAAAAAAAGAATCTTCATTAAAACATGCTTAGTAAAATGGTCCTCTAGCCTCTGCGTGAATACAGGCAGGGGACCCACTGCGCCAAAAGTGGCCTGTTCCACCTAAGGAGAGCTTTAATGGTAAACAAGTTTTTTTGGACACCAAGCCTAAAATTGCCTTTTCAACTTCCATTGACTGTTCAGAGGTCAAAAAGAATAACTTTAACTCCTTCCTTACATGACAATCCTTTGTATGTCTGAAGACAATATCATGACCCACCTCCATTCCACCCCAAGTCTTCTCTAGGATAATCCTGCCTGTTTATTTTAATAATCTTATAACATGCAATCAAAGCCCTGTATTCTTCTGGTTAACCTATTCTGGACTCGGACTTAACAATGTCCACTTTAAATCGTGGTGCCCAGAACTGAACACAGCACTCCAGCAAGATTTAAAATTTCTAATTTTCTAATTTTTCAAACACCAAAGTTCTATGAATTTCAGCTCAACTGCTTCTACTTTTCATTATTGAAATGGCAGTGTTAATACTTATACCACTTCATTCCACACAACTGTGGTGAGGACCAAAGTGCTTTGGGATTACATGAACAGGTGAGCTGTTATTCTCATCTGTTCTCAGAGAGCCTCCAACTCAAGTTGAAAGGGACATAGGAAGATATCTAATCCCCTTATTTTATTTATTTTGACTTTCATTTAATTCTTTTTTAATATTTTTTTATTTTTCAAAATACATGCAAAGATAATTTTCAACAATCTCTTTATTTTACAGATGAAGTAACTGAGACAGAAGGAAGAGAAGTAAATTGAGTATCATTCACAGATAATGGTCCATAAACAGTAAGGAGAAATAACAAAATCCTTTAATGGGAACAGTGTGGCGAGTAAAAAATGACTTCACATTGGGTTTAAAGACCCAGGGTCAGGGCTTTTTCTTGCCATTTACTGGCTGAACTTAAGGAAATCCCCTCCCTTCCCTGGGCCTCATTTTTCTCCTGTGAAAAAGCACTGAATTTGGAATAACAGCATCTACATTTGAATCCTGGCTTTGGTGGCACAAGTGAGACTTTAGGAAAGTCGTTTATTCTCTCCATAAGAAACTTTAATTTCTCCTCTTTCTCCTTTAAAAATGACAAAAAGATAGGTAGCTAGGTGGTACAGTAGATAGAGCACCAATTCTGGCATCAGGAAAATATGAATTTAAATCCAGACTCAGATACTAAATAGTTTTGTGACCCTGGCACTTAACTCTGATTGACTTAAAAACCAAAGTGAAAATGATAAAAGGCAGGGATGTCAGGGGAGAACAGATGAACTCCAAGATCTAAATTCAGGATTCTATGATAGGTTAAATGAAACGGGTAGATTAAGTCTCTTGAGTTTCCAACACCCTGAGAATCTATAACTACATTGATTTAATCTACAGGAGAAAAACTTAGAAACTGATGCTCAAGGTGCCTTCATAGATTTCTCTGATTTCCACCTCCACTGCCACCTACTTTTCTCAGTTTCAACGATGCAGCGGGTCTCAGCTTTTTCTAGCACCCTTCAAGCTTCCTTGTTCCGTATCCCCCACCATTTTAATCACTACTACACCCCCAGCCCTACTGTCTTTTTTTTTTCTAAAAATTATGTTGATATTTTCAGTTTTTACATTATCTTCATTTCCTAATATACCCAATTCTGTCCCCCCTCCCAGAGAGACATCCCTCATAATAAAGCATAAAAAAGAAAAACAACAAAAGCAGTTCTAAAACACTAAACAATACATCAATGGAGTTGGAAGGTATTTCTATAGGACTGCACATGTATAGTTCTGTACTTCTGCAGAGGAGGGAGAGAGGGATCTTTTCTTATCTCTTCATCAGGACCGTACTTCCACGCCAAATTTTAAAAGGTCTTTTCCAGCCTTTCAGTTTTATAAAACATTGGTAAAGACCCAAAAGCCTTGAAAATGCACATAGAATATGAATGTCTTTTCTACATCTTACACAAATTATCCTCCATTTCTGTGGGATGATGCAAATGGAGTCTCCATTCTTTGGAAAATCCATTTGGGTTCGTCCCCCCCCCCACCCATTATACTTAGAATAAAACATCTGTAGCGGTTTAGAAAGCTTAGGCTATTAAAACAAAATAATCGGCATTTTCACACTGATCTCAAGCTGTTCTGTGAACAATGAATCACTGAAGCTGCCAATTTGATGCTATGAAATAAAAAATGCTTCATACAATAAAAGTTTATGTTCCTAGGGGCTGCCAATGTATTATTTTATTTAGAAAGATTCAGTTAACATCCAGCTGTTCTCTTCTAGGTGTAGTTTGAAGGAAGTTTGTCACTTACATATTGATTTATATGCATGGAAAACATTATAATAAATGAATTCTTTTTTCTGAACATCTTCAATATAGAACTGAAGTTTGTAGTTTCTCTCTCTCTCTCTCTCATCACAAGAAAGAGAGTTTGAGTTGATAACAACTGATAAGAGAAAATAAGCATTCCAAGGTTTACTGATAGTAGAGAGTTCAAATATGTTTAGGGCAGAAGAAGAGGCAAGGAGCTCCCTTTGAAGTATTCCGAGAACCCAAAGACGAGATTTATAAATGTAATGTCCTTTCTTTCCAAAGGTGGAAGAGGACAGGTGTGGAACACAGCATATATTACTGGACTTAGTTTTTATACTAGTCAGCTTTGCTAAAATGTGGGGTTTTTCTTTCCTTTGATTTTGAAATTATTTTGTTATAATGGACAGTTTTCAGGGGTGGATATATTAGGAAAAGAAAGTGATGTAGAAATAAAAAATAGCAATAATTGTGTGTGTGTGTGTGTGTCTGTGTGTGTGTGCGCGCGCGCGCATGCGTGCATGCACACATGCCTGCATATGTGCAGGATGGGGAGGAAGAGGAAAAATAACACAAAAAGTACATAGCAGAGAAGAAAAGAAAACTTAGAAGGAAGTACAGAAAATCTGAGTAGCTTTGAAAACAATGTACAATAGTATATAGCTTTGCAAAAAAACAGTAAACAGTTTAAAATGGAATTTTTTTTGTTTTATATGTTATATTAAATGCTCTATGTTCTGCTATGTTCGGGAATTTTTTTCTTTTTTTTTTGTTTTGTATTTAAGTTTAAAACTAATTTTAAAAATTAAATGAGCATATACGCAATAATTCATTGATTCAGTCTCCATTCCACTGAGAGATAATGCAGCTGATGGAGGGCTATAGGTCCAAAGTGTCAGGTCATCCTGACTCAAGATCCTGTGTTCTGTCTACTATGCCACCTAGTTGCCCGTTAAAGCAAAATTAGGGCTACAAAATTCTCTCCCAGCCTCATCTGAAGGACTCTTAGTACAATCTAAATGTAAATTATATGAAATGTCTCTCATTTCTCTCCACGAACCTACCTTTGTTGGTAGTTACTAATCCCTTATCTACTTTTTCACTGGGTACTATATATTAAGTTTTCTTTGTCCTCAGTTTCGTTAGTCAGGTGAGAAGGTTTGAATTAAATACCCTTTAATATCAGGAAAGTATCTCATATATACATACACACATATCTACGTACATATATATGGAAACAGAAGGAAAAAAAAAGAGAGATGGAGGAGGGGAAGAGGAGAGAGAGACAGAGACAGACAAACAGATAGACACTGGACAAGCTTATCAAGCTATATAAAAATGTGACTCCCCATCATTCTCTGCACCAGATGTTGGTACATAAGCTATAAAGACCTTCCTAGTATTAAGGAATATTTAATTCAAGCCCCTTCGTTTGACTGATGAAGACACTAAAGAGAAAGAAAAGTTAAGAAACTTATCCAAAGTTTCCTAAGTAAACAGGGACAGATTCAAGATTCATACCTAGGTACACTGTCTTCAGATTCAATACTCCTTTGACTACCCCTATGTTTTCTTCACCTACACATATATTTAGTGCTCTAAGGCATGATGACTAAGTGTCCCCAAAAACATGAAGACAGCAATTTCACCAACTCTGAAACTTAGAACTATTGTTCCATTTAACTGCAGCTTCTTTCCATTTTCTCAAAGTAGATAAATAATTATTAAGTCCTTACTATGTGCCATGAATTCAGCTAAGACCTGGTAATAAAAATACAAGAAATAAAAGTCCAGTCTCTGTCCTCAAGGAACTTAAATTCTCAAAGGGAGAAGAAAAAATATAAATGGGAGCTGGAAACAGGAGAGGGCAATAATAAAGAAGTAAAGCTGCTAGCAAGGTTGTGAAGTCCCAAGAATGTGTCGAGTTGAGAGGAGGGGAAAGTAGCTGGGTTTGCTCATGAAATGGTGAGCCTGCCAAAAGCTCCCACCCAAACCAGGAGAGTAGGTTTCAACCAAACCAATGGCATCTCAAGGAGAACAAAGCTTCTGGTTTGATGAGTAGTAGGAACTTGACTATGAACAATTCCTCCAGCAGCTCAGAGCTCATCTGTCACATGAAGATTTCATATCTAGGGTGCCAACTGTTATATTCATGTATGAAATGTCATTCTTAGCAATCTCAGTCTCCTTTACAGTAGTCCACCATGGTCCTTATGACAGTAGAAGTAGCTTGACACTGGATTTTTTTTTCTTTCTTTCACAGTTCATTATGTTCAACTAATTTATCACCATCTGGTCACTCTTCTTTCTCCCTTTACTTAATTAGCCTGGGATATGTTTTAAGTTAGCAAGTCTTGAAGAACACAAGTTTGCTGAGAGACTGAAGGAAATATATATCCTTTCATATTATTTTTCAAATGGTGCTAAGGAAAGGAGTCATTTCAACTAAGCTCAGGACGAAATTTTAGAAGTCATCTGGTCCAAGCCTCTCATTTCACTGGCGAGGATACTGAAGGTCATTTAGGATGACAAGCTTTTTGCTCAACATTCCCCATCTAGTTGATGGCAGAGCCATTGAAAATAATAGGGTCTCCAGAGTTCTGGTCCAGTTATTTTTCATCACATGATGCTGTTTACTACCTAACTTATTTGCCTTAAGGTATATTTGAGACTATAACAAGTCAAAATGTTAGAATTTGAAATTTCATTTACTACCTATGTGACACTGGGTAACTCAGTTCAGGTCTCCAACCCTCGGCTTCCTCATCTGTAAAATAGAGGAGATAGGCAAGGTGGTCTTTGAGATCCTTTTTTGCTCTTGAAATGCAATCCTATGGTCCATATGAAATTGTTATTATTGATAGGCAAATATGCCATAATTGAATCCAGTTACTCAATAAATTCTTATTTAAAAACGAATCCTTAGAGAACTCCTGCATTTCATTTTCAAGTTGATTTCCCTTATGAGAAAATAGAAACATGTCCTTTTCATTGTAAATAACTCATGTTATCCAACCCAATACCCTAGCCCTATACCAATGATGAATGAAAAATTTTCTAAAATCCCACTTTCTCTCTGAAGCCTTTCAAAACTGACTTTATGGTTCAGAGAAGAGTTGCCTCTTATGGGAAGAGCACTTACTGAGGACTTAAAAGACCAAAGTTTAAATTCTAGCTATCATGTACTCCCTTGTGTGATCTAGGATAACTCACTTTACTTCTCAGTGAAACCTCAGTTTCTTCATCTGTAATGTAAAGCCACTTAACTGGAAGTTCTCTTAAAGTCTTCCAGCTCTCAAATGTTCACACTGCTTATCCACTCAAATCTCTCTCCAGTTTTCATCCTGATCCCCCATCCCCTCTTGTCCAATGTCTAAGTCACTCACCCCTAATATTTATGTGATAGAAACAACTCATATTCCCTTCATGTATTATTTCAGTGGTTTTTTTCGGTGGGTTTATTCTCATCTATATATCTTATCTCATATCTACCCCATTTAAAGGTGAAAAAAAAACTAAAAACTCCAGAGTTTTAAATCTTTTGCTTTTAAGTCTTTTGTCCAAATTTATAAGTCACTTAATGGCAAAGCCACCTTTTTCGCTACTCATTAAATTACATTTCACAAACATTGAGAAAGTACCTCTCATATGCAGGACACTTCTAGGAGCTGAGTAAGGATACAAAACCCCAAATAAAATCATCTCTGCCTTCAAGTAGCTTATATTCTATTGAGGAGATACATGTATACTGATCTGTAAATACAGGATAAAGTGAGAAACAAAATACCATTAAAAATCAGGGCTTGGGATTGTTTTTGCTTGTCCTTCATTCTTGAAGAGGATCAATGAATGAAATCGTGAGGATAATGTCTTGATTTGAGGGTGAATTGGATATAAGTGAGGAAGGGCTGTGCAAAGTCATCAGCCTCCCTCTCTCCACCAGAGTCATGAAAGTCCAGAATTGGAAAAGTATTTGTATGAGAAGGGGCACAGGAACTGGGCCTAAAAAGTCAGGGAGTCTAAAAGGCAAAGTTGAGGCACATTCAAGGGAAGAAGATACCCTGTAAAAAGGTGTAAGAGATACAATGCTAAATTCAATGAAAAGCCAGTAGATCACTGTGATTGGGATGTAGAGGGGAAATAATATAAAAGAAGTCTCTAAAAGTATTGCGGAGCAACATTAACCAGGGTTTTAAGCCAAGCTGAAGGAATTGTAATTTCTTCAAGGAGGTAAGAGGGAGCCATTGAAGGTTTTTGAGTGGAGGGAGGGGGAGAAATATATCTAAGGAATATTATTTTGGTCCGTTTGGATTTTGCTTAAAGTGTAAGCTTCAAGAGGTCAATATCTTTGTGGAGTTTTTCGGTGTGACCCTTAAGCAACACTCTTCTGACTCAGATCACCTTATCAGTTGTTTCTGCCACTCTAGCCCTCGAGTAATATCATTTTCTGGCTAATTTCATTTGAACTAATTGAACTTCTCTATGTAAATGAACTGAGGATAACAAGGTGGTGAATGGATAGGGGAAGCTGAGAGCACAAGGAATGTTACTATTCAACAGCAGCTGAGATTGCAGGGGGTGAGGGCACAATGCAGGGAGAAAGGAAAGGGAAGTAGAACCAAGTCTGGTAACTAATACAGTTTTCTGGGAACACGGGTTAGTTTTTATATAAATGCATGCATAAACATTTGATACCTTATGTTTCTAAGTGCATCCAATCAAGTGCACTCCCAAAATATCTGCGCTCTCAGACATGCTGTGCTCTGCTGTAATTCTTCTCTCAGAAGGAACGTCCCTGATGGTTCCACTTTCTAATTTGAACTTGAATTAATTACTTTAAGTAATTTCACAAATGCCCCCAAAATATCTTTTTGAAAACAAGTTATTGAACTTGCAATATTTAACTATGGTGGCAAGAAGAAAACACCCAGGGAACAAATGGGAAACTGACATCTTAATTATCATCCACGATTTTTCTTTCGTGTCTCTTCCTATTTCCAGAAATAGACACTGAAACAACACCTTGTTCAATCAGAGGTAGAGAAAAGTGAATGAAACATTTCAAAAGACTTTTTTTGGAAGTTTGCCCCCTTCTTGTGGTCCATCTGTTTGGGAGGGATTCTTTTCTGAGTTGAAGTATCTTTGGAAATTCTCCCATTATGAGCACACGTTGTCAGAGATCCCCATTAGTCAACTTATCATACAGGGTACTAAAAATACAGCAATCGAAAATTATATTCAAAGAGAAGCCCCCTCACTAGGTTGTCCTATTTTTAGCAAGCAGGTGACTCTGTTGAAATTAAAGATTGCTATTATTACATAAAATGTTCATGCTTTGAAATCTACCGGTCTTTTCGAATATCATCAACCTTTCCAGGATGAGCGGGCCCCAGCAATAGTCTCCCCACTTACGGAAAGTTCTAAAAGGTCAACTTCCTCCAAGGAACAAGATGTTATAAGATCAAGCACAACAGGAGTTAAATTTCTATTTTCCTCCTGGGTCCTGACTGCTCATTCTAAATGACTAACAGCCATTATAGAGTGGATGTCAAAATGGCTTTCAGTCTCAGGAGCTGTACTGCCAACTTATCCAACTGCTCTGGTCTCCTGCCCATCACAAAACAGAATTTTCAAAGGGGGATTTATTTTATTATTTTTTTTCTTGGCTCTGTTTTACTTGAGTCTAGTTGAATTTTCAACATTAGATAGGGTGTTTGAGAAGCAGAGAGATGAGTTCTAGAAATAGATGTTGTTTCCTGCACTGATGAAATCATAGGTACGGTCTGAAAAATACGCTAGGCATTAGAGCTTCAAAGGCAACAAAGAAAACAAGCTCTGCCCTCGAGGAGGTTCCCTTCCTACATTTCATTGGGAGGAAATGATATGCAAAGAAATATTGAAACAAAATATGTACCTGTATTTGCTAGCTGAGAGTGGGGGTACTAACCACTGGAAGGCCTAGAAGAGATTTTGTGTAGAGGAGGAGGAAAGGAGAGAGGGAAAAGGAAGGGAAGAAGGAATAGAAGGAGGGAGGGAGGGAGGGAAGGAAAGAAGAAAAGAAGGGAATGAAGAAAGGGAGGGAGAGGAGGGAGTAGGTGGAGGGAGGAAAGGGAGGGAGAAGAAGAAGGGAGGGAAGAAAAAGAGGGATAGAGGGAAGGAAGGAAGAAAGGGAGGAAAGGAAGAAAAGGAGGGAAGGAAGGAAGGAAAGGAAAAGAAGTAGGGAGGTAGGGAGGGGAGGATTTGTTATATCCCTTCTATATGCCATGAACTTATGCTTATCTCATTTGATTCTTATACCAATCTCAGGATGTAAATGATGTTATCACCCCCATTTTACACTTGAGGAAACTGAGGCAGAAAGTTGTTCAGGGACTTGCCCAGGGTCACATATCTTAATTTTCTGAGACCAAATTTGAACACAAATCTTCCTGTGTCTTGAATTAAGCTCTGAGGGGATCTGGGAATGGGAAGGGGGCACAGACAGGAAGGACAACATTCTTGGCACGGGGTGCAATCTGTGCAAGAGCCTGAAGGTGAGAAATATAGTATCCTATCTAAGTAATGACAAATATACCAAGTAGATGGAAGAGTGTGTGAAAAAGAACAGAAAAGTAAGTTGGAGCCAGATTGCAAAGGGCCTTAAATGCCAAACAGAATTTATATTTTGTCCTAGAGGTACTAGGGAACCACTACAAGTTCTTGAGCAGCAATAGCATGATAAATAATATCTGTGAATTAGGAATACCAGTTTAATAGATCTGTGGGAAATTGCCCAGAATAAAGGAGAGAGAATGAAGGCAGAGAGATCATTAGGAGTCTAGATACTGGCCCAAACTAGAGGGATGGTTATAGAAGCAGGGGGTAGGGAAGGGATATGAGAGATTCTGTGGACTGTCTTTATAAGTACTGAAACTGAAAGAAGCAAGCACTCTCTTTTCCCTTTGTGATAGAGTTGATGCTTCAATTCAAAAACTTACACACAAAAGACAATGTATTTTCTGCTATAGTTTTCAAAGACCACATTTTTAGTCAAATAGCTTGACAGTAAGTATTACTCAAAATTGAGACTCACATATTATCACGGAAATGGACTGTATTGCCCTTTGTGATTGCCTTCTTTGCATGCTAACAAGCAATTCCAGTAACTGTTCTTATTTTTGGTTACCTTTAGATTGCTAATGATTTGCGCTGATTTAGCTGTGGGAGGGAACTTGTACATCTGATTATTGTAATAGTCACGACTTACATGGAAACATAAAACCAGTAATAGTTTTTCAAATAGGTTAACCCCAACTTTAAGTTGACCTTGCTTTTCAGAACTCAGGTTTTATGGCTAAAAGCTTCTAAAGTGACTCAGAATAAAAGATGACTGAGAATATCAGAACTTTTCTCGTTCTTTAAAGAAAAAGATGCCCTAGAATGATTGTAATTTTGAAATAGTCAATTCAACCCCATTAGGCAAGCATTTATTAATACTTACAATGCCCCAGGCTCTGCATTAGGTACCAGGGACATAGAGACAAAAATGAACACAGAGTTATTTGGCTTAACAGCTGCTCTGGGGCAAAATGACCCAACTGGGGAAAAAAAACCTGATTTACAAATGTTCATCCTCTGTCCATTTGAGTCAGATAGATAAACCCCACCCACCCACCCCTGCTTCTTCTGAATTCCGAGTGTGGAAAGTCAGAAGTATTTCAAGGCACTGAGGGGGCAGCAAGAACTGCCTAGGAGATATTTCTTTTTTTAAGAGTATTTCATTTTTTCCCAATTACATGTCAGGAAAATTTTGGGCATTCATTTTTACAAGATTTACAAGATTTCTCCCTCTCTCCCTTTCCTCATCTCTTCTGAAAAGTGTAAGCAATTTGATATAGGTTATACATGTGCCATCATGTAAAACTTATTTCACCATTAGCCACAGTTGTGAAAAAAAGAAAGCGATAAAAAGGGAAATGGCTACAAAAATTAATAAAGTAAGTGAAAAAAGCGTGCCTCAATCTGCATTCAGAGGCTCAGTTCATTGTCTGAATGTGTATAACAGTCTCCTTTGTGAGTCCTTTGGACTTGTCTTAGATCACTATACTGCTAAGAAGAACTAAATCATTTGCTGATTCTGTATGCAATTTTTTTTTTGGTTCTGTTCATTTTACTTTGCATCAGTTCATACAAGACTCCAGGTTTTTCTGAAATCTGCCTGTTCCTACATAATTTCTTACTGCACTGTATTGCATTCATAAACCACAGAAATCTAATGCTATTCTCTAATTGATGAGCATCTCCTCAATTTCCATTATTTTTTTTTAATTTAATAGCCTTTTATTTACAGGATATATGCATGGGTAACTTTACAGCATTAACAATTGCCAAACCTCTTGTTCCAATTTTTCACCTCTTACCCCCCCCCACCCCCTCCCTGAGATGGCAGGATGACCAGTAGATGTTAAATATATTAAAATATAAATTAGATACACAATAAGTATACCTGACCAAAACGTTATTTTGCTGTACAAAAAGAATCAGACTCTGAAATATTGTACAATTAGCTTGTGAAGGAAATCAAAAATGCAGGTGGGCATAAATATAGGGATTGGGAATTCAATGTAATGGTTTTTAGTCATCTCCCAGAGTTCTTTTTCTGGGCAAAGCTAGTTCAGTTCATTACTGCTCCATTAGAAATGATTTGGTTGATCTTGTTGCTGAGGGTGGCCTGATCCATCAGAACTGGTCATCATCTAGTATTGTTGTTGAAGTATATAATGATCTCCTGGTCCTGCTCATTTCACTCAGCATCAGTTCGTGTAAGTCTCTCCAGGCCTTTCTGAAATTATCCTGTTGGTCATTTCTTACAGAACAGTAATATTCCATAATTTTCATATACCACAATTTATTCAACCATTCTCCAACTGATGGACATCCATTCAGTTTCCAGTTTTTAGCCACTACAAAAAGGGCTGCCACAAACATTCGTGCACATACAGGTCCCTTTCCCTTCTATAATATCTCTTTGGGATATAATCCCAGTAGTAACACTGCTGGATCAAAGGGTATGCACAGTTTGATAACTTTTTGAGATATGTTCCAAACTACTTCTCCAAAATGGTTGGATCTGTTCACAACTCCACCAACAATGCATTATTGTCCCAGTTTTCCGCATCCCTCCAACAATCATCATTATTTTTCCTGTCATCTTAGCCAATCTGACAGGTGTGTAGTGGTATCTTAGAGTTGTCTTAATTTGCATTTCTCTGATTAATAATGACTTGGAGCATCTTTTCATATGACTAGAAATAGTTTCAATTTCTTCATCTGAGAATTGTCTGTTCATATCCTTTGACCATTTTTCAACTGGAGAATGGCTTGATTTTTTATAAATTAGAGTTAATTTTTTTATATATTTTGGAAATGAGGCCTTTATCAGAACCTATTATAAAATAAAAATATTTTCCCAGTTTATTGCTTCCCTTCTAATCTTGTCTGCATTAGTTTTGTTTGTACAAAACTTTTCAGTTTGGTATAATCGAAATTTTCTATTTTGTGATCAGTAATGATCTCTAGTTCTGCTTTGGTCATAAAGACTTCCTTCCACAGGTCTGAGAGGTAATCTATCCTGTGTTCCTCTAATTTATTAATAATTTCATTTTTATGCCTAGATCATGAACCCATTTTGACCTTACTTGGTGTACGCGTTAAGTATGGATCAATGCCTAGTTTCTGCCATATTAGTTTCCAATTTTCCCAGCAATTTTATCAAATAGTAAGTTCTTATCCCAAAAGCTGGGATCTTTGGGTTTGTCAAAGACTAGGTTGCTATATTTGTTGACTGTTTTATCCTTGAACCTAATCTATTCCACTGATCAACTAATCTATTCCTTAGCTCAATACCAAATAGTTTTGGTAACTGCTGCTCTATAATATAATTTTTAGATCTGGTACAGCTAAGCCACCATCATTTGATTTTTTTTTCATTAATTCCCTTGAAATTCTTGACCTTTTGTTTTTCCATATGAATTTTGTTGTTATTTTTTCTAGGTCACTAAAATAGTTTTTTGGGAGTCTGATTGGTATAGCGCTAAATAAATAGATTAGTTTAGGTAATATTGTCATCTTTATTATATTTGCTCGCCCTATCCAAGAGCATTTAATATTTTTCCAATTGGTTAGATCAGACTTAATTTGTGTGAAAAGTGGTCTGTAATTTTGCTCATAAAGTTTCTGATTTTCCCTTGGCAGATAGATTCCTAAATATTTTATATAATTTCCATTATTTTATCACAATGCAAAGTCTGCTCTAGTTTTTTGCATGTGGAAGTCCTTTTTTTCTTTTCAATAAATTCTTTGTGAGACAAATCCAGTAGTGGTATTGCAGGGTCAAAGGGTATGTACAGTTTGGTTGCCCTTTGGCATAGTTCTGAATTGCTCTAGGGGATATTTTTTGAGGTAAGGCTATGATCCTTATGTGGAGATATCAAAGTATCAGAAACTCCAGGCAGTTATATTTGCATTATTTTTTCATATATCTGTATATCTATATGCATACGTACATATATGTATATTTTACTTCATAAAATATTCATTCAAATATGGAAGTGAAATGGCAATAATGGCCATGTCTGGCTCTAGACATCAAATCCATCTCTTCTGCCTAGAGGAAGAGGTACATTTTACCATCCATATTTTTAAGTCTACATTTTGGGCAGAGTTCTGAGGTCTTTTAGAGTTCCCTTCATGTTTTTGTTGAGGACACTGTCAAAATTCTTCTCCAGATTCTGTTCATTTCACTGAGTTTCAGTTCATATGTCTTTCTCAATCTCTCTGAAATCATCGTATTGCTAGGGGTACAATGATACTCTACTGAATCAATATACTACAATTTGTTTGTTAATTTCCCAATTGATAGCCATTTGATGATAGCAAAACAAAATGCTATAAATATTCTTGTGCATATGTTCATTTCCCTATATTCCTGATGTCACTGAAGGGTATGTCTAACAGTATTATATCATGGGGTCCTGATTTGACGAAGGGAGGTATAATTGTGAATTCTTGTCCAAAATGACTGTGGACCACCTCATAGCTTCAACAAGTTAGTGTGCCTCTTCTCCCTCAAACCATCTTCATTTTCCTCTTCTTTCATCTTTGCCAATCTCATAAGAGTGAGGTGGTATGTTTTAATCTACATTTCTATTATTACTGCTGAGAGGAAGTATTTTAAATAATATAGTTGATAGATGGCATTTCTTCATTTGAGATCGGCCTTTTAATATCATTTAACAGATATCTTTTAGGGAATGGCTCTCATTTTTTTTAACCTATCTGTATTATATCATCATTTATCATTAGATATTAGACTTTTATTAGAGACATGTGCTATGAAGTTCTCACACACACACACATACACACACATACACACGTTGCTCTTTTAATTCTAAGTATGATTATTTTGCTTCTAAGCTTTTTTTATGTAATAAATGCCATACCTTTTATCTTGCATTTTCACCTCTGTTCCTTATTTAGCCTCTCCTTTCCTTCTCTATTTTTTTTTCAATGCCCTATTAAGACTTCAGGTTGCTTGCGCTTTGGTCATTGAAAATCATGCTCCCTCTAGAGAGAAACTTCTGTGATTCAGTGCTGCTTCAGCTCAGTGACCTCCACAGTTCAATATGGGAGGCAGGAGGTAGTATATCACTGATGGCCAAGTGTGGTAGTGCAAGTTTCTGCCACAGCTCCTGATGTGAGAGAGGCCTAGATTAAAAGGGAACAGTTGAAGACCCAGAACAGCAAAGGCTTGGGACTGTACTGTAGCTTTTGGAGCCTCTTACTTCCAGAGCCTTATGATGGATACAGATTTATCAATAAAATTCAAAACCTCACCAGGAACTCTATAAGCCACAGAATCTCGTTCAAATATTTGCTAGTTTTGCCCATGGGTAGGAGCTGGGCCATTTCCCCCCCCCCTTATTTTGTGTAAAGATTTTACAGTCAGCCCTCAACTCATTTTACACATGAGGAATGAGTTACTCAGGTTCACGTATGAAGTAAATAGGCCACGAAGGTGGCTAAAGGAGGTACTTGGGATCGCTTAGAGACTGGTCAGACATTGAAGATGGCAAGGTCATCCAGGCTATTACTAGTTGTCTTGATTTTGTCTCTGGAAGAAAAAGCAAGGCTGACAACTCTGACCAGCTCTGCCTCATTTAAATTAAATTCACAAATCAAGACATAATCCCATGTGGAAGAGACACTTAAAGTGTCTTCTGACCCTCTCATTTTGCAGGTAGAGAAACCGGGGCCCCAAGAGATAAGCTAACATTACTGAGGCAATGTTATGAATTTAGGAGAAGAACATTTACTAGCTATGTAACCAGATTCAGTTTCCTTACATGCAAAATGAGAATAAGAATACTTGTACTCCCTATTTCCCAGGGTAGTTATGGAGGAAATACTTTGTAAAATTGTCACCTGTTAAATAAAAGTACTTTTTAATTATAAAAAGGCCCATAACCACATGTTGCCAATGGTCCTCTTTCAAAATGAAGGACGAATAACAACAATAATGGCAGCAGTGCATGGATTCTTCAACTTCTCAAGGTACCTATTCTGCAGCCCCTCTTGCCCCCTCCAAGTTATTTTAAGTTTTCACAAAAAGGGAAAGCAGTTGAGTCTCTTCACAAAATGGGTAAAGAGATCTGATCTATGATGTTCTCCAAGAGCCACCAGGAGCTAGACAGGTAAGGTGCGACTCCAGAAGAAAGGAAGAAGGGAGAAAATTAATTCTGAACAAGTAAGGCAGAGAGAGAGGTAAATTTATACCCGATGTTTTGAAATTTTCCTAACACTGGGAGTTATCCCAAAGTGTAATGGGTTTACTTAGGAAGCCCCCCTCACTGGGGAACTTCAGAATAAGACCAAATGACTATTTGGTTGCAATACTATAGAGAATTTTGTTTAGCTTTGGTTTGGACAGGCAAATGCTCTGAGCTACCAAAAGGAAACCTTAACAAGTGAAATGGGCAACTTTCAGAAGCAGCGGCTACCTTATTATCATCGAAGGCTTTTAAGCAGAGGTCACTTGAGAGTTTGTCAGCAATAATTTATTAGGACCAGGCTGGACTAGCTGATCTCTATGGGATTCATGATAAGACAACAATACTTAATATTTAAAACTGGCTCACAGTAGATTGGGCTATCTTGGGAGGGAGCGGGATCTCCCCTCACTGGACACCTTTAAGTAGATACTGACTAGATGCAGTACTGCAGATTATTATTATTCTTTCTTTTTTTCATTTCTTTATCATTTTTCTTTTTAAGGACTTAATATAAACTTAAATGCTAAATGAGAAAAGAAAAACAGAACATTACCATGTGTACAACATTATAGGATTCAAAATATAAAGCAACAAAATTCCATTACAAGAAAGCCTATATGATAAATATTATATATGGGGTTCAAAGGAAAGGGTTCTTTCCTTCCTTATAAGTTTGCATTTGTTGTCTGTTATGCATTTTTTGTTTTATTTATCCATTTCCCCCCTTTATGCTGGTAAGTAACAGTCTAGACCACTAGTAAAGTTCTTTTTAACTCTGAGAGTCTGTCCATTGATATATTAACAATAAGAGCTATTATTTTGATGCTATTGAAAGGTTTCCCAACAACTACTTGAAGCCAATAAGTGTCAAGTGCTCTTGTACCCATTTTTTGTCTGGTAAATTTCCATCTAGACTACCATGGGAATTGCTTCTAAATTTGTTCTGTTTTCCAGGATATGATTTTATACGTTCTCTGGTGCTTGCCAACTGTATAAACAAGGAAAATTTACTCCCTCTCCTCATCCTCAATTTCTTCTGCTGCACAGTGGAAACAACAGAGATATCTCAAAAGCTTACCATGAGATAAAAACGACATAATGAATGCAAAGTTCTTTTAACACGTTAAAGTGCCACAGAATATCATCTGTTTGACTAAACCTGTGATTTCACCTGGTGTTGGATATTCCCAGTGAGGAAACCTTCTCTACTAATGCAGATCAGAACATGTTCTTCAACTTATGGGACTAGAGTTGCCTACAGACCTTGAGAAGTTAATCAGCTTACCTCTGGTCACCGAGTAGACATATATCAGGAGTACAAATCAACTGGCTAAGAAGACAGATAATGCACCATTAGAGGAGCTATGAACTTGTTCAGCCCTTCTGGAGAATAATTTGAAATCATGCCTAAAGGGCTATACAAACTGTGTATAGCCTTTGATTCAGTGATATTACTAAGTATATACCCCCAAAAAAGATCAAAGGAAGAAAAGGACCCATATGTACAATAAATATTTATAGCAGTTCTATTTGTGGTGATAAAACAATTGAAAACTGAGGGTAGACCCATCAATTGGGGAATGATGGTGATGTAATATTATTATACTATAAGAAATAATGAAAGGGTGGTTTCAGGAAAAAAAAAAAACATCAGTCTTAGAAGACTTACATGAATTGATGCAAAATGATGTAAGGAGAACAAAGAACACAAAGTATATAGTAAGAGCAAGATTATAATGATAATCCCCTGCAAAGAACTGATCATCAGTGATGAATGCAATGATCCACAACACTTCCAAACAACTCATGATGAAAAATGATGGACTCAGGATGCAAATTGAAGCATATTTTCTTCTATTTATTTTTCTAGTTTTTTGTCCACAACATGGCTCATGTGGAAATTCATTTTGCATAGCTTCATTTGTAGAATGGGCATGATGTATCTTGCCTTATTGATTGAGTAGGGGCGGGGTGGAGAGAGGGAAAGATTTGGAACTCAAAAAGAATTTTTTTAAAACTTAAAAGTAAAAAAAATTGATTGTTACTATCACTATCATCACTGTAGGCAATCTTTTAGAAAAGCATATGCCTCAAATGCACAGCTAAGTTATATTCTGTTCCATGACTACAGTAGTCTGGAATGTCATATGTGCCACCCGATAAACTCTGTTTATGGCATGTTGATAAATAGCACTTATTTGTTATATGCTGAAAAAAGGAAAGTGCCTTGGAAAAATGATGACCATCATAATAAATAGACAATCTAAGGAGTAGGTGGTTATAAAACATTTCTGTTTCACAAATAAAGACAGTTGGACAAAATATTTCAAACTGAATAATTAAATTTTCTCTTCTGATATTTCTAGACTATATAAGATTAAAAAAAAGAAGATTCAATCATTGCCTAGTCACCCAGTGCAAAGCTTTATTGATCACCGATACTGTTAAAGTACAGCCATTACAATATTATTTATTCTAAAGCTACAGAACACAGAAAGTATCATTAATCTTTTTGGATCAGTTGTCTTCAGGACAGTTCTGTTACTTTTGTAGGCAAAATGTTTCTAAATATTGGACTTTCAGACATTACACAAATCAAAGTAACTATCTGAAACATGACTGAAAAGAAAATTCTCATCTGTGACCCCGTGCGAAGAGTTTGATGCTCATTTTTATTTCACCTTCTTACTAGTTCATCTATGACTTTTCATGTGTCAATCCAGCACACTACTGACTCTACCACACTACGTCTCTGAACATGTCCTACTTTTCAGAGTAGACTGTAAGCTCTGTGAGATCAGAAACTGGGTCTAATTTAGCTTTATAATGATCACATAATACGTGTTCTATAAATGTTTGTTGAATGGAAAGAGCTGTGCCAACATGAGACAAAATCTCTCCAAAACAATTCAATGGGAAATATTCTAGTTGCTTGGTGAAGGGAAGATAAAACTTCTTTGACTGAATTTTTGACTTTGGAACCAACCATTTCTGTACCAAAGTCCTTTTATGCTGCTTCCCTGTAAAATAGAGGTAATCCCAGATTCTAAAAGTCTCTGTGGACAGAGCACAACAAAACACCAGAACAGAGCAGGCCAAACTAGAATCGCCTGGTGTAGTAGCAAGAGGGCGGACTCATATGCACACGATCCATCTATCAAGCCTGAGAAGCTCACTATCAGAAGTGGTCTACAGTAGGCAATTACTCAATCCCATTAATTCATAAAGAGCATCTACCATCATAAGTCACATTTGGCCTGTGATCCACAATGAGCATGAGAATACCCATACCAGTGAAATGACAGAGCCTTATAGAACCCCAGTCTGGACAATCTATGAAGAATCAGAAAAATATCAGAACTAGAGAAGTTTCAGGGGGGACATCAAATCCCATCCTCTCATACTACAGAGAAAGAAACTAAGGTCCAGCAAAGGTAAATGGCTTGAAACCAACTGCAAAGGTAATCAATTGCAAAGTCATTAACAAATCACCCAAGTGTTTTTTCCAATACCCAAATCAGATGCCAACTTCTCCATGAAGCTTTCTATTATTCTCCCCAAGTGAAAATGACTTATCTTTCCCCAAATTCTCCAAAGTAATTAATTTTATTCTCTCCTTTTGAAAGTAATTCACTTGAACTTGAGGGGGTTTGTTCATGTCTTATCTTTATTAGGTTGCAAATTCCTGGAGGGCAGCTACTATGTTTTAAATCACTTTTGTGGTCTCAGATTCAAGCGAAATTCCTGGCATCTCAAATATGTGCCTAATATATATTTGCTCAGTTGAAGCTGAGACCAGAACCTTTTTCTCCTGACTCCTAGGCCAAGGCTTCTTCCACTACACTATGATGTTTCATTCTGATCGAACACAAAAAGTATTTAACTGTCACAAAAGTTTTTATCTATAATTAACATGTGAATTTATCAAATCCTGTATTTAAAAATCCATGTTTACTTTCAGCCTTTCCTTTGGTACAGAAACACCGAGATTCTGCACTGATGAGAATAAAGCAAAAAGCCAGTTATCACTTATTTGTTTTGTTTTAAATTCGCTGCTGGCCAATATATACATGACAGAGGAAGAAATATGGATGGGAATGGTGGAGGGTAATGACTTTGTCTTCTGTCTTAGTTTTCACGCTTGGTTAGGTTCATATGCATGCTAATTGATAAAGGATCTTGGGAAAGAAGCAAGCTTTGTGGCCCCAGTCCTCATACAGCTCATGTAGGGTTTCTTTGGCAGAGCTATCTGAGATGTGTTTTAGGAGCATAGAATCAATATAAAGAATTAAGAGAGAGTGACAGGGAATATCTGTCCTGGTTCCTGGTTCCTGGTTAGGGAATATCTAACCCTACCAAATGAGATTCAGTACCAGACATCAAAGCCCCACACAAAAATAGATAATTTTAGAATAGGAGCACTTTGTCTGGCTTTTGTTCAGCAAGACTTACTTAGATGTGTTACTACATACCCTATATATCTGTTGGTTATGGCTAAAGAGCCAACAGCATGCTCATATCATGGAGAGGCTTCCTTATCACTGTACTTAGTAGAAAGATGCCTAACTGATCTCTATGGTCCCATCCAGCAAGCTCTAAATTGATTTAATTTTGTGTTCTCTCCCAGTAGCACTCCTGAATCCATATCCACATTCTTGGCAGAATGAGAAGCTATTCTTTGCTTCAGGGTTGAGCTGCACCTTGTAAAGGGAGAGCTATATAACCATTACTCACATTCTAAAGTTCAGTGGTACTTTTACTCCCCTTTCTTCCTTTACTCATACTCTAATACCCTAAAACCATTTGATATGGTTAGGTTACCCCTCAAGAGAGGTGATACACAGGAGGAATATCATAATAGAATGGAGAAGAGGAGAGAGAGCTAGATTTCATTAAGGAAAAGAAGTATGTGGAATAAAGTTCATTCCAAAACTGGTAGAAGGCGATATGAATATTATTCATGGGCAGGAAACTGGTGGAAGCAATATGATGCAAAAATAGGAAGTACATAAGGCTATCACACTAGGATAAGAAATATATGTTTCTTCTGAAGGATGTGTCTAGGAAAACATGTTGATCTCAATAAGTGAAAGAATATAAAAGTGTGCATCAACAGGAATGGATCCAAACAGTATCTACCATGAAGAGAAGAAGGAGATGAGAAGAATATGATTTGAAGACATAAAGTAGTAAAGAGTAATATTGTAGTCATCCAGAAAAGCAACAGGGAACTACTAAAGATTCCTGAGTAAGAGAGTTTCCCAGTCATAAGGTAGCCTTGCCCTATCTCATACACATAAGAAATACTACTATCTGAAGTACTGAAAAAAGCTCTAAGTGAATGTTCACATGTTGAATGTACATAGGGAGATTAGCTTGGGAGAGGAACCGTTACATCAAAGACAGACTTAATGATATTTTTTTCTATCTCTTTATACCTTCTACCTGGAGAGAATTAGGGAATAAACATTTATATAGCATTTATTATGTGCCAAACACTGTGTGAAGTGCATTTTACAAATATTACCTCATTTGATCCTCACAACCTTAAGAGGTAGGAGCTATCACTACCCCCATTTTACAAAAACAGAAACTAAGGCAGTTTCTTTGCCAAGAAAACCAGAATTGGGGTCATGAAGACTGACATAATTGAAAAAACAAAGACATGATTAAAACAGATGAGGCAAACAGAAGGTAAGTGATTTTTCCAAGGTCACATAATGAGCAAGTACCTTAAGTCAGATTGAGGTTTTCCAGAATCCCATGAGTCACCATCTATCTCTAGAGTAAAAAGATGCCTTCTTATGTCAACTCAATGATGGGCACATAGTAAGTATGTAACAAAAGTGTATTGAAATATATTTCTGGAGATGGAGATAACAAAAATTTCATGACTATATGACTCTCAGTTCCAGTTATGGAAAAATAAAGAAGTCACTTATAGTAAGAATATCAATTGTATTCCTTTATTAACCTTTGTCTAATATCATTTGATGTGGTTAAGGGTAGGTTGTAGAACTGGCATCCATGAAACTTCTGAAATTTCTACCATTTCCTAGGCCTGTATACAAGCCATATGATCACAGATCTTAACTGTACAGGGACCTGAAAAGTACACTTAAAAAAAAATTTGATGGAGGATATACTTGGAGGAAAAAAAAACATATGACAGTCTCTTCAAATGTTTGGGACTTATAAAATTTTTTTTCTTTTGTGCTTATATGAAAAACAGTTATGGAAGCAAATGTCATTTTTGAGGGATTTCTATTTTTAAAAATCTGTGAAGATAATTTTAAAGGTCCATGATAATGAAAATATTGTACTCCCAGGCATAGAAGTTAAGGTGGGTTGAAACCTAAGTGTGTGCCAGATCTAAAACTATATTACAAAGCAGCAGTCATAAAAACCATTTGGTGCTCGTAGTAGAAACAGAGTAGTTGATCAGTGGAAAAGGTTAGGTTCAAAGGACAAAATAGTCAATGACTATAGTAATCTAGTGTTTGACAAGCCCCAAGACCCCAGCTTTCGGGATAAAAACTCACTATTTGACAAAATCTGCTGGGAAAATTGGAAATTGGTATGGCAGAAACTAGGCATGGACCCACACCTAAGACAGTATACCAAGATAAGGTTGAAATGGGTTCATGATTTAAACATAAAGAGTGATATTATAAGCAAATTCGAAGAACAAAGGATAGTTTACCTCTCAGATCTGTGGAGAAAGAAGGAATTTGTGTCCAAAGAAGAATTGGAATTCATTATTGAATAAAAATAGAGAATTTTGATTATATTAAGTTAAAAAGGCTTTGTACAAACAAAACAAATGCAGACAAGATTAGAAGGGAAGCAATAAACTGGGAAAACATTTTTTACATTCAAAGGTTATGATAAAGGCCTCATTTCCAAAATATATAGAGAACGGACTCAAAATTAAAAGAATTCAAGCCATTCTCCAATTGATAAATGGTCAAAGGATATGAGTAGACAATTTTCAGATGAAGAAGTTAAAACCATTTCTAGTCATATGAAAAGGTGCTCTAAATCACTACTGATTTATAATACAAATTAAGACAACTTTGAGGTACCACTACACACCTCAAAAAAAATAATGACCAATGTTGGAGGAGATGCGGGAACACTAATACATTGTTGCTTGAGTTACAATTTGGAAAGCAAATTCTGGAGAGCAATTTGGAACCATGCCCAAAAGGCTATCAAACTGTGCATACCCTTTGATCCAACAGTGTTTCTACTGGGCTTATATGCCAAAGAGATCTTAAAGGAGGGAAGGGGACCCACATGTGCAAAAATGTTCGTGGCAGCCCTTTTGTAGTGGTAAGAAACCGGAAACTGAGTGGCTATTCATCAGTTGGAGATTGGATGAATAAGTCATGGTATATGAATATTATGGAATATTATTGTTCTATAAGAAATGATCAGCAGGATGATTTCAGAGAGGCCTGGAGAGACATGAACTGATACTAAGTGAAATGAGCAGAACCAGGAGATCATTGTGCACAGCAACAACAAGAAATATAATGATCAATTCTGATGGATGTGGCTCTCTTTGACAATGAGATGATTTGGACCAGTTCCAATGATCTTGTGATAAAGAGAGGACTGTGGGAACTGAGGGTGGATCACAACATAGCATTTTTACTCTTTTTGTTGTTGTTTGCTTGCATTTTATTTTCTTTTCCCTTATTTTTCCTTTTTGATTTGATTTTTCTTATGCAGCAAGATGATTGTATAAATATGCATGTATATATTGGATTTAAGATATATTTTACCATATTTAACATATATTGGATTACTTGCCATCTAGGGGAGGGAGTGGGAGAAAGTGGGGGAAATTGGAAAACAAGGTTTTGCAAGGGTTAATGTTGACAAATTATTCACGCCTATGTTTTGAAAATTAAAAAGCTTTAATTAAAAAAAGATTCTTTTTTAAAAAACCTAAGCAAACTTCTTAAACAGGGATAATAAAATAGTGCTATAAAGTAGCCATCACATCAAGCTAATTAAAGGGATTTCTAATACCCTACCTAGTGCCCAGAAATAGAGAAGTTTCTGTTAAATTGTGATTTTTTTAAGGCTAGGAACTGGAATTCACAATTAAAGAAGATTAAGGAAAATAAAATGAATATTCATGCCCTTGCCATAAGGGTTTAAATAGTTTTCTGCCATACAACAGACTGACAAGGATAGGAAAGCAAGACCAACATTTAATGATAATATATCTGAGCTAGAATACTCCTGGAAGTTCTTCTCTAACTGCCCTCCCCACTTTTTACAAGTCAGGAAACAGACTATCACAAAGCTGCTGAGTGGCAGAACAGAAAGCAGAAGCCATATCTCTTGACCCCCATCAAACAACTCTTTCCATTTATCACACAGAATTCTTTGCTCCCCCAACAAGCTTCACCCTGACATGGAAACTTAAGCCACTATAGAAGAAGGAGAATGACCAAGAAAAATTTTGCTTTATAAATCACCTTACCACTAAAGGGAGATAAGTATAAGTATTCTTGTGGGCAGAGATAGAGGAAGGAAATTTCAGTTGATGTGTGTATACTATTTTCATATCTATGGGAAATTTGGGGAAATAACCCAACTATTCCTTAATAAAAAATATATATATATATTTAAGATAAATAGTTTTTGGACAAACACATATCTGGAAAGGTTCATAAGAGATTATATGTCTCATCTTCATCCTCATTTCTTTGCTGAAAAACTTATCTATTGCTCTCCCTTCCTCACTAAAGGCATCCTGCAAATAGTAAGCACTTAATAAATAATGCTTGTTGACTGACACAAAATAACATACTCCACAAAGAAGAAAGGATGGTTTCTCTTCTACCTTGTCCTGGGTAGATCATATTCGGAACAGTGTTACCTTCAAGAGTTGAACATAATTCCTTTTCCTGGCATTCAAAGCCCTCCACAATCTGTCACTAGCATACCTGTCAAGTCTTACCTCATATTTTCACATCTCTATTCTTTACCACTAGAATAGCAGATATGTAAATTGATGACAAAAGTAAATTTTACTTTTAAAGTAAGCATTTTCATATGTTTAAATGATTGTACATGAATAACTTGTATTAGATTGCTTGCTGTCTTGGGGAAGGGGAATGGAAGGGAGAGAAGGAGAAAAAAATTGGAGCTCAAAATCTTACAAAAATGAATAAATGTTGAAGACTAGCTTTACATGTTTAATTGGAAAGATTCAAATGCTACTGAAATTGTTAAAAATAAGCATTTTCATCCTATCTCTCTCTCTCTCTCTCTCTTTTTTTTTTTTTTGCTTTATGGAACATACATACATGCACACGTGTACACGCACATACTTCATCAACTGACACACTGGTTGGTCCTTTGAGGGATTCTTAAATTCTGTTTCTTCTATTAAGTGTAAACTGAAGTAACCTTGTCTAGCCCCCATACATACTCTTAACATTCTTACCACTAAGGGTGATGGAAAATGTGCTTCTGGCTTTACTTTGGGTTAACAGGGAGGAAAGAATTAGCTAAAAGAAAAATTGTGGAAAGCTTTGGGGCAAATGAATCAATTAGAATGTTCATAACAGTAGAGACAAAGCTTGCTTGCAAAGTCAGTTGCCCATCATTTTGGAAGGAGATATTTTAAAGGATTTAGATAAAAGGTAAGTAGGTTCCAATGAATTAATACTTTGAAGGACAGTGCCCTGGAGGGATTGCAATAAAATCTAGAGTCCTCTAGAAGAAATTATTCCAACAAGAAGTAAAAAATAAACATTACCCAAAGAGACCAATGTGTATCCAGAGGAAACTCATCAATAAATTCTTGTAAAAAAAAAAAAAGACAGTACAGATCAGGACTTCTTTCCCTTTCTTGTATCATTGACACTTTTAGATGTACAACCTATGGACCCCTTCTTAGAATCATGTTTTTAAATGCATGAAATTAAATATATAGTATTATAAAGGAGATCAGTTATACTGAAGTGCAATTATAAATGTGTGTGTGTGTGTGTGTGTGTGTGTGTGTGTGTGTGTGTGTGTGTGTTTTGACCCCTGGGTTATGAGCCCCTGGACAGATGATTGAAGCAGAGGCAAATAACTGGACTAAAAACTCCAAAATAGTATGGTCCTGGAAGCACTGCGAAACTGTTTTGGGAGTGCTGAAGTCAATGACTACTTGAAACTGAACAAGACTGATGAGAACAATAATATTTTGTTTTGTTTTTGCGTATGTGGTGGGGAAAAGGAATATCAAGGAAGGGATAGGACTCTACTGCTTAAGGTAGATGGTTTGATGGTAACAGGCAAATAGAAAATGGAATAAATTTGATCCTTTTTTCTGTTTACTCTTCCAAAGAGAATGATCATAAAATCAGTCACAGAGAGTGGGGAACAATTTAATCATTAGGCATCATTTGGATGTTTTCATTGAGTCACAATCACCAGATCCAAATTAACGAGTTCCTATATGACTCAAAGAACATCAACAAAAGAGTCTAAGCTGCCATTAATGACTTTTAAAAGATTCTGGAGAATGGGACAGCTATTTCAGGACTTGAAAATGTTAACTGCTCTCACAATTTTCAAAAAGGGATTAGAACTCTGGTAACTATAGACCAGTGAGAATGACCGCTATTCATGGGTCAAATTTAGGGTATGGCATGTGGAACATTTAGAAATGAAAGGAATAATCACTAAAAGGCCAATATGGCTTCACCCAAGACAAGTTTTGCCAGACAAACACCATTTGATTTTTTGAAAGTATAACCAGGACATTAGAACATGGGAATGGTAAAAAAACATCATACATCATTTTCTACAAAACACCTAATAAAGTCTCTCCCTCTAAGATTGTGGGCAAGGTATAGAAATATAAACCAGATCAGGATTCAAACATTTTTTTAATATCCTGGTCATTTTTGTCAATATTACAAATACAGTGAACCTCTTCTCAGAATAATATTTAACGGCATAAAATTACATAGGAATACAAAGGAAAACAATTGAAATACAGTTATCAAAAGTTAATAATTAAAAAATATACTACAGATATCATGTTAAGAACTCCTGGGCAAGATGTTGTATAAAATGGAGACTGAAAGCCCAGACCCAAAAAGTAGTCATTGATAGTTCTGCAAGTGTCTGCACAGAGACTCTAGGGTAATACTCCAGAGATGTCTTTAGAAATGTATTCTTCAACATTTTTATCAGTGGTCTGGATGAAAGCATAGGTGACATGTTCATCAAATTTATAGGTGACATAAAACGTGTAAATTGGATGACAGAATGTAGATCCAAAAAGATCTCAGAAGGCTAGATCAATAGGCTAAATAGAATAAGATGCAATTTAACAGAGATAAATATAAATTTATACTCTTCTGTTGAAGAACTGACAGTTTCATTTAACAGGCACGTCTGGACAAGGAGAGAGCGTGTTGGGTCTTCCCACAAAGCTTTGGTGCTGAAGTGATGATAAAAAGAACTAAAGAGTTTGTGATTGAAAACAGGAACCCTGGGAAGTGGTAGAGTTCATAGAAAGGCCTGCATTTCTATGAACATGAATGGAGAGAGAAGCAAAATGGTGATTGGTACTGAGCTTGTCTCCATCTCACCCACTAGCCATTTTCCTGAGATAGAACTCTTAGTCAGTCTGAGTGCTGTGTTGTGCATGAGAAAAACCTAGGACCAAGTGGGAAGGAGATGTGCAGATTGGCAAGGAGCGGGAGACAAGGCCAGAACTGAGTGATGGGCAGCTGTGGCAGCACAAGAGAGGAAAAGCAGTAGCATAGTGGCATTCAGCCAGACTCTTCAGGCTTCATCCTAGTCCAGTGATATACTGAATAAGCGACAAATAGCTTTCTCTCCCTGAAGCAATTGAAGGATGGAGATCTGAAATAAAATTATTTTCTATTGTTGTTACTGTTATTGGTTTTGCTTGTCAAGGAATACAGAGACTGAAAAAGTGAAATAAGTGTTCATGGGTTTAAAATGGGAGAATATAGTGCATATGTAAATATAGACATATGTATGTATATGGCACAAACAAATACAAGGTAGATTGGGAAGGAAATATATTACCAGCTGGAAGGATTGGGAAAGACTTTGTGTCATAGGCAGTGCTTGCTATGGGTACTGAAG
This sequence comes from Sarcophilus harrisii, assembly GCF_902635505.1. Classification (NCBI taxonomy): domain Eukaryota; kingdom Metazoa; phylum Chordata; class Mammalia; order Dasyuromorphia; family Dasyuridae; genus Sarcophilus; species Sarcophilus harrisii. The sequence goes on from NC_045432.1 coordinate 46,098,053, forward strand.
GAAATACAAAATGACAAGAGTTGGAAGCAAGGAGAAAGTGCATTCTAGGCCTTTGCAGAGGAATGGAGATTGCAGCTGGTACAGTGTATATACAGAAAAGGAAGTTGGTCAGTATATCTGGGTTGCAGGGTCCATAGAGGGAAATAATGTATAGGAAGACAGAAGAGGTAGATAGGAAATAGGTTTTTTTTTCCAGGTTAAGTGAAAAAAATCAAGTACCAAGTGAAAGTTTCTATTTAATCCTATATAATGGGGAGCCACTGGAGATGATAGAGTTGGAAAGTGGCGTAATGAGACCTGAGCTTTAGAAAAACTACTTTGACAGCTACATGAAGGTGGATTTGAATGGGGTTGGGCTTGACTAAGTAAAACAAGGAGTAGACTATAGTAATAGTCTTATTGAGATTTGATAAGGACCCAAAGTAGGATCATGGTTATAAGAGTGATAAGAAAAGGACATAGCCTAAAGATGTTGTAAAGGGAGAAAGAACAAGATGTGATAGCTGATGGATATATGCAGTATATAAGTGGGGTATAAAGCAAGACATTGATTTTGTGACTCTGGATGACAGGAAAGATTAGGGGAAACTCAGAAGGAGAGTGGAATTTGAGGGGGGGAATGAATTCTGCTTTGGATATGTTGAGTTTGAGAGGCCTATAGACAATCTCTTAAAAAATATCTAAGAGGTAGTTTGTAATATGGGATGGTAGCTCAAGAGAGAATCTAGGACTAGATATGGTATTCTGGGAAGTATCAGAATAGGGAAGGTAATTAAATGCATAGGAGATGAGGATGTAATCAAGAAAGTGTATAATAACAATTCTTAACCAGGAGTGCAAGAATTTTTTTAAAAACTTTTTTCTTGTATTTCTATATAATGTATTTCCTTTGTAATCTCATGTATTTTACTTGATGTATAGATGCATTATTCTAATAAGGGATCCACAGACTTTGCCAGGCATTCAGAGCAGTCCACGGCACACACAGATTCAAAATTTCAGGTGCAGAAAGAAAAGAGAAGAGGGACTAGGGCAGAGTTTTGAGTTGTTAGTCATACAACAGGTGATGAATGATCTTCTTGGATTCCTTTAAAGTTCCAATTAAAATCCCAACTCTACAGGAAGCCTTCCCTGATCCTTCTTAATTCTAGTGATTCGCTTCTTTTACTTCTTTCCTATTTATCCTGTATATAGGTCACTTTGTATATATTAGCATGGATGCTGTCTTCCCCAGTAGACTGTAAGCTCCTTGAAGGCCGGACTGTCTTTTGCCTCTTTTTGTATCTGTAGCACTTAACATAGTACATGGCACATAGTAGATGCTTAATTAATGTTGACTGATTGATTGAAGGAGTTGTCAGTAAGACTGAGGAAGACCCAGAAAAAAAATTGTTAAGAAAATCCAGAAAGGAGAAAGTATCTGGAAGGAGAAGTACCTCAGAGAGCGAAGAGATATGAGGAAGGCTAAGGATTACAAAAAGACATTTGGCAAGTAACAGCTCACTGGTAACTTTGGGAGCTTGCAGTTTCATTTGAATGTTGAGGTTAGAATTCAGATTCTGCAAGATGACTACAATAGGTTGAAGAAAATTAGGAGATGCATTCTGAATAAGAGAAGACTTAGTGGGGACAAGATAGCAGTCTAATTACTTAAAAGACTACCATGGAAGACAACTATTCAGCTTCACTTCAGAAAGAAGCTGCAGGAAGGGCTATATAGCTTTAATGATTTAAGGAAGTCTTCATAACAATTAGACATAGTCCAGCTGCTTTAGGGGGTCTTGCTGCTGACTGAAGATCTTCAAATAAAGTCAGGATGAAGACCTGGGAATATTAGAGCAGAAATTCTCTATCATATAAAGGTTGGACTAAAAAGCTTTGAGGTCCCTTCAAATTCTTAGATATTATGACTTGCTCCTTCTCTTGCCTGATGGTGAGCAAATTCCTTCCTAATCCTCTCCTGATACTTGGGATTTGGTGCAGCCATTTTACATGACTAAAAACCCATTTCCCTTGCTACTTGTCTCTAAATACTCATCCCAAACCAAGTCAAGCTTCCACCTCTAAGGCCTTTCCCTTCCATAGTGCCCTCTGGAAGTCTTGCAATATCATCAACAAACTTCCTCTACATTTTCTATCACTTCCTGTCACGTTTCATCCTCTTACATTCATAAAAACTTGAATTAATCCAGAAGACCTACTATCCCTTGCTTTTTCTTATATTTCCATATAAGACTTTGGGGGGGGGGGGAATCTGTACTCTTACTCCTCACTTCTGCTTGCTCCCTCTTCCATGTTCTATATTGTTCACTGAATCAAAGTGATTCTGTCCAGATCTTTATCAGATCTTTGTCTGAGTGTGTCTCCAGAAGCCTCATCCTCCTTTCTTTTTTATTAAAGTTTTTTTTTTTTTTCAAAATATATGCATGGATAATTTTTTGCAAAACCTTGGGTTCTAACTTTTTTCCCTCCCTTCTCCCACCCCCTCCCCTAGATGGCAAGTAATCCAATATATATTGAACATGTGCAATTCTTCTATACATAATTCCACAAATATCATGCTGCACAAGAAAAATCAGATCAAAAAGGAAAAAAAATGAAAAAGAAAACAAAATGGAAGCAAACACAACAAATAGGGAGAAAATGCTATACTGTGATCCACACTCAGTTCCCACAGTCCTCTCTCTGATCGCCCCCCTTTCTAGTGGCATCTAATCCCTGGTTCATGGTCTTCCTCTGCAGCACAACTCTTCCCTGTTTCTTTAGGTATAAGAATCCCATTGATGTTACTTCAAACGAGATATTCTCCCACATCATGGACCTGCTCACTTTTCACGGCCCACATCTCTACTCACCATCAGTGCTCAATCCAAGTATTCAGAGGTTAGAGCTCACCATCACTCCAAACTCTTTTACTGCCATTATTTCTAACTCCCACATGCCCCCGTGGAACTAGAAGTGCTGATTCTGCTTTATTTCTGTCTATTCTTCTTCCTCGTTGCACCTTTGTGTCCTTTCATCTATTCCTATTTTTCCAATCCATATTGGACAGGGACTGTTTTTTGCTCTTTTCTTATCCCTAGAACTTGGTACCGGGTCTGGTTCATAGTAGGTACTTCATAAATGGCTACTCACTTGACTTGTTCTCACTTCCTTCCCTTCATAGTCTTGACCCTGCTATACATCCTCCTCACCATTTATTCCTGTGCTTATCATGGACAGGCAAACCTCAGTTCTTCGTACTCTCCCCCCGTCCTCTCTGTTCATATCCTAGAGCAATCTGGAGGAAGTTATGTAGTCATGTCTATGGGGACAATCAGAAATTCATGCTGTGTCACTTCAACTAGCCCCTCACAGGTGCATGGCAATTCTATTTTTACTGAACTAGAGTCAAATCAATAAGACAGATGATTTGTTGATTTCCTTGCTTACAAGTGAATTTCTGACTAAATTGTGTGGTCAATTCAGCCAAAGTGGTTCAATCAGTTGGAGGTATAGATACAATCTCAGTTACCTTCCCCTAGGCACCAACTTAGAAAATAAAAGACATGGAAAAGGAAGATAAGAAAGCCCTTTAGGGGAACTGCTGCCCCAAAATGAAAGGATTCCTGAATTTTTGAGAGGTATAGAACTCAAATGTTCCTACGAGAATGAGAACGGTTGTAATGCTCATCCCCCAGATGCCCTCAGTGGGGCTTGCTTGATTCCCATGCCACTAAAGTTTGAGAGGCATTGTGGCCTAGCAGAAAGCATCAATATTCCTGGATTAAGTAAACCTAGATTAGAAGTGAACTCCTGGTACTTCCTAGATGTGTTACTATGAAAAAGCTACTTAATCTTTTTAAACTCCAGTTTTCTTACCTGTAAAATGGGAGTAAAATTAATTAAACCACCTGCCTCAAAGAGTTGTTACAGGAGCGTGCCTTGCAAAACTTAAGGCCTTATACAAACATGATTTGTAATTATTAAAGGCTACTGTCATGTGGCTAGTAGTAGAGATAGGCTGAAATAGTATATTTCTAAATGATATAATTTTATATCATCACATATGACTACAGATATTTTTATGAGTTTGCATAATATTCTCTTTGTGGAATGAACTATTATGACCCAAAGACTTGAGTCCAAATCTCGGATCTCCAATTCACTACCTGTGTGGCTTTAGGCATGTCTATTTCTCTTCTAGTGCCTAAATTTCCTTCTTTATACACTGAGAACATTGGGATAGATGGTAATGAAAAGAGTACTGGCTCTAAGGTCAGAGCAATTGGGTTCAAATACCACTTTTAATATTACCTCTGTGATCTTGGACAAATAACTTCACCTGTCAGCCTCAGTTTCCTTATCTGTAAAATGAAGGGAGTAATCTAGATGGCTGCTGAGCTCCCTTTCAACTCCAGTTTCCTGATCCTAAGACTAAATGACATCTAAGGCCTTCCCACATGAATGACGACCTCTATGGGTCTTTCCAACTTCCCCAGGCCTTAGTTTCCTCCTCTATAAAATGGGGCAGAATGCAGGGTAGAATAAAGTCTCTAAGTTCCCATACAGGTTTAAACATTATATTACATGTGAATTTCTAAAAAGCACCCTTTAGATCTAACTGGAGAACAGAGCCAAGATGGCAGAGTAAAGGCAGGGAATCCCCTTAACTCTCCTCCAAATATCTTCAAATACCATCAAATAATGACTCTAAGCAAATTCTAAAGCAGCAGAACCCACAAAAAGATGGTGTGAAACAATTTTTCAGCCTAAGGCAACTTGGAAGGTTGGCAGAAAAGATCTGTTGCACCTGGATGAGAGCGAATGATGTACAATGCAGGCCATGACTGGGCCCCCGAAAACCAGAAGCAAGACTTGGGAAACACAAATCAGTGGAAGCAGGAAGTTTGCAGACCTCTCAACCCACCAATGATGAGAAGATCAGACAACAGGCCAGAAGGAGAATTTCAAGGTCCCTTTGCTAGCAGCAGGGGCAGGATTCTGAAGTATTATCTATACTTGAATGCAGGTTACAGTCCTAGGTCTTAATCCCAGTGCAAAGAGGAGCATTAGCACAGCAGAGGTGGTAATGCAGGAGAGCAGGGATGCTGGTTACAATTCTAAAGTTGAAAAGAGTGTTGGTGGTGGCTCACAAACCAATGCACAGTACAGGAAAGAGTAAACATATCTCTTCCTAAATCATACCACCTCAAAAGAGCCAAAAACGTACAAATTCCCAGACGTATCTCTGAAAACACCTGTACAAAACCTGAAGGTTGGGATAATGCCCCTTCCACTTGGGAAGCAGAGCCCCACTTTAGCATAGAGTTACAAGTCAAGAAATAGACTGGAGAAATGAACAAATGAGATAAAAATCTCACCATAGAATGTTACTGTGGTGACAAGAAAGATCAAAATATGTATCTGAAGACAACAAAGTCAAAATCCCTGCAAAGAGATTTTGCCTCAGGTCACCAAAGTTTCAGGTGACCTCAGAGAAAAAAAGCCTCAGAGAAAAATATGAATTGACCTCAGGTCACCAAAAAACTCAAAAAGGATTTTGAAAATGAAGTAAGATAGGGAAAATTGGGAAGAGACATAAGATTGAAACAAGAAAATTGTGAAAAAAGAGTCAACAGCCTAGTAAAGACACGAAAAAAAAAATACTGAAGAAAATAATAGTTTGAAAAAACAGTAGGCCAAATGAAAAAAATGGCACAAAAATACAATGAAGAGGAGAATGCCTTGAAAAGCAGAACTGGTCAAATGGAAAAGAAGAAACAAAAGCTCATTGAAGAAAATAATTCCTTAAAAGTTAGAACTGGGAAAGTAGAAGCTAATGACTGTATAAGACATCAAGAAACAATCAAACAAAATCAAAAGAATGAAAAAAATAGAAGAAAATGTAAAATATCTCTTTAGAAAAATAACTAACCTAGAAAACAGCTCCAGAAGATATCATTTAAACATCATTGTACTTCCTAAAAGTCATCCAAAAGAAACAGCCTACACATCATCTTTCAAGAAATTATCAAGAAAAACTGCCCTGATGATGTAGAACCAGAGGGTCAAATAAAAATTGAGTGAATTCACTGATGACCTCCTGAAAGAGATCTCAAGATGAAAACTCCCAAAAATATTAAAGACAACTTACAGAACTCCCAGATCAAGGAGAAATTACTACAAACAGCCAAAAAGAAACAATTCAAATATGGAACCATAGTCAGGATAACACAATATTTAGCACTTTCTACATAAAGTATTGGAGGACTTGGAAGATGATATTCTAGAGAGCAAAAAAAGTTACAATCATGAATCACGTATCCAGAAAACCTGACTATAATCCTTCAAGTATTTCAAGTATTCCTGATGATAAACTGGAGCTGTACAGAAAATGTGACTTTCAACTATAAGATGCAAAAGAAGCATAAAAAGGTAAACAGGAAAGAGAAATCACAAGGGATTTGATAAGTTTAAAATGTTTCTATTCCTATGTAGGAAAATGACATTTATAATTCCAAAAACTTTCTCATTATTCGAGCAATGAGAAGTGTACATGAAACAAAAAAACAGAGGTATGAGTTGAATGTGATAGTATGATTATCTAAAAAAATAAAATTTAGAAATGAGAAAAAAAGGCACTTGAAGCAAGGGAAAGGGAGAAATAAAACAGGATAAATTATCTGACATAAAAGAGATCTGAAAGAGATTTTAGAGTAGAGGGAATAAAGCAGGGGATATAGGGAAGGGAGAACATGAACTTTTACTCTCATTGGAATTGGATCAAAGAGGGAATAATCTACATAATCCTTTGGGTACAGAAATCTTTCTTACCATACAGGAAAGTAGAAAGGGAAGGGGATTAGAAAAAGGGGAAGAAGCTAATAAAATGGGAGCAGCTTGGGTGAGGTAAAAGTCAGAAGCAAAATACTATTGAGAATGGGAGAGAGTATGATAAAGAGGGTGAAAATAAGATGGAGGGAAATACAAAACTGGTGGTCATTACTGTGAAAAAATTACAGGGAATTACTGTGATAAAGACTTCATTTCTCAACAAATTTCATCTGGAAGAACAAAAGGTCAAGAATATCAATGGAATTCAGGGAAAAAATACAAAGAATGGTGGCTTAGCAATACCAGACCTAAAACTATATTATAAAGTAGCAATTGGGGTGGAGCCAAGATGGTGGAGAAGGCACATGCGACTTTCTAAACTCTTCTCTTACCCTCTTTATCAATATTATATCGAGCCTCAAAAATAGTCTTGACTGCTACGATTCATAAAGATAAAAAGTATAACAACTCACCAGCCGAAGAAAATCTGCAGTCTCACCAAAAAGGGTGTGTTCCGGGGCTAGGGGGTAGATCAGCAAAGACTGGGAGAGAAATTAGGTTCCAAGGAGAGCCTCAAACCAAAAGTGAAAGCACAGATCTCAGCACAAGCTCGCAGCCCCAACCCGCAGTACAGGGCTTTTCCTTGGGGCAGTTGCAAACCTGCGCAGCAGGAGGGCACAGCCCAGGTTAGCCTCTAATCTGTGCAGTGGGGGGCTCGGCTTGGAGCCATAGAGCTTTCGCAGGGCCGATTTGCGGGCAGAGACGTTGGGGCAAAGTTCCGGGCAGACTTCCGTTAGAATCGAAGGATTGCGGTCAGCTGCTACTACCCACAGCCGCACAAGAGGCTCTGGCCTGGGGCAGTGACACTTTCACTCCTTAGTCTCTAGCCTAGGGCAATCGCTAACCCACACAGCCCAACTGGGCACTTTGATAGCTCAGACAGTGCTGAATCCATCTCCTGTTGGGGGAAGGGAAAACTCTCACTCAGAGCACTCCCATACCTTGGAGCCAGAAACCGGTTTACATCTCTCCCTGCTCTGCAGAGGAAGCTGGTAACCCCCTTGCCTAGGAGGCATACCCTAAAGGCTTTAAAACATGAATAAAAAGATGAAAAGAACGATGGACAGCTTCTATGCAGAAAAAGAGCAGGTCAGTAAACCTGAAGAGACAGCAAATAGCAAACATGCACCAGACTGTCTTCTTTTACATGATGCTCTCATAGAAGAGACCATTAAAAGTCTCAAAAGAGAGTTAGAAGACAAATGGGGAAAAGAAAGAGAAGCCTTCCAAGAGAGCAACAACTTCCTGAAATATGAATTGGAAAAAGAAAAAAAACAGGAAAGTAAGAATTGTAATTGAAAAATAAAGAATTATAGAAAGTAGGATTTGTGGAATTGAAGAGACAAAGAACTACAAGAAAGTAGGATTTGTGAATTGAAAAAGAAAATAATTCACCAAAAAAAAAATTAGTAAGTGGAAAAAATTACAGATCAAAAGAATTAAAAACTCAATTGACATATAGAGAAAGAAATAAAAAAAGCTAATGGAAAATAATTTTAAAAATTAGAACTGAACAAATTGAAACTAAGATTCATTGAGACAAAAATACAAAAAAAAAAAAAATGACAAACTGAAAAACAGAATTATCTATTTCAAAAAACGACAGACTTGAAAAATAGATCTAGGAGAGATAATCCGAGGATTATTGGACTTTCCGAAAACTATGATGAAAAAAAGAGCCTAGATATGATTTTACAAGAAAACATCAGAGAACTGCCCAGATGTAATAGAATCAGAAGGTAAAATAGGCATTGAAAGAATTCATCGAACACCTTCTGAAAGAGACCCTAAAATAAAACCCCAAGGAATAGGGCCAAATTTCAGAACTATCAGATTAAGGAAAATATTTTATAAGCAGCCAAAAAAACCAAAAACAAAAACAATTTAAATCATGAAAAATCACCCAAGATCTGGTGCCCCACATTAAAGGATCAAAGGGCATGGAATTGATATTCTAAAGGCACAAGAACTTGGGATACAGCCAAGAATAAACTACCCAGAAGTACATTTTCTTCCAGGGAAGAAGATGGATATTTAATGAAACAAATGAATTCCATTTGTTTTAAGGAAAAAACCAGAACTAAACAAAATTTGATTCCAACCATAGGACCAGGAATGGGAAAAGGAAAAAAATTGAGAATTGTTTTGGTGTGAATATACAAAAAAGAAACATGTATAATTTGATTTTACTGATATAAATAAAAAGTGAAGTAGATATGGAAAAGGGATGATGGCAGAATAAGGAGGGGAAGGAGGGATAAAAAGAGGGCCATCCCACAAAGACCAAAGGGAAACTTACAATCTGAGGGAATTTAGAGAGGGGGACTTGGTGAATCTTACCCCATCAGAATTGGTCAAAGAGAAAATAATTGACATTTTTTTAGAGAAAATTCTCTGCCCCAAAAAAGGGGGAAGGAAAAGGGAAAGAAAAAGTAATAAAGGAAGGAAGGGAAAAAGATTCAAAGGGGGAAGGAGGGATTTAAAGAAGGGAAATATTGGATCTGGGTCAAAGCCAAAAGGGAAAGAGGGTTAAAAGCAAGAAAAGTAAAAGATAATCTTTAGGATGGCAGGAAATACAGAATTAGTAATTTAACCGTAAATGTGAATGGGATGAACTCCCCATAAAGAGAGGAGATATAGACTGGATAAAGTCAGAACCCTCAATATGTTGTTTACAAGAAACAATTTAAAGCAGGGATACATATGAGTAAAGGAAAAGGCTGGCAAAACTATTATGTTTGGTAAGTCAAAAAGAGGGTAGGGACCCATTCAGATCAAAAAAGCAAAAATACCAATTAAAAGAGATAAGGAAGGAAACCCAACCGCTAAAGGTGCATGAACAACAAGCTATCAATATTAAACATATATGCCCAAGTGGTATGGCATCCAACTTCCTAAAGGAGAAGTTAAGAGAGTTGCAAAAGAAAAGACAACAAAACTGTAATAGTGGGGAGGATTCAACCTGATCGAATTAGACAAATCAAACCAAAAACAAATAAGAAAGAAATTAAAGAAGTAAAAAGAATATTAGAAAAAAGGGAGTTGGATTTTGGGAAAAAATTAATGGAGATAGAAAAATATTTTTTTCTCAAGTCTTGGAACCCATTCAAAATTACCATATATTAACAAAAACCTGATTAAATGCAAGAAAGCAGACATAGTAAATGCTTTCTTTTCAGATCAGATGCAATAAAACTACAATTAACAAAAAGTTAGGGGAAATAGACCAAAATAATTGGAAACCCAAAAAACTATCTTAAAGAATGATTTGGGCAAAATTATGATAATAAAATTCACCGAAATGACAAGATGAGATGTCATACCAAAATTTGGGATGCAGCCAAAGGGTAAATAAGAGGGAATTTTATATCCTTAGAGGTTTATTGAATAAAACAGAGAAAGAAAAAGATTAATGAATTGGGCTTGAACTAAAAAAAAACTAAAAAAGAGAAATTAAAACCCCCAATCAAATACTAAATTTGAAATTTAAAATTAAAAGGAGAAATTAAAAAATATTGAAAGAAAAAAAATATTGAACTAAAAAAACTAAGAGTTGCTTCATGAAAAGCCAATAAAATAGATAAGCCTTTGAAATTTTGATTGAAAAAGGAGGGAGGAAAAATGAAATTGTAGTTTAAAATGAAAAGGGGAGAACTTTCCACCAATGAAGAGGAAATTAGAGAAATAATAAGGAGTTATTTTCCAACTTTATGCCAATAAATTTGATAACCAAGGAAATGGATGACTACCTAAAAAATAGACTTCCCAGACTAAAAAGAGGGAAGGAATTTTGAATAGTCCCATTTCAGAAAAAAGAAAAGAACAAGCTATGAATCAACTCCCAAAAAAACCCAGGACCAGATGGATTTAATGTGAATTTACCAAAATTTTAAAGAACAATTGATTGGCCCCGTGCTATATAAATTATTTGATAAAATAGGGAATGAAGGGAGTCCCACAAATTCCTTCTATGACAAGACATGGTAATTTGAAATAAACCAGGTAGGTTGAAAAAGGTTTTAACCAACCCCCAGAAAAAGAAATTCTTAAAAAAAAGCAAAAGATACAGAAAATCATCCTCAGGATAATACACTATGATCCAATAGGATTTTAACAGAAGAGGGCTGGTTCAATATTAAAAAACTATCAATAAATTTAAAAAAACCAAATTAACAAAACCATATGACTTCAATAGATGCAGAAAACATTTAAAAATCCAACATCCATTCCTATTAAAAAACCCAGAGTATAGGAAAAATGGACTTTCCAAAATAACAGCAGCACTATTTAAAACCACATAAGCATCATATGTAATAACAAACTGCAACCATTCCCAAAAGATCTGGAGGAAACAAGGGCCCCTATCACCGTTACTATTTAAATTGTATTAGAAATGTAGTTTTAGCAACAAGAGCAAAAAGATTAAAGGGTAAGAATAGGCAATGAGGAAACCAAATTTTCCCCAACGACATGATGGAATTTAGAGCCCCAAATTCTACTAAAAGTTATTAGAAATAATCCAAACTTTAAAAGTTGTTATAAAAAACCCACATAAGTCATCAGATTCTTTTATATCACTAACAAATCCAACAGTCAGAGTTAAAAGAGTTCCATTTAAAGAACTACCTAATAAAAATATAAGGAATTATCTGCCAAGGGAAAATCAAACTTTTATGAGCAAAATTACAGACCACTTTTCACACAAATTAAGTCTGATCTAACCAATTGAAAATAAAATGCCTTGGATAGGGCACAAAAATAAAATGAAAATTTACCTAAACTTTATTTATTTAGCGCTGACCAATCAGACCCCAAAAACTATTTTTTGACCGAAAAAATAACAACAAAATTCATATGGAAAAAAAAAATCAAGAATTTCAAGGGAATTAAATGAAAAAAATTAAATGAAGGTGGCTTAGCTTACCAGATCTAAAATTATATTATAGAGCAGCAATTACCCCATTTGGTATTGGCTAAGGAAAATTAGTTGATCGGGAATAGGTTAGGTTAAGGGAAAAACAGTCAACAACTATAAAATAGTCTTTGACAAACCCAAAGACCCCAGCTTTTGGGATAAGAACACGTTTATAAAAATTTACTGGGAAAATTGGAAAAATATGGGAAACTAGGATTATCCCAATTTAAATGACACCAAGATAAGGTCAAAATGGGTTCAACCTAGGCATGGTAAAATTAAAAATTAGAGGAACAAGGAGTTTACCCCTCAGACCTGTGGAAGGGGAAGGAATTTATGACCAAAGAAGAACTAGAGATCATTACAGATCACAAAATAGTTTTATGACAAACTCAAAAAGTTTTTGCAAAAAAACTAATGCAGATAAGATTAGAAGGAAGCAATAAACTGGGAAAATAGTTTTACAGTCGGTTCGATAAAAGCCTCATTTCCAAAAATATAAGAATTAACTCTAATTTATAAAAATCAAGCCATTCTCCCGTTGAAAAATGGTCGGATATGAAAGACACCCGATGAAGAAATGAAACACCACAATGAAAAGATGCTCCAAGTTTATTAATCAGAGAAATGCAAATTAAGACAACCTAAGATAACCCACACCGTCAGATTTAAGATGACAGGAAAAAAAATATGATTGTTGGAGGGGATACGGGAAAATGGGACATTGATGATTGTTGGTGGAGTTGTAACAACCAACCTTTGATAGTTTAACATACTCAAAAGACAAACTCTTCCTTTGATCCACAGTGCTATACGGGTTATATCCCAAAGAGATACATAGAAGGGAAAGGGACCTGTATGCACGAATGTTTGTCAGCCCTCGTAGGGTTAGAAACTGGAAACTGAGGATGCCCATCAGTTGGAGAATGGCTAAAAATTGTGGTATATGAATATTATGGAAATTATTGTTCTGAAGAAATACCAAACAGGATGATTTCCCAGAAAGGCCTGGGAAACCGGAACTGATGGAGTGAAATGAGGACCAGAGATCATTATATACTTCAACAACAATATTTATGATACCAGTTCTGATGGACCAGGCCATCCTCAGCAACGAGATCAACCAAATCATTTCCAAGTAGCAGTAATGAACTGAACTACCATGCCCAGAGAAAGAACCTAGATGACTAAAAATCATTCCAATGAATTCCCAACCCCAATATATGCCCACCGATTTTTGATTTCCTTCACAAGCTAATTGTATAATATTTGAGTCCGATTCTTTTTGTAAGCAAAATAATGGTTTGGTCATGTATACTTATTTGGTATCTAATTTATATTTTAATGTACTTAACATCTATGGTCATCCGCCACTGGGGAGGGGGGGGTAAGAGGTGAAAAATTGGAACAAGAGGTTTGGCAATTGTTAATGCTGTAAAGTTACCCATGCATATAACCTGTAAATAAAAGGCTATTAAATAAAAAAATAAATAAATAAAGTAGCAATCATCAAAACCATTTGGTACTGATTAAGAAACAGAGGTGGATGAGTGGAATAGATTAGATACACACAACACAGTAATCAAGGCCTATAGTAATCCAGTATTTTACAAACCCCCAAACTCCAGCCTCTGGGATAATCACTCACTATTTGACACAAATTGCTGGGAAAACTACCAAGTATGTCAGAAACTCAACGTAGACCTGCATCTCACCTCATACCAAAATAAGTCAAAATGGGTACATGATTTGTGCATAAATGGTGACACCATAAGCAAGTTAGGAGAGCAAGGGATAAGTTACTTTATCAGATCTTTGAAGAAGGGAGGAATTGATGACCAAAGAAGAACTAGAAAACATTATGAAAGGCAAAATGGACAACTTTGGCTGCATTAAATTAAAAGGATTTTGCACAAACAAAATCAACAGAAACAAGATTAAAAGGGAAGTATGAAGCTGAGAAAAAATCTTTACAGTCAGTGTTTTTGCTAAAGGTCTCATTTCTAAAATATTTAAAGAGCTGTGCCAAATTTATAAGAATACAAGTCATTCCCCAATTGATAGTCAAAGAATATGAATAGACAATTTTCAAATGGCAAATTAAAGCCATCTATAGTCATATGAAAAAATGCTCTAAAACACTACTATTAGAAAAATACAAATTAAAACAACTCTGAGGTACCACCTCACACCTCTAAGATTGGCTAACATGACAGGAAAAGACAACGATAAATGTTAGAGGGGATGTGGGAAAATTGGAACACTGATGCATTGTTGGTAGGGTTGTGAAATCATCCAAGCATTCTGGAGAGTAATTTTGAACTATGTTCAAAGGGTTATAAAACTGTATTCCCTTTGACCCAGCAGTACCACTACTGGGTCTGTATCCCAAGAAAATCATAAAGGAGGGAAAAGGACCCACACGTGCAAAAATGTTTGTAGCAGCCCTTTTTGTAGTAGCAAAGAATTGGAAAATTAGGATATGCCTATCAATAGGGGAATGGCTAAATGAGTTTTGATATAGGAAGGTAATGTAATATCATTGTTTTATAAAAAATGATGAACAAGATGATTTTAGAAAGTCCTGGAAAGATTTACATGAACTAATGCTGAGCTAAACAAGCAAAAGTTGGAATATATTGTACACAATAACAGTAAGAATGTGTGATGATTAACTATGAAAGACTTGGTTCTTCTCAGTGGTTCAGTGATCCAAAGTAATCCCAATAGACTTCAGATAGAAAATGCCATCTGCATCGAGAAAAAGAACTATGGAGACTGAATATAAATCCACACAAGCTATGTTCACTTCTTTTTTCTCTTTTTTTTTCCTCCTGGTTTTTGATTCTTGTTCTGATGTTTCTCTCCCAACATGGGAAACATGACTGATAAATCAATGTGTATTAAAAAATAAATGAATTTCAAAAAAGATTTCATTTCTTAAATATATAGAAAAGTGAGTCAAAGTTACAGAAATAACAACTATTTGATAAATGGTCAAATAAGGCAGTTTTCAAACAAAGTAATCAAAGCTATCTTTGGTCATATGAAAAAATTCTCTAAATAATTGTTAGTTGAGAGTAATGCAAATTAAGAGAACTCTGAGCTACTATCTCACATCTGTCAGATCAGCTGAGAGAAAAAGGAAAAGGAAAATGTTGGAATTGATGTGGGAAAATTAAAACACTAATGTACTGTTGGTTAAGTTGTATACTGATTCAACTATTCTAAAGAGCAATTTGGAATATGTCCAAAAGTCTATAAAACCAGGCATACTCTCTGACCAATCAATACCATTACTAGGTCTGCATCCCAAAGAGAGAAAAAAAAAAGTAAAAGGACCTATGTGTACAAAAATATTTATAACAGTTCTTTTAGTGGTGACAAAGAATTGGAAATTGATGGAATGTCCATGAATTGGGGAATGGTTAAACAAGTTGTTATATATGATTGTGATGAAATACTACTGTCCTTTAAGAAATGATGAACACCATGAAAAACTTACATTACCTGATGCAAAGTGAGATGAGCAGAACAAGGAGAATGTTGTTCCCAGTAGCAGCAATATTGTATAATGTTCAATTGTGAATGACTTAGATATTCTCAGCAATATAACTATCCAAGACAATGCTACGGGTCTTAAAATGAAAGGTGTTGTCCATTTCCAGAAATAGATAGTAGAGCCTAAATGCATATCAAAACTACTTTTAATTTACTTTTTTATTTTTCTTAGGTTTTCTTTTGGTCTGTGTTTTCTTTCACAGAATAACTTAGGTAGAAATGTGTTTTGCAAGACTACACAAGTATAGCCTGTGTCAAATTGCTTGTCTTTTTATTGGAGAGAGAGAAGGGAAGGGAAGGAGAAAATTTGGAACTGAAAATTTGAAAAGAAAAGGAATGTTTAAATTGTTTTTACATGTAATTGAGAAAAAATAAAATATTAAAGAATATCAAAAACCAAAACAAAATAAAAACTACTCTATACCTACACATGGTGATAAAATAACCAAAGTGGCTTCTAGTTCTAAAGCCTGGAGGTCCACTGGGGATTGGAAGGGGTATCCATACTCAGGTTTGATTTCTTTACAGTTTCCTGAGGCACTGTGAGGACAAGTGAAGTATTCCAGGGCAAAAAGTCAGTATTAATTAGAGAGTAGTTGAACCTGGTTCTTCCTAACTCCAAGACCATCCCTGTGACCATTGTTCCATATGCCTTTCAGAATTCCTTGGTCTGGTTATACAAGGGGAGGAAAAAGCACTGCTCAGCTGAGCTGCCTTTTCCAATCAGCATGTAAACTTTTCCACTCTATCCCTCAACATGAGAAATAGTTTACATATTGGAGTTATTTATTTTCAAATCTTATTCCACCCTGAAAGCCATAAGTTCCAGAAGTCAGCATGTTCATTACAAAATATCTTGTAGATAATTGGAAATTATTTGTGTAACTGAATTGAGAAAACAGCACTAGCCACACGATACTCAAATACTCTAGTTAATTGGGATCTCACCAATGTGGTGTTATCCTCTTGTGACGCAGATGAAAACTGCTCCATCCTGCTCACCCAGTGCTTTTCTGATATTTACTCTGGATATGGTCCTCCTTTTCTCTCAACACCTGGAGTACACCAGTAGAAGAAATGGGCTGTCTACAGCTAAATGGAATAGTTGGTTAGAGTGCTAGGTTTGGATTCAGAGATATCTGATTTCATATCTTAGCTCAAATACTCACTAGCTATGTGACTCTGGGCAAGTCACTCATCCTGATTCTGTAAAATGGAGATAATATCATCTACTTCACAAAATTGATGTAAAGGTCTTTAAAGTGTACGGCGGGGCGGAGCCAAGATGGGGGGCGGAGCCAAGATGGCGGAGAAGACACACGCGACTTTCTAAGCTCTTCTCTTACCCTCTTTATCAATATTATATCGAGCCTCAAAAATAGTCTTGACTGCTACAATTCGTAAAGATAAGAAGTAGAACAACTCACCGGCCGAAGAAAATCTGCAGTCTCGCCAAAAAAGGTTGGTTCCGGGGCCAGGGGGGAGATCTGCGCAGACAGGGAGAGAAATTAGGTTCCGAGGAGAGTCTCAAACCGAGGGTGAAAGCACAGATCTCAGCACCCCAACCCGCAGTACGGGGCTTTTCCTTGGGGCAGTTGTGATCCTGCACGGCAGGAGGACGCAGCCCGGGTTAGCCTCCAATCTGCACAGTGGGGAGCTCGGCTTGGGGCCATAGAGCTTTTCCAGGGCCGATTTGCATTGGGCAGAGACACTGGGGCAGAGTTCCGGCGGTCTGCGGTCTGCGGTCTGCGGTCTGCCCTCAGCTGCTAATACTCACAGTCCCACAAGAGGCTCCGGCCTGGGGCAGTGACACTTTCACCAC
This sequence comes from Sarcophilus harrisii, assembly GCF_902635505.1. NCBI lineage: Eukaryota > Metazoa > Chordata > Mammalia > Dasyuromorphia > Dasyuridae > Sarcophilus > Sarcophilus harrisii. The sequence goes on from NC_045432.1 coordinate 46,115,227, forward strand.
TTAGTCTCTAGCCCAGGGCAATCGCTAACCCACTCAGCCCTACTAAGCAGTTTGATAGCTCGGCCAGTGCTGAATCCACCTCCTGTTGGGGGAAGGGAAAACTCTCACTCAGAGCACTCCCATACCTCGGAGCCGGAAATCGGTTTACATCTTTCCCTGCTCTGCAGAGGAAGCTGGTAACCCCCTAACCTAGGAGACCTACCCTAAAGGCTTTAAAACATGAATAAAAAGATGAAAAGAACGATCAACAGCTTCTATGCAGAAAAAGAACAGGTCAGCAAACCTGAAGAGACCTCAAACAGCAAAAATGCATCAGACTGTCCTCCTTTACATGATGCTCTCATAGAAGAGACCATTAAAAGTCTCAAAAGAGAGTTAGAAGATAAATGGGGAAAGGAAGAGAAGCCTTCCAAGAGAGCAACAACTTCCTGAAATACGAATTGGAAAAGTTAAAAAATTCCCAGGAAGTGCAAATTGGTGAATTGGAAAAAATAAAAAAATCACAGGAAAGTAAGAATTGTGAATTGGAAAAAATAAAGAATTCACTAGAAAGTAGGATTTGTGAATTGGAAAAGACAAAGAACTCGCAAGAAAGTAGGATCCGTGAATTGGAAAAGACAAAGAACACACAAGAAAGTAGGATCTGTGAATTGGAAAAAGAAAATAATTCACTAAAAAAAAATTAGTGAAATGGAAAAAATTCCACAGACCAAAACAATACATTCAAAAACTCAATTGGACATATACAGAAAGAAGTAAAAAAAGCTAATGAAGAAAATAATTCTTTAAAAATTAGAACTGAACAAATTGAAACTAATGATGCATTGAGACAGCAAGAATCAGTCAAACAAAACCAAAAATGACAAACTGGAAAAACCATGAATTATCTACTTGCAAAAATGACAGACTTAGAAAATAGATCTAGGAGAGATAATCTGAGGATTATTGGACTTTCCGAAAACTGTGATGAAAAAAGAGCCTAGATACTATTTTACAAGAAATCATCAAAGAGAACTGCCCAGATGTAATAGAATCAGAAGGTAAAATAGGCATTGAAAGAATTCATCGAACACCTTCTGAAAGAAACCCTAAAATAAAAACCCCAATGAATATTGTGGCAAAATTTCAGAACTATCAGATTAAGGAAAAAATTTTACAAGCAGCCAAAAAAAAACCATTTAAATACCGAGGTGCCCTATAAGGATCACCCAAGATCTGGCTGCCTCTACATTAAAGGAAAGAAGGGCCTGGAATATGATATTCCGAAAGGCACAAGAACTTGGGATGCAACCAAGAATAAACTACCCAGCTAAGCTGAGCATTTTCTTCCAGGGAAGAAGATGGACATTTAATGAAACAAATGAATTCCATTTGTTTCTGAAGAAAAAACCAGAACTAAACAAAAAATTTGATCTCCAAGAATAGAACTCAAGAGATGCAGAAAAAGGTAAAAATAACTCTTGAGAATTGTATTTCTATTGTGGATATACAAAAAAAAATACATGTAAAATTTGATAGTACTGATATAACATAAAAAAAGGGAAGTAGATATGGAAAAGGGATGATGGCAGAATAAGGTGGGAAGGAGGGATAAAAAGAGGGAAACCACATCCCACAAAGAGGCTAAGGAAACTTATCATATCTGAGGAATTTAGAGAGGGGAGGAACATTGTGGAATCTTACTCTCATCAGAGTTGGCTCAAAGGAAAATAATTGACATTTGTTTAGAGAAATTCTCTCGCCTCATTAAAAACGGGGAGAGGAAAAGGGAAAAGAAAAAGAGTAATAAGGGAAGGAAGGGGAAAGACTCAAAGGGGGAGGAGGGATTATAAAGAGGATAAGTATCGTGATACAAGAGGGTACATAAGTTTAAAAGGGGAAAGAGGGTTGGGGGAGGCAAGAATAAGTAAGCACAATCTGGGGTTATTAGGATGGCAGGAAATACAGATTTAGTAATTCTAACCGTAAATGTGAATGGGATGAACTCCCCCTAAAGAGGAGGGCAGATAGTAGACTGGATCAAAAGTCAGAACCCTACAATATGTTGTTTACAGAAACTACATTTAAAGCAGGGGGATACATATAGAGTAAAGGTAAAAGGCTGGAGCAAAATCTATTATGCTTCAGGTGAAGTCAAAAAGCTAGGTAGCCATCCTTATCTCAGATCAAGCAAAAGTAAAATTGATCTAATTAAAAGAGATAAGGAAGGAAACTACATCCTGCTAAAGGGTAGCATAAACAACGAAGCAATATCAATATTAAACATATATGCACCAAGTGGTATGGCACTCAGCTTCCTAAAGGAGAGTTAAGAGAGTTGCAAGAAGAAATAGACAACAAAACTGTAATAGTAGGAGATCTCAACCTTGCACTCTCAGAATTAGACAAATCAAACCACAAAACAAATAAGAAAGAAATTAAAGAAGTAAACAGAATATTAGAAAAATTAGGTATGTTGGATCTTTGGAGAAAATTGAATGGAGATAGAAAGGAATATACTTTCTTCTCAGCAGTTCATGGAACCTATTCAAAATTGACCATATATTAGGACATAAAGACCTAAAATTAAATGCAAGAAAGCAGAAATAGTAAATGCTTTCTTTTCAGATCATGATGCAATAAAACTACATTCAACAAAAATTAGGGGAAATAGACCAAAAAGTAATTGGAAACTAAACAATCTCATCTTAAAGAATGATTGGGTGAAGCAGCAAATTAAGATACAATTAATAATTTCACTCAAGATAATGACAATGATGAGACATCATACCAAAATTTGTGGGATGCAGCCAAAAGCGGTAATAAGAGGGAATTTTATATCCTTAGAGGCTTACTTGAATAAAACAGAGAAAGAAAAGATTAATGAATTGGGCTTGCAACTAAAAAAACTAAAAAAGACCAAATTAAAACCCCAATCAAATACTAAATTGGAAATTCTAAAATTAAAAGGAGAAATTAAAATATTGAAAGTAAAAATCTATTGAACTAATTAATAAAACTAAGAGTTGGTTCTATGAAAAAGCCAATAAAATAGATAAGTCCTTTGGTAAATCTGATTAGAAAAGGAGGAGGAAAATGAAATTAGTAGTCTTAAAAATGAAAAGGGAGAACTTTCCACCAATGAAGAGGAAGTTAGAGAAATAATAAGGAGTTATTTTGCTCAACTTTATGCCAATAAATTTGATAACCTAAGTGAAATGGATGACTACCTCCAAAAATATAGACTTCCCAGATTAACAGAGGAGGAAGTAAATTGCTTGAATAGTCCCATTTCAGAAAAAGAAATAGAACAGGCAATTAAACAACTCCCTAAGAAAAAATCCCCAGGACCAGATGGATTTACATGTGAATTTTACCAAACATTTAAAGAACAATTGGCCCCAATGCTATATAAATTATTTGATAAAATAGGGAATGAAGGAGTCCTACCAAATTCCTTCTATGACACAGACATGGTACTGATACCTAAACCAGGTAGGCTAAAAACAGAGAAAGAAAATTATAGACCAATCTCCCTAATGAATATTGATGCTAAAATCTTAAATAAGATATTAGCAAAAGACTACAGAAAATCATCTCCAAGATAATACACTATGATCAAGTAGGATTTATACCAGGAATGCAGGGCTGGTTCAATATTAGGAAAACTATCAATATAATTGGCCATGTTAATAACCAAATTAACAAAAACCATATGATCATCTCAATAGATGCAGAAAAAGCATTTGATAAAATCCAACATCCATTCCTATTAAAAACATTTGAGAGTATAGGAATAAATGGACTTTTCCTTAAAATAATCAGCAGCATCTATTTAAAACCATCAGTAAGCATCATATGTAATGGAGACAAACTGCAACCATTCCCAATAAGATCTGGAGTGAAACAAGGTTGCCCACTATCACCGTTACTATTTAATATTGTATTAGAAACGCTAGCTATAGCAATAAGAGCTGAGAAAGAGATTAAAGGAATAAGAATAGGCAATGAGGAAGCCAAATTATCACTTTGCCGATGACATGATGAGTATACTTAGAGAACCCCAGAGATTCTGCTAAAAAGTTATTAGAAATAATCCACAACTTTAGCAAAGTTGCTGGTTATAAAATAAACCCACATAAGTCATCAGCATTCTTATATATCACTAACAAAATCCAACAGTCAGAGTTACAAAGAGAAATTCCATTTAAAGTAACTACTGATAATATAAAATATTTAGGAATCTATCTGCCAAGGGAAAATCAGAAACTTTATGAGCAAAATTACAGACCACTTTTAACACAAATTAAGTCTGATCTAACCAATTGGAAAAATATTAAATGCTCTTGGATAGGGCGAGCAAATATAATAAAGATGACAATATTACCTAAACTAATCTATTTATTTAGCGCTATACCAATCAGACTCCCAAAAACTATTTTAATGACCTGGAAAAATAACAACAAAGTTCATATGGAAAAACAAAAGGTCAAGAATTTCAAGGAATTAATGAAAAAAAAAATCAAATGATGGTGGCTTAGCTGTACCAGATCTAAAACTATACTATAGAGGAGCAGTTACCAAAACTATTTGGTATTGGCTAAGGAATAGATTAGTTGATCAGTGGAATAGATTGGGTTCAAGGGATAAAACAGTCAACAAATATAGCAACCTAGTCTTTGACAAACCCAAAGATCCCAGCTTTGGGATAAGAACTTACTGTTTGATAAAATTGCTGGAAAATTGGAAACTAATATGGCAGAAACTAGGCATTGATTCATACTTAACGCCGTACACCAAGATAAGGTCAAAATGGGTTCATGACCAGGCATAAAGAATGAAATTATTAATAAATTAGAGGAACATAGGATAGTTTACCTCTCAGACCTGTGGAAGGGAAGGTTTTTATGACCAAAGCAGAACTAGAGATCATTACTGATCACAAAATAGAAAATTTCGATTATACCAAACTGAAAAGTTTTTGTACAAACAAAACTAATGCAGACAAGATTAGAAGGGAAGCAATAAACTGGGAAAATATTTTACAGTCAAAGGTTCTGATAAAGGCCTCATTTCCAAAATATATAGAGAATTAACTCTAATTTATAAAAATCAAGCCATTCTCCAATTGAAAAATGGTCAAAGGATATGAACAGACAATTCTCAGATGAAGAAATTGAAACTATTTCTAGTCATATGAAAAGATGCTCCAAGTCATTATTAATCAGAGAAATGCAAATTAAGACAACTCTAAGATACCACTACACACCTGTCAGATTGGCTAAGATGACAGGAAAAATAATGATGATTGTTGGAGGGATGTGGGAAAACTGGGACATTGATTCATTGTTGGTGGAGTTGTGAACGAATCCAACCATTTTGAGAGTAGTTTGGAACTATGCTCAAAAAGTTATCAAACTGTGCATACCCTTTGATCCAGCAGTGTTACTACTGGGATTATATCCCAAAGAGATTATAAAGAAGGGAAAGGGACCTGTATGTGCACGAATGTTTGTGGCAGCCCTTTTGTAGTGGCTAGAAACTGGAAACTGAATGGATGTCCATCAGTTGGAGAATGGCTGAATAAATTGTGGTATATGAAAATTATGGAATATTACTGTTTTGTAAGAAATGACCAACAGGATGATTTCAGAAAGGCCTGGAGAGACTTACACGAACTGATGCTAAGTGAAATGAGCAGGACCAGGAGATCATTATATACTTCAACAACAATACTAGATGATGACCAGTCCTGATGGATCAGGCCATCCTCAGCAACGAGATCAACCAAATCATTTCTAATGGAGCAGTAATGAACTGAACTAGCTATACCCAGAAAAAGAACTCTGGGAGATGACTAAAAACCATTACATTGAATTCCCAATCCCTATATTTATGCACACATGCATCTTTGATTTCCTTCACAAGCTAATTGTACAATAATTCAGAGTCTGATTCTTTTTGTACAGCAAAATAATGCTGTGGTCATGTATACTTATTGTGTATCTAAGTTATATTTTAATATATTTAACATCTACTGGTCATCCTGCCATTTAGGGGAGGGGGGGGGGGGGGGGTAAGAGGTGAAAAAGTGGAACAAGAGGTTTGGCAATTGTTAATGCTGTAAAGTTACCCATGTATATATATCCTGTAAATTAAAGGCTATTAAATAAAAAAAAAAAAAAAAAAAAAAAGATAATGACAATGATGAGACGTCATACCAAAATTTGTGGGATGCAGCAAAGCGGTAATAAGAGGAATTTTATATCCTTAGAGAGCTTACTTTGAATAAAACAGAGAAAGAAAAGATTAATGAATTGGGCTTGCAACTAAAAAACTAAAAAAGACCAAATTAAAAACCCCAATCAAATACTAAATTGGAAATTCTAAAATTAAAGGAGAAATTAAAATATTGAAAGTAAAAAATCTATTGAACTAATTAATAAAACTAAGAGTTGGTTCTATGAAAAGCCAATAAAATAGATAAGCCTTTGGTAAATCTGATTAGAAAAAGGAGGGAGGAAAATGAAATTAGTAGTCTTAAAAATGAAAAGGAGAACTTTCCACCAAGGAAGAGGAAATTAGAGAAATAATAAGGAGTTATTTTGCTCAACTTTATGCCAATAAATTTGATAACCTAAGTGAAATGGATGACTACTCCAAAAATATAGACTTCCCAGATTAACAGAGGAGGAAGTAAATTGCTTGAATAGTCCCATTTCAGAAAAAGAAATAGAACAGGCAATTAAACAACTCCCTAAGAAAAATCCCCAGGACCAGATGGATTTACATGTGAATTTTACCAAACATTTAAAGAACAATTGGCCCCAATCTATATAAATTATTTGATAAAATAGGGAATGAAGGAGTCCTACAAATTCCTTCTATGACACAGACATGGTACTGATACCTCAAACCAGGTAGGCTGAAAACAGAGAAAAGAAAATTATAGACCAATCTCCCTAATGAATATTGATGCTAAAATCTTAAATAAGATATTAGCAAAAGACTACAGAAAATCATCTCCAAGATAATACACTATGATCAAGTAGGATTTATACCAGGAATGAGGGCTGGTTCAATATTAGGAAAACTATCAATATAATTGGCCATGTTAATAACCAAATTAACAAAAACCATATGATCATCTCAATAGATGCAGAAAAAGCATTTGATAAAATCCAACATCCATTCCTATTAAAAACACTTGAGATATAGGAATAAATGGACTTTTCCTTAAAATAATCAGCAGCATCTATTTAAAACCATCAGTAAGCATCATATGTAATGGAGACAAACTGCAACCATTCCCAATAAGATCTGGAGTGAAACAAGATTGCCCACTATCACCGTTACTATTTAATATTGTATTAGAAACGCTAGCTATAGCAATAAGAGCTGAGAAGAGATTAAAGGAATAAGAATAGGCAATGAGGAAGCCAAATTATCACTCTTTGCCGATGACATGATGGTATACTTAGAGAACCCCAGAGATTCTGCTAAAAAGTTATTAGAAATAATCCACAACTTTAGCAAAGTTGCTGGTTATAAAATAAACCCACATAAGTCATCAGCATTCTTATATATCACTAACAAAATCCAACAGTCAGAGTTACAGAGAAATTCCATTTAAAGTAACTACTGATAATATAAAATATTTAGGAATCTATCTGCCAAGGGAAAATCAGAAACTTTATGAGCAAAATTACAGACCACTTTTCACACAAATTAAGTCTGATCTAACCAATTGGAAAAATATTAAATGCTCTTGGATAGGGCGAGCAAATATAATAAAGATGACAATATTACCTAAACTAATCTATTTATTTAGCGCTATACCAATCAGACTCCCAAAAAACTATTTTAATGACCTAGGAAAAAATAACAACAAAGTTCATATGGAAAACAAAAGGTCAAGAATTTCAAGGAATTAATGAAAAAAAAATCAAATGATGGTGGCTTTAGCTGACCAGATCTAAAATTATATTATAGAGCAGCAGTTACCAAAACTATTTGAGTATTGGACTAAGGAATAGATTAGTTGATCAGTGGAATAGAGTAGGTTCAAGGGATAAAACAGTCAACAAATATAGCAACCTAGTCTTTGACAAACCCAAAGATCCCAGCTTTTGGGATAAGAACTTACTGTTTGTTAAAAATTGCTGGGAAAATTGGAAACTAATATGGCAGAAACTAGGCATTGATCCATACTTAACGCCTTACACCAAGATAAGGTCAAAATGGGTTCATGACCTAGGCATAAAGAATGAAATCATTAATGAATTAGAGGAACATAGGATAGTTTACATCTCAGACTCGTGAAGGGAAGGTCTTTATGACCAAAGCAGAACTAGAGATCATACTGATCACAAAATAGAAAATTTTGATTATACCAAACTGAAAAGTTTTGTACAAACAAAACTAATGCAGACAAGATTAGAAGGGAAGCAATAAACTGGGAAAATTTTTACAGTCAAAGGTTCTGATAAAGGCCTCATTTCCAAAATATATAGAGAATTAACTCTAATTTATAAAAAATCAAGCCATTCTCCAATTGAAAAATGGTCAAAGGATATGAACAGACAATTCTCAGATGAAGAAATTGAAACTATTTCTAGTCATATGAAAAGATGCTCCAAGTCATTATTAATCAGAGAAATGCAAATTAAGACAACTCTAAGATACCACTACACACCTGTCAGATTGGCTAAGATGACAGGAAAAATAATGATGATTGTTGGAGGGGATGTGGGAAAACTGGGACATTGATTCATTGTTGGTGGAGTTGTGAACGAATCCAACCATTTTGGAGAGTAGTTTGGAACTATGCTCAAAAAAGTTATCAAACTGTGCATACCCTTTGATCCAGCAGTGTTACTACTGGGATTATATCCCAAAGAGATTATAAAGAAGGGAAAGGGACCTGTATGTGCACGAATGTTTGTGGCAGCCCTTTTTGTAGTGGCTAGAAACTGGAAACTGAATGGATGTCCATCAGTTGGAGAATGGCTGAATAAATTGTGGTATATGAAAATTATGGAATATTACTGTTCTGTAAGAAATGACCAACAGGATGATTTCAGAAAGGCCTGGAGAGACTTACACGAACTGATGCTGAGTGAAATGAGCAGGACCAGGAGATCATTATATACTTCAACAACAATACTAGATGATGACCAGTTCTGATGGATCAGGCCATCCTCAGCAACAAGATCAACCAAATCATTTCTAATGGAGCAGTAATGAACTGAACCAGCTATACCCAGAAAAAGAACTCTGGGAGATGACTAAAAACCATTACATTGAATTCCCAATCCCTATATTTATGCCCACCTGCATTTTTGATTTCCTTCACAAGCTAATTGTACAATAATTCAGAGTCTGATTCTTTTTTGTACAGCAAAATAATGTTTTGGTCATGTATACTTATTATGTATCTAAGTTATATTTTAATATATTTAACATCTACTGGTCATCCTGCCATTTTAGGGGGGGGGGGGGATAAGAGGTGAAAAATTGGAACAAGAGGTTTGGCAATTGTTAATGCTGTAAAGTTACCCATGTATATATCCTGTAAATAAAAGGCTATTAAATTAAAAAAAAAAAAAAAAAAGAAATAAACAGACTCCATTTTTCTACCAAAAAAAAAAAAAAAAAAAAAAAAGTGTACGGCAAACCTTAAAATGCTTTACAATTCCTACCTATTATGAAATTTTTATCAGGAAACTCATTGCTTCCAAGTGAACTTTTTCACATCACATATCAGCATCTTAATTATCGAACTTTGACTCTGAAAAGCCCAGTCTCCCTTCTGGCAATGAAAAGCACCCCAGTGATTTCAGAGTGACTGTCTCACAATATTTTTTTCCTTTTCTTAAAAGATGCTAATTATAACTAACTTCTGTAATCTTCTTAAAGTGTCCCTGGAGGAAAACATTGCTAGATGTTGATACTGTTGCCATCTCTTATTTCTACCAAAATACTAGAAGAAACAACTTTGATAGTTATATTTGGTTCATGTTTTGATAAAGCCAGAGGGTAGCTTCTTTGAACATGGGGCAGGTCACTGGAATCAGCCAATGATTTACAAAATTCAGTATTCTGAGAACCTGGTTAAAGATGTTGCTAAAGATAGAGGCAGAACAACTGAAAGCAAAGGATTCAGTACTTTGGTGTTCATGATCTTGCATGAACTTTGCAGATAATGAGGAATCTAAATCTCTTCCTTTTCCGGATTTACTCATGAAATGGCTGAAATGTATGCTGTCAAAGTAATCCAACCCAGTTCCCTCCTATAGAGAGCCATAGTTTTCTTGACTTTTGAAGGAGCTAAACTGAAACTTAGACCTCATCTAGTGAAATCCTTTTATTCTCTAAATGAGGAAACCAAAGCCCAGGGAGAAATGATATGGTTACTATCTTGTGAAATTCAGCTTCCCCATTTGAGTTAGAATCAGTTTGAGTTGAAGAGAAATGAATTAATTCCTCTAGAATGATTCAGTCAGAACTTGAAAAACAATAGGAGCGTGTAGTTAAACCTTGATAATAACTCAGCTCCCAAAAAAAAGTACTTCAGTAGCTAATCTATTAATTTTCAAGGGCAATTTAAAAAATCATTAACATTCATAATTAAAATATTTATAGCTCTTATATTTAATATTGTACCTTAGATCTTCTCTATATTTGAGGTTTATATTATTGTCTCTTGAAAATCTAGCACATAATGATTTAAATCATCTGATTAGGGTTTAACTGAATAGCTTTTTAATAATAGGTAGCAACAGGAAATATATATATATATATATATATATATATATATATATATATATATATATATATGTCTACTGGTTATGAGCCTGTCCATTCAAAGCAAAAGCAGATTAATTTAGATAGATGATACTAAATGTCTTTGCAGCATAGTATAAGCTGCCAGAGGTTTGTGTCATTAGCATAACCTTCAAGAAGCCACCATGACTTTCACACCAGGATAAGGCAATGAGGTAGGACTCTGGTGTCAAGGGGAAATGATGAAAGCTCCCAACCCAAAGATGAATCTGACCTTTACCTTCTTCTCTGGGTGGAAAAATTATGCAAGAACATGGCTGAGACTCATTCGGGACGAACATTTGTGAATGGGAAGTCGCTGACATGATTGGAGGAACTAACCACACTAATAAGGTTCTGTGTTATTCAATAATAGACTTTAACAATGGAGTATCTTTACTATATAAGAACAGATAACATTTCCAGAAAGCACTAGGGTTTGCATTTCACTCGACCTATAAATAAGACATCATTATCCTCATTTTATATATCAAAAAACCAAGGCTTAGAGATGACAAATGACTTGCTTATAATCACATAGCAAGGAAGCATCCTAAATGCTGGAAATATATTACTCTGGACCCTTATTAGAGCTTTTCACCTTCTTGTCATTCCAGGACTTGGAGATTCAGAATGTGGGGCAATTAGTCTTATGCCTCTGGGCTAATGGTTTTATATACAGCTCTCTGAGATAAGGACCTTTGGCATTTGGGAGACTTGGGAAAGGAAGCACCTGGGATAATCTCTAATTGTTTTTCTAAGTAGTTCTTTAATACACTACTGAATAACAAGAGTCTATTAGCTAGCTGATGATTCTTATTCTTACCATTATTATCATCATCACTTTTATTATTATTTATTGATTTCCTATCAATAGAGATGAATTCCATTGTTTGACAAAAAACCACGTGGCTGGATGCCTGGCTTTATTTGTATTAATCGGAGATGATTTTTAAGAGATTGAAGCAATAATGGTAATAGCTACTGTTTTATATAAATGTTACATTTATTTTTAAGATTCTTCTTTGATTTGTTTCCTTAAGGAGCTATTTGTTATTTCTTTTTATTATTATTAAGATTAAGGAATGTGTGAGAGAAACATAGATGACATAAGGAGATCATTCTTCCTGTTCCCAAAACTCTTTCCGATATAAGGGTTAGAAGCCCTGGTAGTTATGGATTGGGGGGTGCTTCTGTTCTCTGAACGTTCCCCTCCTAGTAACAGATGCTATTCCTTGAGGGTACATCAAGAATAATTAGGAAGGCATTAATTCCTAGAGGACAACTGAATAAATACCAACTACAGGTCTAAAATACATGCTTCCATCTAGTTCTCAGAACTCTTCCTTGAAGCTTAAACCTTACTCATTCATCCTAGATAGAGTGGTTCCAAGACAGTCTGTGCCCATGACTAAGGCTGTTTAATTCCCCCATACGTAGTAAAGCAATTCCCCCAGTATGATCCAGCACAATATTGAAAAATGGTAGAGGTAGGTGATTAAACCTTGACAGTAATGGAGCTCCAAAAAGGAGTGTATGAGTAGCTAATCTATTAAATCTCAAGGACAATTTTTAAAAATCATTAACATACATAATTAAGGTATTTATAGCTCATGTATTTAATATATTTCACAAAAGGAAAATCGGTTCCTTTAAAAAACACCACTGCAGGGAAAATTTGATGTATTCTACTCCTACATCATAAAAATAATAACAATAAAGCCATCCAATGTTCTGTATCCAAATTAGACCTTGCCATAACCTTTGCTACTTCCATGATAAAAACATATTGATTAGAACATTTTTAATTAGTGGAGATTTTAGATTGGTGAGAATACCTCATTATCACCTATCAATCAGATTTGTTCGCCACATTCTCCCATAAAAAGAACTACTATGATCTCTGAGAGGAAAATTATTGTAACTGCTGTAGTTCCATACAAACAGGGTGGTTTCTAAGATATTAAAGCTTCAAGAAATAAGCTTTTTCAAAGTACTGAATGTAGGCTAGCAGATAAGAGGGGGAGTTTTCCTTACCTGAAAGTTCCCTTCACCAATAAAATCAATGATCAAAGCCCTTTCCCTATCTCTCTCTTCATTCTTATCATCTCCTTGCCCCTTCACTCCCTCATCCATTTACCACTGGCTCTCTCATTCTGTAGGATGTTTGTCCTTAAAGACCCACAGGTCAAGCAGAGAGGAAGCACTGGCCATGCCAGACAGCTTGCTTCTTAAATGGATTCCTTCCCTTGTATTACCATCCTCAAAGGATTCTTAGAAGAGGGTGGAGGAGATTAGGAGGAGACTTACCCGAGTTTGATTCTGGGCTCAGATTGCTACTAATTATATGATCCTAAGCAAATTAATGATCTTTGAGTCCGTTTCTTCAGCTGCAAAATGGGGGTAATACATGTTGTAAGGCAGGATTTTGGTGGAACAGAGAGCTGTGATGTGAAAGTTAGGGAAGGGAGAAACTTTGAGTTAATCCCCAACACTCCCACGATCCCACCTGGGACTATTATAAGCAAGGCAATTGCTATGCAGCTCTGGGGAGGCTTGGGTTAAGTTTGCTTCCAGGTGGACTGGAACCCAGCTGTGGCTTCATTCGGCAAGAAAACCATAAAAACAATTTTTAGGACTTTGGTTAAGTGCTCCTGAGGTCGCAGGAAATCTTCTTACTAACTGCTTTTAATCTCTTTGCCCATTGCTTTTATCCTCTAGACTGCTTTTAACTGCCTAGGGAACTGCTTTAATTTTGAATATTTTTTTATTACACAGATTGTTTGTTTGAACCGTAGGTCACTGCATGATCTATTGTATCAAATGCAAAGCCTGATGCCAATCTCCCATGATTGTCCGGAGACTTACAAGAAGATGTACATGAAGAATTTTGTAGCCTTAAAAGGGATAAGAGTAGGGAACAGGCCCTGTGCTTTCATCACGAAAGACAGTGCCCAGGTGAGGAAAGTCTCTCTACCAACATATATTGGAACCATCACTGCAACGTATAATCTTAAAGAATTGTCTAAGGCCCTGAACTGCTGAATAATTTGCCCAAGGTCACACAACTAGTACGCATCAAAGGTAAGACATGAATTCAGGCCTTCCTAGCTTCAAGGCTTTCCTTCTACCTGCTATACCATGCTGCCTTTAAAGCAATATGGAAATGCCAGTTACTAGTATTCATGCACTGGAAAACTCTTCATATGAAAAGATTGAACTCTTTCTTTTTGGCCCTTGAGGATTGTACTGTGAATAAGGAGTAGATGGATGGTGGCAGGGAGACCAATTTCAACTCACTTTTTACGGGGAAAATACTTCCTAAGGATCAGAACGATATAAAAATGAAATGGACTGCCCCAGTAAGTCGTAGGGTTTCCTTAAACAAGGTGTTTGCAAGGGAAGGCTAGGGGACTTCTTGTTTGAGAGGAAAAGATTCCTATACAGTCATGGATTGTACTAGATGTTCTCAGATTGTATGCTCATGTCCCTTCCACCTGTGAAATAAACTAATAAATACCTCCTCTCCTAACTTTAAAAAAAAAAAACTTGATCCCAGGTGGGATCGTGGGAGTGTTGGGGATTAACTCAAAGCTTCTCCCTTCCCTAACTTTCACATCACAGCTCTCTGTTCCACCAAAATCCTGCCTTACAACATGTATTATGTTGTACATAATAATGACAGCACTGGAATCCAGTCCCAATCGCATACTGTTTCTGCTAGACAACAGTAATTTTCTTACATTATATGTATGTTTATTCAATGACCAAGAATTTATTTACTCTATATAACTGTAACCATTGAATAAGGATAGGTTATCTTTTTTTACGATATATAATTTCTCAAATGTCAGCTTAGTTTTTTAAAAAAAATAACCTCAAATGATCTATTAATCACTATTTATTCTTGTTTACCCTATCTAAAAAATGTGTATTTCACATTTTCTGAAATGGATGGAGTTATCCCATATAAGGCTGTTTGGCATATTAAGCTAATAAGTGATAATTTCAGTTTTGTTGTAATTAGAATTGCTTTAGAAGATACAATGGCTTTTTTCACTTTCATTTGGAGCAAATTACTTTTCTGCAACACCCTCATTTTACGCTACATGCTTCCAAATTAAAACAAACTACCAGCCAGACTGAAACATTGCTACTCTTGTTTCTTTTCATACCAAAAGCTTGTAAAACATGTAATGGATAATTATGACAGTCAATGAGCTATATGTTAAGAAAGGCATTAAAATAGTTAAAACTGAATTCTCACATAGAACTAAAGTCTTCTCTCTTGGGCAGGGGATGGGGAAGTAGGGGGTAGGGGGGAGTTTGAGGTATGTAACCAAGCTAACCAACAACATA
Source organism: Sarcophilus harrisii (assembly GCF_902635505.1). Classification (NCBI taxonomy): domain Eukaryota; kingdom Metazoa; phylum Chordata; class Mammalia; order Dasyuromorphia; family Dasyuridae; genus Sarcophilus; species Sarcophilus harrisii. Next base: position 46,130,389 of record NC_045432.1, read on the forward strand.
ACCAGGACATGTAACCTTGGATTTTGTTCCAGTTGTCAATGAATTTTAAGACTTGACCATGGACCCAAAGCCAGTATCTTTTGAGAGGTAGATATAGTTAGATGTATAGAATGACAATGTCTGGTGAGAAGTGAAAATGGCACATCCATCACAAGGCCAGTCTTATCAATGGCAGCCATCATCATCCTTCCAGATGAGTTTGAGAAGTCAGAGAAAGAACTGACCATGAATTTAGCACCCTGGGTGCCTTGCATTCAATCTAAGGCAAGGAGGACTATGTGGTAATAGGAATAAGAGACTGCACTAAATCTTTAAAACTTCATTCTATAGATTCTGTATTAGGCATGAGGGTCATGTGGGAGTGGAATCTTTCACTCAAAATGCTCCAGAAGGGAATCCAGGTCATACTCTTCTTTCTCATGAGGGACCCAGGACTTTTGCCCTGTCCCTGGGCCAACCCCAAAGAATGGAAGATGAGTTCCTAGTTTGATGTGTGTACTTTGGGAGGGGGTAAGGGACCACATGCTGCCCAGTGACAATGAAATCCTTTTTTGCACCTTTCTCCTCCTCCCTCCCCCCAAACATGGTAGAGTTAAAACCATGTGGACAAATTCATACTTGGCTAGAGGATCCATCAGTATCACCAATGCAGTACCTTCACAGTCCTACTGCCTTTGCAACTTATTGAGGCCCATGCTGGGAGCCAGGGCTCAATCGACATCAGGGGAGAAAAAAGGGATGAGTGACCAGGGTCATAAAGACAGTGATGCCGACAATAAAAGGAAAAAGGCCTTCAGATATAAAGGAAAGAAAGTTCAAGTGGCACAAGACTACACCACACCCACTCAAAACCTCAGAAGATAATGGAATATATTCCAATGAGCAAAGAAGCTTAGGATACAGTAGCCTAAAGCAATCTACCTTATAACTCTGAGCATAACCATACATGAAAAATAGGAATATTCAATTAAAAAGGTGTTAAAAGCATTCTTTGAAAGAAAACCAGACCCCAGGAGACTATTTATTTTTCAAATAGCCCAGATAACAGTAATAGGAAAAAGTGAAAACAAATACAGTAATCAAGGATGACAGCAACAAAATAACAACAGAAATCCATTAAGAGATTTCTTTCAAAAAGTATATAAGGAGACTAGGGTGAAAGCAGAACCTAGAGAATAATGATGATACATAAGGCATTTTGAACCAAATCTCCTAATATCCCTACAGGTAAACCATGTTTTTGTTAAATTACAGAATGAGAGGGTACAAAAAGGGAAAGAGGAGAGAGAGGAAGAGGATAGAGGGAGCTATGTCATGTGCACTCATCAAATTAAGTTATAATGAAAAGAAAATAACTGCCACATTTGTTCTACAGGAAAAGACAGGAGAATAGAGGAAGAGGCAAAGATTGGGATTAAAATTTAGTTTTAGAGGTGGGAGAAGATACCACTGATGAATGGTCCCATAAGCAAAAAGATGTATTCTTAAAAGAGGGAGGAACAAAACAACAACGAGACTTTACCTTATACTCAGCAAATTGGCAAATGTGCCAAAAGTTGGGAATTGCCAATTTGGGAGTGGTTGTGGAAAGGTAATACCTAGTGCATTACTGGTGGAATTGGAAAGTAATCCAATTGCTCTGGAAAGTAATTTAAAGTTATTCAAATAAAATGGCCAAAGTGCCTATATCTTTTCTGATCATGATATTCCTGTTAGGCATATGCCCTAAGGAGGTAACTAAAAAGAGGAAGGATTCCACATACATCAAAATATTTATAAGAGCATACTTGGGGGTCACAAAGAACTGCAAATTGGATGCTCATCAACTGAGGAATGGCTAAACAAATTGTGGCACATGACAATCGTGGAATATGAATTTTTTTTTTTAAGGAAAGACTAACATCGTGAACATAGAGAGATATAGAAAGACATATAAACTGATGCCAAATGAAGTAAGCGCAATCAGGAAAACAATACACAAAGACTACTATCATGTCAATGGAAGGAACAACAACTTCAAGACCACCAAAAATGAGGGTTGCAAAATTATAAATGGACCCAAAGAAGAGACATGGGAAGACATCTCCTGCCATCACAAAGAAGATGGATCCAGGGGTGGAACATTGCATATATTGTCAGATTTTTTTAAAATTATTTATTAGTTTTCCTGATTTTTTCTCTTTTTTCCTCAATTTCTTTTTTCTTAATGCTTTGTTATAAGGCATGACTCTCTGGTATTAGATAGTGCAGGAATAAAGATGAGAATCTAAGTAATATAAAACAAAAGATGTAAATAAAATCAAGTTTTTTAAAGTATCCAATATGGTTTAGAATATTTTAACTAAATCTATGTGGCATCATTATTCATTTCTATTTAAAACATTGTGATGAGACATTAAAACAATAAGCTATAGGAAAAAAACAGATTACTTAAAATATAATGCTCATAATAAGGAGAGAGGGGAGGGAGAGAGGAAGGGAGAGAGGGAAGGAGGATGGAGGGAGAAAGGGAGGAAGAAAGGGATGAAAAAAGCAAAGAATGAAGAAAGAAGAAAGGAGTGATCATCTCTGGTTTGGAGTATATATAAAGAATTATTTGCACACTAAACCAGTAATAAATATTTTGTGCATGAGTGGTGAGTGCAATCCTGAGGAAGAGAGAGAATGAAAGTCGGGAAGGTTAATGAAGTAAAGCTTCATAGAGTTGATGATTTTTATTCAAACAGTCAAAGTGGTATGCATAATACTTTTTTGTTATTATTCACATATCTGCTATAGAGCTAAGAAGATCCACGGTGGTCTTTGAACTGTGAGATTTCATCAGGAGACATGAGTTTCTGACTGTAGGGATGTCAAGAGACACAATCACCTATGGAAAACCTGCCTCACTCTGAAAATATGCAGAAATCCACAAGCTGAATTTTGCCTGCACCAGGAAACCTACTTAAAGCCCAGGGCAGAAGGCCAACTGGCATCCTGAGAACAATAGTTGCGCTTTGTTTGTACATATTGTGCAAGCCTGCCTAGCCGCTCTGGACGCTGAGATGTTCTCGATCTCTGTGCCTGTCCTCTGGCTTTGGCCCATTCCCCAGTGCATGGTTCCAGGCTTCGGAACTTTGACTCCTGCCTGTCTATGTGAATTCTGAGTGTCCCTGAACCTTCCTCACCCAATGAATTGCAGCCCAGCAACGACGATTTAAACCTTATGCTTCATCTTGCACCCCTTTGATGTCACCCAGGCTATCTCCCATACCTTTTTTAGAATCCATAACTCCCTTCAAGAATCAGCTGAAGTGCCATTTGCTACATAAAGTTTTTCCAGGTTCCCCAATAATTGTAACTCTTTCTTTTTGAAATTAGTCCTTATTTATCTGGGTAAGTGTCATTTCTCCTAATAAACATGAACCCCTTAAGGGCAGAAAATATCTTTTGTGTTTAGCTTCACAACCCCAGTGCCTAGTACTGTACTAGCCACACAGGAGATACTTGCTAACTCCTTAGCAGTAATGGGGGCCCATGGGCATGGAACACTGAATGAAATACCAGATTTTTTCAATGTGTAAATTGGTTTTACTGATTTTTTTCCCTCATCCTCCTCATCAAAAAAATTCTTTGTGATAACTGATGGATCTCTAATACTGACACCAACTCACATACTTGAAGACAGACCTTGGCTGTTCTTCCTGGTATTCCCTGATACCCCAAATTTTGGAAACTCTGCACATTTCAACATTCTACTGAAAAAAAAAAAACACCGGACACCTTTATTTACTATGATGTTCTCTTGACCGCCATCCCCCTTACCATGCCTAACCCTGCCTTCTTCATACTATTACGCTAGTTAGCACAATAAAGACAGAACTGGGCAAGGAGTCAGGAAGGTCTGAGTTCAAACCCAGCCTCAGACACTTATTAGTTGTGTGATCCTGAGCAAGTCACTTAACTTCTGGCTGATTCAGTTTCCTCAACTGATAAATGGAGGTACTAATAACAGCACCTACTTCTCAGGGTTCTGAGGATCAAAGAAGACAATCTATGTAAAGCAAGTATCAGCAGTACCTGGCAGATTGTAAGTATTTAACAAACTTCTGTAGCTTTCTTTCTATCCTTCAAAGCTGTTTAGTACCCAGTCCGACTAAATGCTAATATACAATAAATAACATTCAATGAGGAAATGTCTGTATGAAGTTGAACTCTATATAATTTTTAAATCAGAATTTTGACAGTAGCACCATATGACTGACCTACCGCTCTGCTCCCAGGAAGAAGAAAACCAGATCGGCTTAAGAACTACAAAATGTCTAATCTCGGCAGTTCAAGGCCATTTCACCTTAAAGCAGTAAAACATCTCAGTGAAAGAGAAAAAAACATATGATGGAATTTGTCTTTAGAGGTTGTGCTAACTGTGCCTGGGGCCTCATAATGACATGTCATCTCAGCATTAATTAGGAGGTTGGGCATGATTTCAGTCACATAATTTTCACACATTCTTTCTGTAGACAATCAGTTACTTGTATGCTAATTCAAAGGATCCAACTAGGGTATAAACAAGAAGGTTTGGGAAAAATCAATTCTACAAACATATATTTAGTACCCTGTTGTTTGTCAGGTACTAAGCTAAGTGCTGAGAAAACAACGCAAGGATATAAATAAGATAGCTGTCCTCAAAGAACTTACTTCTCCTGGAGGGAATAATATAGAACATGTATACATGGAAATACATTGAAAGCAGTTTCAGGAGGGAAGTGGCACTAATCTGAGTGGGTCAGGGCATATAGGTAAGGTCTCCTTAAATTATGGAACCTATGAGATAGAGGAGAAGCAATTAGGTGACAGGACATTGGATAGAGCACTGGGTCTGCAGTCAGGAAGACTCAATTTCCTGACCTCAGACATCAACTATCTGTGTTTAACACTGGACAAACCACTTAACCATGTTTGCCCCAATTTCCTGGTTTGTAAAATAAAGCTAGAGAAAGAAATGGTGAACCACTCCAGTATTTCTGTCAAGAAAACTCCAAATGGGGGTTAGGAAGATTTGGACACGAGTGGGAAAATGGATGAACAAATGAGATGGAGGAAAAGAGGGCATGTTACAGAGATGAGGCAAACTTTTCCACATGAAATGTAATATGCAGTAAATAGTTAGCAGGCTAGTTGAGCTTGACCAGAGAGTGTGTGTGAGAAGAGTGATATGAAAGAAGTACTCAAAGAAATTTGGGACATTGGACACACTTCAGAAAAGTCTCATCTCAGATCCACATTTGTAGACCACACGTGATTACAAAATGGTTCACTGAGGGATGAAGAATATTAACCCCAAGAACGCTAATAACTAAAATTTCCATCCAAACCTGGGCACACTTAGATAGGGGTAATTTGGGTCTATAAGGTCATGCCCTTATGGTAATGTTACCAGGCCAGTCTGTAGTGACCTTGATTTATGAAATGTTTACTTTCCACCTAACTACAAATTGTTCACTTGAAACAGTGACATGACACGTAATTTGATACTTTCAACTCAACAGGCAATTTGAGGATTCATTTATTTAATTGCATCCTTCCCCCATTTAAAATTAGTAAACTAATCTCCCCGTGAAAATTGAATTTTGCAAATTATTATTGCTGGGGTAACCAATAGGAGATGGAGAGGAAATATTGCTGGAAGCTTTGTGAAAATCACAGGTGTTAGAATTAAAATAGTCAGTTAAAAAAAATCTAATATAATTACTGATTACATCAGTGTATAAAAACCCACTGTACAAATGTATATCATAAAAAGTGTAAGGTTTGATTAGACTAGAAGATGCATATATTATGGACCAACAATCATCCCAATTTTGCCCTTCAATTGTTTCAATTGTATCTGATTCTCTGTGACCCTGTTGGGGTTTTCTTGGTAAAGCTACTGGATTTATTTGCCATTTCCTTCTCTAGCTCATTTTACAGATAAGGAACTGGGGGCAAACAGGATTAAGTGATTTGATCAGGGTCACATAGCTAGTAAGTGTCTGAGATAAGATTTGAACTCAGGAAGTTAAATCTTCCCCACTCCAAGCCCAGTGCTCTATCCACTGCAGTTCACCTAAGTGCCCAGAAAATACTCACATACATATATAATGTATACGTGTAATATATAATAAAACGTAAGCTCTCTAGGGCAGGAAACATTTTCACATTTAGCTTTTGACTCTCATTGCTTAGTATTATCATCACCGGCAAGTCACTTAACCTTTCTGAGCCTCAGTTTCCTTATAAAGTGGAGATAATAGCATCAACTAATTCACAGGATTCTTGAAAGGATTAAGTGAGATAACAGAGGTACAGTGCTTTGCAAATTTTTAAGTGAGACTTAATTGCCAGAGATTATCATCATTATTACTATTACGATTATCTTGGAGAGCCCCAATTGTTAGGAAGTTTTTATTCCTTAACATCAATCCTGTATGTGTCTGCAGATTCCTTCCTTTGTTCCTAGTTTTTCCCTCCCAGACCAAACTGAACAAATCGAATCTCTTTTCTAAGTGGCTGTCTTTCACCAGCCCCAGAAAGATTTCTCCAAAAAGATAATTAGTTCCTGAACCAAGGCCCGTTAAGCTTTTGGTTGGTCTCCCAGCAAGGCCTCATTTCTGGTACAATTGCTCATATGTCAATGTTTTGATCTTCTTCTGGACCATGTGAAACTGTGGGGGTCAAGTCAGAGTTCTAGTGTCCTAAGATGATAGATGGGGAAACTGAGTGTATCGTGCAAATGCTTCAAATGAGATTTGCAACTAAAATATACTCTGTCCAGCTGCACGGCCAAACTCACATGGAGTTTGGAGTGGAAATTCTCCTTTTATGTTATCAGCTACAGAGCCTGGAAAGATAAGATGAGCTTGACTGCAAAAGAAAAGGGTAGAGTTGAAATGAGTTCTCTTTTAGGCTGAAGGGGGATAGGAAGTGAAAGGCTATGCAGGGAGATCAGGCTGAGTGTGTGGAGCTTTGTAGATTAATTGAGTCAAATGGCAGAAAAAAAGAAGAGGGATGAAACTAGTTCTGTTTAATCCCAGAGAATATTAGTGAAACCAATGGGTAGATACATTCTATGAGAACAGAGTTCACAGCAATGAAGACTATCAGAAATGGAAAGGGCTGACTTAAAGAGGAAGTTACAATCCTGACAATGGAGGTTACCAAGAACTCCAGAGGCTCCAGTGGCTCCCTACTGCCTCTAGAACAAACTCTTTATAACTTGGCCCCTTTCTTTTAAATATTTTAATAATTTTATTGCCAAGTCATTTTGGCTTACTGGCTGTCCTTCACAGACTACTCCATCTAGCACCTATATTGCCTTGGCCATGGCTAGCTTTGACAGGAGTGAACTCTGTAAAAAAACTGTGTAAAATAATCACTGAAAAATTGTGTAAAATAATCACTGAAACTATGTTCCCTTTGATCTGCAAAAGAAGAAGAGATCAGGGTTTCCAGGCTCCAAGGACTCTAAAGAGAGGGCCCATCCTCCCAGGATGAGAGAAGCAACATTATTCGAGGGCAAATCAACTCCCATTGATTTTTTGGTAAGTCACATCCTCATTCAAGAAATTCTAAATTTTCATTCAATTGAGAAATCCTGGTCTGATTATTAATTCAAACTGCCCCAGATTTGCTCTTAAAGTGGGTCTTTGCCAGTGCGAATTCTTTCGAACTTGTATCTTCGACCTTGTGTCTCCTAGTAGAGCAGAAGGGATCTCATTCATTCATTCAAACACCTCATCAGCTTCTAATGCTGGAACAAGATCTTTTTTCCTCACCTCCATTTCCTAGAATCCCTTGCTTCCTTCCTTCCTTAGGTCAAAACCTAACTTTTACATAAAACTTGCTCCAACCCACCCAGTTGCTAGTGACTTCTTTGTTAAATTTGCTTTCTATCCATTGCATTCCATACATTTCCTGCACATCGCTATGTACGTGTTTATCTTCTCAATTAAATTGTAAGCATCTTGAAGACATGGTCTGTCTTTGCTTTTTCTCTGTTTCCCCAGCACTCACACAATGTCGGCACATAGGAAGTATTGAATAGTGCATGTTGATGAGGAGCACTGGGATCCCTTCCATGGTTCATGGTTCACGTGTTGTTGCTGACTCTCCCCCCTTTGCCTCGGCTGGCCGGACTCTTAATGAGCATTGGGTACTTCTTCATGATTGCTATCGGTGTGCCAGAACCCTTTGCTCTTTTAATTCCAGTGACTTTGCCAGAAGTAGAGATTGTCCTTTCCCTGGGATTAGGGCAATTATTCGACTTGATGTTAGTCATTTGCAAGAAAATCAAGTTCAGTCTTGCCTGAGAAATTCTGGGGCTAAGGGTGGGAGGGTTGTGTCATGCTCATTAAAGTTTCACATCAGGCTTGTTAGAAGTCATTTAAAAAATCTGTACATTGTGGCAGAAAATGACAGCCTGCAGCTGCTGAGGAGCTGGCACATCAGGACCCAACCTGAGATGGTTCAGCCAAAGATACTCAGTCCTGTTCAAACAGGTGAATACCCCCTTAAATCAACATGAGAGAGAGAGAGAAAGAGAGAGAGAGAGAAAGAGAGAGAGAGAGAGAGAGAGAGAGAGAGGAGAGATAGGAGATAGGAGAGAGGAGAGAAACAGAGAGTCAGAGACAGAGAGAAACACAGAAACAGAGACAGAGAGACACAGAGACAGAGAGACACAGAAACAGAAAGAGCAAGAGTGAGAGTGAGAGAGAGAGAGAGAGAGAGAGAGAAAGTGGAGAGACACAGAAACAGAGAGACAGAGAGAGATAGCAAGAGATGCAGAGACACACAGAGAGAGACAGAGAAAGAAGAGACAAGAGACACAGGCACAGACAGAGACAAAAAGAGACAGAAAGAGAGAGACAACCTTTTCCTGAGTCTCCTTGATAAGGGTTTGAGCTGCCTCAGATATAGCTGGGACTATTAAGGAAGATGGGCAAATTAAGGAATTGTTTTCCATGTAAAATCTTTTTAGAAGACAGTTGTTTACAGGCCAAGTATCAGGTAATGGGCAGCAAACATTTATTAAATACATGTGTGAAGCACGAGCATCACGAATGGCTTAGATGTCCAAGAATTAGTTGCCATGTCAGAATCACAGAAATTCAGAGTTGGGACTGACTCTCCAGGTCAACCCTCAACCCCAAAAGGAATCCTCATCATAGCACAGAGAACGCTGCCAAGGAAACTTCCTCCATAACAACAACAACAAAAAACAATTAATGAGGTAAGCTAATACAATAGGTGGATCTGATAGCATATATCATATTTAGCATATGTCATTTTCAATATCTATAGTCATGACTTCTGTTCTGGGAAGTGCTACATCATGAGTTGTTAGCAGAGCTCTAATCCACTGAACCATGTTTTTTTTGCTCTTTGAATTTTTAATGTTACACTGGTACAAGAATAGCTTTAGCCTATGCAGTTTGTCAATTAGAATCTATTAACAGTTTACTATGTGTCCATCCTTTATTTTCTTCTTCTTTCTTAATGATATTTTATTTTTTCCAATTACACGTAAAGCCAATTTAACATTCATTTTTAAACTTTTATTTCAAAATAGAAAAACAAACAAAATTGAAAAAAAAAACAGAAAAAGAAGAAAATATAACAATTACCATGTGTACAGCAAAACATAATAGAGGATTCAAAATATCAGGCAATAAATTTCCATTTCAAGAAATCTTATGTAATAAATACTACACATTGAGTTCAGAGATGCCCATTTTTTCCTTGTAGGTGTTCTTTCCTTCTCTGCTGTGGACTTTTTACCTTACTCTTTTTTCCCCTTCTTTTTCCCCCACCCTCCTCCAAGAAGGCTATAATTAAGTACACACACACACACATACACCCATACATTTCTACACATACATACACATCTATAATTATACCCATATATACGTATGCTCATACTATGCTTATTTGTGCTCTGTTTCTCTGAAGATGGATAGCATCATCTTTTGTAAGTCCAAGTCTTTCCAAATTTTTCTAAATGCACCAATTTATCGTTACTTATAACACAGCAATATTCCAATATTTACTCATACTATTTATTTATTTTAAATAGTCTAAAATAATGTTCATTAATATGACTGACATATAGTATAGTACCTATTTTTCTTTTAAGTAAATCTATTTTAGATTTAACTTTATCTGAGATCGATGACTACTAGCCCTGCTTTTTTTCTACCCCTGATCATTGTTATTGCTTGTGTGTATCTCCTATTTCCTATCCCTACTGACTCCTCTGCTTTACTTTTACCTGCTCAGCTACCTTGCCTTGCTATTACTTAATCTACACCCTCCCAAGAACTCCCCCTTACACTCTCTCCTTTTCCCTTCCATTTTATCCCATTCCCATTAATCTACACAACTTTCTGTACTCCATTTATCCTATTCCTTCCCCCTCATATTTTTTAATAAATTTAATAAAATTTTAATAAATTAAATAAATTAATAAATAAATTTTAAAATAAAATTTAATAATTTTTAAACAAAATCTTTAATAAATTAATAAAAATAATTTTAAAATAAATTTAATAAATAAAATATTAATAAATTAAAATTTTTTGAATAAATAAATAATAAACTCGGTAAGAATAAATTAATAAATAAATGAATTTTCAGTGAGATAAATTTAATAAATAAATAATAAATAAGTTTTAATAAGTTTTAAAATAAATTTTAATAAAAATATTTTAATTAATAAAGATTTAATTAAATTTTAATAAATTCAGATGTTTATGCCCTTCTAGATATATATGTCATTTCCTCTTTAGCCCATTCCCAATGTGAGTAGGATTCCAGAAGTACTAACCTTCCTCCCCATCTAATTCTTTTCTATCAGTTCTTGCTCTTGCACCTCGTTCATATATAATTGATCTTTTTACATTTTCCTACATGGTTTTGCTTTTTGAGGATCATTCAGCTCTACCCCAAACATTCAAATTATACAATTACTAACCTTAGACATACAGTTTACATTGCCATGTGTAAAAAATAAAGAGTCTGTTTTTATTGAATTCCTTGAAATTAGTCTTTGATTTATACCTTATATCTTGGATCTCATATGTCGATTTTTCTATTAAGTTCAGGGTTTTCTTTTGGTTTGGGGTTTATTTTTTTGGTAAGAAAATCCTGAAAGTCTGGCAATTTATTGAATATCATTTTTTTTCCTAATCAAGATTATGCTCAACATTGTTGGGTATGATATTTCTAGCCATAACACTAGCTCTTTTGTTCTTCAATATGTAGTATTCCAAGACCTTAAGTCTAGCTGCTGCTAGGTCTTGTGTGATTCTAATTATGGCTTTGGCATATTTGAATTGTTTTTTCTTTATTGATCATAAAATTTTCTCCTTCATCTGAAGGTTGAGGAATTTGACAATGATGTTCCTGTAGCTTTTCCTCATAGTACCTCTTTCAATTGGTGCTAGATGAATTTTTTTCTATCTCTACTTTCCCTTCTTGTTCTAAAACTTCAGGACAGTTTTCTTCACTTATTTCTCGCATATTGTCCAGTTATTCTTGTTTTCTCTTCTGGATCTGTTATTTTTCTTTTGAGATGTCTCACATTCTTTTCCATTTTTCATTCTTTCTTCATCTCTTATAATCTTGCTGTCTTTCCCTTGCCCAATTTTAGTTTTTCCAGGAGTCATTTTTTTTCTTAAAACTCTGGGATCTCTTTTTCTAGTTGGTTGGATTTTTATTCATAATCTTCTTGTTTTTTTTGATTTTTTTGTTTTAGTTTTTTCTCAATTTCTCTTAATTGATTTTTAAACTCTTTTTGAATTTGTCTATGAATTCTTTTTGGGCAGATGTCCATTTAGCATTACTCTTTGGGGTAGGAAAATCTTCTTTTTACTTCAGTATCCTTTTCTGAAGATGAATTCCCATCTTCCCTATTCCCATAGTAGCTTTCTATGGTTGGGTTCTTTCTTCTTTATCTGCTCATTTTTTAAAATTGGTAACAGATCATTAGTGAAATTATTCCTAGTCCTGGGATATGATAGATGGTGCTTCTGATCTCAGGTTCTCCTTCAGTTCTCCCCTCGAGTCTGGAACCCAAAACAAAGAAATTGACCCTCCTGTAAATGCCCACAGCCAGAAACATCTCTGCCCTACTGCTTCTGCATTCAATAAAAGTGTGCTGGTTCCTTATGAACCAGGGCCTCATCTCAGCGGCACAGCTGGGCCTGTTATTTCCTTATAAGCAGAGGCTCCCTCAATTTTCCCCAGTTCAAACCCCCAAGTCCATACAGTGGATGAGAAATGACGGTTTCTTTGGTTTGGGCTGAGGCTACCTCTCAATACAGCTAACCCAAGGACTCACCTCTTGGTGTTTCAGCAGAATTATCCTGGAAGTGTTTATATTTCACAGGGGCTAAAGCTCAGTCTGGGTATCTTGCTTCAGATTTTCGGTCATCCCAGGAGGACCAATGTTCTACCCCTACTCCTATTTATTTTAAACCATTCTACATTCACCTTGATGTGCAATTTTGTCTTGTTTGTGGGGGAAATCTAGAGAGCTTAGACTTTTCTGACGTTCTCCACTATCTTCCCAAAATCTTCTCAACATCCATTTTTAGTACAATTTTGAGTTCCAAATTTTCTCATTCTCTTCTCCCTTCTTAAGATGACAGGCAATTTGGTATAGCTTATATATGTCACAACCATTTTGGAGGACATATCCCCCTATATTAAATAGTATAATGGGTAGGGGAGAGGTACAGAGACACAAGAGTATGGAATATAAATATTCAAGTGACTCTATATGAGATCTCCTGACAATGAGGCAGACTACAATCTACCCATGCTTAAACAAGCTATTTAATTCTTATCTACACACTTCCAAAAATTTCCCAGAGGACAGGTATAACCAATATCCCAGAGTCCTTCCTCACTTTCTCCAGATACCAGAAAGGAATGATAGAACATGCTGCTTGTCTGCCTATCATCTCTTTTTTCCATGGTAATCAGTTCATCTTCTCTCTGTAATATGTCTAATTAATATATATTAGTTACTTTAAACTTTTATATCCCGGTCAACCAATTCTTCAAATAAAGTAGCATTGTTTTAGCTCATAGAATTCTTTCCCCTTTCCGAGCATTCATCTTATAGAATGAGGTGTTTCTATTTGCAGCCTGACAGTTTAATGGATCTTTTATTCACTAATTGTAACCAAATTTAAGTTGTCTACTTCTTCATATTAGCTCCCTACCTGCAGACTATTTATGACCCTGAAAGATGGCAGTCAAGATCCAGGATTCACACCCCTGAATCATAGCACCCTTATAGGTAGAGCTCTATCAGGTGACAATTATAGACCTATCATAACATAAGAGGCAGAATCATTAAGAAAGGCAATGTGATCCCTCAGCTAGAACCCAGTCCTTCTCAGACAGTAATAATGCATGTTGGAAAGCATTTCCTTGGGAACCCAAATTTGGCACAGGGGCCACTCATGAAAAACCTAGAAGGCAACTCCTACTGAGCCAGATATTTAATGGGTAGCAAGGGGATAAAACAAGAAGGATCTAGCTTATAAGACCCTAAAAATCTTTGATAATGGATTCAGGGTGGACTCAGACCCTGGGCTTCCTTCCAGCCAGTGACAACTTTATCAACCACAATTGAAAGGACCATCAAAAGGTAAGTACGACAACATAAAGGCAAGAGGATTGTGATTTCTAGGCCTGAAAAGGACATTTTAGCTTGAGAAGCCTAAGGTAACCTGAAATTAAGCTATATTTGGGGAAGAGAAAAATCAGAGGAAGAGAAAATGTTGGCTTAAGTTCAGAAAGCAATTGAAATAAAACTAATCATTCAATGACAAAAATTGTTAATCATGGATCCACTATTTACAAAACCTTATGCTAACTCTCATATATGCAAAAAGAAAAAAAAAAAAACAGTCCTTACCCTCAGAAACTAATATTCTTTCTAGTAGGGATGATACAAAATATAGACAAATTTGTATTATACAACTTGAACTGGTATCAAAGTAAAGGAAACATCCCCAAAAAGTGATACATTAAATCAGAAAAAGGAGAAACAGTTTCAGACAGAGGACAATGGGGAAGGTTTCATAAAGGAGGCGGTATTTGATTTGGGACTTAAAAGAAAAGGATTTTGATAAGTAGGTATGTGGATAGCATGGTGACCAGGTAGAAGATAGAGAGAGGAGGGCCAAATCAGGGAACAAATAGTAATCCAGTTTGGACTCGGTGCAAAGTGCGGGAAGGAAATTAGGCTCGATTTAGAGCCAGACTGTAGAAGGCCTTAAATCCTCAGTTAAGGAATTCCTCTTTTAACTCAGAAAAATAGAACCCCTGAATTTTATTAAACTGGTATCAGCAGGTTTATGTATTAGGAAGACTCTTTTCTCAGCTGTATAGATTAACATAGAGATTAACAAGGGGATAGATTAGAAACAATGAAAACAATAAGGTAGCCATAGAAATTGGCTGTACAAAATGAAACAAAGGTCTGAATGAGGTTGGTGCAGGAGAAGTGGAAAGGGTGGAGTTCATCATGAAATATATTGTAGAAGCAGCAGCATTTGATAACCAATTGGTTGCTGAGAACACAGGAAAAATAGTTAACTGATGCCAATTGAAGATGAGAGTATCATTTATAGAAATAAGATTAAAGAACAAGGGTGATTTAGGGAATAAGATAAGTTTCATTATGACATGATGGCAGGATATATAGATATCCAGATGATGACCAGTAGGCAGTTTTACAAGAATAGACTTTTAGGAAAATACCATTATGCTAACTGTATGGATATGTATACATATACTGGATTTAACATATACTTTAACATATTTAACATGTATTAATCTACCTGCCATCTGGGGGAGGAGGTGGGAGGAGGGAGGGGAACAGAACAGAGTTGGAACAGAAGATTTTGCAATGGTCAATGCTGAAAAACTACCCATGCATATGTCTTGTAAATAAAAAAGCTATAATAAAAAAAAAAGAAAATACCATTATGCTCTAAAGATTAGGGAGTCCTCTGTAAAGCATTTACCATTGAAGCTAAGGGAATGACTGAGATAACAAAAGAGGGAATGAAGTGAAAGAAGAAAACAGGTGCTACAACATCTTTGAGAAACATCTGTACCTGGAAGTGGATGAGGAAAGATGAAGATGATGAAGATGAAGATGAAAGAACTAGAACAAAAACAACAAGAAGAACTGGAAGAGAGGAGAACTGAATCCAGAGTAAGAGACAGTCAAAGGAAAGAGTAGCAGAAAGTTTTAAATGCTGTAGAAACATCAAATATTAATAAATGTGTCCTGAATTGATGTCAAGATAAAGATTGAGAGGCCAATGGGTTTTGTTATGAAGGCACTCCTGAAAATCTAGGAGAGAGAGTTCCGTTAGAAGATTGGAGACAAGTAGGAGATGAGATCTTCTGTTGGGGGTTGCTTTGAGCACTGGGCAAAGACAAGAAGCCATTATAACAAGAGTGAAAAACAATCAGGGAAGAATAAAGAATTTTCGTACTTCACAAAAAAACCAATTTTATTCCTTTCTAGGTTCTGCTCCTAACTATCCAGACTGTTTTTTACAATGACCTAGCAACCTTTTCATCTTAGAATATAACTCTGCCGCTGCAGGCTCTTTCTGTGATTGGTCAATTTCTTCTGGAAATCTCATTTTAAGGAAAATTCTCAGGGCAACCACATTCACACTTTCATTCTGTTTTTAATTCTCTGTACTTCTTTATCTATCATGACCCAACAGCTGTCCTACCCTGGTAAACCACTTCTGCTCTGAAGTACTCTCTCTGAGTGAGCAGATCCTCACAGAACCTCCACTTCAAGGAAAGTGAGCATGAGTCAGAGTTGAAGGTATGAAGTTTAGGAAAATAAAGAACAGTAGGAAAGGAACAGCTCATTAGTGCAGTGGATAGAGCACCTGCTCAGCGGTCAGGAGGACCTCAGTTCAAATTCGGCCTCAGACACCTTATATTTACTAGCTCTGTGACCCTGGGCAATCACTTAATCCTGTTTGCCTGGCCAAAAAAACCCCCAAAAACAAACAAAAAAGAAAAAATAGTAAGAGAAAGGGCAGAAAGAAGAAAGATAGTGCAGAATTAACCAGTTCAAGCCTGCGAAGGTAGGGAAGGGGAACAATGTGACTAAGAGACTGGGATAATGTTGAGGAATGGAGGGAAAAGAGGTCGATGTTAGTCTGAGCAACAAGTACGGAAGGAGTGAGGCAAACGGGAAGAGCTGGAAATAGAGGCAACTGTGAGCAAAGAGAGAAATTTCATTTTTTTTTTAATCTTGAGGATTAAGAGCAGTTGAGGAGTACTGGAGAGATCATAGATATGACCACTGATGTGCGTTCCTGAAAAGCAAAAGGGGAGATAACAGCAGGTGAGGAGGTTGATGAACTGAGAAGATATAGTATTTAAGGAGAAATAAACATGCATATTGAGGTACCCAACTATGAGAACAAGGGTTGAAGTAGAGAAGAAGACTAAGGCAGGTACTAAATTCATAAAGGAAAAAGGAAGAATGGCCTGGGGACTGACTACTAGGTGATCATGACAAGAGTTGAGGGTTACAGTGATATGCCTGGATGGAATTATCCTTGAAGGAAAGGAATTTATTGCATGGTGGCAGTAATGGCAGTAAGGAGCCAAGAGTATGATTTCTTTTCCTCCCCTGTAAAGAGAAGCCAAGGATGAAGTGTCTTCACATTTCTATAAATGGCAAAAGGTAAAAACACTATAAATTCAAGAGATTAAGGATCTTAGCTTCCCAATTTGGAACTATGCTTAAAAGGCTATAAAATCGGGCATACCCTTTGATCTGGCAGTGTCTCTACTGGCTCTATAACCCAAAGAGATCATAAAAAGAGAAAAGGGCCTGTGTATGCAGAACTATTTGTAGCAGCCCTTTTTGTAGGGGCAAGAAACTGGAGATTGAGTAGATGCCCATCAGTTGGGGAATGACTGAATACATTGTGGTATATGAATGTTATGGAAAATTATTGTTCTGTAAGAAAGGATCAGTAGGATAATTTCAGAAAAGCCTGAAGAGATTTATATGAGCTGATGCTGAATGAAGTAAGCAGAACCAAGAGAACATTATACACAGCAACAAAAAGATTATATAATGATCAACTGTGATGGACTTGGCTCTTTTCAAAAATGAGGTGATTCAAGGCAAATTCAACAAACTTGTTTTGGAGAGAGCCTTCTAGCATCCAGAGAATGAACCCCAGAGACTGAATGTGGATCAAAGCATAGGATTTTCACCTTTTATGGTGGTTGTTGTTTGCTTGGTTTTTTTCCTTTCTCTTATGTTTTTCCCATTTTGATCTGATTTTTCTTGCACAGCATGATGAATGTGGAAATATGCAGAAGAACTCTGCGTGTTTAACCTATATGAGATTGCTTAATATATACTACTACTACTACTAAAGAGTAGAAGTGAGGATGGAGGGGGAGAGAGGGAGAAAAATTTTGCATGTATTTGGAAAAGTAAAAGGTTATTAATAATAGCAATTTTTAAAGCTTCAAACAAAAACAATCTTGGCTTCCCCATTCCTTATAGAGGAAAAAGTGATTCAAGGCCAGTTGGGGCCTTCTCTGTTATTGTCATCACTTTCCCACCTCTATGGAAACTAGGCACACCCTCTATTTGCTTTGCCCAAGACAGGCAAGAATGTAAATCTCTGGACCAGTAAATGCTTAGTGACTGAATCCCCAGAATCAAACACGGTGGTTTCTGTGACACCCATACCAGTAAAAAATAAAGCTCTCTCAGAAGTCACCACACATTCTGAAGGAAGCATAGGGCTCAAAGTGGGACTGAGTAAATAGAATACTGAATAGCAAGAGGGGTGCCCCATTCCCCTCAGCTCTCCCTCACAAGAGAATGAATCAATAATATTTAACCTAGGTTTTTACTCATTAAATGTTAATATATCTCTAATGAAGCATTGAGAAGTACCATGTTATAATTCATACAAGCATCATAGGACTATAAAACGTTAGAACCAGAAGAAATCTTGGAAACCATTTAGACCAATTTCTCTATTTGAAAGAGAAGAAAAGTGAGACCCAGAAAAAAGGAACTTGCTCATGGTCAAAAATAAAATGGCAGGACCACAACTAGTACCAGGGCACTGATTCCCTGAATCCTAGGTCAATGGGATTTCTTGAAAATTGAGTCATCTGAGTATACAAGGGAAAGGGTTAGGCTTATCTGGGCTAATTCCTTCTCTCCTCATCTCACCTGACTATCTTTGTCTGACTGTATATCCTTACCCTTTCCTCATCTCTAAATGCTAGTTGATCCTCGGGCTAGTAGGAAGATCGGTTATTGGGTTCCACAAATATGAGGGCAGAACCAAAGACTCTTAATCTGAGGAAAAATCTTACCTCAGACACTAAATGCCCAAAGTAGAAGGGTCCATAGAGAGTATATAATCTAGCCCTGTCATGAGAAAAATGAGGCAGATGGAAAAATAACTCATCTAAGACAAGTAGCAGAGCCTCAGTTTGAAATCAGGTCCTCAATTCCAACCGATGGATTTCTTTTCCCCCTTCTGCCATGATATTCTGTATTTCTGTAGGAAAACCGGACCCCATAAATTCCAAGGTTCTATTCCTGTACAGGTAATCCCATTGTAGTTTGACCTGGGAACAATTAGAGTTTCTTTATACCTCAATTCTCCTAGGTATAGAATGGGTTTAAAAACACCTATCTCTAAGGGCTTTTATGAGTCTAATTAATCCTTTAATTATAGGGAAGCAAATTACAACCAAGTTATTCTCACAAGGAAGAAAATTTTACCTGTAAGGCTTCATTAGTCTCTTGGCTTTTTTCCCCCTCATTCACCATAATTTATTGGTTTCATTCAACCAGAAGAGCAGTAAATATATTTTGGTGAAAAACAGAAAGGAATGAGAAAGAAGGTTTTTCTAGTGTCAATGAAATGTATGAAATGGGTAGCGAAATAATGTCTACCCTATGTCAAATGTCTCTCTTTAAAGGTCAAGCAACATGAGAAATATTTTTAGGAATATGAAAATGAATATGAGGGAAAAAAACCCAAATAGTGACTTTTGTGATTGATTTTTTGAAACTTCCATTATGCTTGGAAGAATTGACATTTTGTTTTTCTTCCCTTTCTCTTTTTCAATAGAGCCATTAATAAATGCCACGAAAGTAATGGGTCCTATTATCTTACCTTTGACAATGGATCCATAACACAGTGACAAGGACTAAGTTTACCGTATACCAGCTATTAGGGCAAATAATTAAATTGATAAAAATCATGTGAATATTAATGGTTTAAAAGACTCTGCTGAACCTGGTCATCTTTCAAAGTGTCAAGAAGACAACTTACTCTTCTTTCTTAGGCTATGCCTACAGAGCATTTGAGTCTTGGCCCCAAATGCCACAGTCCATTCATTATAGCAGAACTCTTTCTCAGTGGGCTTCCCTGGAACATTCTGGTACAGCAGGCACTGCTTTGTTCCCAGAGCCATAATTTAATACAGGGGGGCTGTCGAGATAGACAGCTGCTTGAGAGAAATCAAAACTTTCCCTGGCTTCAATGTGCTCCAGCGAGTGAATGCTAAGGCAGATAATTTTCTCCTTGTTCAAAGGAACAGTGAAGACTAGTCCCAATTTCTCTACTCTGTGGGTCCATTGTATCTCCAGAGAACCTAGAACACATCGTGGCAAGTTCTCATACCCTACAAGTTAGCTTTCTTGAGGGCAACTCGGCTATAGCAAATACAAGCGAAGAGTTATCAGATGATCTTTTGTTCAGGCTAGGATCAGAGATTTAGAGGCAGAAGGGGTCACAGAAGGCCAGCCCTCTCCTTTTACAGATGAGGAAGCTGAGGCACAAAGACATTATGTGACTTACATAAGAGTCATACAGAGATAGGATTTGAACCCAGGACTTTATAAAGAATGCTGAATCTAACTGTGCCACTAGTTTGGTACTGTACATGTCATGTTCAAGTCTTTTGAAGATGTCATCAATGAGCTTCTTCTGAGAAAAAATGCTAAGAAGCCATAGGGTAATGGAGAGGAGCCTTTGAACAAATATGGGGAATCATCATTAAAAGGTATCCTTATCACCAACTCAGTCCTTCTCAGAACAATGATCTCTTGCCAAGTAGAGATGGAAAAAACTGCCGACACCTGTGTGGGTCACGCAGGCACCCTACACAGCCAAGCTCTTACTTACGGCTGCTTTCCTGCCTGATGGTACACTGGGAAATAGACAAGGCAATACACACACGTAACAGAAGTTGTTCGTCCAGAGACCTAAACAGTGAACCATCAGCCCCCTCCTTTGCGACTCATCTGGTTTCACTTTATAGACAATCCAAATGGCTTTAAAGCAGATAGCTTAATTAATTCTACTGGCATTGGATTGAGTCCTCCCAGCTCCTGAAATATCCAATCCAATATGGCCCTGACCACACAGCTGCCTCGTAGGATCCCTCGCTTCATTCCCAAAGCACGGTTGAAGTGTCCCTTCCTAAACGAGGTCTGTCTCAGTCCTCCCCTTTCCTGCTGCTAATGCCTTCCTCTTCCCAAATCAATTAAATATAGTATGTGTGCATGTGGGTCATACATATCTATGTATATGTGCATAACACACACAGCATGTGTATTTGTTCATATTGTTTGCCTCGTTCGAATGTAAACTCCTTAAGGGTAGGGAATGAATGCTTCAGTTCTCTCTCTGTATCTCCAGTGCCTCACTGGTACAGCCCTGGCTACAGAGCAAGTATTTAAGAAATGTTCACTAAATTTAACTGAACTGCAATGTTGGTTGAGTTCTTAGTCTTCTAGCTTGCTCTTACACCTGGCCCTGGTGCTGACTGTTTCTAAAAACAAAATAAAACAAAACTGTGCTCATGCTAAACCTGAGTCCGAGTCCCCAGTCTATTCCGAGGACTTTCAAAAGAAGGTGCTTTACTCCCAGTGGATTTATTATACACGTTATCATTGAATATTATCTGTTAATTAAGAAACAAAACAAAATGGCAATACCAATGAGGAAGCCTTTTTCTGGATAAATCTTAACCTAATATGAGATGAGTTTTTTCTATATGAAAAGAAAATTTTATTATGCATTCTTGGAAATTCTTAGCAATATTATGTTCCCTTTTAGCTGTTTGGAATGTGGAGATCTAATCACCCCCTTCTCCTACTCATCTTCAGCCAAATCCACAGGTTTTAGGAAATTTAGAGTCGCATGCAAGCCAAGTGACAGCACTATAGAATCAAGAAGCACCAAATTTGAGAAATGCAGCAATGTCAATCATTATCCATGGCAGCCAGGTGACGCTGCTGTGGATAGAGTACTAGACCTGGAATGGGGAAGACTTGTCTTGAATTCGAATCTAGCCTGAGACACTCACTAGCCGGGTGAGCTGGTGAAGGTAACGGCAAACCACCCCAGTATCTCCATCAAGAAAACCCCAAACGGGTCTCAAAGATTTGGATGTGACTGAACAGCAACGTTAATAATCTCATCCAACCTGTGAGGTATGTGCGGGCAACTTTCTGTCGACTACCAGGACAGGCTCCCTTGATCCCAAACTGATGTGTTCCTTAAAGGGCCCACACATAAACCTTAAGAAATGTCCCTCAGATTAGAATACGGAACGTATGATGTAGCCATCAAGAAGAGAAGTGATGAAGATTATGAATGCTGGGCATTATATAATACTTTAATGTTTGCAAAACATTTTACAAATATCAACTCATTTTATCCTTAAATCAAACCTGTGTGGAAAGGTGAAGAACTTACAGATTAAGCACATATTGATCAGAGACTGTTCACTAAAGTAGCTCAGGCCTATAGACCCCAGTCACGTGATTTTAGATGAGACCTGGACTGCATTCCATTGTCCAAAGAAGGAATTAAGTGGCCGAAGCTGTACGTCACCCTTTTCACTGCATACCACAGACCAAATAGGGAGATAAAGGTTTATGTGACCAATCACAATCAATAGAGGGTGGGATTTTGGGGGTTCTTTGTCTGAAATGTATAAAAGTTGTAAGCATCTTCAAGCGAATGACTCTCCTCCTGTGGGTATCTTTGCTGTCCTTTCGGGCCCACAGGCTAGGATGGTCCGCTTCTCAAGATTCTAATAAATTCTTTCTGTACATCATTTGGAGTGACTCCTGAGTAGTCAGTTTGGGTAGGTGCAATTGCCCCAAAACAAATCTGAGAGGTAGATGCTGTTATTATCCCTATTTGATGGATGAGGAAACTGAGGCACAAAGGGATTCAATAACTTGCCCTGGGTCACACAGCTAAGGATTATCTAAGGCTGGATTCAAACTCAAAACTTTCTGACTCTCTATCTAGCACTCTATCTACAATGCCACATAGTTGCCAAGTAGTAGGAAAAGGGCCTTTGAAACTCAATTTTCCTCCTCAATTGTATTTCTTCTCTCTCTCTCTCTTTCTCTCTCTCTCTCTCTCCTAATCCTTTCTCTTCCTTGTTGGATAACTGAGAACAAGGCTCTTTTCCTCATTCGTCTGGTACATAAGGGAACAGAAGGATCTCAGCTCCATGCCTCTCCCTACTCCCCTGCACACATATACCTTTCTGGTAGCCACAGCAGCAGTCTTTTCTAGTCTCTCTCTCCTCCTCCTCTCCCTCTCCTTCTTTCTCTCTCTCTCTCTCTCTGTGTATACATATACATATGTATATATATATCTATATACACATACACAAACATATATACACATATGTATGTGTACATATGTGTATATATGTATGTATATGACAGGAGGTGAGAACTATGCCTGGTCCAACTAGGCCTTGGAGATAGAACCCACTCTTATGTTCCTTTCAGAAATAACTGCGTGTTATCTATTATAAAGCACTCAGTTTTCACTGTGGAGGAATCATAATAGGTAGATTTGCATAGCTATCCTGAGCAAAGAAGCTCTTTAATAAAGCACGTGGTGGATTGTCCCCATTCAAAAGGCATCTTGTTTCTTTGATGACATTCTGCCCACGTGGCAGCTTATCGGCTATTGCCAAAACAAAAATGGGAACATCGGCCCAAGAGCAACTTAGGCTTTCAGATTCATTAACAGCATGAGTTGAAAGTGTAAAAACAACAGAATAATCCATATCTCAAATGTCTAAAGTGAGACTTGGGGTGAGGTTGCTAAGTTGATATTCAAGGAGGAACTATCAAGTCCATAGACAGATGTTTTGTAAATACATAGAATTTGTACTAGTTGGAACAAAAGTCTTAGCGCCATTTAAAAATTTTAATATTTTCGGATTTCATAGCTTAAAACTTCACTAAGACATTTGAGAACTCTGTATGTGAGGATCCTTCATTTGTTGTTCAAGTATGGGACTCGTGGATTATTCCATGCATAAAATAATGCAGTTTATGGCTAGCCAATTATTTACTCATAAATATAAATTTGCAGAAGTAAAACAAAAGTCATCAAAAACAATTCAATAAAGCTTATTCATAAGAAAGAGCATGATTCCATTCAACAAATAGCTATTAAGTGCCTGCGTGCTGGTCTCCATGCTGACAGCTTAGGCCTCCGTTTCAAGCACAGCCCAAATCATCGAGCACATTTGCTCCTGACCATAATAATGATATTTAAGAGACCGATTTTTACTCTTGCTAACCAGCTGCAGTGGAGGCAGATAGGGTCTAACTCACCGCCGACATGAAGTTTCTATTCTTCACGGCTGCTCTCGGATTCCACCTTAGCAACTTCATGGAAAAGAAGATTTTTACAGAGCAAGGTGGACCAAAATATTGCTCAGGGTTGGGCTACACAGCCAGAAATTTCAGGTGGCTCTGTCCTGCTGGCCTACTCTCTTCTGTGTGCTAGATAATTAGGTTAAAATATAATTTTGCTAAAGCTCACCGGCAGGCCACACAGGTGGGCCAGAATGATAGATATTTGGATTATGTACTGAAATTAATTTTTATCATTTTATCCTTAAATGCACCATGGCTCTTTGAGAAGTTATTGTGCATATTTAAATGAGGATGACAATGCTTTAAAGATTTCAGTATTTAAACACTTGGAAACTAAATTCAGAATAAGCCTCACTACTTTAGGGCCATTCTGTTCTTATTGTTCAAACAAACTTCAGTTGTGTCTGACTGTCACCCCACTTTGGATTTTCTTGGCAAAAATACTCGGGCGGTTTGCCACTTCCTTTTCCACCTAATTTAATGGATGAGAAAACTGAGGCAACAGGGTGAAATAACTTGCCCAAGGTCACACAGCTACTAAGTATGTGAAAGCAGATTTGAATTCAGGTCTTCTTGACTGCAGTGCCATCTAGCTGCCTCTTTCTTCTAGTAGAACCCAGTACATTAGAGCTGAAAGCCTTATTTATATACACTCCTGCTTAGACTGTGTAAAACCAATGTTATGGTGTCAGGGAAAAGAAGATAACTTGGGTCCAGATATGGTCCCCTCCAGTTCACGACATCTTCCTTTGGCATCATTAGCTTACAGAAAGGGTATAGGCAGTACCAGGTAGAGGACTAAATGTTGGATTCAGCATCGCAAAAGTCAGGGTTCAAATCCGTCCTCAAACACTTCTTAGCTATGTGACCCTGACCAAGTGACTCAACTCTCTAAACTTAGTTTCCTTACCTGTAAAATGAGGGGTTAGACTTATTACACCCAAGGTCTCTTTCAGCTCGAAATGTACGAACCTATGATTTTCAGTGGAAATGAGACCCTAAAGCATATTGAAAATAAGAATCTCCCATGGGAGGCATGTGGATTGTCCTAAGACAGTGTGTAAATGGCTGTAAATACATCTAGAAAGCTCTGCTGATAGCTTCTCAAATATGGTTTCCAATAAAAGTTGCTCAAAGGGAAGTGCTTTTTTGAGGCTGAAGTAGCTGAGCCTGGTTATATATCATATGTTTCTCTTCCAAGGCTGTTGGGAGGATGTTAAATAGTTCCTTGTTAAGTGGTTTAAGTGTTTTTGAAGGAAAAGTGCTCTATAAATGTAGTGTTATTAAGATCACTACAGAGCAAGCCATAAAAAATGAATGCATCTAAACATGTACTTTGAGCATTGTTCAGGAAATCTAAGCTGAGAATAAGAAATCAATCACTAGAAAATGTAAAAGTGTCATAAGAAGAGAAGAGGAAACACTGGAGAAATTCCAGTTTATAAAGCTCAGAAGCTTGGAAACCCCATAAGTTTCCGTGAAATGGAACCCCATTTCACAACCCAAGTCCCTACTACTTTTCACACTGGTTTCCGTGCAAACCACAGAGCAGAAACAGGAGCATCAGAGTACCAGTGATGGTGATTGGGCCTGACTGGACAACATTTATTAAGCATCTGTTGCCCCTGCCCTCAAGGGCAACTTCAAAGGAAAGAATGGCTCAGTTCTTCTCTATAAAGGGTCCTGCATATGACTCTGGTGCATCAGTCTGTCGAACCCCCTGAGCAACCTGGGAAAAGTCCCCAATGTCTGGGACCCAGCCCTGCTCTGGGGAAGGATTGGATCAAGAAAGATGACTGACAGGATACCCCCTCTACAAGGCCCTTCCTAATTCCTTCAGGGCTCTATGTTCCCTCTTTCTTGAAACTACTCTATTTCGAATCAAATATACTTTGAACTTATTTATTTGAATACATGTTCTCCCTCCCCAGTAGTAGAATATAAGTCCCTTAAAGGCAATGCCAGGAACATAGAAGGCATTCATTAAATGTTTGATGAACTGTACTGGGAAGCCCTCAAAGACACTGAAGAATTAAGACTGATTGAATTCACAGTATAATCTTAAATCTCCAACTAAGCCTCAAACTTATCTGGAGAAGGTTGTCTTGCCATCAGATACAAGTATCAAGGCCTCCCGTATGGAAAAGGCTGTCCTCTTGAATGGTGGGTTTGCAAGGGCTTTGTGGAAAAGGGAGAGGTGAACAGGCTCCTCTGTCAGTTTTCTACACCATTAAATAGCAAATGCTTTCTAAGAGGTGATCTGTGGCTAACTAAGTCCGTCACCATACCAGACAAAAATGAAATAAAAATAATGCCCAAAACTTAAATATTTTGAGTCAGGCTCATTAGGATGAAATAGGGGAGGGGATATTCAGCTGGTTTTTAATCTTAAATCAATAAATACCACTGGAACATGGCTATAGAAATTCTTTAACCAACTGAGGGAATAGATCATTAGGCTTTCTGGGGTCTCTGGCTTTGGGCCTGCTATTGATCCTTTTTATACCAACAGCTAGGTCCAGTATAGAGTATAGAAGTTTGTGCTATCCCATTACATGCCAAAAAAACCTCACCTTCCCACACTACTATGATATTGTTAACGGCTTGCTCTTCAAAATGAATAGCTCAAAACTCCTGAGGTGGTGATCACCGAAGACCTGAGTGGTAAAAAAATCTATGGCTTGTGCATAATGAATGCTTAAATTCATGAGGAGTTGACTTTGGAATTCTGGACCCTTAGCTTATTCCAAAAAAAAAAACCCTGCCACTATATTTTCAGAGGTAAGGAGCCGGCCTTGTGTGCACATAGTCGATATGTACATTACTGTAACTACCTGAAGGCTTGGCCAAGGTATTTCATGGTTCAGACATGCAAGATAAGCAAATGCTTACAGACAAGATGCTAGTACCTGTGTCACTGGTCCAAATAGATAGTGACAAAATTCTTCTGAGCTAATGGAAGCATGCTACATAGGTGGAATGCACATGTTAATATACCCTTTGAACTTGTGGTCAGTGCTTAATATACTGACTTGTTCTCTGTTTAGAAGACTGGTCATCAGGCAATACAGAGGAATAAGAATGGTTCCTTCACTGAAGATTAGGACCCACCTAACAGACATGGGCTTTTTAACATCTAGAGAACTCAAAGGATTACAAGATCACAGGATGTGGAACCAGAAGAGACTTTAAAGATGATCTTTAACACCTATATTTTTAAATGATCAAGGTGACATAAAAGGGGGAATTAACTTGAACAACATCACTCAGGCAGCAAATAGAAGAACTGATTTTGAATTCAAATCTCCTGACCACTACATCTGCTTTAGCAATAAGGAGTGGGGGAAGGAGGCCAAATCTGATTTAAGTGTTCTGTGGAGAAGTAAGGTCTCTGGTGTCTAAGCCTGGTTTATTTCCTAAAAAACCATCTTGAATTCTGTTTGTCCACTGGGACCTCTAGCTGAAATGAAAGAATACAAGAAAAAGATTTTAGAGCTGAAGGAGACTATGAGATGTCACCTAGTCTGGGGGTTCTTCATGGAGCTAGTTCTGATTAAACTGAGTGGGTCAACCTCATTATCAATGTGTACTTCCCTGGAAAGCATACTGCCAAGTAAGTCAAATGGTGAAGTTCTGAATGCTGTGAATAAGTTCACTTACCACGGCAATATATTCTTTAGGGATGTCCATAGTGACAATGAGGTCAACACACACATTGCCAGAGCTAGCTCAGTGTTAGGGAGGCTGCAAAGGAAAGTGTGGGAGAGGGGAGGTAGCAGACTGACCACCAAACTGAAGGTCTACAGAGCTGTTGTGCTGAACTCATCATTGGGTACCTGTGAAAGATGGCCAGTATACCAATGCCACACCAGGAAGCGCAATCGCTTCCACGTGAATTGTTTTAGGAAGACTGAAGCTCACCGGGCAGTATAAGATACCAAACACTGAGGTCCTTTCTCGAGCTAAACAGCCAAGCATTCCAGCTCTACAGTGAAGAACACAACACTGTTGGGTTGGCCACATTGTTCAAATACTAAATGTAGGCTTGCCAAAAAGATTATTTTATGGAGAACTCACACAGGGCAAGCCCTCACAAGGTGTTCAGAAAAAGTGTTACAAGGATACTCTCAAAGAATTCCTTAAGAACTTTAGAATCGATTGTACGACATGGGAGACCTGGTCCAAGATGGCCCAGCATGGTGCACCCTCATCACAGAAGGGGCTGTGCCCTCTAAACAAAGCAGAATTGAATTACCTCAGAAGAAACACAAAATGCATAAAGTTACAAAGCCTATGCCAAACATTCATAGGGACTATTTGTGGCAGAGCATTCCAAGCTCATATCAGTCTGATAGGCCATAGTCAGACACACTGTAACTCACGCTAACATAATGATGTCATTTTGGTGCTCTTTGGGACAAAGGACAACAACCAACCATCTTCACAGAAAGACTTTGAGAAACATACTGTAATAAAGTATTCCGATAACTGTATTTCAATAGCTTTTTAATGATTATATATATTTAAACTTGTGTCTTTCAACTGTGCATTTCAAAATATTTTGATAACTATTTCAAAAATTTCATTTTTTCTTTGTCACCTTATGCATTTTCTTTTATGAGTTTAAAAACATAACTGTGAGAAGGGGTCCATGGGCTTTGCCAGACTGCCAAAGGCCACATGCACAAAGATTAATAAGCTCTGATCTAGTCCATTTCTCATAGTTTTCAGGAAAGGAGTATGAAACACAGAGGAGAAGCACAGTCCAAGGTCACATAGATCATTAGTAATATGACTCAAACATCACCAGAAGCTAAGAGAGCTGAATGAACTTCATTCCACTGGAAATGAAACAAGATGTGAACCATGGCAGTGGGCAAGGCCACCAGCAAAAGAGAGAGGGGAGGTGGAAGAGTACAGAAGGCAGTAAAACAATGATAAGCCCTGAATAGAAAATTACATTAGAGAACTTGTCTGAATTTTTCTCATCAGATTTCTTAATTTTACTTTTCTTTTAGTCTAATTTATCAGGTACCAATTGACCTAGATACTTAATGTACAGTCTGTCTCAGACATGTGGGAAATAAATATTAAACAATGATCACAATACATATATTTCGTGGGCAGCTAGGTGGTGCAGTGAATAGAGCACCAGCCCTGAAGTCAGGAGGATCCGAGTTCAAATCTGACCTCAGACACTTAACACCTCCTAGCTGGGAGACCCTGGGCAAGTTACTTAACCCCAATTGCCTCAGCCAAAACAAAACAAACAAAAAACAAAACAATACATATATTTCTGATCATTATCAGTACCTTATCTTCTATTCTATGGGAAAATTCTGTATTATATTACCAACAGACCATTATATATTTTGAATTGCTAAGACAGAAGATACAGATCATGACCTATAGCTTAAGCCTGCAATAGCTATTATAATTTAAATTTAGATTCTGTCAATGATAGTTGTTTTCTCTAAAGTACAGAGTTGACTAGAAATACTATGGTGAAAGATAATGTTCCTGATAACCGATTTATAAGGTCAAAATTTATAATAATTTTTGCAACTTTTACTTCATACTGTCAGCATTCTTTCACAAACAACAAGTCTGCAATTCTACTAGCAATGAATAAGTTTACTTTTTTTCTCCTCCAAAAATAAGGGGGAAAGAAGATGTTCATAATAGTAAAGCTAGAAGTACCATACATACCCATCAATATAGGAATGATTAAATTGTGTTACATCTATCAAATGAAATGCCATAATGATGTTAGGATGCACGATTATAAAGAAATACAAATAAATCTAGATGGATCTTTGCAAAATGAAAAAAAAAATCAGAACCAAAGAAAAGAATTACACTGGAACTATGATCACTTGAGGGGGAAATAAGAAATAAGGATAAATGGAGGAGTGGGACTTGAAGGGAAGGACTGAAAAAATATCATGTTACTTTATGCATTGAAAATCAATTAAATGTAAATAACTGCCAAGCAAGTATATAGTTCTTAGCACTTATGTATAATGTTGTTTCTAACACAATGTTTCCTATTTAAAAGTTACATCACACCCAAAATTGCCCTAGCCTAAAGTACTCTAAATGAAATAGGTATTGAATAAATGTTTATTTAATTCAATTTATCTCACTTGATTCTTATGCCAAAAGATATTGTTATCCAGGTTTTATAGAAGAGTAAATTGAAGACAAAGATGGAATCCCTTTGTCATTTGTCAATGCCACAAAGCTGAGCTGAGTCTAGAAGAGAATCAGAATCCAAAACTGATATTGACAGACTAAAGCAATGGCTGAAATGAGTAAAATTAATCATAGTTTCCTAGATTTTAAAGCCAAAAGGTATCCTAGAGGTAATCTGGTTTAAGTCCTTCATTTTACAGATAGAGAATGGAGACCCTGAATTGAAGATAGAAAGATAGCGATAGTCACCTTGTGTAGGAACTTACATACTTTTTTTTTTTTTTACATGACCAAAACATTATTTTGCTGTACAAAAAGAATCAGACTCTGAATTATTGTACAATTAGCTTGTGAAGGAAATCAAAAATGCAGGTGTGAATAAATAGGGATTGGGAATTCAATGTAATGGTTTTTAGTCATCTCCCAGAGTTCTTTTTCTGGGTATAGCTAGTTCAGTTCATTACTGCTCCATTAGAAATGATTTGGTTGATATCGTTGCTGAGGATGGCCTGATCCATCAGAACTGGTCATCATCTAGTATTGTTGTTGAAGTATATAATGATCTCCTGGTCCTGCTCATTTCACTCAGCATCAGTTCGTGTAAGTCTCTCCAGGCCTTTCTGAAATCATCCTGTTGGTCATTTCTTACAGAACAGTAATATTCCATAATTTTCATATACCACAATTTATTCAGCCATTCTCCAACTGATGGACATCCATTCAGTTTCCAGTTTCTAGCCACTACAAAAAGGGCTGCCACAAACATTCGTGCACAT
The DNA here is from genome assembly GCF_902635505.1 of Sarcophilus harrisii. NCBI lineage: Eukaryota > Metazoa > Chordata > Mammalia > Dasyuromorphia > Dasyuridae > Sarcophilus > Sarcophilus harrisii. Next base: position 46,161,139 of record NC_045432.1, read on the forward strand.
ACAGGTCCCTTTCCCTTCTTTATAATCTCTTTGGGATATAATCCCAGTAGTAACACTGCTGGATCAAAGGGTATGCACAGTTTGATAACTTTTTGAGCATAGATCCAAACTACTCTCCAAAATGGTTGGATTCGGAACTTACATACTCTAATTGAAAATTTGGCACCCTTTGAAATTTAATATGCTTTCCTCCCCAATCTTATCTTCGGTTGCTACTTACCAGTCTTTCTTCAAAAATATTATCTTTTCTTTGACATTCAATACACTATACTTTCCTCATTCTCTTCCTAAATTCTTTAACCTCCTTTCTTCTCCCTCAGTGGTGTCTCCTTATATTTCCAACTCACTGATGCAGTTTTTTGCCCCATGATATCTCCATGGTGCCCCTTTTTAATCTTTTAATTAGTTGTTCCCTTGCAAAGCACATTTCCACTCATGGTTTCAATGGCCACTTCTGTATAGGAGACTCCCACATTTATGTTTCCAAGACTGAACTTACACATCATCCACAACATATCCTCACCAGGATGCCACAAAATGAGCTCCATGTGACCCAAACTGGGTTCACGAATCTTCCCCTACTTGCATTCTTCCTTTTTGACTCTACCATTTCTTTAAAGGGCACCATCATCCATCCTATCTCCCACATTCAGAACCCACCTTGGGATTACATTCAAACCTTCTCCCTTCTCCAATCACTTAGCCAGGTCCATCAATTATACTTTCTCAACATGTCTTACATCCATCTTCTCCAGTCCATTTCTACTGCTACAATACAGCATTACTGTCTGCCTCGGCTATTGTTGCTCTCTCATCCATCTACTTGTCCCAATCAATCTATCTTTTATATGGCTGCCCAGATCATCTTTCTAGTACATACATAGAACCATGCTACTGCACTGACTTTAAAAAATACACAGATAAAGGACAGCTAGATGGCACAGTGGAGAGAGCAATGGCTTTGAAATCAGGAGGACCTGAGGTCAAATCTGGCCTCAGATGCTTCACACTTACTAACTGTGTGACCCTGGGCAAGTCACTTAACCCCAAATGCTTTAGCAAAAACAAACAGACAGTAGCTCTCTTTTACCTAATGAGTTTAGTTCATGCTTGTCTATCTGGTATTCAAGGTCCTTTATCCTCGGTGGCAACCTGGTTTTCCACACTTTTCTCAAACTAACCACTTCCACATACTCTTTGTTCCTGCAAAACTAGACTTTCTCTCCC